>NC_140580.1:884983498-885693498 GCF_964204655.1 Triturus cristatus | reverse complement strand
TGAGGCTGATCCTAGTGACTTTCCCAACTGTGGCAATCTGACTAAGAGCAGCTGAGAGCATCCGCCTGCTCATTCGGAACCCTGACCAATGGTCTACTGTAACATCCACCCCATGTTATGTGTTCCAGTCCCATAATAGGAGCGGCTCCTCTGAATTTGCTAGAGCACATGTGCCAATTACTTAGCAATTCAATATTGTGAGAAAGTGGCTCTGTATATACTGTTCCCAAATAGGTACAGGGTGTACAGAGTCCACAGTCCCCCAGAGGCTGATAGAGGTCAAAGTTAGGTATGACCTTATCCTCAAAAGTGGTAGCTTGGTCGACCAGTAAGGCAGTATCAGAGGACAGTGTAAAGCATTTGTTGCACACACTCAGCCAGCAAATGGTCTCACACACTCAAGAACTGAACTCTAGGCCAATGGTTTATATATAAAGAATATATGCTTGTTTTATTTTAGAACCAACAATAGGTATTAAAATATACTTTCTCAGAATGAGATGCTTTATATAAATACTTTTGCAATATGCAATTGACTTTTGTAGATAGTTACAAGTGGTTGCAATAGACAACACAATTCTAAACACAATAATGCATTGAGTTCAATGGAAGTTTCAAGTTATTTGCCACAGAATACTTTTAGGATTACTTTTGGAATTCCAGGACTGGATCCTAGATTCAGTCCTGGGTCAATACTTGGAATCAAGTGATGAAAGTCGACTTAATTACTGTAAGGATTTTTAGACAATATTTTGCTATTTTAAAAGTTGACACTTAGAAAATATTTCATAGAAAACAGTCAATGATTCCCTAGGGCAGAAATGGTTTATATATAAAAAATATACGCTTGTTTTATTTTAGAACCAACACTTTGATTTAAAATATACTTTCTCAACAGTAGATGTTTGAAATAAATACTTTTGCAATATGTAATAGACTTTAGTAAACAGTTACAAGTGGTTGCAGTAGGCAACTATTTTTAAACACAACAATACATAGAGCTCAATGGTAAATTCAAGTTATTTGCAACAGATTACTTTTTAGATTACTTTTGGAATTCCAGGACTGGATCCTAGATTCGGTCCTTAGTCAGTTCTCAGAATCAAGTGATGAAAGTCGACTTAATTACTGTAAGGATTTTTAAACAATATTTAGCTATTTTAAAAGTCGACACAAAATATTTCAGAGAAAACAGTCAATGATTCCCTATGGAAGAAAATTCAGGTTACAGGTACAGTATGTTCTCGTTACTTTTGTAATCCAGTACTGGGTGCCTAGACTCAGTACTGGGACCTTTATCCAAAACAGGTAAGTAATTACGTTTTCAGATATTATACGATTTTTGAATAATATTTAAAGATTGCAGAAATCGACACTTAGAAGAAATTTCACAGAAAAACAGTCAATGATTTCCTATGGAAGAAAATTGAGTTAAGGGTAAGTACAGTTGTAGGTATTTTTCAGAGTCAGTGCTGGGCACCAAGATCCAGCACTGGGAGCTCACCTAAGAGCAGGTGAGTAAATTCGTTTTTGTCACTCCGCTGATTTCTGGTGAATATTTGAAGATTTGAAAAGTCCACACTTAGAAAAAATTTCAGGAAAAAGCCAGTCAATGTTACCCTATGAGGAAAATAGAGTTTGCGGTTCAAGGGTAAGTACTCGACTGGCAGAGTTGAGGTTCTGGGCACAGACTCAGGGGTCCCCAAGGGTCAGGTAGGTACAGTTGGTTCACCCTCAGCGGCTCTAGGGCGGCCGGGTGCAGAGAGAGTTAGTCCCAATGTTATCCTATGAGGGATAGGGGGGCCTTGTTTAGTGGCTGCTGACTGGCAAGCCACGCGGCTGTGGGAGCTGGGCTCCTGGTCACTTACACAGGGGAAGTAGGTAGGTGTAGAGGTTGCACTGCCAGGGCCACTCGGGCGGCTGGGTGCATGGTGCTTTTGATCCTTCGGTCGTTCAATGGATTTCAATGGGAAATCTCCGGTTTAGGAAAAGACTGCAAGCTCGGGGACCAGGACTCTTCAGGCGCCGCCACCACTTCGAGAGCTAAGTTGGGTAGTTGGAGGATAGGTAGGTACCCCGGGATTGGGCACAGGGGGCCATGGGGCGCCGCATGCAGGGGTGCCTTTAGGTGTCGGGAAATCTTACCCTCTGTTGATCGCGGTTGGGGGGGGCACCTGGTTCTGAGGCTTCTTCAGGAGTGTCGAGGGAGGTCCTTGGGTGCCGGACTCTGGGTCAGTCGCCGTGGGGTCGTCCTCGTGGTCTTTGTTCACTCCGGCACAGGCCAGGCTTGGTGGGTGCAGAGTGTGAAGGGTTCGCGGTTCTGGGCAGCTGCCAGGGATTAGAAGTAGATTTTGCGTAAAGCCTCTACTCATGGGAGTCCCAGGGGTTGAGAGTCAAAAGGTAGCTAGGTCCTCCGGGGTTTGTGAGGTTGCTGTCCACAAGAGATGCCGGGTTGGAGCAGGTTCGAGGGTCGACAGGCCGGTAGGGCTGGGGCCAAGGCAGTTGGTGTCTTCCTCTTCTTAGCATCTGCAGGGCAAGACTTATTTCTTCTAGCTCTTCTTCGGATTTTGGAATCTGGAATCTGGGGAAGGAAGGTTCAGTGTGCCCCTAAATACTAGATTTAGGGGCGTTACAGGTAGGTGAAGGGCAGGGACCAATGGGTCCCTGTCCTGGGGTGGGTATACCCCCTATCCTGCCTCTCTCCTGTGGGAGGGGGGCAGTAGCCTAGTCCTGATTGGGCAGGGCTTGCCATCTTCAAGATGGCGAGAGCCCGGAGATGTGCTTCACCTTGCCTCCCCCACCTGAGGGGTGGGGTTGGCAGGCTGGCACATCCCCTGTCCTTATTTAGGGTTTCCGGCCAAGCTTCCCGCCAGAGTGGGGGGTTGCAGTGGCCTGGGGAAGCTCACAGAGAAGTGCATTGTTGCAGACCCAGGAGATCAGGGGCTCTCCTACCCAGGGGTACAGCAACATGTCTGCTGTGTGGCAGCCTAGGCAGCCTCAGAACAGACGTGGATTGTAGGTTAGGTTTCAGTGGGCATCTCTAAGATGCCCTCTGGGGTGCTTGGTACATTAAATCCCACACTGGCATCAGTGTGGGTTTAATGTGCTGAGAAGTTTGATACCAAACTTCCCAGTCTTCAGTGTTGCCATTATGGTGCTGTGGGGGGGGTCGTGTTTGACTAGCTCCCAGCACCATATACACTTAAATGGCAGCACTGCACTGACAGTGCCCAGGAATGGACCTGGGTACTGTAGGGGCACAGGGCTCCTGTGCCCACACCATTGGCATAGGGCACCCAGCTAGAGGGGTAGCTGATGTATGCCATTGCAGTGTAGGTGGTGGGCATGGCACACAGGGATGTGTGCCATGTCGACTCTTTATTTTGTCTTGTATCCAGACACTCAGCGTGTGTGTGTGTGTGTGTGTGTGTGTGTGTGTGTGTGTGTGTGTGTGTGTGTGTGTGTGTGTGTGTGTAAGGGTACAGGGCCTCTAAGGGTGGCACGATGAGTGCTGCAGCCCTTAGAGGCCTTCCCTGGTCACACGGCCCTGGGTACCTAGGGTACCATTTACCAGGGGCTGACATGAGGCCAGGGTTTGCCAAATTGTGTTTTAGGGAAGGAACATAGGCCCTGGGCACCTGATTGGCAGGAGTCCAGGGCACACTCAGTCAAAGTACATTCAGCAATTCAGCAAAAAGTGGGGGCATACCATGCAAGAAAGATGGCACTTTCTCACAAATATATGAAGGTCGTACTGTTGATTCAAAATAGCTTGGTTTGATAGTTGACACAAAAATGCCTGCAGACCCAGACAAATGGCTCACAGCTTGTTGAAATGGAGGGATTTCTCTTCTTCTTACCACAGGCATCTTGGGGAAGATCTGTTATGTGCACCCTTAAGCCCTCCATATAGGCATCCATCGTCATGATGCACCTTAGTTTGTATTGGCTAAAATGGCAAATCTGCCCTTAGAATCTCCACCATAGTACAGAACTTTCAGACAGGCAACCTTGACCATGTCACCCAGTGACACGGTCACTGGTTGCCACGGAAGATCCAGTTCCTTATGGACATACCTCATTTGCATGATGCAAAATGGTTTAAGTGATATACACGATGAGTAGTGGCTTACATGGAAGTGTGATGCAAAAGAGACCATTTACAGCTATGTTCTGCAATTTTGAAATACATCAGCTGATTAAAATATATTTGGCTAATCAGATATCCAGAAAAGAACCCAGAAATTGGTTGTGTGTGGTAGGGTGAATGAAAGACCTACTTTCATTCAGCATCAGTCCCAGTCTATAGAAAACATTGATGCTTCACAGACTGCCATTGGACAGAGGCATTTGGTGACGCTCAGTGGAGCAGATTTCAGGTCAAAGGAGAGTGCTATGAACTAGTAATGCTGACCAGCCAAGGAGAACCTCAGATACTGTCTGTGTTTTATATGAATGGAAATGTGAAAATAGAAAACCTACAAAATGTGGGTCGTAAGAAACTCTCCATTCTACATCAGCAGAAAGACTCTTGAAATGGAACTTCCTGAAAGGGTGCTCAAAGAGACCAAGAATATGTCTACATTCACCTATCTTTTTCCCCGACCAGGAAACATCTTGAGTGGAGGGCATGATTTCCTTGGGTTTTTCTTTTTATACTTTTTCAATCACTCCCCTTACAAGAAGAAATATTCTAACTGTAGTTTCAGAAGTAGTAGGTGGTATTCCTTCATGAGTTGATGACAAGGAGGTCTGTGAAACAACTCAAGAGTGTGACCTGATTACACAATATGGAACACCCAGAAATCTATTGTGTCCTTGTGTTATTCACAGAGTGAAAAGAAGGAGTCTCCACCCTAAGGCCTGTGGAGTGATTAGTGATAAAAGCAACATTGTGAAGCAAGCATGCTTTAATCAAGCTACCAGCAGTTGGTCTCATTATTAATTATATGGTTCTTGCAGGTCTGGCAAAGGATTCAATACCCATATTACCAACACTCTCTTCTGCATATAATATCGAGTCAGTTCCCAGATGAGCTTTTGTGCATGGAGCGGGGCGCTAAACAAATGAAAGTATAATTTCATAACCTTATATTCTGGAAACAGTTTTCTCAAAAAACGGACTACTGAATCATACATTTCAGACACAAACACCATCCAGAAACTGTACTTTCTTGAAGCTTCTACAAGGAAAATATGTTTCTGTTTTAATATCAAAGGTTATCAGAGTACACAGACCTGAAGGCATCTGCGTGTTCTTGAGGTAAGAGCACCAAGTGTAACTAGAGAAGATGGGCACAGAGGTTGAATCAAACAATTCTTACTAGCCCACCCTAAAACCAGAACAAGATTGTGCAGGGGCTGATGACCACACATACTGAACAGTAATTTTGAGAACACTTAATAATAATAAAAAGTCTTCCATGTACATACAGTAGGCTTTAACTGTGTTACTCCAATATAACAGAACACACCTGTCCAAGCAGTCATTCAGAACATATTTCACATCGTACTCTTATGTCTCAGAACAAACAGGGAATGAACCCTTGCTTCAAGAGTCTCCATTTTATTTTAAAGAAAGGAATTATAGGTAACTGGACATGGGACTTACCCTAACAGTAACAATATTTGGATGTTGTGCTTTCAAAATGGTGTTTATTTCTCGCAAGGAAGTAATCGGGAAGCCTTCCTTCTCTTTTTCCATCTTTAACCGCTTGAGAGCCACAATTTCATCTGGAAAGGAAGATTAGTAAATTTCATACATCCAGTTCTGATACAGATGAGAACGGAGGCATACAGTTTTGAAAGCAGTGTCATAAGCTGTACTACCCAATTACTGCAAGTAAACATTTGTTATGTATCTGTAATCCCAAGCATCAATTGTGAATTTGTTAGGGATAATACAGTATACTTTTTTTAATTCTATGTAAATAAAATATTACTGAGTTCTGTGGGTGGCTCACACAGTAAAGTGACAGAATTATCAAACTGTAAATGATCCACAAAACACCTTTAGTGGACTACAAATAAACCTTTTAACTCATTTCCACGAATCTACAATTAAATAGGTTTACATCAGTGATACAAGTCATTTGCACTAACATACATCCTTTACAGAGCTCTTTTCAGAGACTGTACTTAGTGGACTTGTGTATGTCTTGTGTGTGCTACCATCAGCACAGGCACACTGCCCCTTATCAAAGGGCGTAATAAAATAATATAAGCGTGAAGGTTGAGGGGGCGGGGGGAGGGAGGAGTAAACATGATTTTAAAAGGAATTAGGATCAGGTTTAATTGTACTGCTGCCCCACAACTTGAACAATGAGATTTTACAATGTTTTTGTCTGTCGTCAAAGGTTTGGATCCAATAATTATTTTTAACAAACCATGTGTGAGAAGTTGGCCTGGCATATGCTGTCCACTAGTTATAGGGGACACCTTGCACCAGTCCAATTCGACTCTTAAGGTGATAGGTTAAAAGACAACCTTCAGGGGGCGTGGCTTAGGCAAGATGGCCGATCGGACCTAATCCGAGTCGGCTCCCGCACCACCCTGAGCTTACCCCGGTTGCGGCGCTGTTCCTGGGCTCCTGGGCAGGCTGGACGCCTACTACGTGCCATGGCAAGCGGATGGGCACTCGTGGAGGTGGTCGAGACACGCTGGATGGCTGAATGAGGCGCCCGAGGTCCGAGAGTACGGCGGCCCCTGAGACTATCAAGATAGCGGCCCCCGGGGAAGGATCCGCGCTCCGCGCCAGACGAGGGTGACGGCCCGCCGGAGCCTGGCCAGAAGTGAGCGTCTTGGATTCCCCCTGGCGACTCCGTGGCAGTCCGGGCCCGGGGGGCGGGGCGCGGGCCAGTTGCCGACCCGCTGGAGGTTCCCCCTGAGGCTGCAGGCTGTGAAGCGGCCGGGACCCGCGACCCGGCGGCCCTGGAGGTGGAGGCAGCATTGGGGGATGTCCGGAGCGCGATCGGAGGCCGCACGACACCATACGGAGGAGGGAGCTGATGGACGAGTGCCGGTGGTGCTGCTGAGACTGGAGAGGCCGGGAGGTGGAGCTGCCTGCGAGCCGCTGTGCGAGTCCCTGCGAGGCAGGCCCGCGGGCGGAGCGGTCCTGGGGCTCTGGTGAGTGCGACGTCCCCTCGGGGACACGCCGAGGGACATCAGCTGCGCGCCTCCCCCTGGTGAGGGTCTTCGGCGGAGATCGCGCTGGTGCCGGTCGGGGGTGATGGAGGAGATCCGGGCAGTAGTGGGAGCGGAGGTCGAGCCCTACTTGTGTGCAACCGGGTGAGCCCTCGGGGTTCAAGCGGCGGCTTCGGCGTGGGGGGCCTCTCTCAGCTGCTGCGCGACACTGGAGAGGTCTGAGAGCCCGGGTGCTGCCGGAGCTCCGGCTGCGGCCTTCCCGTGCCCGGGGGCGACTTCCTGCTGCCATCTGCGCCCACTGAAGCTATTCTGAGCGGCACCGCGTGATCGCTGCGCGCCCGCCGAGAGGCCCCTCTTCCCACAGGGCGCACGTTGGGCCGACCGGGGGCGGACATATGCCTGCTAAGAAGAGTCAGGCAAAACGCACCGCCTCAGTGACTGCCTTCTTCAGCCCAGCGGACAGGGGGACATCCGGGGCTCCGGCCGGCCCCTCGGGGGCGATGGCGTTAACCAAGGAGGACCTCCTGGCCTCGCTACGGGACTTCAAAACTGAGCTGCGGGAGGAGATAGGCCGGGATGTCCAACGCTCAATCGGCCAGTTACGCTCGGATCTGCGTGACCAGCTGTCCAGCCTCAGGCAGGATGTCGACTAGAGTGGGCACGCGGGTGGTGGAGCTGGAGGCGCAGCACAGTCAATTGGACAGCAGGTCCTCAGATCACTCGCGGCGGATTCAGGCCCTCCAAGATCAATTGACGCAGACGCAGCTCAAGGCTGAGGACCTGGAGAACCGCGCCCAACGCGACAACATCCGCGTGCGCCACTTGGAGGAGCGGGCGGAGGGCCCCGATCTAGAGGCATTCTTGGAGGGCCTTTTCGCGGGGGTGGTGAAGCCACAAACCTTCAAAATCAAGCTCGACCGGGCGCATAGGGTGGGTTCCCTGGCGCTAGGGGACAGGCGGCGGCCGAGAGACATACTGGCTAAATTTCACTCCTACAAGGTCAAGGAGGCTGTCCTGGCGGCGGCCAGGGCGGCGTCGGAGATATCGCTCCAGGGCTTTACGTGCGCACTGTTTCAAGACCTGTCCCCGGCAACACTGGCGAGGCGCCAATCCTTTAGGCCACTGACGACTAAGCTGAGAGCGGAGCGCATTCGCTACCGATGGACCTTCCCCTTTGGCCTATCGTTTGAATACCAAAATAAGCAACAGACTGTGGTGGATCTGGCGGCCGGCAGGGCCATACTGCCTCATCGGGAGACCAGCAGGAGGAGATGGGGGCCTCGGCGGCTGGCGGGTCCGGGGCGGGGGCCGGGGAGTGGGCCACGGTGGGTCGTACTCCTCCCCGCTGACTCCACGGGGGAATCCATTCGGAGGACGTTTTTTCTTGCCACAGAAGGGGGCCTGGTGTAATTACTGCAGACCCGCGGGCCCCGCTTGGACGTTGCCCCACCGGGGCTTGCTGCCAGTACCGGAGGAGGGGTCGCGCTAGGCTGTGGATTACAGGATCCGGCGTGTCTGGGACTTGGGTTCAACAGTTGAAGATGTTTTTCATCTTTCTTGTTTACATTGAGATTTATGCAGCCGGGGTGGGGGTGGGCGGGTTGTCATGGCCCTCCGAGACCTTTGCTCTTGGATGTTGTGTGAACTTGGGGTCTTTTGGTTGTTTCTTTCTCTTCTTTTCTTCTTTTCTCTCTTTCTTTCTCTTTTCTTGACATGGAGACCGGGGGGACCTTCCCGAGGGTGGGGGGGGGGGGGCGGAGGGGTGGGGGGGCGGACCTTGAGACTTGATACTGAAAGTAGCCTACTTCCACACCCACAATGGCTTTATCCATAGGCTCATGGAATGTGCAAGGGCTTAACTCCCCCCAGAAGCGTCAGAGGGTGCTGAAATATATATCGGATATAGTTGCACTCCAAGAAACACATCTCTGTAAGGGGGACGAACATAGGATGCGACATAGGTCATACCCACTCACATACAGTTCCTCAGCTATCACCAAGCATAGGGGGGTCGTGTTGATGTTTCATAGCGGGGCAAAGTTTCAACCCTTAGAGGTGTGCTCGGATAAGATGGGGAGATGGGTGATGGTGAAGGGGGTTCTAAGGGGTCAGACATGCACTTTCACTACGATTTACGCGCCTAATACCGGTCAGGCGGGGTTTCTGTCCACCTTTTGCGTGAAATTGGAGCAGTTTGAGGAAGGCTCGGTCGTCTTGATGGGGGACTTTAATCTAGTATGGCAGACGGATCTTGATAGTTCTCATTTGCAGAGGGCGGACTTGGGTTCCTTTTCCCCGGCATCCAAGCAACGCTTATCGGATCTAGGCCTTTGCGATGCATGGCGCACACTTCACCCTTCCACGAAGGATTATACCCATTTTTCGCATGTCCATCAATCTTATTCCAGTCTGGATTATATTTTCATTAATCGATTTTTGTCGGGTTCCTTAAGAGATGCACAGATTCTTCCCCTCTCCGTTTCGGACCATAGTCTGGTCATGATCACACTCCATTTGGCTGGCCCGCGGGACCGCCAGCGCAAGTGGTACTTACCCGCCTCCCTCACTAGGGACATCGTGCTGCGCACATCTCTGCGTGAGGCTATGGACGAATACTTTGCCCTCAATAGCGCGGAGGAGACCTCAGAGCTGATACGGTGGGACGCCTTTAAGGCGGTGCTAAGGGGCAAGTGCATCGCACTTAATTCCGCGCTCAACCGGCAGAGAGCAGCGGATCGGGAACGACTGGAGGAGGAGCTGGTGGCTGCAGAACAGGCCCATAAGGCCAAGCCCTCTCGCGTCACTTTACGACCCCTTACGGCATTGCGGGGCAAATTGAAGTCGATATACGCAAACAGGGCAGAGCTTACCCTCTTACGCCTACGCCACACCGCGTACAGTCAGGGGAATAAGATCGGGAGGCATCTAGCCCGACAGCTCAGAGTTAAAAGGGACAAGGAATATACTGAGGGGATTCGAGACGCTGCGGATGTGGTCACTCGCTCCGACGAGGGGAAGGCGGAATGTTTTCGCTCCTTCTACAGCGCATTGTACACATCTGATTCTCTCGAGGCCCCAGTGCAGGACGACTATCTGCAGGGAATGTCGCTCCCCCAGGTCGCCGCCTCTACCAACGCGGACCTCTGCGCCCCCATCTCATTGGAAGAGGTTACCAAAGCTATTATGGCGCTTAAACTCAATAAGGCACCCGGGCCCGATGGCCTCACAGCCCTATTCTACCGTACTTTCGCACCGGACCTGGCCCCACGCTTGCAGTCTCTTTTTAACGCCGTGATCGCTCAAGGGGTAGTTTCCCCGTCCATGGCGGAGGCAGTTATAACGGTCCTCCCAAAACCTGGAAAACGTAAGGATCAATGTTCCTCTTACCGCCCTATCGCGTTGTTAAACTTGGACGCTAAATTGTACTCCTCTATCCTGGCCGCCAGGCTCAATCCCCTTATGGCAGCGCTGATACACCCCGATCAATCGGGTTTTATTCCGGGGAGACAAACGCATGACAACACAAGACGTATTGTACATCTCATAGAAAAAGCCTCTAGAAGACGCATGCCGGCCCTCCTGGTCGGTCTGGATGCCGAAAAGGCGTTCGACCGGGTGGACTGGGGTTTCCTCTTCTCCACAATGCGAGGGATGGGCTTCGCCGATGCCTTTATCGCAATGATTCAGGCCAACTACCGGATTCCCTCATCAAGTGTCCAAGTTAATGGGACCTGTTCGGCTCCGTTTACCCTTTCTAGGGGCACGAAACAGGGCTGCCCCCTTTCCCCCCTATTATTTGCCCTGAGCATTGAGCCTCTGGCGATGGCCATTCGGCACAACCCACAGATATCGGGTATTCCGTTTGCGGGAGAGGACCACAAGATATCCCTGTTCGCAGAAGACGTTCTCCTCTCCCTCACTCACCCTTCCACGTCGCTCCCGACTTTACATGCCGAGCTACGGCGCTTTGAACGGGTGGCGGGGTTCAAGATTAACCTAGACAAGTCATACATCCTCAACCTTACGATACCCGGGGAGGAGCTCCCGCGCCTCCAGCAGAGCACGACTTTCCGATGGGCGACTACATCGCTCCAATATCTAGGAGTCCGGCTCACCCTGTCCGTGGATGATCTATATAAGGCTAACTTCCCTCCCCTTCTCACGCACATTAAGACGGATTTAGCACGCTGGAAGCCATTGTTCATCTCCTGGCTGGGGCGTATTTATTCGCTTAAAATGACAGTATTGCCGAAACTGCTCCACTTATTACAAGCCCTCCCCATTGACATCCCCCTCTCCTTTTTCTAGACTATGCGCTCCCTCTGTTCCCGTTATATCTGGCAGGGAAGGAGAGCCAGCCTGTCATATTCCATGTTGCGGAGGCCTCGCTCTCCGGGCGGGGCAGGCCTTCCCGACTTCCACCTCTATTATAAGGCGGCGCAACTGCGCGGGTTGACTGAGTGGTCGAAAAGAGAGTCGGACAAACATTGGTTACATATGGACAGGTCGGTGGCGGGTCTGTCTATTTGGGACTTAGCATGGCGCGCGAAACGAGATAGGCCAGATAACGCGTACATTAGTACACCCACCAGAACAACGCTGCGGGTCTGGGACTCCCTGTCCCAGGATGACCGGTGGACCACTTTCCCTTCCCCCTCACACCCCCATCCATGGACAGGCGACCTTCCCGCCCGCGTTCAACAGAGGGCCATTCACAGCTTGGGAGGAGGGGGGCTGTTTAATGATCGGACATCTATTTAGAGGTTCTAGGTTAATGACATTCTCAGAATGCAGTAAAGACTTTAGCCTCCCGCAAACTGAACACTATTGATTTCTCCAATTACGGCACTGGCTCCAGTCATCGGAGATTCAGGCGGTGAGCCACAGGCCCCAGACCCCGTTTGAAAAATTAATTCGCACTACCACTACTATGAAGGGGGCAATTTCCTTTTTATATGGCCACCTTCTGGCCACTGTGGTTTCGCCGTCCCCGCGATTTAAGGCTAAATGGGAAGAGGTGGTGCTTAGACCGATTGAGGAGCGGGAGTGGGAAGCCCTATGGTCCGACATCTTCAAACACAACCACTCGATAGAATTACGAGAAGCTCACACAAAAGTGATGGTGGATTGGTACTTATACCCAGCTAAGCTGCGGCGCATTTTTCCGGGCACCTCTGATCGCTGCTGGAGGGGCTGTGGGATGCTGGGGGACTTTCAGCACATCTGGTGGACCTGTCCTACGATCCGCCCCTTCTGGGAGGAGATTCTAGTGCAAATTAAATCTATGCTGGGCTATCCGATCCCCACCTCCATTGAGACGGCATTGTTGGGCCTTCGGGATCCCTCCTTGCGCTACCAAACCAGAGCAGATAAGGCATGTGGCTTTGCTTGGGGGCGGCGAAGGTGGCTATCGCCGCTAACTGGAAGAAACTGGAGGCTGCTACGGCCTCGAAGTGGCATTCCCGTCTTTGGAGACTCCTAAGTTTAGAGAGAATGGCGGACATCTTCAGGGAGGACTATGCCGCATTCGAGCTCAAATGGGGTCCGCTGGTGACTTTCCTCTCTCGGGGGTTTACCAGCGGCAGTGTGTCCGCCCCAGGTCAGGGGATTGCGGCTGTTTCAGCTGTAGATGGCTGCGGCGGCCACAGGTTGACTCTCCTGATAGTCCATTTAGCAGTTGCGGGCCCCCTGGATGAGGCATCGCCCTGTCTCCGCCTTTGATGGGTCCGTCTCCGGCCCTAGGTTTCTGAGCTCCCTCCGCGGGTATCTACTCTCTCTCTTGCTTTTCTTTCGCTCTCTTTTTTTTTTCTTTTTTCTCTCATGTTCTATGGGGTTAGTGGGGTGGGGAGGGAGGGATTTTGGGGAGTTGGGGTGTTTACAAAACGAGTTTGCAGTTCCGTGGCACAGAGACAGCGGGCTGTTTGGACATTACCTTTCTGCATAGCCTACCGGCGCTGGACTATTAGATTCCGGTTGAAGCCCACTAGAGTCCTCTAGGGCGTAGTCTCAGGGCTTGCTTCCCCTCCTTTTTTCGCACTACTGTACCCCTCCATTAGCGTGTGTTAGTGTGGGGGACGCTTGCCTCTTCTGTATATGGATCAGGGACGGTACTCTTTTCTTTCCTGTATCCTCGCTTGCTGGTCTACTCAGTTGTAAAGCAAATGTCATGGTATGTCTCTTTTGTAGTGTTTTGATGTTATTAAAAACAATTTTGACAAAAAAAAAAAAGGCAACCTTCAAAGAAAGCTATCCTAGTGGTAGCTGTGGAGAGCAGCCTCCAGGCTAAGTCTTGAAGGAGTGTTAAGCTTATTGTTTTACCATAGATAACCTCTTGAATAACCAAATGAAAGAGTAGTCCACACAGGTATATATATAAAATATATGTATTTATTCTAAGAATAATCCCACTAGTCTCTTTATGAAACTGGAGGTAAAGATACAATTCAAACAAGCATTGATAGTTACAATAAATAGCACTGGAATCATAGGGACCCAGGGGGGGACCAAACCATATATTAAAAAAGTGGTATAAGAACCACGACAATTCTACAGACAGTGCCTAGGGCACTTAGGGTCGCTGGCCCCTTACGAAACCATCCAAGGTAGTGAGGAAGGGGGCCCACGGGAGACGCGTGCAGTGGTATTAACTACTGTCGGGATCTCTATTAAACCCTATGGAGAATGTCGTGGTTGGAAATTGCAAGAATTAAAACACTTCTAGCAGGAGTTCAAGTTCAGCAGCTTAGAATCAAGCTCTTCGAGGGCCCACACCCACGACAGTACCAAGGTACCACTGTTACCTGCCCCAGGGAAGCCGGGTACATAGGTCGTTTTCGATGTCAGGTCGCGATCTCGTTTTTCAATAGAAAAGGGTGAAGAACTGCTGCTGGCGTGAAGCGTCGTCGATGTCGTGCAGATTGAAGATGTAGATCTTGAAGGTAAGGACCTGAAAGCAGAGGGGACAGAGTCTGGGTCACGGCACAGTGACCAGGGGGCTCAGGAGAAAGAGCCCTTCAATGTCGGGTGCTTCCAGGTGGAAGATGGGTAGCCTGGATCGGCAGCCACGGGGTCCAGGAGGCTTCAAGGAAGGCCAGCTTCTGGAGGGTGACTGTCCCACGAAGGATGAAGGCCGCTGCGGTGTTAGTGTCCGGATTGGATCCACTAAGCCTTGGCAACCGCAACCCACGCAAGGATCACAAAACAGCTACGGTGCAGACCATCGAGGTCTGAGCAAGGTCTCCAGCGAGGAGACTGTAGAGCAGGCCTGGAGCAACCAGGGGAGCCCTTTAAAGTGAAGATTGACCTCCGCTAGGGCCCACCAGTCGAGAGACAAGGGACCGCGGGAGGCAGCAATTTGGCGTGCGTAAAGATGCGCCCACGGGTCGCCGGAGCGGGCTAGGGCGTCGATCTTTGGCACAGATGATGCTGAGAGGTTGGCTCAATAATGGGCCAAAGCACAACTTCCCCACTGGTTGGGGTCGTGTGCTGTGCAAGAGGTGGCCGGTGTCCTGGGGTATTGGGGATCTCGGCACCCACGGGGTCCACGGTGCTGAGATTTGCTGTGCACACTCACTGGCCTCTGGGACGCTTGGAAACCCACCTCAAGGTAGGTAGAAGTCTTCGTTTTCCGTAGGAGCAGCGGAGTTCCAACCGGGTCACTTGCAGTGTTTCAGGTGCCTGCCAAGCAAGGGGGTAACTCCTTTACCCCAAGGGAGATTTCTTCATTCAGCTGTGCGGCAGCAAGTCAAAGGTTCAAGTCTGAAGTCCAAGATTAATCTGAGGCTCTGGGGACCCTGTATTCACCTTTATCCAAGGATTAGGGGAGTGTCTAGATCAGAGCCCACCAATGAGAGTTCAGGCGGGAAAAGGTGGCTACACCCTCTCCCCTTTGTGTGTTTTCCTGCCTAGGCAGGGGACAGGATGCCCTTGAACCGGTTTGAGGCGGTGTATGCAAAAGTAGGCACTGGAGAAGCCTACGTGCAAGCCTGAAAGACATCCTATGGTGCACCCACCCAGTTCCAATCCACATAGTCTGTCTGGGGAGGTGGGAGCACCTCCCTGCAACAAGATCCCTATTGTCCAGCTGCCGTGGCTGGAGTTCTGCCCAGCAACAGGCAGCCAGAGTCGTGTGGGTGGCGGGTAGCATCCATTTTGTACTACGTGTGCACTTTTAAATTGGTGTCTAAAATCTGCCGCTTTTACCATATCGCCCCTCTAGCAGGGGGGAATCATGCCCTCACTCCCATGGTTGGATTGGGGGTATGATTCCTACATGTTTGACACCAAACATGACATGGTTCTGTGCAGCCACTCAAATTATCACGCTATTGCGATTACTTATAATGTGGTTAAGAGTATATGGTATGGCTGCACTACAAACAACCCAGCGATAGTTTTACGAAGGTTGCAGAGGTGCCCTACTCAGGTAGGGGTTCCCCTCACACATCTCAGCACCCTGCCTTGTAGGATTAGCAAGGCCTGCCTTAGGGGTGACCTATGAGGATATATATGTGTTGTATTAAGTGGGATACAGGATACCTATATCCCTGTAAGGGGTGCAAGCACCACCTTACCCAGACTACAGTAGTGGTCTGGTGGTGTCAGTTTGTATGGCTGTCCCAGGGGTGGCACAATAAGTGCTGCAGACCCTGGTAGGCCTCTGAGGGAGCCATGCCCTGGGTACCATCTACAAGGGGCTGATAGGGTGTCCTCAGTATCCAATTGGTATGTACCTAGGGTACTCACATCCGTTTAGAGAGGAAGCAGATAGGCTGGGGTCCTGGATAGCAGGGCCACAGCCTGGCTAGAGTCAGAAAACAGTCAACACATCAGCAAAAAGTTGGGGGCAACTATGCAGTCGATGCCACTCTCCAACACCATGAAGCACAACAATTAATGCAGCATTGTATTCTGCTTACTTTTAATTACACATTTTAATATCCTGTAAATCGCTCATAAGTTAAATTTCATGCAAGTGCGTTCACTCAGTTACTTTCCTTAATGTTAATACCAAAACCAAACGAAAATACACCAGAAGAGAGTTAAAATGAGTGGTTACATTTTTGCAACAGTTCAGCTGTGCAGCCTCCTTCCCCACAGCTCCATCATGAAACTGCTGGATTCTCTGGGCTCATACATCACCTGTACCTATGTCATGCAAAGCTTGCTCCGTATTCTATAAGTATTAAGAATTAATATTCCCTGCTTTCGATACATGTTCTCTCTTAAAGTACAGAGTCCGCACAAACACACCTGTTTTCTTGTCTTTTGCCCGGTAGACCACACCGTATGTGCCCTCTTCAATTCTGTTCAGACACTGAAATTCTTCCACACTACGACAGCCCTAGAAAAGAATAAGGAGGCCTCAGGAGAGCAGTGACTTGACATTTGAAGGAACTGTATTTGTGCAACCATACTAATTTACTTACTCAATGACAGAATGTGGGCAGATTAAGTCAACAAAACACGTACTTCGTGGTGCAAGAAGCAGCAGAGATATCAATTTTTTTCTTAACGTGTCAATGAAATGAAACTTCATAATAAAGGTTTATGTTAGCTTTTTTTTGCTATATAATATTGAAGAGTGTTGCAAGGCAAAAGATCCAGGCTAAAAGCATCCGTCTGAATTTATATGACAAATCCGAATCTCAAAATCTAAGGAGAGGGTATAGTCTACTCAAAAGATGACCTATGCATAAAAGGGAATGCAGTTTTAGCCTCTGTATGCAAGCCTGCAGCCAAAATTCTCTGCATGTAAAGGCACTGCTGAGCAACGTGTTATTTCTCAGCCGACTCACATTCTTCCAACTAACTTTGTAGGGAATTTGCTCAGCAGAAGGAGCAACAAGAGAAAAACTCATTGAGATTACAAACCCCTCTTGTTGTCAATATTGTACAGACAAAGAAAACAGTGAAGGCACCAAGTATCAGGAAGCCCAAAATTGGGGGTTTCACTTTAATTTTTACTGTTAAATAATCATCACACAGATGTACAGTTATTACACATGTTAAATGGCTGTTCATTTCCCACCACAATAATTTGTTTGAGATTACGTTAAATTTATCAATGTCAGAAGGGTAACTGTATAAAGTTGTCAGTTATTTTCTTATAACAAGAGACCCAACTTCAGAACTCATTTGTGTTGAGAACAGTGCTCGATTTGAGCCAGTGGTTCCCGGTGCTCGGCACAGGCACTTTAATGTCAGCACCAGCTCTTATGACAGTCTGCCTAACTAGGGATGAGCACAACAACAATTGTTTAACTGAATACATATTAACAGTAACTAATAACTGCCACAGGGCACTACTATAGCTTTGGGGGCCTGAAATAGTATTAATTGTCAAACTTGTTAGTGTGATTGTTAGTAATTGAGTTGGTATTGTCATGGAGGAGGGCCTTGGCACCTATTTTTTTATTTTTACAACTTCAGCATTGGTTGAGAATAATTAACACCACCCGCCTGCATTTATTGCAAACAATAAGTGAGGTCAGGGTCACCACAAACAAAGGGCACCGGCCTAAATACAGCTAATGCAACCACCAGTATTTTCTCAGAAACAAAGTCCGAGGATAACGAATAGTTTCTTACCTGTCGGTGTAGTTTTGCAGCTTGAAGATCTTTCTGGATTCACTATGCTGTGCATTATTCCGCGGTCTGGTGGTTGGGTCCGGAATCGTAGTCTTTCGTCTTTTTTTTTGTAGCCCAGGTGGGCGTCGACGTCCCACCATTTGGTGTACTTCTCATGACGTCGGCATGCTTCCTGCGGAAGTCCCACCTTGAGGCGCCATCTTCGGGTTCTTTTTTTCCCTTTATTTTTTTTTATTTTTAACCCTAGGCGTTCTTTAGTATTTTCCTTTTTCAATGTATCCACTTTCAGTATTCATCTGTTCTTTTACTCAGTCCTTCCACCTTCCTCTCCTGCCTCATCTGTCTGGCGGAGGTGGGTGGGTTCGCTAGTGAATCCAGAAAGATCTTCAAGCTGCAAAACGACACCGACAGGTAAGAAACTATTCGTTTTGCAGCGTGAATCTTTCTGGATTCACTATGCTGTGCATAGACTTTCTAGCGGTTTGTTATCTTTGTGGCGGCTGGGTGGAAGATGAGCGTTGGTCGTTGAATATATGTTGAAGCACCCTTTGCCCTACTTGTGCTTCATTGTTCATTTGTATATCCACGCAGTAGTGCTTAGTGAACGTATGCACTGAAGCCCATGTTGCCGCCAGGCATATGTCTTGAATGGGTGTGTTTGCCAGAAAGGCAATCGTTGCTCCCTTCTTTCTTGTGGAGTGGGCCCGTGCCCCCTCCGTTAGCTCTTGCCCTGCATGTTTGTGGCAGAATTGTATCGATGGTGCTTTTCGTTACTGGTCTACCCAGGAAGCTGGTTGCGAAGGACACAAAAAACGGCTTGGTTTTCCTGTGCTCCTTTGTTCTCTCGTTGTAGTGCATCACCGCTCTTCTAGCGTCTAGAGTGTGTAGTGCCCTCTCTGCACTTGTGACTGGGTTTTGAAAGAAACTAGGTATTTGTATAGTTTGGTTTATATGGAATGCTGACACGACCTTAGGCATGAAGTGTGGGTCAGTCCTCATTACGACTCGGTCCTTGTGTATTTGGATGTAGGGCTCTTGCAGCGTTAACGCTTGCAGTTCACTCACTCTGCGCAGCGAGGTTATTGCTACCAGAAAGGCTGTTTTCATTGTCAGCATTTGTAGTGAGGCCTTGTGGATGGTCTCAAAGGGCGCCTTCATAAGTTCCGTCAGGACTATGTTGAGGTTCCATGCCGGCGGTGGAATCCTCTTTGGTGGCGCTATCCTTTTTGCCCCCTCCAGGAATCTCTTTACTACTCGTGACATAAAGAAACTTTCTCCCGTCTCACCTCGTGTGTAGGCCACAATCGCCGCTAGGTGGACTCTTAGCGAAGACGAACATAGTTTGGCTTTTAGTAGATGCGTGAGGTATCTAAGCACCGTTGACTCCCATGTCAACTTATTTTGCAGTGTATTTTATCTGCACCACAGTGTGAACCTCTTCCGTTTTTCCCCATAGCGTTTCCGTGTGGTCGGTCTCCTTGCCTCCCTCGCATAGTGCTTTGAGGTAGCTTAAGGTGTGCGAACTCTATGTCTTCAGGAGCCATGCCGCTAGGCAGAGGCTCTCTGGCTCTGGGTGTAGAACTACTCCGTTCTGCATGGAGAGTAAGTCTTTTCTTTTGGTGAACATGTGTGGTGGCCCCTGTGCCATTTCCACTATTTGCGAGTACCATGTCTGTCTTGCCCACAGTGGTGCCACTAGGATCAGTGTCATGTTGCTGGTCCTGCACTTGTTGAGTACCCTGTGTATCAGTGGTATCGGTGGAAAAGCGTAGGCAAATGTTCTTGACCAACTTATCCATAGGGCATTCCCCTGGGATAGTTTTCCTGGTTGTCTGGATGTGAAGTTTTGGCATTTTGCATTCAGGTGTGTTGCAAACAGGTCTAATGTCAGTGTGCCCCACCTCTTGAATAGTTTTTGCGTTTCCTGCCCATTGAATTCCCACTCGTGGGATGCTGAAGTCTGCCTGCTGAGCCAGTCTGCTTCTACATTGTCCTTCCCCGGTAGGTGTATGGCCAGCAGGTCTATTTTGAGCGTGATGGCCCATCTCCAAATTTCCTGTGCCAGGTTGGACAGGGGGAACGATTGAGTCCCTCCCTGCTTGTTTATGTAGAATATAGTTGTAGTATTGTCCGTTTGTATCAACACCCTTTGATTGAACCGTTTTTTCTGGAAGGCCTTCAGTGCTAGCAGTACGGTCTTCAATTCCAGATAGTTGATGTGTCTGACCGCATCTGCTGGAGTCCACAGACCCCTTACTCTGAGCTTGTTCATATGTGCTCCCCATCCTATCTGGAATGCGTCTGTGGTGATGGTCACTGTTGGGCTTGGTGGTGTTAAGGGCTTCCCTATTGTTATGTTCTCCCTGTTCCACCATGCTAGCTCTTCTTGCACTGCGTGCGTTACAACCACCAGATCCTCCCAACTTCCGTTTGCTTGTGACCATTGCTGTTGCAGCCATTCCTGGAATGGTCTCATGTGTAGGCGCACATTGGGAACAAGGTGAATGCATGACGCCATCATCCCCATGATCTTGCTCGCTGTTCTGTCAGAGCTCGCCCCTTCTGGTAGAGGCGCGTCTCCTTCAGCAGGGCTAGTGTCCTTTTCTTGCTGGGCATCACTGTTCTCTTTACGGTGTTGATCTGCGCCCCCAGGAAGATCTTCACTTGTTCTGGTTCCATTGATGATTTCCCCCAGTGTATTGAGAACCCCAGCTTTGTTAGTGTTCTTGTGACACGCTGTGCGTGTTCCTCGCATTTTTCGCGTGAACTTGCCTTTATTAGCCAGTCGTCGAGGTAAGGATACACGTGAATCCCTTCCCTCGGCAGGTACGCTGCTACTGCTGCAAGGCATTTGGTGAAAACCCTTGGTGCGGACTTTAGACCGAATGCCAAGATTGTGAATTGGTAGTGATCCTTGTTGATGGTGAACCTTAACAGATTCTTGTGCTGCCTGTTCATTGGGATGTGCAGGTAGGCATCTTTGAGATCCACGGTGGACATGAAGTCTCCGTCTCTCATTTGTGGGAGTAATTCTTGTAGGGATGTCATTTTGAATTTTTGCGTCCTTACGTACTTGTTTAGGAATCGTAGATCCAGGATGGGTCTTAGTGTTTTGTCCACCTTTGGTACCAGGAAGTAGTTTGAGTACACTCCCTTGTTCCTTTCTTTGAATGGTACTGGTTCTATGGCCTCCTTTTGGAGTAGCTGTAGTGCTTCCTCTACGAGTTGTGCTAGCTCTTGTCCCGAGTGTTCCCTTCTCTTTGGTTTTTTGTTTAGAGTTCTCCTTTCCAACTCTATGCAGTATCCGTACTGTATGATGTTGAGTATCCATTTGTCTGTTATTTTTCTCCATTCTTGGAGGAAAATTCTGAGTCTGCCGCCCACCGGTGTTGCATGCTCGTAGGCGTTTGGTTCGTGTAACCCTCTTTTGTTGGTTCCTTTGTGCTCTACCCTTGGAGGGATGCTGTGGGTGAGCACTCTCCTCCGTGCGAAGTCACTTTGAGGCGGGTTGGTCTCCCCCTCTTCTTCTTTGGCCTCGTCCATTTCCCCTACTGCGAAAGGACTGGCCCGAAGGCTGGTACTGCCAGTTCTGTTTCTGCTGCCACTGTTGCCCGTGACCCTCACCTTGCTGGCCTTGCTGGAATGTTTGATGTGACGTTCCCGGCTGGTTTCCTCCCCTTCCGTAAGGTCTCCGTGTCGGGGTACCTCTTCTCATCCCTCTGAATTGCAGGGCCCCCATGGACCTCGCCGTCTCATTCTCTTTTTTGAGTTGGGTGAGTTTCTCATCGACTGGTGCCCCGAACAGAGTTTCTCCGTTGAAAGGGGTGTTCAGGATGTTCTGTACCTCTTGCTTGAATCCTGAAATTCTGAGCCAGGCCTGTCTCCTTTCAGTGATTCCTATTGCCATCAGTCTGCTTGATGTCTCTGCCCCGTCCAACGCTGTTTTAAGGCATGAATTTGCTATATTCTTCCCCTCTTCCACTAGATGCGAAGCTTGTTGTTGGTACTGCTCGGGGAGATGCTTCATTAGGTCCCCCATTTCGTCCCAATGTTGGTACTGGTGCCTGTTCAGTAGTGCATTGGAGTTCGCCATGCGCCAGTGCATTGCCGCGTTTCTCTGTATTTTTCTGCCAGTGAGGTCCATCCTTCTGCTCTTCTTGTCAGGAGGTGGTCCAGAGGTTGCCGGAACATTGGCCCTTTTTCTGGCTGTAGATGCGATAATGGAGTCTGCTGCGACAGATCCCTTGATGTATGGAGGGTCCTGAGAGGAATGTTTATATTTTTTCTCTGTTCTGGGTGTGATGGATCTGCATGTTGCAGGGTCCTTGAACGCCTCCTCCCTGGTTCATGACACTCTGAAGCATGGGGAGGAACTGGCTCCTAGTTTGGATGGGGAGCAGTGTCTCGAATAAAAAGTCCGCTTTCACTTTTTCCTCCTCTAGTTTCACGCCAAAAGCTGCAGCCGTGCTCTTTACGACCATGTTGTAAGCCCCAATATCTTCTGGCGGCGAAGGCCTGAAAGGATAAGTCTCCACGGGCTCTTCTGGATTTTCGGCGTCAAGGTCCTGCCATTCCAGGTCTTGCGTCGTCGACGGTGCCGAGCCGTAGTTTGATTGATGTTCCTCCTCTTCTTCTCCCTCATAGTAGAGATCATCTTCCTCTTCTTCGGGAGTTTGACTGCTCTTCGGCGTCGAACTCGTCCTGCTCTTCGACCTCGACGATAACCGTCGGTGGTTTCGTTGGGATTGTGAATTTCTTCATCTTCTCGTCAAACTCCTTCCTTTGAAGGATGCTCTCCATCTCTGCCTCAAACCTTCTCTTTTTCTTCTCCATTTCGGAGGCATGTTCGGTGTCGAGCACTGGCCTTTTCGACGGAGCTTGCGTCGGCGCGACCTTGTCCTTCGTCGTCGAACGCCCAACCTCGTGGACCTGTTTCGATGAACTTTATTTTTCGGCGGCCTTCGGCACCTGGGAGTCCTTCTCGAAGGATCCGCTGGGCCTTTCGTCCTTGGATCCACTCGCGGTCGTCTAAATTTTCGGCGCCGGTGCTCCTTTCGAGGACTTACTCTGGTTTTCGAGAGTCAGTCTCTGTTTTTCGGGGCCCTTTTGTGCTCGACGTCTCTCCTACCTTGTCAGACGTCTTCTTATCGGTCTCTGCAACCGTGAAGTCATCAGGTCCCTCGGCGACGTTGCCTTCATCGTCGGTGGAGAGGCCCAGGTCGTACAGAGACGGGGCTTACCCTTGCCTTCCATGTTGTAGTTGGCTCTCCTCTGCCTCTCTCTCACCCGGAGTGTCTTCGGTGTGAAGGCAGAGCAGGCGTTGCAGTCTTTGCTCTCGTGGTCGACTGGCAGGCAAAGGTTGCAGACCGGATGTTGGTCCTTCTGCGCGTATTTGTGGTGGCAGTTACGGCAGAATTTAAAAGGTGTTTTGTCCATTCCTGCGCTCAGTGTCCCTGAGTGCGCATTCTCCGTTGGACGTCGAAGATAGAGGTTCTCCTCCTTCTTAGTCGTCCCGGCTCGATGTTCTTCCTGTCTGTAGTCTCCTTCGATGAAACTCGTGCTCTTCTTCTTTCTTCGTTAAAAAACTCTGGAGCTTCTCGGTGACGATCCAGACCCAACAGCGGAAAAAAGAATCTGAAGATGGCGCCCCAAGGTGGGACTTCCGCAGGAAGCATGCCGACGTCACGAGAAGTACACCAAATGGTGGGACGTCCCACCTGGGCTACAAAAAAGAAAAGAAAAAAAAAAAGACAAAAGAAAGACTACGATTCCGGACCCAACCACCAGACAGCATAGTGAATCCAGAAAGATTCACGCTGCAAAACAAAGTTTGTCGCCAAATCCTTTACCTTCATCCCTTCTTAAGTTGTTTAAGCTAGAGTTAAAAACACTACTGAATAACAGTTTTGTTCTTCTATTTCTGTGGAAAAACACAGTCAAACACTTAGAATGAATTTACATTTTTTAACAATAACCAAAAGGCAGTTTTGGCTGTTGAGTCATTTGAGGGTGGATAAAACAAATTATTTGTTTTGGGGTGGAAGTCTCTGACAAAGATAGTCTTTAAGACAACCGGCTATCGTGATATTGTTGGCCTATGGATTTTAAGAGATTTTAACGCTGTGCATTTTGGAATTGCTATGTGGGAAACACAGGAAATTCAAATGGCGATGACATTATTGGACGCAATCTCTTCCCGGGTACACTTTAATTCCCCAAATGCACAACTCCTGAGGAGGAAACTCAAAAATGACTAAGACGAGATTTGGGTAGTTTCTGCTGAAAATATCCAAGGAAAAACAGACACTCACTAAAACATTCACACTGCATGGTTTCTCAGAACACAAAAACTAATTCTCTTACGGGACGTGGAAGAGGATAACTTAAGTCTTTTAGTAAAACTGGGTTTTACAATACAATAAGACTTTACCTGAAGAGCAGGGAGGTATTTGGGCAGCTGCTGCTTCATCTCCAACGGGGATAATGCTGGTGAATCAGGGACAAAGTCTACTTCTGTCAGAGCACTTGAACGAGGGGTGTCATCACCAATATCGTCGTCGTCTTCCCCTTCCTCAGTCTCACCAGAATCATTGTCAAACCTCGACTCTGTAACTTGAAAGGTTAAAATCAATGATCGAGCCAAGTAGCAACACTCAATTTGTGCCTGGTCTAAACCACGAAAAAGGCATTTAAAATAACATCTAAGAGGAACATGCATGAGACAGCCTTTACTCGTCAATAGACAATGCAACAGACATAGAAGCAACAATTCCATATAGAAGAGGTTCATTCTATTTTCTGGGTTTGGATGTGAACAGACAGAATACTAATTTTGAGTTGGGGTGGATAGTCTAATAAGCGGTTTGAAGAGAATCCACTGTAGGTAAATGCCACTTTTTGCCAGGGTCACCCCGACTTTTTCCTACTTGTACTGATGTTTTTCGACTGATGGGCACTGCGTCCCAGCTAACCAGACCCCAGTGCTGGTGCTCTTTCCTTAAAACAAGGTAAAATGGTTTCATTATCACAAGAGGGACACATTTTGGCACCCCTGTAAGTCCCTACTGGTACTTAGCGCATGGGTACTAAAGAGGATCCCCTAAGGGCTGCAGCATGTGTTATCCCCTCCCCCCAAGGGACCCCCATACAAATTGCATGCAGCCAGCTATTGCAAACTGCGTATCATGGTACAAACCATCAGTGAAAACACAACATGTCATTACGAGTTCCCAAGCTACAGGATCGCTTCACTGAAACCCATGGTGTTTGGTATCAAACACCTTGTCTTAGTCAATCTGTACAGGTGGGTACTGTAGGAAGCTGGGTTTATTTAGCAGTAACTCCCCAACTTTTTGCCAGACTACTGATGCACGTTGACTTGATGTACCCTAGGTCCCTGCCAATCAGATTCAGAAGGCCTGTGTTTCTTTCCCAAATATGTACCTTTGTACCCTCAATTGGCACCTCTCTGGCCACATTTAACTTCTTTATAAACGGTACCATGGGCTGCAGCACATATTGTACCTCCCTTAGGGGCCCTGTATATATGTGTATACACCCCCTCCCATTGCAGGCTCTGTGTTTTGCTGCAGAACAAAGTGAAGAGTCGACATGACACACATCCCAGTGTGCCATGCCGACAACCCACTGCACTGGCATAGGTCAGCCACCCCTCTTGCTGGGTGCACTATACCAGTGATGAGGGTACAGGTGCATAACCCCTGTACCCCTACAGTGTCTAGACCAATTCTTAGACATTGTAAGTGCAGTAATGCCATTAAGAGTATATGGAACCAGAAGTTTGTCATTACGAACTCCACAGCACAATAATGGCTTTACTGAAAACTGGGAAGTTTGGTATCAAACTTCTCAGCATATTAAACCCACACTAATGCCAGTGTGGGATTTAATAAAAAATGCATTCAGAGGGAATCTTAGAGATGCCCCCTGAAAAACGACCTACCACTAGTGTCCTGGCTAAGGGGCTGCTCGCCAGCTTCCACCACCAGACATGTTTCTGGAGACCTGTGTTGAGATCCTGCTGCTCTCGGGGGTCTGAAACAATGCACGTCCTGGGACGAGGTGCCAAGCCTCCTCCCCCAGGAATGGCAGGGTCCACAAAGCAGAAGCTTCAAAGGCTTGCCACCTTTGTGAGCTACCCCAGCTCTATGCTGCTGCCAGCAACTGGCTCCCACCGGTTCTGACCCCCACTTTGGGTGGGAGAATTGGCGGGAAAACCAAGTGAGAATGGGAGGTCTGCCCACCTTTGCCGACCCCTCCCCTCAGGTGGGGAGGCGAGGTGAAGCACAACTCTCAGTCCACACCATCTTGCAAATGGGGGACCCAGCCAACAAGAGAGGAATATGCCCCCCTCCTACTGGAGGGTGGCATAATGTGAGAAAGTGGCTCTGTATATACTGTTCCCTAATAGGTACAGGGTGTACAGAGTCCACAGTCCCCCAGAGGCTGATAGAGGTCAAAGTTAGGTATGACCTTACTCTCAAAAGTGGTAGCTTGGTCGAGCAGTAAGGCAGTACCAGAGGACAGTGTAAAGCATTTATTGTACACACTCAGTCAGCAAATGGTTTCACACACTCAATAACTGAACTCTAGGCCAATGGTTTATATATATAAAATATATGCTTGCTTTATTTTTAAAACCACAAAGGGGGTAAAAATATACTTTCTCAGAATGAGAGGTTGAATATAAATACTTTTGTCTTAAGCAATAAATGTGTGTAAACAGTCACAGTTGGTTGCAATAAACAATCCTATTTCCTAAACATAACAATGCATTGAGCTCAATGGTAAATTCAGGTTATTTGTAATAAATTACTTTTCAGATTACTTTTGGAATTCCAGGTCTGGCTCCTAGAACCAGCCTGGGGTCAGTATTCAGAATCAAGTGATGAAAGTCGACTTAATAACTGTAATGATTTTTAAATAATATTTAGCTATTTCAAAAGCTTGAACTTAGAAAATATTTCAAAGAAAACATTCAATGGATCTCTATGGCAAGAAATTCAAATTGCAGGTAGAGTACTTTATCGTTACTTTAGTAATCCAGGACTGGGTACCTAGACCCAGGACTGGGGTCCTTATCAAAAGCAGGTAAGTAATTTCGTTTGCAGAAATGGTACGATTTTAAAAGAATATTTCAAATTTGCAAAAATAGACACTTTCACAGAAAAGCAGACAATGGTTTCCTATGGGAGAAAAATGAGTTAGAGGTAAGTATAGTTGTGAACACTTTTCAGGGTCAGGGCTGGGCACCAAGATCCAGCACTGGGAGCTCACCTAGGAGCAGGTGAGTAAATTCGTTTTTGTCACTTGGCTGATTTTTGCAGTTTTGAAAAGTTCACATTTAGAAGATTTTTGAAGAAAAAGCCAGTCAATGTTACCCTATGAGGAAAATGAAGTTAGCGGTTTAAGGGTAAGTACTCGACTGGCAGAGTTGAAATTCCGGGCATGGACTCAGGGGTCCCCCAGTGTTAGGTAGGTACAGTTGGTTCACCCTCAGCGGTTTCAGGACGGCCGGGTGCAGAGAGAGTTAGGCCCAATGTTATCCTATGAGGGATAGGGGGGGCCTTGGTTGGTGGCTGCTGTCTGGCAAGCCACGCGGCTGTGGGAGCTGGGCTCCTGGTCACTTACTCAGGGCAAGTGGGGAAGTAGGTTAGTGTAGAGAGGGCACTGCCAGGGCCACTCGGGCGGCTGGGTGCAGGGTGCTTTTGAGCCTTCGGGCGCTCAATGGAAATCAATGGGAATGTTCCGGTTTGGAAAAAGGCTGCAGGCTCGGGGACGAGGATGTTTCAGGTGCCACCACCACTTCGAGAGGTAAGTTGGGTAGTTGTAGGTTAGGTGGGTACCCCGGGATTGGGCACAGGGGGCCGCAGGGCGCCAGGTGCAGGGGTGCCTTTTGACGTCGGTAATCTTACCCTCTGGTTGATCGCGGTTGGGGTGGCACTTGGTTCTGAGGCTGCAGGCTTCCTCCGGGATGTCGAGGGGGGTCCTTGGGTGCCGGACTCGGGGTCACAGTCGCCGTGGGGTCGTCCTCAGGGTCTTTGTCCACTCCGGCACTGGCCAGGCTTGGCTGGTGCAGAGTGTGTTGGGTCCGCGGTTCCGGGCTGCTGCCAGGGGTTAAAAATAGGTTTCTTGAGTAGAGCCTCTACTCATGGGAGTCCCAGGAGCTTAGAGCCAAAAGGTAGCCAGGTCCTCCGGGGTTGGTGAGGTTGCTGGCCACGAGAGATGCCGCGCTGGTGCAGGTTCGAGAGTCGACAGGCCGGTAGGGCTGGGGCCTAAGCAGTTGGTGTCTTCTTCTCTTTTTAGCAGCTGCAGGGCAGGTCTTTGTTCTTCTTGCTCTTCTTGTAATCTTCTATCTGGAATCTAAGGGAGGAAGGATCAGGGTGCCCCTAAATACTAAATTTAGGGGCGTTACAGGTAGGTGAAGGCCAGGGACCAATGGGTCCCTGTCCTGGGGTGGGTACACCCCCTATCCTGCCTCTCTCCTGTGGGAGGGGGGCAGTAGCCTAATCCTGATAGGGTAGGGCCTCCCATCTTCAAGATGGCGAGAGCCCGGAGATGTGTTTCACCTCGCCTCCCCCACCTGAGGGGTGGGGTGGGCAGGCTGGCAAATCCCCTGTCCTTGTATGGGGTTTCCGGCCAAGCTTCCCACCAGAGTGGGGGGTTGCAGTGGCCTGGGGAAACTCCAAATGGCGGTATGCCTTTGAAGCTTCCCTTTGCTCATCCTGGGGGAGGAGATTTCTCACCTCACCCAGGATGTGCATTGTTGCAGGCCCGGGAGAGCAGGGGCTCTCCCACCCAGGGGTCAAGCAACGTGTCTGCTGTGTGGCAGCCTGGGCAGCCTCAGAGCAGACGTGGATTGTAGGTTAGCTGTGAGGGGGCATCTCTAAGATGCCCTCTGGGGTGCTTAGTACATTAAATCCCACACTGGCATCAGTGTGGGTTTAATGTGCTGAGAAGTTTGATACCAAACTTCCCAGTCTTCAATGTTGCCATTATGGTGCTGTGGAGCTCGGGTTTGACGAGCTCTCAGCACCATGTACTCTTAAATGGCAGCACTGCACTTACTGTGCCCAGGAATGGACCCGGGTACTGTAGGGGCACAGGGCTCCTGCTCCTGTGCCCACACCATAGGCGTAAGGCACCCAGCCAGAGGGGTGACTGACATATGCCTTGGCAGTGTAGGTGATGGGCATGGCACACAGAGATGTGTGCCATGTCGACTCTTTGTTTTGTCCTGCACCCAGACACTCAGCCTGCAAGGCAGTGTGTGTGTGTGTGTGTGTAAGGGTACAGGGCCTCTGAGGGTGGCACAATGAGTGCTGCAGCCCTTAGAGGCCTTCCCTGGCCACAAGGCCCTGGGTACCTAGGGTACCATTTACCAGGGGCTGACATGCGGCTAGGGTTTGCCAATTTGGAGTTTGTGTGGTTTAAGGAAGGAACATAGGCCCTGGGCACCTGATTGGCAGGAACCCAGGGTACACTCAATCAAAGTACATTCAGCAATTTAGCAAAAAGTGGGGGCATACCATGCAAGAAAGATGGCACTTTCTCACACATAATAGGGGGTGTACCCACCTCAAAGAAGGGACCCATCGGTCCCAACCTTTAGCCAACCTCTACCTACCTGTAAGGCCCCTAAATCTAGTATTTAGAGACAACGCTGAACCTTGCCTCCTCAGATAAGAACCAACAAAAAGGAGAACCACCAAAGAAGCCGTGCTGAAACTAAGAAGGAGGACGCCCACTGACTTGGCCCCAGCCCTACTGCCCTGTCCCCACCTCGAACCTGCTCCAACAAAACCCTGGTGTGTCCTGCAGCCAGCAGCCTCAAGAACCCAAAGGATATCCACTGCCTTCCAAACCCAAGACTGTCTCCAGTGAGCATCAGATTTGCTCACCAACAGACTCTGCCCAAAACCACGAGTCTGCACCACTCTGCATCAGACGCCCGAGTTCGAGTGGCCCAACACCACGAGGTCTCCCCGGCGATCCTGACCTGAGATCTGGTGATCTCTGACCTGCCTCGAATCTCCAAGCAAACCCTGCAGCTCCTTTCTGGAGGATCCCCCTGACTGCAACCGGAGCTGGAAAGAAAACACGACGCCTATAGATACCACTGCATCTGCCGCCCCCCCCCCTCTCCGCCCCCCACCCCCGGCCTTGGCTGGCCCAACTGATAGTGTCACAGCATCCCCAGGCATCCCGCTTACCTCTGTAATTGGTGGTGGCCTCCAGAAGATACTCGTCCCCGCTCCAGCAGTCTTTCTTGCAACAGAAGAATCTCCATTGAAATCAACAGGGCACCAGATGCCAAAACAGCACCCTGCACCCAGCCGCCCCTGCAGGTGTACTTTGGGTGCCAACACCAGGAGCTTTGCTCCCACACCTTGTGGCCTGCTTGTGAGCAGCCACCAACCGGAGGCCCCCATCCCCCATTGGTTAACATTGGGCCTAAGCACTCTGCACCCAGCCGCCCTACTGCCGCTGAAGGTGCTTTGAGAATGTATCCTTGACCCTGGGGGAACCCTGGTGCTAACCTCTGAAAACCAACTCCCAAGTACTTACTTTGAAACCGATAACCACATTTCCTCCCATAGGACTGCACTCTTGTGAAAATTGTTCTGGGTGGAATTGGTTTAGTATGAGAACTTGAAAAACTGCAATTATCTAAAAACTGCTTTACTTACCTTTTCTCCAGGAAATGTCCCAGTGTGATATCTAGGCTTATCACACTGAGTAGAAAAGGTAATCCATAAAGTAATCTGAAAAGAAATTTAAATGTAATTTCCACTGTATTCAAAAGTATTTACATACCTGTAACAATTTCATTTGGCTTGCTTGTGTTGTTCAACTTGCCTTGAGAAATACTATTTACACTTATCTGTACCAGGCTTGATTGGTTCTAGAAAATAAATATAACTAAATTATACTTTTTATACAAACAAATTGGTCCAAGTTCAGTCTTAGAGTGTGTGACATTGTAAGAAGCTGGCTCTGTATATACTATACCAAAATGAGGTATAGTTTGCACAGAGTCCAGTGGAACCACAAAGGTAGGCACAGGCAAAAGTAGATAGCACCTCACTCTCTATTTGTGGTAATGTGGGTGAGCAGTAAGGCATTATCAGAGGTAGTGATAAGCCTTTGTTGTACACACTCAACAAATAATGCCACACTCAAAGACTGAACTCAGACCAATTTTGTTTGTATAAAAATATTAGGTTATTTTATTTCTAGAACCAAGCCAAGCCTGGCACAGGTAAGTGAAATAAATGCTTTGCAAGATCTTATCCAAAGTTTTACAAGTAAATGCAGGTTCAAATGCAATTGATTGAAATACAGGCAAGTTAAAATGTCGAAATTACTTTACAGATTACTTTTTAAGTTACTTTTTTCTTCTCAGTGTGATATGCCTAGATATCACACTGAGACATTTCCTAGAGAAAAGGTTAGTAAAATCAGTTTTGCACAATTGCAATTTTTCAGTTTTCCATACATATCAACTCCACACTTGGAACATTTTTCAGAGAAAACAGTCAATAGGTTCCTATGGAGAGAAATTAAGGTAACGGTTACCAGGTAGGTAGTCTGTCTTTGGGGTTGAGTTTCTGGGGTTAGAACAAGGGTTCCCCCAGTCTCAAGGATGCACTCTTGTTACACCCTCAGCAGCACTAGGGCGTCCGAGTGCAGAGTGCTGAGGCCCAATGTTATCCAATGGGGGTTAGGGGGTCTCCAGTTGGTGGCTGCTTACGAGCAGGCCACTGGGTTGTGGGAGCAAAGCTCCTGGTGTTAGGCTCAGGGCAAAGGGGGATCCTGTTTAGCACAAAAAGTGCACCCGCAGCAGCAGCTGGGTGCTGGTTTGCCGTCGGGTGCCCTGTTGATTTCAATGGGGATTCTCCGGTTTCAACAAAGACTGCAAGCTCGGGGGCAAAGGTCTCCTGGAGGTGACCACAGGTTGGAGAGGTAAGTTGGAATTCCTTGGGATGCTGGAACACAGACGGTTGGGCCACCCAAGGTTGTTGGGCTTCAGGTGCAGGGGTGTCTTTGGGCATTTGGTTTCTCTTACCAGCTCCGGTTGGGGAGATCCTTCAGAAAGAGGCTGCAGGATTTGCTGGGAGACTTGAGGCAGGGTCAGAGATCACCAGATCTCTGGTCAGAATCACCGGGGAGACATCCTCGTGGTGTTGAGCCACTCGAACTCGGGTGTGACAGATGCAGAGTGGTGCAGAATCGCAGATTTGGCCGAAGCTGGAGTCTGTGGGTGAACAAAACCGATGTTCATGGGAGACAAAGTCTTTTCTTTGGAAGGCAGGCAGGTCCTCGGGATTCTTGAGGTTGCTGGCTGCAGGACACACCGGAGTTTCGCTTCTGGAGGTTCTAGGTGGGGAACAGGCCAGTAGGACTGGGGCCAAGTCAGTGGGCGTCGCCCTCTTCTTAGCTTCGGCATGGCTGTTCGGTCCTTTTCTTCTTGGTCATTGCTTGTCTGAGGAAGCAAGGTTCAGGGGTGCCCCTAAATACTAGATTTAGGGGTGTTACAGGCAGGTAAAAGGTTGAGACCAAAGGGCCCTTCCTTGGGGTGGGTACAACCCCAAGTATCCATTCTCCAGTAAGAGGGGGGCATATTCCTCACTCTGGTTGGCTGGGTACCCCCATCTGCAAGATGGCAGGGGCTGAGAGTTGTGTTGCACCTCGCCTCCCCACCTGAGGGGTGGGGATGGCAAAGGTGCGCACAACTCCCTTGGTTTTCCTGCCGGTTCTACCGCCCAAAGTGGAGGGTCAGAACCGGTGGGGACCAGTTGCTGGGAGCAGCAAAAGGCCTGGGGAAGCTCACAAAGGAGGCAAGCCTTTGAAGCTTCCCCTTCATAGACCCTGCCTATCCTGGGGGAGGAGGCTTGGCACCTCGTCCCAGGATGTGCATTGTTTCAGGTCCCCCGAGAGCAGCAGGCTCTCGACCCAGGGTCTAGAAACATATCTGGTGGTGGCAGCTGGGGAGCAGTAGTGTTATGTCATTTTTCAGGGGGTACCTTTAAGATGCCCTCAGTGTGCATTTTTCATTAAATCCCACACTGGCATCAGTGTGGGTTTAATGTGCTGATAAGTTTGATACCAAACTTCTCAGTTTTCAGTAAAGCCATTATGGTACAGTGGATGACAAACTCGAAGCATCATATACACTGAACTTACAATGCCTAAGAATTGGCTTAGACACTGTCGTGGTACAGGGCTCACGCACCAGTACCCTCACCACTGGTATAGTGCACCCAGCTAGAGGGGTGGCTGATCTATGCCAGGGCTGTAGGTTGTAGGCATGTCACACAGGGATGTGTGCCATGTTGATTCTTCACTTTGTTCTGCACCAAAACACGCAGCCTGCAAAGGCAGTGTGTGAGTGTAAGGGTAAAGGACCTCTATGGGTGGCACAATAAGTGCTGCAGCCCTTAGAGGTCTCCCCTGGTCACATTGCCCTGAGTACCTGTGGTACCATTTACCAGGGGCTGGCCTGTGGCCAGAGTGCGCCAATTGGGTTTTGTCTTCAATGCAGTTTTAGGGAAAGAACATAGGCTCTGGGTACCTGATTGGAAGGAGTCCAGGGCGCACTCAAAGTACATCAGCAGTTCAGCAAAAAGTGGGGGCAACCATGCAGAAAGAGGGCACTTTCTTACACTTACCACCTAGAGCAATCACATTATTTAATTACTGCACAGGTTACCGACCGCAAAGTTCCAAAGCTTTTAACCCAACTAATTTCTGGACAACATTATCAAAGACGCTGCTGAAATTTAGACTACACTGAGTTTAAATTGTGTTTACCCAAGTATAGTTCCAATTAATATAGGTTTACTTCTAAAATCGCAAATAATTTACTGTCAACAGAAAACGCAGATTCGAAGTGAAGTTCAGTAAACACATCACAATAACCCAAATCATTAACAAATTTATTGCAAAATAAAATTGATAAACAGTTGACATTAGTGTTAAAATAACTCTGTTGCAGCACCATTTAGGTCACACTCAATGTAAATAGACACCGTCTTTATTACTTGCAGATTAAAAACAGAAAAGGGACAAAATTGGCACGTGGTTTTCATAACGGACTGAGAAAGGCTGCCCTGTTATGATTATAATAATTCAGTTAATTAATGGTTCTTATCATATTTATGATATTTATGAGGTGATGAACAACGAAAACCTACATACTAAATCTGGAATTATGCAGCATGCAGAGACTCAGAAAAACTGTATCCTTTAAGGGCTGACAGATAAAGTGTTTACGTAAAAAAAAAAAACTCACATCACTGGTTACTTGGATCTGTTCTTGAAAGCACCACCCTAAAATTGCATTTAAGCAAATAATTGAGGCCCTTTCTTGTGTGTAATTAAGCATGGTATCAAAAAAGATTCTTTGCCAAGGAAAAGGTGTAAAAGTGCGGAGTCAACACCTTAATATTGGTAGATACGAACACCACCAGCGACAAAGAACACCAGAATTGCAAGGCCGATGGCGTGGCATGTGGCTGAAGAAATAAACCAGGCAAGGAGAGCCGCATCGCCGGGTCAGTAAAATCCTTGACTCTTCAGAAGACTCCCTCAGCATGACGTATTTCCTATGTAATTACAAGTACTGGTCACTCTAGCCAGAAAAACAAGCATTTGCAATACCACAGATCTCGCATTTACGAGAGTTTAAGCTATTGTCATTTACAATAGCAATAGCTCAAACTCTTCTAAATGCGAGACCTCGGCTGCCATTGTCCCAGGCTGCTTGAAAGTGAAAGCAGGCATTGCCCACAGTAGGAGCAAACCTATTAAAAAAAATTAAAAAAAGGAGTGCTTACAGACTAAATAAGGCATGCTGTGTCGCATTCGAAGTAAAGGGGCCAGTCGCCGTGGGTGTTAACAAATGCAGACAAGGCGGTACCAAGGAGGGACTAACAACCCTAACAATAATTTGCAGACCAGCGTTTACGAAGGACAATGACACAAGCCAATGAAAAATGTGTGGAGAGTGGGCAGGGCTTCCCTCAGATACTCCACTACAACAAGTCTTGCAGAGCAGCGCATGTGCGCTGACACAGGTTCGACCTGAAAAGTTGCCCATTAAACCAGCTATAAAGTGCACACAATGCCCAAAATTCGTGCTGCGCAACATACTCTTTATTATTGGAATGATTAAAAAGGGTTGAAGTTTGGAGAAGCAAGGCAGCACAATGAATGAGCATAAAAGGGAAGGTATTTAGGAACATTAACCTACCCGAATGACTAGTGGGATCGACTAGAGTCAATAAGCAGCAGAGCACCACCGTTGTAGCAGCTCCGTATGGAACACAACAGAAGGTTGTTGCAGACTACGGCCAAAGGAAATTAAAGAAGTATGCCTTAAAGGTACGAATATTCTTAAAGGCGCAGTCCCAAAAAAAGGAAATGCAAGAAACAGGCTTATTTTCACATTCAACCGTGTAAAGTTGAATATACACGATCCAGCCTATTTACAGCAGCTCCGATCGAAGCACAACAAATGGTTGTTTCCACTGTAATTAATTACCAAGCGTTCGCAAAAAGTAAGAGCAGCTGTTAACAAAAAATGTATTAGGAAGGGAAACGACCGTGCGTAAACACAAGCCCGCGGCAGACCCAAAAGAAAAATAATGCGCACAAAGGAATCTAAATAAAAAAAAAATGTAAGACCACGTGTAGCAGGAGCAGTCTCCTGGGAGGGTCCCAAATGATTAATTAAGCACACCGACCAAACAAAAGCAGGCATTTATAAAGGCCACGAAAAGGAACTAATGGCAAAGATGGGAGATGCTTCAAGACAGACTAAACTACAACATGCCTCTAAGAGCAGCGCATGCGCTGCTCAAGCTTGATCTCAAACGATTATTTTGATGTATTTATTTACTAAGATCACAAAATATTTAAGGTAGCAAGTACGTTTTTAAATAAAAAACACTTTTTAGTTTTAAAAGTGGGCACAATGCAACTTTTAATCCTTGCAATGTTAACCTATGGCAGGAAAACAAAAATGCAGTTTTGGAGGTAAGTACACAACATGCAGTTCCAGTCTTCGGGGTTGGAGGCCATCAGAGAGCTAGGTTCAGATGAGCACAAACACTGCAACAGCAGTGGCACAGGGACAGCTGGGTGCAGAGGTCAAATCTGGAGCTCTGGCCCAATGACAACTAATTGTGACTCGGGGTACTTGAAGGCACACTGCAGGTAAGTAAAGCGGCTGCTGGGTTCAGCTTTAAAAGGTTCAGGCAAGCACAGGGGGGCCACAAGGCAGCACCAAACATACACCACCAGCGAGACTGAGGCCGCCGGCTGCAGGGTGCAAACACAGTGTCGGGTGCTTAACGCAAGTAAATGGAGAATCCTGGTTTTGAAAACAGGCTGCAGGCATCGAACCAGAGGCTGCACGAAGAACACCAGCAACAGCAGAGGTAAGTTGGGATGCTGTGGGTCACAGGGACACTGTTGGTCAAGCTCCCCAAAGCCTAGGGGGCTTTGGGCGCAGGGGTGTCTTTTGACGCTGGGTTTCTCTTAGAGAAGCTTAGAGGAATTGGGGGGAGCCTTCGGATTCACACTGCAGACATCATCGTTGAGAGTAGGAGGGGCCAGCCAATGCTAAACTTGGACTCAGGATCGCTGGGGAACCTTTTCTGGACCGCTGGGCCACCTGGACTTGGGTACAGAGTGGCTAGGGATTGTGGTTCGGAGGGCAATAGAGACTTTTGTCTTGGTTTTTTGGGGACACTGACCTCCAGAGTTCTGGTCTTTTTCAAGGGCAGGCAGTCCTCCTAGAGGTTTTGGAGGTCGCTGACTGCAGGATAGGCGTTGTTTCCTTTGCAGGATCTTCAAAGCTGCAGGCAGGCCGGTAGGGCTAGGGCAAGTCAGTGGGCGTCTTTAGTCTTCACTGCATGGTGTCTTTTTCGTCCTCTCTCTTCTTAGGTCGCCAGGGTCTGGGGAGCCACCTAAAAACTAGATTATGGGGCATTTTAAGGGAGTGACAGATAGGGCCAATAGGCACTTTACCTTGGGTGTCTACATCCTCAATTATGCCACCCTCCTGTGGGAGGAGGCATAGTCCTAGCCCTGATTGGAGGAGTCCCACCTTCTTTAAGATGGCGAGACAGAAAAATTTGAAAATGTGCTTCACCTCTCCTCCTACACTTTAGGGGTGTAGTCAGAGGTGGTCACACCTTCTATTCTTCCTAGTTTTTCCCACCGGTCTTCCCACCCAAAGAGGGGTCTCAACCAGGGGCTTACATTTTCTGCTAGCAGCAGGGGCTGGGCGTTGCATAATAATGGCGGCAGGCCTTTGAAGCTTCCTTCTCGAGCACCGTGCCCATCCTGGGGGAGGAGGTTGTTACTGGCCACAAAGAGCACAGGCTTTCTGTAAGAAAGTGGCTCTTTATATACTGTTCCCAAATAGGTACAGTGTGCACAGAGTCCACAGTCCCCAGAGGTTTGGCAGAGGCTAAAGTTAGATATAACCTTACACTCTAAAGTGGTAGCTTGGTCGAGCAGTAAGGCAGTATCAGAGGACAGTGTAAAGCATTTGTTGTACACTCAGTCAGCAAATGGTCTCACAAACTCAAGAACTGAACTCTAGGCCAATTGTTTTGTATATAAAAATATATAGTTTTATTTTAGAACCACAAGTAGATATCAAAATACTTTCTCAGCATGAGATGCTTTAGTTAAATACTTTCAATAAGCAATAGACTTTTAAATGCAATAGTTACAGTTGTTGCAATCGGCAACACAAGTTAAACACAATTATAACATTGAGGTCAATGGGAATTTTAAAGTAAACAATATCACTTTGCATAGGTTTTTCTTGCTCAGGGCTGGATCCTGGATTCAGCCCTGGTGCATCTGCTGTAAACAGTTGAAAGAAATCGTTTTGGTTACATAGGCGATTTTTAAGGAATATTTGTATGTTTCAAAAATCGACACTTAGAAGAATTTCTGGCAAAAACCAGGCAATGTTATCCTATGGAGGAAAGTTTGGTTATCGGAAAATCACAGTTGTAATTGCTTTGTAGGGTCAGTGCTGGGCACAAAGATCCAGCACTGGGATCTCTCCTGATAACAAGTGAGTAATTTCGTTTACGTTGATCGGGTGATCTTTAGTGAATATTTCAAAGTTTCAAAACTCGACACTTAGAAGAAATTCCAAGTGAAAACCAGTCAATGTTACCCTATGGAGAAAATGTAGGTTATCGGCTTTCAGGTAAGTACTCGACTGGCAGAGTTAAGGTTCTGGGGATAGACTCAGGGGTCTCCCAGGCTCAGGTAGGTACAGTTGTTACACCCTCAGCAGCACAGGGGCAGCCGGGTGCAGAGAGAGTACACCCAATGTTAGCCTTTGGAAGGCAGGGGCCCTTGGTTGGTGGCTGCTAGCAGGCAGGCCACGTGGCTGTGGGAGCTGAGCTTCTGGTCACTTACACAGGGCAAGTGGGGAAGTAGGATAGGACAGATGCTGCACTTCCAGGGGCACTCGGGCGGCTGGGTGCAGGGTGCTTTTGAGCCGACGGGCGCTCAATGTATTTCAATGAGAACGCTGCAAGACGAACAAAGGCTGCAAGCTCAGGGACGGAGATTCTTCAGGTGCGACCACCACTTCGAGAGGGAAGATGTAGGTTAGGTAGGCACCCAGGAGCTGGGCACAGGGGGATGCAGGGCGCCAGGTGCAGGGGTGTCTTTTGGCGTCGGGAAATCTAACCCTCTGCTCGTCGCGGTTGGGGGGGGGTCCCTGGAGTTGAGGCTGCAGGCATCATCAGGAGCGTCAAAGAGGGTCCTTGGGTGCTGGATTCTTGGTCACAGTCGCCGGTGGGACGTCCTTGTGGTCTTTGTTCACTCAAGCACAGGCCGGGTTCACCAGAGTGTGCTGAATTCGCAGTTCCTGGCTTGGCACCAGGGGTTGTTGCTTGTTTGAGCAGAACCACTGCTCATGGGAGTCCCAGTCTTTTAGAGGAGCAAGGCAGTCAAGTCCTCTGGGGTTTTTGAGGTTGCGGACCACTGGAGACGCCGGGGTTTAGCAGGAGCAGGTTCGAGGGTCGACAGGCCTGTAGGGCTGGGGCCAAGTCAGTTGGTGCCGCCCTCTTGTTAGCAGCTGCACGGCAGGTCTTCTTTCTTCTTCCCGTTTCGGGATCGTGATCTGAGGAAGGAAAGTTCAGGGTGTCCCTAAATACAAAATTTAGGGGCGTTACAGGTAGGGAAAGGTCAAGCATTTGTTGTACACACTCAGTCAGCAAATGGTCTCACACACTCAAGAACTGAACTTTAGGCCAATGGATTGTATATAAAAATATATGCTTGTTTTATTTTAGAACCAACAAGAGTTATCAAAATATACTTTCTCAGAATGAGATGCTTTAGATAAATACTTTTCAATAGGCAATAGACTTTTGAATGCAATGTTACAGTTGCAATAGGCAACACAATTTCAAACACAATTATACATTGTGCTCAATGGAAGTTTCTAGTTAAATGCAATAGATTACTTTTTGGATTCGTTTTCTTACCACAGGACTGGATCCTAGATTCAGTCCTGTGACATCTCCTGTAAACAGTTGAGTAAAAACGTTTTGGTTACAGTTATGATTTTTAAGGAATATTATTGTATTTTAAAAGTTGACACTTCTTTTTCACATAGAATCACCATTGTTATCCTATGGGAGGAAATTCACATAGCAGGTAAGTGGAGTTATAGTTACTTTTTCTAACTCAGTGTGTTTTTGTTATACAGGCGATTTTTAACGAATATTTGTAAGTTTGCAAAAATCAGGCAATATTATCCTATGGAGGCAAATTCAAGTTACCGGTAAGTACAGTTAGGATTACTTTTCAGGGTCAGTGCTGGGCACCAAGATGTAGCACTGAGACCTCTCCTGATAGGTGAGTAAATTTGTTTTCGTAATTTGGCTGATTTTAGATTAATATTCTAAAGTTTCAAAACTCAACACTTAAAAGAATTTCCAAGTGAAACCAGTCAATGTTACCCTATGGAAGAAGAGAGAGTTACCGGCTTTTGGGTAAGTACTGGACTGGCAGAGGGAATATGCTACTTACCAGTATGCATCTGTTCTTGGCATGTAGAGCCGCAGACTAAGGATAAGATCGCCATCTGGTGTTGGGCTCGGATGATTGCAGGTGGTTGTTGTCTTCGGAAGAAGTCTTTGGTCACGAGATTGGGGACTCCTCCCCTGGACAACAGTGCGCATGGGCATCCACTCCATCCTCAGATTGTTTTTCGCCATGATGGGAAATGATGGAGTGTGTAAGAAGTAAAGAGAAAGGATGTCCATGTGCAGTGTCTAATTAAGACAATGCTGGAACAGATACAGGTCCCGGGGAGGCGGGTGGGCGTGTGTGGCTCTGCAGCTCTACATGCCAAGAACAGATGCATACTGAAAGTAGCATATTCCGTTCGAGGCATATGAGCTGCAGATCGCACACTAAGGATAGACTATATAGCAGTGTCTCCCCTAGCGGTGGTCACCTGTATCAGTTGCAGCAGTTTGGAATAGAGTTTTTAGGACAGCTTGGCCTACTGAAGCTTGTTGTTTGGATTGCACATCACACAGTAATGCTTAGTGAAGGTGTGTGTAGTAGACCATGTGGCTGCTTTGCAAATGTCTTCTAAGGGGATGTTCCCTAAGAATGCCATAGAGGCCCCTATTTTACACGTGGAGTGCGCCCTAGGGGGAACAGTAAGAGTACGTTTAGCTTTTTGGTAACATATTTGGATACTTTTTGACTATCCATCTGGCGATACCCGATTTGGAAATAGGGTTGCCATTGTGTGGTGGAGCGAAAGCAACAAACAGTTGCTTGGTTTTCCGAAAAGGTTTGGTTCTGTCGATGTAATACAGCAAGCCTCTTTTAACATCTAAGGTATGAAGTGCCCTCTCGGCTACTGAGTCTGGATTAGGGAAGAAGACTGGCAGTTCCACTGACTGGTTCAAATGGAAAGGGGAAATGACTTTAGGGAGGAATTTTGGATTCGTCCTAAGAACCACTTTGTTCCGATGTAGTTGTAGGAAGGGTTCTTCGAGAGTTAAGGCATGTATTTCACTTACTCTTCGCAGGGATGTGATTGCGATGAGGAAAGCCACTTTCCATGTTAGGAACTGCAGTTCGCATTTGTGCATTGGTTCAAATGGTGGACCCATGAGCCTTGTTAGAACAGTATTAAGGTTCCACACCGGGGAAGGTGGTAACCTTGGAGGAATAATTCTTTTAAGACCCTCCATAAATGCTTTAATGGCTGGTACCTTAAAGAGGGACAGGTGTTGTCTATTTTGCAAATAAGCTGCTAATGCCGCTAGATGTAGACGTATAGAGGAATACGCTAAATTACATCTTTGCAAGTGCAATAAATAGCAAATGATGTTTTGGATGGAAGCATCCAGTGGTTGTATGTCATTGATAGCGCAGTAAATGGCAAATCGTTTCCATTTTGCAGCATAGCATGCCCTAGTAGTAGGTCTCCTGGCTTCTTTAATGATATTCATGCAGTCTGGAGGAAGGTTGAGGTAGCCGATCTCTAAGACTTCAGGAGCCAGATTGCCAAGTTCAGTGTTTGAGGATCTGGGTGTCTGATTTCTCCATGGTTCTGGGTTAAGAGATCCGGGGAGAGATGCAGTTTTTGATGTGGAACTATCGATAGTTCCAAAAGTGTGGTGAACCAGGGTTGACGTGCCCAAGTGGGAGCCACTAGGATGAGTGTCAGCGACTGTTTCAGATTGCGTACCACAAATGGAATGAGAGGGAGAGGCGGAAAAGCGTACGCAAATCTGCCTGACCAGTTCATCCATATTGCATTGCCCATTGACCGTGGGTGTGGGAACCTGGCGGCGAAGGTTGGGCATTTTGCGTTTTCTTGTGTGGCGAACAGGTCTATGTCTGGTTGTCCCCACTTTTGGAAGAATGGGAGTAAGACTTTGGTGTGTAGTTCCCATTCGTGTATCTGCTGTGTGTGGCAACTTAAGAGGTCGGCCACCTGGTTCTGAACCCCTGGGAGGTGTTCTGCTAGCAGGTAGATGTTTCGGGGAATCGCCCATCTCCAAATTTGTTGCGCCAGTTGGGACAGTTGTAGAGAATGCGTCCCTCCTTGTTTCTGTTGTAATACATTGTGGTCATGTTGTCCGTGCGGATGAGGACAGTTTTGTTTTGTAGATGCACTTGGAAGGATTTCAGTGCTAGGAACACCGCTAGAAGTTCTAGGTGATTGATGTGGAACTGTTTTTGTTGAGTGGTCCACCGTCCCAGAGTGGTGTGTTGAAGGAGGGTGTGAGAAAGTGCCATCTTTCTTGCATGGTATGCCCCCACTTTTTGCTAAATTGCTGAATGTACTTCGATTGAGTGTACCCTGGGTTCCTGCCAATCAGGTGCCCAGGGCCTATGTTCCTTCCTTAAACCACACAAACTCCAAATTGGCAAACCCTAGCCACATGTCAGCCCCTAGTAAATGGTACCCTAGGTACCCAGGGCCTTGTGACCAGGGAAGGCCTCTAAGGGCTGCAGCACTCATTGTGCCACCCTCAGAGGCCCTGTACCCTTACACACACACTGCCCTTGCAGGCTGAGTGTCTGGGTGCAGGACAAAACAAAGTCGACATGGCACACATCACTGTGTACCATGCCCATCACCTACACTGCCAAGGCATATGTCAGCCACCCCTCTAGCTGGGTGCATTACGCCTATGGTGTGGGCACAGGAGCAGGAGCCCTGTGCCCCTACAGTACCCGGGTCCATTCCTGGGCACTGTAAGTGCAGTGCTGTCATTTAAGAGTACATGGTGCTGAGAGCTTGTCAAACACGAGCTCCACAGCACCATATTGGCAACACTGAAGCCTGGGAAGTTTGGTATCAAACTTCTCAGCACATTGAACCCACACTGATGCCAGTGTAGGATTTAATGTACTAAGCACCCCAGAGGGCATCTTAGAGATGCCCCCTTACAGCTAACTTACAATCCACGTCTGCTCTGAGGCTGCCCAGGCTGCCACACAGCAGACACGTTGCTGGACCCCTGGGTGGGAGAGCCCCTGCTCTCCCGGGCCTGCAACAATGCACATCCTGGGTGAGGTGAGAAATCTCCTCCCCCAGGATGAGCAAAGGGAAGCTTCAAAGGCATGCCGCCATTTGGAGTTTCCCCAGGCCACTGCAACCCCCCACTCTGGCGGGAAGCTTGGCCGGAAACCCCATACAAGGACAGGGGATGTGCCAGCCTGCCCACCCCACCCCTCAGGTGGGGGAGGCGAGGTGAAGCACATCTCCGGGCTCTCGCCATCTTGAAGATGGGAGGCCCTACCCTATCAGGATTAGGCTACTGCCCCCCTCCCACAGGAGAGAGGCAGGATAGGGGGTGTACCCACCCCAGGACAAGGACCCATTGGTCCCTGGCCTTCACCTACCTGTAACGCCCCTAAATCTAGTATTTAGGGGCACCCTGAACCTTCCTTCCTTAGATTCCAGATAGAAAACTACAAGAAGAGCAAGAAGAACAAGGACCTGCCCTGCAGCTGCTAAAAAGAGAAGAAGACACCAACTGCTTTGGCCCCAGCCCTACCGGCCTGTCGACTCTCGAACCTGCACCAGCGCGGCATCCCTCGTGGCCAGCAACCTCACCAACCCCGGAGGACCTGGCTACCCTTTAGCTCTAAGCCCCTGGGACTCCCACGAGTAGAGGCTCTACTCAAGAAACCTATTTGCTATCCCTGGCACCAGCCCGGGACCGCGGACCCAACACACTCTGCACCAGCCAAGCCTGGCCAGTGCCGGAGTGGACAAAGACCCAGAGGACGACCCCACGGCGACTGTGACCCAGAGTCCGGCACCCAAGGACCCCCCTCGACATCCCGGAAGAAGCCTGCAGCCTCAGAACCGAGTGCCACCCCAGCCGCGACCAACCAGAGGGTAAGATTCCCGACGTCAAAAGGCACCCCTGCACCCGGCGCCCTGCGGCCCCCTGTGCCCAATCCCAGGGTACCCACCTAACCTACAACTACCCAACTTACCTCTCGAAGTGGTGGTGGCACCTGAAACCTCCTCGTCCCCGAGCCTGCAGCCTTTTTCCAAACCGGAACATTCCCATTGATTTCCATTGAGCGCCCGAAGGCTCAAAAGCACCCTGCACCCAGCCGCCCGAGTGGCCCTGGCAGTGCCCTCTCTACACTAACCTACTTCCCCACTTGCCCTGAGTAAGTGACCAGGAGCCCAGCTCCCACAGCCGCGTGGCTTGCCAGACAGCAGCCACCAACCAAGGCCCCCCTATCCCTCATAGGATAACATTGGGCCTAACTCTCTCTGCACCCGGCCGTCCTGAAACCGCTGAGGGTGAACCAACTGTACCTACCCGACACTGGGGGACCCCTGAGTCCATGCCCGGAATTTCAACTCTGCCAGTCGAGTGCTTACCCTTAAACCGCTGACTTCATTTTCCTCATAGGGTAACATTGACTGGCTTTTTCTTCAAAAATCTTCTGTGTGAACTTTTCAAAACTGCAAAAATTCACCAAAAATCAGCCAAGTGACAAAAACGAATTTACTCACCTGCTCCTAGGTGAGCTCCCAGTGCTGGATCTTGGTGCCCAGCCCTGACCCTGAAAAGTGTTCACAACTATACTTACCTCTAACTCATTTTTCTCCCATAGGAAACCATTGTCTGCTTTTCTGTGAAATTTCTTCTAAGTGTCTATTTTTGCAAATTTGAAATATTCTTTTAAAATCGTACCATTTCTGCAAACGAAATTACTTACCTGCTTTTGATAAGGACCCCAGTCCTGGGTCTAGGTACCCAGTCCTGGATTACTAAAGTAACGATAAAGTACTCTACCTGCAATTTGAATTTCTTGCCATAGAGATCCATTGAATGTTTTCTTTGAAATATTTTCTAAGTGCTAGCTTTTGAAATAGCTAAATATTATTTAAAAATCATTACAGTTATTAAGTCGACTTTCATCACTTGATTCTGAATACTGACCCCAGGCTGGTTCTAGGAGCCAGACCTGGAATTCCAAAAGTAATCTGAAAAGTAATTTATTACAAATAACCTGAATTTACCATTGAGCTCAATGCATTGTTATGTTTAGGAAATAGGATTGTTTATTGCAACCAACTGTGACTGTTTACACACATTTATTGCTTAAGACAAAAGTATTTATATTCAACCTCTCATTCTGAGAAAGTATATTTTTACCCCCTTTGTGGTTCTAAAAATAAAGCAAGCATATATTTTATATATATAAACCATTGGCCTAGAGTTCAGTTATTGAGTGTGTGAAACCATTTGCTGACTGAGTGTGTACAATAAATGCTTTACACTGTCCTCTGGTACTGCCTTACTGCTCGACCAAGCTACCACTTTTGAGAGTAAGGTCATACCTAACTTTGACCTCTATCAGCCTCTGGGGGACTGTGGACTCTGTACACCCTGTACCTATTAGGGAACAGTATATACAGAGCCACTTTCTCACAGAGGTGGGCTCCCCACCCCGTGAGAGATGCGTCGGTGGTCAGCATAACTTGTGGAAGGGGCTCCAAGAACGGCTGCCCTTTGCACAGATTGATGGTGTTCCACCATTTCAGTGAGCGAAGTGAGCAGCTGTCCACCAACACCACATCGGTAAGTTGTCCGTGGGCCTAATTCCACTGTTGTGCTAGACATTCCTGTAAGGGACGCATTTGAAGGCGTGCGTAGGGTACTATGGAGATGCAGGACGCCATCATGCCTAAGAGTTGCATGAACAATCTTGCGGGGAGAGAGTGTTGTGTTTGAAATGTTTTGATCAGACTTTGTATGTTGGCTATGCTGGGATAAGCTACGGCTTTGGCAGTGTCTATGTTGGCTCCCAGGTATTGTTGTACTTGGGAGGGTTGTAGTTGAGATTTGGAATAGTTGATGGTAAATCCCAAGTTGTGTAGTGTTTGAATAGTGCGGTGGGTGTGGTGAACGCATTTGTCTAGAGTATTGGCTTTTATGAGCCAAGCATCCAGATAGGGGAAGACATGGATTTCTTGTCTCCTGAGATATGCTGCCACAACTGCCAAGCATTTGGTGAACACCCTGGGTGCAGTTGTTACTCCGAATGGGAGAACTGTAAACTGATAGTGCTGACCGTATACCACGAATCGTAGATACTTCCTGTGAGCGGGATTCATAGGGATGTGAAAATATGCGTTCTTGAGGTCTAATGTGGCAAGGAAGTCTCCTTTTTGAAGTAATGGAAGGACCTGTTGGAGAGTGATCATGTGGAAATGATCCGATTGTATGTACTGGTTTAGTAGTCTGAGGTCCAGTATAGGTCTTACGGTTTTGTCCTTTTTGGGAATGAGGAAGTATAGGGAATATACTCCTGTGCCCTGATGTTGTAGTGGAACAGGTTCTATTGCGTTTTTTTGAAGCACAGACTGTATTTCTTGTTTGAGGAGCGTGAGGTGGTGAGACGTCATGGGACGGTGCCTGGGTGGTATGTTTGGGGGCGGGTTTATGAGTTCGAGGCAGTAGCCAGATTGGATAATTTGTCTTACCCACCTGTCTGTAGTGATGGTATTCCAGACAGGTAGGAACTGTTGAAGTCTGCCCCCGACCGGAGTGAAATGGTCTGGGGGGAGTGGTGGCAAGTCACTGTTTGGTGGCTGTAGAGGTGCGGGTGTTGTTGTTGCCCCGTCCTCGGCCTTTATTATTGTTTCCCCGATAACCTCCTCTAAAATATCCTCTGTTAGGGGATCTTTGACCTGATGCTTTTAAGGTGGAAGAGTGGTCTGTTCGCACATTTTTGGAAGCTCCTCTATAAAAGGAGCGACGAAAGGAGCCTCTGGGTTGAGTAGACTGCAATGCTCCCATAGATTTGGCAGTCTCATTATCTTTCTTCATTTTTTCTAGGGCAGTGTCTACTGCAGGGCCGAATAGTTGCTCCTGATTAAAGGGTTGAGCAAGAATGGAGGTTTGTACTTCCGGCTTGAAGCCGGAAATGCGCAGCGATGCGTGGCGTCTAAGCAATACGCTTGTGTTGACTGCCCTAGAGGCGGTGTCCGCTGCATCTAATGCACATTTAATGGAGGCATTGGATATTAGCTTGCCCTCTTGGATGAGGTCAGTGGCCTGTGTTTTGAAAGGTTCAGGCAGGTGTTGCAAGAGATCCTCTAGTTGATCATAATGGGCTCTATCATAACGAGCCAATAGGGCTTGTGTATTTGCGATACGCCAGTGGTTAGCCGCTTGAGCGGCAACCCTTTTGCCGGAAGCCTCCAGGAGTTTAGACTCTTTGTCTGGGGGTGGCGTGTCTCCGGTTGTTTGAGAGTTGGCCCGTTTTCTGGCATTTGAGACGACTAGTGAGTCTAGGGGGAGTTGCGCCTTGATGTACGCAGGATCTTGTGGCGCCAGTCTGTATTTTTTTTCTATTCTGGGGTTGAGAACCCTGGCCCTGACAGGGTCTTTAAAAACCTCAGTGGCATGCTTTATCACTCCCTTAATCATGGGTAGAATGCGTACTGTTTTCTGGGACTGCTCAAAAGTGTCGAGTAGAAAATCCTCCTCAGGAGTGTCAGTGTGCATGGTGACACCATGAAACAATGCTGCTCTGTTAATAAGCTGACCGAACCCTAAATGGTCATCAGGAGGGGAGGGTTTTGAGGGGTATGGAGCGGGGTCAGGGACATCAGGCATAGGGTAAGTCCAGTCATCTACTGGTGCTGTGTCCGGGAGTGTAAAGGGATCAGTAGGATCAGTGGGATAAGTAAAGAAATCTGGGTCTCCCCCTCCCCCAAAATCATCATCATCCTGTGGCGGTGGTGTGTGAGAAGGAGATGGTAAAGGCGAAGGCGGTGGGGGTTGGGGGGATGGAATAGGAGGTAATGTAGGAGAGGAAGGACGTATGGGTGAAGTGGCACAGTCCTCCTTTTTTGGAGGTGCTGGAGGAGGTGTTGAGTCCAGCTTCCTTTTCTTGTAGGGCACCGCTGTGACATGTCCAGTTTTCGGATTTATGTAAATCCGTTTTTGCTTAGGATCAGGTCGAAAGAGTTCCTCACTGTCCGAAGGCGGCTTTGGCGCCAACTTTTTTGGGTCTTTATGGACTTGTTTTGGCACCGAAGATGTTTTGGGTGCCGAAGAACTTTTCAGTTCCGGTGGATTTTTCGGTGCCGACGAGCCTTTCGGTGCCGACGAGCCTTTCGGTGTCGGTGGAGACCTCGACGGCGAAGAACGTTTCGGTGCCGGTGGAGAGGTCGGTGCCGAGTGACGTTTCGGGCCCGATGGAGATTTCGGTCTCGAAGCCTGCTTCGGTGCTGAAGGATCTGAATCGTCGGCCTCGGACACAATCTGGAGATCTTCGGAGTCATCGTCAGGGACACCCTGTGCAAAGATGACTTCTGGTTCCGGAATTGGCTTGGCCATGATATGGCGTCGAGCTCTTCGGTCCCGGATGGTTTTCTTCGAACGGAATGCGGCGCAGGCTGGACAGCTGGATTCGTTGTGGTCTGGTGAAAGGCACAAATTACAGACCTCGTGGTGATCGCTATGAGGGAACTTTGCTCCACATTGGGGGCATGTTTTAAAAGGTGTCCTTTCCATCAGCCGTGTCCGGAGTCGGTCCGATAAGGTTTTCGACGTCGAGTTTTGAAATTATGAGAGTTGTAGTGATTGCTATAAGTTTTCTGCTGGAGCGGAAAAAAGTTCATCCGAACCCAATGGCGGAAAAAAACAATCTGAGGATGGAGTGGATGCCCATGCGCACTGTTGTCCAGGTGAGGAGTCACCAATCTCGTGACCAAAGACTTCTTCCGAAGACGACAACAACCTGCAATCATCCGAGCCCAACACCAGATGGCGATTTTATCCTTAGTGTGTGATCTGCAGCTCATATGCCTCGAACTTAAGGTTCTGAGTATAGACTCAGGGGTCTCCCAGGGTCAGGTAAGCACAGTTGTTACACCCTCAGCGGCAAAGGGGCAGCCGGGTGCAGAGTGAGTTCGGCCCAATGTTTTCCTATGGGGACCCTTGGTTGGTGGCTGCTGGCTAGCAGGCCACGCGGCTGTGGGAGCTGGGCTCCTGGTCACTTGCTCAGGGCAAATAGGGAAGTAGGTTAGAGTAGAAGTTGCACTGCTAGGGCCACTCGGGCGGCAGGGTGCTTTTGAGCCGTCGGGCGCTCAATGGATTGCAATGGAGAAGCTCAAGAACGAACAAAGGCTGCAAGCTCGGGGACGAAGATTCTTCAGGTGCGACCACCACTTCGAGAGGTAAGTTGGGTAGTTGGAGGATAGGTAGGCACCCCGGAGTTGGGCACAGGGGGCCGCAGGACGCCGGGTGCAGGGGCCTTTGGTGACTTTTGGTGTCAGGAAATCTTACCCTCTGCTGGTAGCGGTTGGAGGGGTCCCTGGTTCTGAGGTTGCAGGCGTCAGGAGCGTCGAGGGGGGTCCTTGGGTGCTGGATTCGGGGTCACAGTCGCCGGGGGACATCCTCGGGGTCTTTGTCCACTCCGGCACAGGCCAGTCTTGGCAGGTGCAGAGTGTGCAGGGTTCGTGGTTCCTGGCTGATGCCAGGGGTCAGTTACTTGCTTTGAGCAGTACCACTGCTCATGGGAGTCCCAGTTGCTCAGAGTCACAAGGAAGCCAGGTCCTCCGGGGTTTGTGAGGTTGCTGACCACTGGAGATGCCGGGGTGTAGCAGAAGCAGGTTCGAGGGTCGACAGGCAGGTAGGGCTGGGCCAAAGCAGTTGCTGTCTTCCTCTGGTTAGCAGCTGCACGGTGGGTCTTCTTGTTTCTTGATCTTATTTGATGTTTCGGAATCTGGATCTGCGGAAGGAAGGTTCAGGGTGCCCCTAAATACTAAATTTTAGGAACGTTACAGGTAGGTAAAGGGCAGGGACCAATGGGTCCCCTCCCAGGTGTGGGTACACCTCCTATCCTGCCACTCTCTTGTGGGAGGGGAGCTGTAACCTACTCTTGATTGGGCAGGGCTTCCCATCTTCAAGATAGCGAGAGCCCAGAGAAGTGCTTCACCTCGCCTACCCCACCTGAGGGGTGGGGTTGGCAGAAGCTGGCACACCCCCTTTCCTTCCTTGGGGTTTCCTGCCAGTCTTCCCGCCAGAATGGGGGTCAGAACCGGTAGGGTCCAGTTGCTGAGTACAGCAAGTGGCCTGGAGAAGCTCACAGAGGCAGCATGCCTTTGAAGCTTCCCCTGCCCATCCTGGGGGAGGAGACCTAGCCCAGGATGTGCAATGTTGTAAGCCCAGGAGAGCGGATGGCTCTCTACCCAGGGGTCCAGCAACATGTCTGCAGTGTGGCAGCCTAGGCAGCCTCTCAGACAGGACGTGGATTGTAGGTTAGGTTCAGGGGGCAACTCTAAGTTGGCCTCTGTCGTGCATTGTACATTAAATCCCACACTGGCATCAGTGCGGGTTTAATGTGTTGAAAAGTTTGATACCAAACTTCTCAGTCTTCAGTGTTGCCATCATGGTGCGGTGGGGTTCGTGTTGACTACCTCCCAGCACCATATACTCTTAATGGCAGCACTGCACTTACAGTGCCCAGGAAGGGACCTGGGTACCTTCCTGGGCAAAAAGTGGGGGCATACCATGCAGGAAAGATGGCACTTTCTCACAGCTCTGTAAAGTGTGAATTTGAGAAAACTAACGAAGTCAGTGCTTAGTATTGTTTTATCTAGTTTTCAAGGACTTTTCAAATGTTTTGTTGTGAGAAATTCCTACCAACTGCTCATTTTTTGTTTTCGATTAAAGTAACAGTATGGATCCTGTGTTTTCATTTCCATTCACTTGTGTTGAGAAAAGATTTATAAAAGTACCTGTGATGTATAGATATTAGCAATATATGCTGATATGGAATATTGGGCAGACGCTCTAGTCTGTTGAAATGGTAGTTGTATTGATTTTACTTCCGAAGGAATATGCTACTTACCAGTATGCATCTGTTCTTGGCATGTAGAGCTGCAGATCTACACACTTTTGCATAGATCGCCATCTGGTGTTGGGCCCGGATGTTTGCAGTTTGTTTTTCCTCTTGGAAAGTCTTTGGAAGTCACGAGGTCGGTGACTCCTACTTTGGATCGTATTGCGCATGGGCTTCGGCTCCATCCTCAGACTGTTTTTCGCCAACAGGGAAAGATGGAGCGTAGTAATAACAGTGAAGAAACCCATGTGTGTTGTATCTAAATAGGATAGACTGGAACAGATACAGGTAGCCGGGGAGGCAGGTGGGCGTGTGTAGATCTGCAGCTCTACATGCCAAGAACAGATGCATACTGGTAAGTAGCATATTCCGTTCAAGGCATATGAGCTGCAGATTGCACACTTTTGCATAGACTATATAGCAGTTTCCAACCTTCGTGGCGACCACGGGTATCAGTTGCAGTGGTTTGAAATAGTGTTTTTAGTACAGCCTGGCCCACACTAGCTTGTTGCTTGGATTGCACATCTACACAATAGTGTTTAGTGAAAGTGTGCGGTGTGGACCATGTAGTGGCTTTGCAGATATCATCTAGTGGGATGTTCCCTAGAAAAGCCATGGAAGCCCCTATCTTCCATGTAGAATGGGCTTTAGGGGGAACGGATAGCGTTCGTTTTGCTTTGTGGTAGCAAATCTGAATGCATTTTACAATCCACCTAGCTATCCCGGATTTTGAGATGGGGTTGCCCTTGTGTGGTGGAGAGAAAGAGACAAACAGTTGTTTGGTCTTTCTGAAAGATTGTGTTCTTCGGATATAGTAAAGTAAGGCTCGTTTGACATCTAGCGTGTGCAGAGCCCTTTCTGCAACGGTCTGAGGTTGCGAGAAAAATACTGGTAATTCTACAGATTGGTTTAGGTGAAAAGGGGAAATGACTTTAGGTAAGAATTTTGGGTTGGTACGGAGAACAACCTTGTTCTGGTGCATTTGAAGAAAAGGTTCTTGTATGGTAAGTGCTTGTATCTCACTGACCCTTCTAAGGGAAGTGATGGCTACAAGGAAAGCTGTTTTCCATGTGAGGAATTGCAGTTCGCATTTATGCAAAGGTTCGAAGGGAGGCCCCATCAGCCTTGTGAGAACGATATTTAAAGTTCCACAAAAGGTGAGGGTGGTACTCTGGGGGGAATTATTCTTTTGAGGACTTCCATGACGGCTTTAATGGCAGGTACTCTGAAAAGTGATAGGTGCTGCCTGTTTTGTAAGTAAGCTGCAATTGCTGCGAGGTGTAGCCGAATGGAGGTATAGGCTAGATTACACCTTTGTAGGTGGAGTAAGTAGCATATGATGTGTTGTATAGACACGTGTAGAGGATTGATTGTGTTATGGCAATAAACAACAAATCTTTTCCACTTGGCAGCGTAGCAGGCTCTAGTGGTAGGGCGTCTAGCTTCTCTGATGACGTTCATACAGTCAGGGGGAAGGTTTAGGTACCCGAATTCTAGGATTTCAGGAGCCAGATCGCAAGGTTGAGCTGAGCTGGGTCCGGGTGCCTGATCTCTCCATGGTTCTGGGTTAGGAGGCATGGTGAGAGGTGTAGCTTTTGGTGTGGTACTACCGAGAGTTCCAGCAGCGTGGTTTACCACGGTAGTCTGGCCCACGTTGGAGCTACTAGGATGAGTGTGAGGGAGTGCTGTTGTAGCTTTCGCACCACTAATGGAATGAGTGGGAGAGGCGGAAAAGCGTACGCAAATTTGCCCGACCAGTTCATCCATATCGCATTTCCTTTGGACAATCGGTGTGGGTGTCTGGCGGCAAAGCTTGGGCATTTTGTGTTTTCGTGGGTGGCGAAGAGGTCTATCTGTGGATGCCCCCCACATTTGAAAGAACGGATGAAGAACCTGTAGGTGAAGTTCCCACTCGTGGATCTGTTGTGTCTGTCTGCTGAGCAGATCTGCCACGGTGTTTTGGACTCCTGGGACATGTTGAGCTAGGAGAAAGATTTTGTGGAGAATTGCCCATCTCCATATGCTCTGTGCTAATTGAGAGAGCTGTGGAGAGTGCGTGCCGCGTTGTTTTTGAATATAATACATGGCCGTCATGTTGTCTGTGTGAATGAGGACTGCCTTGCCTGAAATCCGTGGTTGAAAGGATTTCAGGGCAAGAAAGATTGCTAGTAACTCCAGGTTATATGGTATGGAGTAACTTTTGCTGCGGCGTCCATGTGCCCTGCACTGTGAGGTGTAATAGATGAGCTCCCCAGCCGGAGAGTGATGCGGCCGTTCTTAGTATTATTTGGGGAACCGGGTCCAGGAACGGTCGACCTTTGGAAAGGTTTGTGGTGTTCCACCACTGCAGAGAGCGATGGGTGCGACCGTCTACCAACACCAGATCTGTCAGTTGCCCCTGGGCCTGGTTCCATTGGCGCGCTAAGCACTCTTGGAGTGGACGCATCTGGAGTCTTGCGTGAGGCACTATGAAAATGCAAGAGGCCATCATCCCTATCAGTTGCATAAACACTCGTGCTGGAAGGGAGTGTTGAAGTACGAATTTGTCGTCACAAAGCCTGAATGCTTGCAATCCTGGCCGGATTGGGGTAGGCTATTGCTTTTGAGGTTTCTATGGTGGCACCGAGGTATTGTTTTATGTGGGATGGTGTTAGCTGGGACTTTTGGTGGTTCACCGTAAAGCCTAGTTGGTGAAGTAGTTGGATTGTGGTAGCGGTGTGGTGTGCACATTGGTTGTATGAAGTGCCTTTTATCAGCCAATCGTCCAAGTATGGGAAGACGTGAATGTGCTGTCTTCTGAGGTGTGCCGCCACCACCGCTAGGCACTTGGTGAATACCCGTGGTGCTGTTGTGACTCCGAACGGGAGCACTTTGAATTGGTACTGTTGTCCGTCCACTACAAATCTGAGGTACTTTCTGTGAGCATGGTGTACTGGAATGTGGAAGTATGCGTCTTTCAAGTCCAGTGTGTGGTGAGAAAGTCGTTCTGGGAGAGGAGCGGAAGTACCTGCTGAAGCGTTACCATGTGAAAATGGTCTGTGTATGTATGTGTTTAGGGGCCGGAGATCTAGAATAGGTCGTAGAGTCTCGTCCCTTTTTGGTATTAGAAAATATAGGGAGTAAACCCCCAAATTTTGTTGATTGGCAGGAACGTGTTCTATTGCCTGTTTTTGTAGGAGGGAGATTACCTCCTGCTTTAGCAATGTGGAATGTTCTTGTGACATTGGGCGTTGCCTGGGTGGAATGTTTGGGGGGGTAGATGTTAATTCCAGGCAGTATCCTGACCAAATTATTTGGGTCACCCATTTGTCTGAGGTGATGGTCTCCCAGACATGAAGGAAATTTGTGAGTCTGCCCCCGACTGGAGTGGAATGGTATGGGGGGAGCGGGGGGGAAGTCATTGGGTAGTAGGTGTGGCAGAATGGGCGTTGTTTGTTTTGCCTCTGCCCTTGTTGTTGTTACCCCTGTAGCCGCCTCTTTGGTAACCTTTTGTAAAGGTGGTCTGAGTAGGGGACTTGTACAATGTGGACGCTGTGTCTGAGGAGTAGCCTCTGGATGCACTCCGAAAGGATGAGCGGCGAAAGGAGCGCCTGGGCGGGTGAGACTGTAAGGCCCCCATGGATTTTGCTGTATCCGTATCCTTTTTCATCTTTTCTAAGGCCTCATCCACCTTTGGCCCGAATAGATGTTCCTGGTCAAAGGGATGGTTAAGGATGGAGGCTTGTACTTCTGGTTTAAACCCAGATACCCTTAACCAAGCATGACGACGGAGAAGGACGCTGGTGTTAATGGCCCTGGGGGCTGTGTCTGCTGCGTCTAGGGCACAACGTATAGAGGAGTTTGTGATTGTTTTACCCTCTTGAATCAACTCGTTGGCTTTACTTTTATATTTTTCAGGGAGATTTTGCATTATGCTCTCTAATTCGTCATAATGAGCCCTGTTATATCTGGCCAGCAGTGCCTGAGTGTTTGCTATACGCCATATGTTGGCGGCCTGGGATGCTGTGCGTTTGCCTGAAGCATCTAGCAGTTTTGATTCCTTGTCAGGTGGTGGTGCATCGCCTGGCGCTTGTGAGTTTGCCCTTTTACGTGCCGTAGAGACCACTAAGGAATCTAGTGGCGCTGGTCCTCTAATGTAAGAGGGATCTGAGGGAGCAGATTTGTACTTCTTTTCGATACGTGGGTTAAGGACCCTGGCTCTAACTGGGTCTTTAAAAACTTCTGCCGCATGCTTTACCACCCCTTTGAGCATGGGCAGTATGGAGGTGGACCTCTGTGTAGTATCGAATGTGTCTAGGAGGAAATCTTCCTCCACAGGGTCATTATGCATGTCCACCCCATGATAATGTGCTGCTCTTTGCAGAAGATGGTTAAACCCTAGTGAATTTTCAGGTGGCGATGGTCTAGAAGGGTAAATATCGTCTTGTGGGACGTTGGGGATATCTGGTATATGGTAATCGTCCCATGGATCTGGAGATCCTGTAGGGGTGGGGTATTGTGGCACATCCCCTGTATCATAATATGGGTCCCCAGGATCATCATCGTCTGGAGACGGAGTATGAGAACGATGAGGTGGGGGTGGAGAGGGTGGAGGTGGGGAAGGAGGAGGAGGTGGAGGAGGAGGGGAAGGTATTCTGAATGGAGAGGTAGCAGAGTCCTTTCTCTTTGGAGGTGGAGGCGGAGAAGGCTTTTCCAAATGTCTCTTCTTAGTAGAGAGCGTCAAATGTCCAGTTTTTGGATCCTTGGTAAGATTTTTTTGCAAGGGATCCGGTGTAAATAACTCTGGTGAGGCAATTTGGTCCGTCGGCCCAGAAGGCGTCGGGGCCGATGACTTTTTAGGTTTTTCCGTGCCGGTTTGATGTTTAGAACCCGGCTTGGGACCCTCCGGTCTCTTGGTCGGCGCCGAGATGTGCTTCGACTCGGAAGTGTCGGTGCCGGTGGCCTTATGTGGTTTGGTCGGCACCGAAGATGGCGTCAGTGCCGAAGGGCTGGGTTTCGACCCCAAGGGTTTCGGTGCGGAGCTCGGTGTCGAGGTGGAGGCCGTCTTCTTTTTCCGGTGCCGAAGTGTGTTTCTCGGCCCTGCTGGCAGGCTGGCTCGAGCCCGAGCCGCCGGAAGGCTTACTTGGCTTCTTCACCGGGCCTGAAGGTGGGGTGTGTGAAGCAGTGTCTCTGGTCTTGCCTAGGCCCGGAGGCGAAGGCGTGACCGAAGCCTTTTTGGGTGTCGGCGTGGGAGGGGGTAGATTGGTACTCACGACCCTCTGCGCAGGGGTGATGTCCTCCACATCTGACTAGTCGGCCTCGGAAGCGCTGACTAGGTCCTCTTCTGTACGATGATGTTCCGGATCGTCGAAGTCGTCTCCGAAGATGTCGACTGGAATGGACGTCGAGGAGTGTGCCATGTTCCTTCTGGCTCTTCGGTCCCGAATAGTCTTTTTGGATCGGAAAGACTTACAGGCCGGACAGTCTCGAGCCTTGTGTTCCGGGGATAGGCAAAGGTTGCATACCTCATGAAGATCGGTGTGGGGAAATTTGGACCCACATTGAGGGCACTTTTTAAATGGAGTTCTTTCCATGAGCCGGGACCGGAGCTTGGGTAGGCCCGAAGGCCGCCGTCGACGACTGGAGCCGAAGGTTTGTGTCGATGAGAAGGCGCGTTGGTTGAAGAGATCGTGATCAAAACAATACAGCGATATGGGGTGAGGATTGCGCGTCGATCGTCGAACTGGAAGCTGTTCGGAACCGGAGCGCGAAGATTACATCCGAGCCCGACGGCGGAAAAAAAACAATCGGAGGATGGAGCCGAAGCCCATGCGCAATACGATCCAAAGGAGGAGTCACCGACCTCGTGACTTCCAAAGACTTTCCAAGAGGAAAAACAAACTGCAAACATCCGGGCCCAACACCAGATGGCGATCTATGCAAAAGTGTGTAATCTGCAGCTCATATGCCTCGAACATGTTGTTTTCTTTTACAGTAACCCTTTCAAGAACTTCCCAAATCATTATGAAACGGCTCCTCTTCGAAAGAGATACGATGCACCTACCATTTTTATTGGCCCAAATAATGTTTGCTGATCCTAAGAAATGTTCATTTCTTTGTTCAACACTTTTGCAAAGATCTCTTTTACGGGCTACATTTGCTTTAGAGCATGAGTTATGCTGGACTCCAAAATTTTCCATGGCATGAACTACTTCACATATCATCGATTTGAGGAATCTTTACCGTAAGGATTAAAATGTTAATTTGGAAGCCCTTGATGGTTGGGTTTCATGGACTCAGTATTGTCATTAACACAGGTAACAATGTCATTAGAGCCAGATGTCTCTGGAAAGCATGTGACCAAATGTTCACCCAAAGCCATTTTTCAGGTATATTTGCTTGGCTGGTCACTTTTTCAGAGGAGGACGATTATTTTGCTGCCACAAGTGCCAGAGTTCTATTTTCAGTGGAAGAACGCAGCGAGAATGCACTCAAGATTCTAATTCAAACAATTATTGATAATCAATAGACTTTGAATAAATTGTATAGAAGGAGTAGTTTCTTACCTGTAACTCCAGTTCTGTAGTAGGGGTATCTCTGTTATAGTCATAATCTATGAATAATCCCCGCCCATGTGCGGGGACCCCGGAGCAATCAAAAATATCTCTTAAGCTGTCCCGCATTTGCAAACCTGCAAAGACACTTAAGAGACAGACAAAATAATACAGCCTAATCACCACAAGGCTGCACTGGCCAGCACTTCCTCTGAAGTGAACACAAAAGCCAAAATAAAGTGGAAATGTCATTTTTATTCACATTTGACATGTTCCTTTATTATCACACACTCCCTTCACCAAAATCCCTTTAAACAATAGAGAGGAAGGGGTGGACAGACAAGCCCTATAGGCTGTCATTATGTGTCTGCTAAAGGGATACCGTGCCTTTAAGAAACTCTCCAGAGACCCCCGGTATCCCAGGATGCACAGCCAACACAAGTTACTTTCAGTTCTTTTTGAAGGTGTATAACCACAGGCCTGATACCGTCAGGTTACTCCACCGGGGAGGAGGGAGGGTCGCTTATGACTATAACAGAGATACCCCTACTACAGAACTGGAGTTACAGGTAAGAAACTACTCCTTCTGTAGTAGGGGATCTCTGTGTATAGTCATAATCTATGAATAGAATGGCAAGCCCATCCCAACCAACAAGAAGCGGTGGAGTAAGACCAACCACCAACAAATCACTGTGCAAACAAATTCCTTAGCGAAGCCTGTCCAACCTGCGCATCTGCCCTAGCATCAGAGTCCAGGCAGTAATGCTTAGTAAACGTATGGACTGACTTCCAGGTGGCAGCCTTACAAATGTCAGCAATGGGAACATTCCTAAGCAAAGCGGTGGTAGCCGCCTTTCCTCTAGTCGAATGTGCTGTAGGCTTACCCCCTAATGTTTTATTAGCTTTTTGGTAACAAAGCTGAATACAGGAAACAATCCATCTGGAAATGGACTGCTTTGAGGTAGCTAAACCAGTTCTTACCGAACCATAATTAACAAACAGTTGATCCGACCTGCGGATATCTTTTGTCTTATCCAGGTAGAATTTCAACACCCTACGCACATCAAGTGAATGCAGAGACCTCTCCGCCGGAGAGGAAGGATGCTGAAAAAACGTAGGCAAAGTTATCATCTGATTCACATGGAAATCTGATATCACCTTAGGCAAAAATTTAGGATGGGTACGCATCACTACTTTAGAAGCATGGAAAACAGTATACGGCTCTTGGCAACACAGAGCCTGAATCTCACTCACCCTCCTGGCCGATGTAATGGCTACAAGGAAGGCCGCCTTCCAAGACAAATGCTGCAGCGAAGCCTTATGAATAGGTTCAAAAGGCTCCCTCATCAATCTAGATAACACCACATTCAATTCCCAAGGTGGAGAAGGCCTTCTAACAGGGGGAAACACCTTACGCAAACCCTCCAAAAAATCCTTAATCACAGGGATTTGAAAAAATGAGGTTTGAGAAGGGCCCTTCCTATACGCAGTCAGAGCTGCGAGATGAACCTTAATAGATTGGAAATTAAGCCCAGACTGAGCTAACTGCAGCAGATAAGGCAAAATAACGTCTTCTTTACAGGATGTAGGGTCAAAGTCCTTCGCCTTGCACCATAAGCAGAATCTCTTCCACTTATAGGCGTAGGAGGTCCTCGTAGACGGTCTCTTAGCCTCTTTTAAGATCTCCATACAGTCCTGAGGCAGGTTCAAGTGTCCATACTGCACTAGCTCAGGAGCCATGCTGCCAAACTCAATGACGAGAGATTGGGGTGAACCATCTGCCCTCCGAACTTCGTGAGGAGGTCCGGCCGGCACGGCAGGCGCCGGTGCGGCAGAACAGACCGGTGAAGAAGGTCGGTGAACCACCATTGTCTCGGCCACTCCGGAGCAATCAGGATCATTCTGGCTCTGGATTGCGACAGCTTGATCAGCACCGCCGGAATCAGGGGAATGGGTGGAAAGGCGTAGAGAAAGCTGTTGGACCAGCTGATCCATAGTGCATTCCCCAGCGTCCCTGGTTGGTAGTACCTGGACGCGAAGTCGCGGCATTTGCTGTTTTCTGCCGTGGCGAACAGATCTATATCCGGAGTGCCCCATTCTGCGAAGACGTCTCTTAGCACGTCGTCGTTTAGCACCCACTCGTGGTTCTCTTGAACGAGTCTGCTGAGCGCGTCTGCTTGGGCATTCTGCACTCCCGGCAGGTGGGTCGCCGTGATCGTCAGATTCCTGGCCACCAGCCAGTTCCAGATCGCCTGTGCCTCCCGAGACAGGGTGCGTGACCGGGAGCCCCCCTGCTTGTTGAGGTAATACATGGTCGTAGTATTGTCCGTCTGAACCAGCAGGGAGGACGTCCTGAAGGAGGGATGGAACGCCTTCAAGGCCAAGTGTACTGCTCTGAGTTCCAAAAAGTTGATATGGTAGGTCGTCTCCATCTGCGACCATATCCCCTGAATCTGAAGAGGGCCCGAATGCGCTCCCCAGCCCTGGAGAGACGCATCGGTCACTATGGTCTGGGCCGGAATGTCCTTGTGAAAAGGGGTCCCCTTGCAGACATTCTCTGGGGAACACCACCATTTCAGAGACTGCCGAGCGTGCTGAGACAACTGGATCTTGTCCTCCCAACGCCCCCTCCTCTGGTCCCATTGATCCTCCAGACATTCCTGCAGGGGCCTCATATGCAGACGTGCATTGGGGGTGAGGAAGATGCAAGAAGCCATCGACCCCAGTAATGAAGACACCGTCCTCACCGTAGGAGAGCGGGCTGAGATGAGATGCAGAGCCTTCCCACGGATCGATAAGCGTCTCTCCTCCGAAGGACACACGCTTGCGGTCAAGGTATTGACTGAAGCCCCCAAGTACTGGAGACACTGCACAGGGATCGGCACTGACTTCGTCATGTTGATGTGCAGCCCCAGACGGTGAAGCAAAGCCGCCGTCCTGTTGAAATGGCACTGGGCTTCCTGATAAGTGGACGCTTTGATCAACCAGTCGTCCAGGTAAGGGTACACAAACACCTTGGTCTTCCGCAGGTGTGCCGCGACCACTGCCATGCACTTGGAGAACGTCCGTGGCGCAGACTTCAGGCCAAACGGGAGTACGGAATACTGGTAATGGTTGTTGCCTACCAGAAACCTCAGGAATTTGCGATGCTTCGGTGCGATCGGCACATGAAAGTAAGCGTCCTGCAGATCTATGGCGCACAGCCAGTCTCCTCGATGCAACTGAGGGTAAATCTGATGCAGGGACAACATACGGAACTTTTCTCGGCGGATCCACCTGTTTGCTTGACGCAGATCCAGAATAGGCCTGAACTCGTTCTTGTCTTTTTTTCTTACGAGAAAGAACCGTGAGTAGAGACCTTTTCCTTTTTGCCTCAAAGGAACAGCTTCTATCGCCTTCTTTTTTAATAGAACGTCCGCCTCCCGCTGGAGCTCCCGCACCATGTAAAGGGAGCGCACTGGTGGAATCTGTGGAGGCGAACTGGTGAAACGAAGACAGTAGCCATTGCAAACAATATTCAGCACCCACTTGTCCTGTGTTATTGTCCTCCACTCTGCCAGGTAGTGTTGAATACTTCCCCCCACCGGAGCGGGTAACGGATGAGGGGGAAGTAACTTTTCAGGGCTTCGACCCGGACGGGCCTTTGTTCCCCGCCGAGGACTGATGCTGGCCTCTGCCCCTCTGGCGCTTCTGAAAGGGCTGCCTCTGGTACTGCTGCTGTTGCTGGGGCTGTTGCTGGGGGCCCGACTGACGCCCTTGGCCCCTCTGCTTGGTGTAGCGCCTGCCCGAGGAACGGAAGGACCTCCTCTGCTCCTTAGGCCGCTCCAGCCCCACCGCCTTCAGAGTCTCCGCCTCAGCCTTCATGCGGGCCATCTCGTCATCCGCATGCGACCCGAATAACGTCGTGCCAGAGAATGGTAGATTGGCGATCTTCTGCTGCGCTTCCGGCTTGAGCGGAGTCAGCCGCAGCCAGAAATGCCTCCTCATATGTATGCCGTGGCAGTACCCATGGGCTGCCAACAACGACACGTCCCCCGCCGCACTGATGATCTGATTAGAGACCATCATGCCCTCGTTCAGCACCTCTTGAAAATCCTCCCTCTTGTCTCTGGGCAGGGAGGCCGCGAACTGTTGCAGGGAGTCCCAAAGAGACCTGTCATAGCGCCCCAACAGAGCGGAGGCGCTAGCGGCCTTCATTGCAGTAGCCGACGTGGAGCACATCCTCCTCCCCAAGGAGTCCATTTTGCGACTCTCCTTATCCGGGGGAGCCGTGGAGGAAGGCGTCGTAGAGTGTTGCTTACGAGCCGCCGCCACGATAACAGAATCCGGTGGAGGGTCCACACTGAGGAACGCCGGATCCGAGTCAGGGGCCCTGTACTTCTTTGACAGTCTCGAGGGCGCCGGCTTCACCACAGCCGGCGTTAAGAACACTTCCATCGCAGGTTCCTCCAGTCCTGGGACCAGCGGGAGGAGGGGGCGCGACAGATGTACTTTATGCAAAGTCTCAAAAATCACAGACGTAGTGGGAATAGGGGTAGTCACTGATATCCCCAACTTCGCAGCCCCTCTCAGTAACACCTCCTGGAACGTGGCAATGTCATCCACTGGAGAGACGCGGGAAGGAGGCGTCTCTGACAGCGAGGGCGAATACTTGCCAGCCCCCGGAGAGTACGTGCCCCTCGACCCTCTGGAACGGGACCGATACCTCCGTCGACCATGTCCAGAGCGAGTGGAGGATCTGCGCCTACTCCGTGATCGCCTGCGAGGGCGAGAGCGAGATCTCTGCCGGTGAGGGACCCTCGGGGGAGGAGGCGGTGGCTGCGGTGGTGAGGCAGGCAGCTGAGGCACGGGCAGAGGCAGCGGAGGAGGTGGAGGAGGAGGAGGAGGAAGAGGAGGCAGAGGAAGAGGAGGAGGCTGAGGAGGAGGAGGCAGTGCAGGCACCGGTGGAGGCGCCGGTGGAAGGTCAGGCACCGGAGGCAAAGGAGGCCGCTGGGTACGCAGCGGGGTCAGATGGTCTGAAGCCCCATCACTTCTAGCCGGAGAGCCCCCATCATCATTGTCCGGGCTCGCGGCCACTCTCCTCTTCTTGGCGGGCCTGTCCCGCGGGGAAGCCACCGAAGGCGAACGTCCGCGCCTCCCCGATCCTCGACTGGAGATCGTAATCACCGAGGACGTATTCCCCGATGTCTGGGACGTCGAACTGTACCTTGACCTCGAACGGCGTCTCTTCGCCCTCGACGACGAGTGCCGCCCCGCAGTCGATAGTCCTCTCGACGTCGAACCACGTCTCCTCGACGTCGACCTATGCCTCCTCGAAGTCGAGCCCCGCCTTGATCGCCGTCGCCGGGGTGTCTGCCTCGACGTCGACTGTCTCCTCGACGCCGACTTCTGGCGTCTCGACGTCGACCGCCGGTGCCTCGGCGTCGACTGCTGCGATCTTGACGTCGATCGCTGGTATCTCGACGTCGATCGATGTCTCGACGTCGATCGATGGTATCTCGACGCCGATCGTTGGTGTCTCGACGTCGATCGTTGGTGTCTCGACGTCGATCGTTGGTGTCTCGACGTCGACCTGCGTCTCGGCGTCGACCGCCTCCGCTTCGACGGCGGGCGCCGGGATCTCTGCGTCGACTCCGTCAGCGTCGAGCCGTGGGTAGACGGCGGCGAGTGCAGTCCATGGGGCTCGGTACGACGTCGATGTGTTGTCGACGTCGACCGTGACACCTGCGACGGCGACCCGGTCCCGGGTCTCGCCGGCCCCTCCCTCGACGTCGAACGCCGAGGCTGCCGCGACCCAGAGCCCTGGATCGACGGCGAACATACCGGTGCCTTCTCTCTCGCCGTCGACGTCTTCGACGTCGAACGCGACCTACCAGCCGGTAGGTGTCGTTTCTGCCCCTTTTTCTGCCCGGAGGTCCCTCCAGGGGCTGAAGCATGGGCGGAGGAGGGGGAATGGGACCCTCCATGCCCTGAAGTCTCACCGGTCCTCTGCTTCTCCTGTCCCTGAAGGCGAGTCTTCTCCCGGTCCCTCAGGGTCCTTTTCGAAAAGGTGCTGCAGATGTCACAGGCAGCTGGGACATGTGAGGGCGACAAGCAGAGGATACACACCTCATGTGGGTCCGTCTTAGCCTTCTTCCTCCCACACTCAGGGCATTTATCGAATAAAGCCATGCTGAGAGTGGGCCAAAACTGCTCCAGATTGCAGGCAGTAGTAGACAAAGGCTTTAGACGTCGAATGAAACCACTTTTAATCCAAAAAATCCGATTTTAATCAATTAAACCACCCAAAAGGGTAGAGCTCAAGCTCCAGGGTCCTGCTAGCAGGAGCCGGAAAAAAGAACTGAAAGTAACTTGTGTTGGCTGTGCATCCTGGGATACCGGGGGTCTCTGGAGAGTTTCTTAAAGGCACGGTATCCCTTTAGCAGACACATAATGACAGCCTATAGGGCTTGTCTGTCCACCCCTTCCTCTCTATTGTTTAAAGGGATTTTGGTGAAGGGAGTGTGTGATAATAAAGGAACATGTCAAATGTGAATAAAAATGACATTTCCACTTTATTTTGGCTTTTGTGTTCACTTCAGAGGAAGTGCTGGCCAGTGCAGCCTTGTGGTGATTAGGCTGTATTATTTTGTCTGTCTCTTAAGTGTCTTTGCAGGTTTGCAAATGCGGGACAGCTTAAGAGATATTTTTGATTGCTCCGGGGTCCCCGCACATGGGCGGGGATTATTCATAGATTATGACTATACACAGAGATCCCCTACTACAGAAATTGTGTGTGCACCAGATAAGGGGCGCTGCAGGCCACCTAATTCAAATAATGAGAACAAAATACCTGGAAGTGTGTCCAGGTTAACCCAGTGCACTATAGTTGCGTCACATTATAGTGTACCAAACGTAATCACAAAATTGTTAGAAAAATGCTCAATATGATACAATGTCGCAACAGTAAACAAAACAATATTCAATGGAATATTGTTTCGTTTACTGTTGCGACGTATCATATTGAGCATTTTTATGATTACGTTTGGTACACTATAATGTGACGCAACTGTAGTGAACTGGGTTAACCTGGACACACTTCCAGGAATTGAGTTCTATTTTCAGCATCTAAATAAACATAGGGTCACTTCATAACACTCAGCTAATCAATTTCGGGTTAATGATCCCTACTGAGAGCAGAGTTACAAAGGATTTTGGACATTATCCATTACTCAGTACCACTAAAAGACAGACACGCTCAAAGTTAATTATTGTACAGCTTTAATCTAAAGTCAACCTGGAAAGAATAAGCGATGGAACACAACTGTGTGGTTGTTGCCCTGTCAATCTTCTTATTTTGGAAATCTGCTATTATTTTCCTGCGCAACAGTTTCAGATGTTGGTAAAACCACCTAGAAGTAGGGTCAATGTGTGTTACATGGTGGAGACTCAATAAATGTACTACAAATGCAGACACCCACAGCTGAACCCATATCTTGAGAAAAGCAAGTCAAGTGTTTTGACACGAGTCTGCACATTACATCATGACCGTTTACAATGACCCTCTACAGCAAAATCGGAGGACCGAACGGGTATTGTTGTTTTGAAACTTTCAGTTAGTTATTCTTATCCTTTATCATATTTTGATATTAATTATGAAGTGTGTACAGGAATAATGGTGCAACTACATGTTTGTGACAGCTGTCTTAAGATAACATACGGTCATGAATAAACATAGCAACTTAGTAAAGGGAAGCTGTGTCCCGAGACGGCTACATATACCCTTACAAACTTAAGCAAAAGGGCATTGTGTGAGTGGGGGATTCCACAGAATTTCCAAGCTTTCTCAACCACAATATAACAACGTACATCTCATGGGTGCTGCAGAAAGAACTGAACAAAAAGTACAAGAGCCAGAAGAAGAAAATGAAGCTGCTTTTAACAGGGATTCAACTTCTACTACATTCATTGAATATCAAAATACAATCTGAGGTAGAAATTGAAACATACCAGTTAATCTGCGTATATGCGTTTAAAACCTTCCTTCCCCTATAGAGAGCTAAAGAACAGAACGGGGTGTAACAATGGTACTCTGCTGTGCATCAACGATAACTCTTGCAGTCTCCATTAGAATATCACTTTTCCAACAAACTTGTATGCAGCATCCCACGGAGCCTGGTGCCGAGGTTCCTCATACAGGCCATCTCTCCAACAGCACAAAATACAGTCAGTAGAGCCACTTAAGCACATTATGACACCAAGCACAAAATTCTTATAGATGTGGCTTGGACATCTACAAGCCAGATATGAAGAAACTACCTATATGACATAGGGCATCATCAAGGTTGCAAAACTCAATTAGTGTTACCGTGTAAGAAAACGTACATGATGGGAAAATTTGAAATGAAAAAACGCAATCTATAGGATACTCTGTAATAAAAATTGTGTTGCAATCGACCTGACACTCGCAGGACTGAGAACCACAATGTCTGGAATAGCAAAGTATGATGAAAAGATCAAACCATGAAATTGACCATGGAGTTAAAATCGTTTCAAACTGTAATAACATACGTAATTGCCACTTCTTCGACAGCAAAGCCATTGTCTCTTACCAACTGGACGGTGGGTTCCATTTTCTTGCTCGTCATCATCGGTCATCTCTTCATCACTGACTTCTTCTACATGCCAAGAGGAAAAAGTTGAGTCAAAACAGAACTAGTTCCAAAAGCATCCTCAGTTTACGATTGTGCATGCAAAGCTTCTGAAGAACAGTCGGCATGTTCACTCCAGGTCTGGCTTCACTGACTGAACAGCAATTATGTATTTTCAGTCTATGCAGCAGCAGCATGATAAGCAAGTCTTAAACAGGCAAATTACTGAGTAAAATGGAAACTGCTAGGAGCACTCTTGGAATCCAAAACGGGAGCCTCCACTTGGAGATGAAACAGATGCCACATCCAGGTGCATAAACTATTATCCACCAAGTCTTTTCACACAGCTGCTGGCTTCCTGCAGGACACAGACTCTGCAACGGTTTAGAACTGTCAAACTCTCCTCCATTCTTCTTTTCCCATTTCTCCAAGTTTCTCAAGCTGCTTCACTGCAACATTTTGAGTTTTTGGTTTATAGTAATGTCTTTGTTTATCCATAGAAAACCCCAAATGAATATGCATCACTATAATTGCAAAGCAGATAATTTTACAGACCAGGGGTCTCAGCCTACCGTAGATCTTAGTGGTAATCAGTCAAATGCATCACCTCTCCATTATTTTTAACTAAACTTTATAACCCTGGGCCTTCTGTTTTGCATTTCTGTCCACAAGACATGCTAATTTGCACTTTCAGAAAATAAGCTATTACTGAGACTGTGTAAGTAAGAGTTGAGCTCAGAAAGTGCCGAAGTACTATATAATCAAGAGATTTAAACATATTGAGCCAGAGTATAATTAGGATCAGAGCTCTCTGGGCGTCTGGTTGTCAGAGTCAGAGCTCAAATGGCATATGGGTATATTTAAGCACGGATCAATTAATGAATCTGAATATAAACCAGAGACAAACCTAGATTCTTATTCAGATTCAAACTGTCAATTTGGCTCCCCAAATTGATGCTCGACGACTACGGTATTTTCACTGGAAGTGACAAGGATGTGTTTACATTTTTGTTATAAAGCATCCAAATGTTTTCACTTCTAAAATAGCACCTTGTGGTTAACATTATAAAGTATGCACAGTGCAGTCCAGAATAAAAACGCACAGCATGGACAGAGAAGATCTCTTCTCGCAGCTCAGCTTATAATATTGATATATCCCACTCAACTTCAACACAGTTCAGTTAACTAAAATACCAACATTGTGTTAGAAAAAAGCTTTTTCATTAAATTTTAAAACTTAAACAAAAAATAATGGCTCGATGAAAATCAGTAAATTCGAACAAACAGCTAACTGTACATTGTTATGTGTAGTATGGATACTGGAAGGGGGGGGTGTTTAGTGGCAATACATTGATTTGTCATTCGGGGTATGAATAAGCAGAAGCATGTTTACAGGTTTCTGATATTTTTAATTTACAGACGTACCTGCAGATGGGTCAGACAATTCAGAATTACTTCCCGTCTCCTCTTCCTCTTCTTCCTCCTCCTCCTCTTCTTCCTCTTCCTCCTCCTCTTCAGATCCTTCACTGGTGGTTTCCTCTTCCTCCTCAGATCTGGACGCTGATCCTGCAGTTGTGAAGTGATGTTTGAGTCAAGTGATTTCACTGAACAAAATCCTATATTTAAATGATCAACCAGACATCTGTCTTAGATTAAGATCCCCAAAATTGTATAATGTGCTTAAAGTGAAGAGAAATAAAAAGCCCCTTAACTGCAACATTTGGTCCAATAACATGTAACCTAATTACATGCTGAGGGCTGAATGTCGCTCAGTGACCTGAATGTCCTAAAGATGGGTGGAGGGGAACCATTTGATGGCCAATTTAACATAGATGCATTGTTTAGTTGGATGAAAGTACGAAGTTACTATAGAATTTAGATGAGTAGGGTTAATGTGCTAAACGAAAAAAATAGTACTAAAAAGATGAATTACCACAGAGACTCAAGTTAATGAATGTGAGCTGAGCGTAAGTAACCTTATGATAACAAGTTTTTAACTATCAAGCTTAAACACAGCTGCATGAGTAAAAGATTTCAGGGAAAGAACTTTACTTTTTGCTTTATATTTAACATTTGCACAAAGGAGCCAAAGCATTTTCAAATAACAAAAAGGAGACCACCATTTTACTAAAAGAGAAAACGCCTATTGCAACATTTATTTACTCAGGGCGTTTTTCATAATTTCACATTTGTAGCCTTATAGTCGGTTTAGAACGGTACTGTTCAGAACATTATACACAACAGTGCTGAATGCTAGTATCCGACATGTAGTACCAAGTGGCCTTAATTGTGTTAGGGTTAGCCTTTCATAGTCACCACAACATCTGAGAAACAAGGGTTCTGCTTTCCTAGGGCGTTGGTGAGGTTAGACATGTTGGTCCAGTACACCATGGTCTGCCAGCAGTTGTTAGGCAACTTGCTACTAAGTGGCACTGCTTAGTTAAGTCAGCATTCCCTGATCACTAGAAAAGTAAACCTTTCAGATGTTTTCTGAAGATTAAGTTCTGTTCAGATGGGTTGAGAGCGTTCAGGACTGAACTCAGAATTCTTCCTAGTGCCATTGTGGTTTCAAGTTATTCTGGCAAATGTCTGAGTATTGGCTGATTGAAGGTTCATTAAAGAGACGTGGTGAGGAGGCCAATTGTTGCATGTAGGCAGAGGTAGATTGCCTACAGCATAGGGCACAGCCCTTGAATGTGTCCTCGGTTTCAAACAGTAGCCAATAAAGAGCCTTTATGGATAATTTAACATAATTTCTTTCCTTCAAGTGAAGGGTTAACATTGCTTCTTCAGTCTGAATTTGTAGTCTATTCAATTGCTACTTATGTAGGCCTGTGTAGATTACGGTGAAATCACCTATCCATACCAAACCAGTAGTCTAGCAAGCACCACCCTGAGGTTAGTCTGCACAAGAGGTAAGGTGATGAGGAGTACGGCTAATTTGAAGGTCACATTATATATTTATTTACTGATTCCTGTAATCAAGGGCTGGAGCTGTGCCCAGATTCATCAATGCTGGGGCGCTCGGATGCAGAGTGGAAAGGACGGCTGGGTTCTGTGGGTCCTAGGGTCTTCAGGTTGTCAGTCTTGTAGTTGAGGGTTCAAAATCAGGACAGCTGGACCATTCAGGAGGTGGGTCTTTAGGTGCTGATGACCCTCGATGGCTGCTTGGTCTCAGGGTAGAGAGAGTCCAGACTTGACTCTCAGGGCTCTGTATGCGGCAAGGGGTCCAGTACCCTGGGTATTGTTCCTGTGGGGCTCCGGCCTGACCGGATGTCCTCTCACTTGGTGGGAGGACAGATCTGACCATCAGGGGCACAGGTACCTCTTCCTGGGGGGCTGCTGCGCCTGGCTGGCCGGGGAGCCGCAACTCGGTGAACCAAACTCAGTCTGTGGTGCCTGTGGCCAGCAGGGAAGCAGCTCCTCTACTCCATGAAAGTTTGCTGGCAATTTGCGATGTGCTGGCTGTCTCCCGGGGTTATTGGAAGATGCTCAACTGCAGGATGAGTCACTGGTCACGACTATCTACACTGGTGCAGGCAGGGAGGGTTTAGCACCAGAAGTCCACAGCAAATCTTCATTTTTCGCTTTTCTAGTGGCTCTTCTTTGTCCTCTTCTTTTGGATCCGTCAAATTCTTTAATCAGGGGCGCCTCCTAAATACTCAATTTAGGGGTGTTAAGGGGGATTGACAGGGAGTAGCTACTAACCATTAGCGTGTCTACAACCTCTATAGGACCACTTCCTGTGGGAAGTGGGCATAACCCTGACCCAGTGACCCTAATTCGCCAAAACCAAGATGGTGTAATTCTAAGCTTTGCGTTCGCATCAGGCAGCCCATCTTAGGGGTGGACCTAGCCTGGTGGCGGGACACACCTCATGACTAGCTAATTTTTCCACCTGTCCTGGTGCAGAATGAGCCCAGGGCAGGGGGTGGTATTTCTCCTGTCTGAGGAAGCCTTGGGTCGCATATCAAAGGCAGAAGAGACCCTTGAAATATATTTAAGATGTGGTGTTTTTATTAGGATGCCACCTAGCACATGGTTAAAAGCAACAAGGCATGTCTGGACTTTAGTTATGAAGGACCTTCCCGAGACACTATACAGCGCTGTACAGCACTGACCAGAGGTGTCTCCTCTGTTCTTTTAGTGAACTGTAGCACTGTGGTACCACAGACCCCAGTACAGTAGCCAAAATCACCATCGCATTTGCTGCCAGGTGGGAGTGCAGCATCCATACATTGCTTGATGCCTTTGAATGCAGACCCATTTAGGGTCTACAACCATTTTAGGACACACAACAGGTTATGTCAAATTGCGAGATTTACAGGGTTTGAAGCTCCTTTTCAGTTTGAGTGTAATGGCATCTTCTGGAAGTCAAGCTTACTTCTTCTCTGAATCAAAAAGACTTAAATGGGTAGCTGTTTCACCTCTCAAGAGTCATGACATTTCCCACACTCAACAATGGCAATAAATAGCATATAACCCCCTGCACAGCTGAATACTTACAATTTAGAAATAGTTTTGAAGTTGGGTTTTGCCTGAAATTAAAAGCAGCCTGTATGTTGACATTTACAGTCAAATAGATGAGACTAGCTATGCTTACTGAGAGTCAGCTACAGCTCATGTTCCTGTTGGACAGTGTGGCAGGAGGACGAAAGGTCCCCTATGAGTAAATAACAACAGGACTGACTGCTGGCTTCCTGAATCATTGCTGCAGCCCTTAGCTGATCCACGAAGGCCAACGGGAGAGTCCACTGGCTGTAGAGTGGTGCCTGAAATAACAATACTCAGCATTTAAGCTGCTCTCATGAGGATAACTTTTTAGGGCAACTGAAGTGACAGAGTAGGTGGGACTTGCTGCAGGTAAGACCGCTCACTGTCAAATTGTGTGCTCAGAAGTAGCCAATACGCACAATATCACTGATTTTTTACTGGATGAGTCACCCACTGTTTTTTCCTTGACAGAAACCTAGTTCTCTAATAACCATGGCTTAATTTTAAACAATGCATTACCATCCTCTTAAAAAGCAAGGAATGAGGTTGGGGGGAGACGGGGGGCACACGAGTATTCATACTGCTCCACATGCTCTGCAATGCAAGAATGTCTCTACTTCAAACTCCCAAAAGTGAAATGTATATCAGTTTCTGATTTCACATGTGGTAGAGTAGTATTTTATCACCTACCTCAATCCAATGACCAATTCTTCATTGAAATCCCTGAATTCTGAAAAGATATTCAATCTCTGGTTTCTAATATTTTGCTCTTAGGAGACCTTTAGCACTAGACTGGACAAAATCCTGTTTTCCTCTATTCTCGTAATACTCCCTGCACCTTGGACATAACTTACACAGACAACACAGGACTCTACACATAAAGCTGGTGACAATATGGATTTGGTCCTTCAATTTATCTCCCTTTAATGCGGAGGTGATACATGGATCATTGTCTTACCATATATTAAATTCTAAATTAACACTGCTTTGAAGAATATTTCAGCAACACCCCAGTCAACATCTAAGTATCTACCCATCTGCGATTAGCCTGTGCCTCTACTCTATTTTGGATACTTACTAGGATAACAAAGTGAACTCAAAATGTTCTAACCCTCCTTAAAAGGACAAGCATTTGCAATGCAATAGGTCTCGCATTTGCGAGAGCTTGAGCTATTGCCATTGTAAATGCCTTTTATTTATGTGTTTTTAAAACCTGCAAGCGGTGCGTAAACACGCAGTTTGTACTTCTAGTTCTTGCTCACCAGAAGCAAGGCTGGCAGTATCTGCACCTGCCAGCCTTGCTTCTAGTAAGCAAGAACTAGAAGTACAAACTGCGCGTTTACGCACCGCTTGCAGGTTTTTAAAACAAGAGTAATTCCAACTAGGAGTCTCTTTTTGTGCAATGCTAAGATTGCCAACGAAAGATCAAAACATTACCCACAATTAATCCCATATAACAACCAATATAAAGTACCACATTCAATAATATGCATAACACCATTCAAGCTTAGTGCCAATTACTGTATGTCAAATGGGCTATCCAGTGCAACTTTCAGAAGCAACATTATATCAGATGAGCGGCACGATATGTTCAGCACAGATTTTCAGCTTATTTATTTAAACCACGCCCTTAATTGCCTCGACCACGTCCCTTGTAAAGACTCACCCCAAGTTTTTTCATTCTACTTAAAGCCCTGGTTAGAATACTTGTAAACTATGTGATAGCATATGTTTCAGTCCTGCAAAAGCACATGCTATTTGAGTAGTTTAAAGACCATCAACAAGTGCAATTGGGTGTGGTGACGCCAGGGCTTTTCCCATGAGCCTGAAATCCACTTCCGGTGGCTGCAACAAATGAATAAAAAAACACAACACTCCTCTATCCGTACGGAGGAAAAAAAGTTACTAAGAAACAATTGGATGAAACGTCTTGAAATATTTTGAAATAACCTCAGACTCTGCATAGAATAGAGCGATCCAGGCAAATCACACAAACGGAATACTTAGTTTAGTACAGAGGATTGAATACATAAAGGCAAAATTAGGCACAAATGCTTCGACTGACAGGCTTGACACCTACACTTCAAATTGAGTGATTAAACGATTAACGATCTGGAGACAGCCACAAACCTTATTTGATGATAAATGCAGCACAATCTTCACATTATGAACCCTGACAACCGAATCCTGCCTTTCTAATTTACTGAACTTTTAGAAGTGTGCACACATTACAGTCTCAAACCTTTATGTACTGTTAACAAGACCACGGTTGTTAAATTAAAAGAAGTTGTAATTAAAAATTAAAGAGGTATAACAAAGGTGGCAGGAAAATGTGATTTCCCCTACAGAAAATGCACCAACGGAGAATTGGAAGCATCTAAGTTTAGCAAGTATAGAATTAAAATAAATTAGGGATTAAGTCTCGAATGAAATAACGTCTGGTAAGTACTCAATTGTAGTTGTCATAGTAATGTGCATCCTGTGTGCTTCTGATGGAAACAGCTCATATGCTGCGTATTTCTTGAACATGTGTGTTTTCCTTCCCAATTAGTTTCTGGTGCAACTTATGTCACAAATATGCATACCTTACGGCTGGTTTTAGCGTAAAGTCCACCAGAACTTCCCAAGCAACAGTGGCTTTAGAACAATATCATAGAGAATTACATAAAATGTCATAGAAAATATGTATTTGATATATTATTGTGATTTGTCCACGTTTTTATTTATTGTATTTTATTTAGCTGCTGTATGTATGGATTGTACAGTCTAGCTAATCGTAATGTAATATATAAAACATGAATTACACCTAAAACATTTTGCTGAATATTAAAAATAACTGTTGCTGCATTGCTCCGTTAATTCAGAATTGGTGTTGACGAGTTGGGTGAATTCTTTAGCTTTTCATTGTGTGCAAACCCTTTTTATGACTTTTTTTTACCAGGGCTGGGTGCTGAAAAGATCTGAGAGTAGGCTGATGACGTGTGAACGAGGTGGCAGAGAGGGGGGCCCCGAGGAAGTGCTCAAATAATGAAGTCTGGACATGAATGCTAACTTGATGTTTGTGACGTCATAGAAGTCTACTCGTGTTTCAAAGCACTGTAAATAACTGTTACTATTAATCAGTTTATAGTACTGAATTTATGGAAAGATGAAGATCTAAGTGTCCCCTGTTGGTTTCGGTCTCATGACTTCCAGAGCAGAACCTTTGTCAGTGGCGAGTGTTCAGCTCACCGAGCCATCCTACGCTTCTAGCAATGTGGTAAAATAATGTAAACAGCCATAAAAACCAGTCCCTGCATTAACTGTTGACTGTATGGAGGCTGCAGTCCGTGCTGAAACCGTGATCGGGCACTGCTTCGCAGGATGTCTCCAGTCCGAGTTCATCAACAAAGTGTTTATCCCGGTGTTAATACTCAGCCCCCATGTGTTTGATAACTCACCAGTAACCCAACAACCGAGTGTTCTTCCTCGCGCCAGCACTTGCCCTCTGACAACTTCTCCCCACATCAGCTCTTGCATACCAGTACAAGCCTTTTAACCCTGCTCTGCTGGAAAACATGTTGCTTTTGTAGATAACATTTAGACCTTACCTGGCACACAAATAAAGTAGTAAACGAAGCGCTGCTCAGCATGTGTAACGTCGTCAGTGGCGAGATGCAGAGAAATACAACAAGCCGTAAAGACACCTGTCTGGGCAGGCACGGCATACAGGAGACAGTGAGGGAACCAACATGCCTCCCTTCCAATGTAAAGAGCGCATTTTTGATGCGTGCCAATGAGAAGCATGGGTGGAGCTTCCACCCAGCTTCCAAAGGCAAACCGACAATAGTCTTGCAAGAGAGCAGCGCATGCGCTGCGAAGCTAGCGAGACCTAAAAATGACACATGCTACTCATAGTTCTCTATCAATCTACCAAGTCTAAAACATAAAAGTTTGTAAAGAAATTGGCATACATCCAAGATGCCAACAGATCTTGCAAATTTAAAAGCTTATAATTCACAATACATAAAAGCAATTTTATAACCTACCAGAAACTTGCTACAAAACATAGGAACTCAAATTTAGACCAGATTATTCTGGATTTTTGTGATCTCCAAGACACTTGCTGAAAAAATATAAATTGATCTAAGAACACAAATTGATAAAGGCCCATGAAATTCACACATGGGCCTTAGTAATGACGTGCCAAGTACTTGTATGACATTTTCACCTTACAGCAGCTGTGAGCCTTTTAAGTAATAAAGATAGTAAAAGACCTACGTACTTCCAGCTTGATAACATACGAGCAGCATGTATTAAAAAAATATACTTGGAAGAAAACAATTTTGAATGCCTAGCTTCATAGAGGATTTCATCCAGACGCTGAAGTAAGCTATTGTGCTTTACCTCCTGAAAAAGTATTGTTAGTTTGATCACTCAAGGCAAATTATAGGCCCATTGCGACTAATGTTTTGGCAAAGGTACTAAAGGCTAATGTTGCCTCATAGTTACAAATTTACTTGACATCTAACTACTTGCTCTCCGATTTCCAGTCCGGCTTTTGCCCGCATATGGACTGAGCAGGCTATTCTGGATAGTCAGAAGCAGCAGTTGGAACTCCAAAACATACTGCAGTTGCATTTGACATCATGGACTCTTAGTCTCCTTTGAACATGTTATCAGAACTGGAGTAAGAGCCCTCAGCGCATAAGATCTTTCTTAACCAATTATCAGCAGCAGATACACTTGCAACAAAACTGTTCCAAGCAATCTCCTTTAGCATGCAGCCTACCGCTGGGCTCTATGTTACCGACCCACTTCTTCTAGCACTTACATTGACACAGTGGAGAGCTTATTAACAAACTAAGGTCTGCAGTGTAGACTCTATGCCAGGGGTAGTTAAATTTTTCTAGATCTGGGTACTGATGAAACCGACAACATAGCTAAATTATTCTCAAAGTCAAATACTGGATCACACAAATCTAATTGTAAAGGCTGGCAAACCCAACAATTTTGGAACTTGTCCTTCATGGTCTTGGTTGCATCTCCTGACTGGCCATCATAGCAAGGGCTACCCTTCCATGCCATCCCTCAGAGACAGGAACCTGTGAGTGGTTTATGAATCATACATTATGATACAGATCTGACTTTGACACCACAGATTCTCTTGGGTGTGGAACTTGCCAATTATAAGCGTGTCAATATTTCAAAAATATGCCCACTACTGGGCATTAGAAATATAGGATAGCGCAAGTGCATGCATTGTGTCTTCCAGGTTATTGAACTGCATTAGCATGCTCCAAAATACACCATGGATTGCTTCAAGCTACTCAAAACAGATCAGTCAGGATTATTTTTGGGCTATCAAATGCAGCCAAGTAAGGGATCTGCACACATGCCAAAATTGTCCAAGTATAGACAAAATCAACATGCCTTAACTGGAATGACCTGTGTGGTCCTACTCATGTATTTTTCCAAATGTTTCAACTTTAACTGTTTTCATAGACCCCCTACACCCAGCATCAGTCTCCATATTGTAGAATATAGCTAGCAAAAGTAATTTAATATGAAGGTCGTAAGAAAGGCATGACGGGGTGACTAATTATATTTAGTTCAGTAAACTAGAACTGGTGAATTTCAGTGTATTTTGGGGTTTTATACATTTGTTTTCATATTAATACAACACCCAACTATTAAGTCACTATGACCTTTGCTTTTTTTCAGTGAATATAGAGAGAGATAAGATGATAGGATAGATAGTGTAGGAACCTGGCTATGTAACTCAATTATCACTATGTGGTAATACTGTGCATAGAGTCCAGGGGTTCCCCAAAAGGTGTACAGGGCTTAATGTACAACCCCAAGTGCTCTATTAGTGGTAGTGTGGGCGAGCAGCCTTAGGCCCGACACAGAGAAGTGCAAGACATTTATTGCACACACATGATCAATAAAAGACACGACACGAGAAGGACATCCAGACCAACTTTATAAAATTACACTTTGTAATTTATTTTAAGAGCCAGGTCTTCGTAATAAGGTAAGTACGTTTTTTATTAAAAATACTTTTCACTTTCAAAAAACGACACTTGAAAACTTTCTCACACTGTCCAATGTTATCCTATGTGAAAAACAATATCGCGGTTCAACAGGTGATAATCAAACTTAAAATTTCAGGCTTCGGATCCAAAAGTCGGCAAGGGCCAGGGGTCAGGTAGGTACCAAAACTGCACCAACAAGGGCACGGGGCGGTGCAGAGGTCAAAATCGGAGTTCGACCCAATGCTTTAACGATGGAGACAGGGGGTGCATGGAGCACGACGGCAAAGAGGCAGCAGGCATGGCACTGGAGGTAGCAGGAGGAAGGCCAACAACAGCAGAAGTTGGGATGTAGGAGGTCATAGGGGCACCATCGGTTCAGCTCACCAAGGACCAGGGGTTTCGGGTGCAGGGGTGCCTTTGGACGTTAGAATCTTCTTGCCAGAGCCGGTTGGGGTCAGGGAAAGCCTCTGGATTAACACTGCAGGCGTCGTCATGGAGGGCAGGAGAGGTTAGCCAACTCTGGACACAGGGTCAGGATCACCGGGAGGAGACTTCACTACACAGGTGAGCCACTCAGAAGCGGGCCGTGGGCGTCAGGTGCAGACTGGGCTGGGGACGTGGATCTGCCTCGATATGGAGACTTTGGAGTTAGTCTATTCTGGACGGGACTGCTGTCTGCAGGAGAGGAGTCCTCCCAGGGGGTTTTGGAGGTCGTTGTTGCAAGACAGGTTGCAGAGTTCGCCGAAGCTGGAGGCAGGCTGGTAGGGCAGGGGCCAAGGCAGTTGTCTTCTGGCTTCAGCTGCAGGTTGTTATCGTTCTTCTTAGGTCATTGCAGATCTGGGGTCCAGGTCTGGGGTGTAAGAAAGTGACTCTGTATATACTGCACCAAAGAAAGGTACAGTGTGCACAGAGTCCACAGTCCGCAGAGGTTAAAGTTAGATATAACCTTACTCTCTAAAGTGGTAGCTTGGTCGAGCAGTAAGGCAGTATCAGAGGACAGTGTAAAGCATATGTTGTACACACTCAGTCAGCAAATGGTCTCACACACAAGAACTGAACTCTAGGCCAATTATTTTTTCAATATACAAATATATAGTTTTATTTTAGAACCACAAGTAGATATCAAAATTCTTTCTCAGCATGAGATGCTTTAGTTAAATACTTTCAATAAGCAATAGACTTTTAAATGCAATAGTTACAGTTGTTGCAATAGGCAACACAAGTTAAACACAATTTTAACGTTGAGCTCAATGGGAATTTTAAAGTAAACACAATAATCACTTGCATAGGTTTTTCTTGCTCAGGGCTGGATCCTGGATTCAGCCCTGGTTCATCTGCTGTAAACAGTTGAAAGAAATTGTTTTGGTTACACAGGCGATTTTTAAGGAATATTTGTAGGTTTCAAAAATCGACACTTAGAAGAATTTCTGGCAAAAACCAGGCAATGTTATCCTATAGAGGAAAGTTTGGTTATGGGAAAATCACAGTTGTAATTGCTTTGTAGGGTCAGTGCTGGGCACAAAGAGCCAGCACCGGGATCTCTCCTGATAACAAGTGAGTAATTTCGTTTTCGTTGATCGGGTGATTTTTAGTGAATATTTCAAAGTTTCAAAACTCGACACTTAGAAGAAATTCCAAGTGAAAACCAGTCAATGTTACCCTATGGAGAAAATGTAGGTTATCGGCTTTCAGGTAAGTAATCGACTTGCAGAGTTAAGGTTCTGGGGATAGACTCAGGGGTCTCCCAGGGTCAGAGAGTACGCCCAATGTTAGCCTATGGCGGGCAGGGGGCCCTTGGTTGGTGGCAGCTAGCAGGCAGGCCACACAGCTGTGGGAGCTGAGCTCCTGGTCGCTTACACAGGACAAGTGGGGAAGTAGGATAGGACAGATGCTGCACTTCCAGGGGCACTCGGGCGGCTGGGTGCAGGGTGCTTTTGAGCCGACGGGTGCTCAATGTATTTCAATGGGAAAGCTGCAAGAAGAACTAAGGCTGCAAGCTCGGGGACGGAGATTCTTCAGGTGCGACCACCACTTCGAGAGGTAAGTTGGGAAGCTGTAAGTTAGGTAGGCACCCAGGAGCTGGGCACAGGGGGCCGCAGGGCACCGGGTGCAGGGGTATCTTTTGGCGTCGGGAAATCGTACCCTCTGCTGGTCGCGGTTCGGGGGGGGGGGTCGCCGGAGTTGAGGCTGCAGGCATCGTCAGGAGCGTCAAAGAGGGTCCTTCGTTGCTGGATTCTTGGTCACAGTCGCCGGGGGGGGACGTCCTCGTGGTCTTTGTTCACTCGGGCACAGGCCGGGCTCGGCGGGTGCAGAGTGTGCTGGATTCGCGGTTTCTGGATTGGCACCAGGGGTTGTTGCTTGTTTGAGCAGAACCACTACTCGTGGGAGTCCCAGTATTTTAGGAGGAGCAAGGCAGTCAGGTCCTCCGGGGATTTTGAGGTTGCTGACCACTGGAGACGCCGGGGTTTAGCAGCAGCAGGTTCGAGGGTCGACAGGCCTGTAGGGCTGGGGCCAAGTCAATTGGTGTCGTCCTCTTGTTAGCAGCTGCACGGCAGGTCTTCTTTCTTCTTGTTCTTGTTTCGGAATCGGGATCTAAGTAAGGAAAGTTCAGGGTGCCCCTAAATACTAAATTTAGGGGTGTTACAGTTAGGGAAAGGTCTGGGACCAATGGATCCCTTCCCTGGGGTGGGTGCACCCCTATCCTGCCACTCTCCAGTGGGAGGGGGGCAGGAGCCTAGTCCTGATTGGGTAGGGCTCCCCATCCTCAAGATGGCGAGAGCCCGGAGTTGTGCTTCACCTCGCCTCCCTCACCTGAGAGGTGGGGTTGGCAGAGGCAGGCACACCTCCTTTCCTCCCTTGGGTTTTCCCGCCAGTCTTCCCGCCAGAGAGTGGGTCAGAACCGGTGGTGACCAGTTGCGGAGTACAGCAAGTGGTCTGGGGAGGCTCACAAAGGCTTTCCCTGCCCATCCTGGGTAAGGAGGCTTGGCACCTCGTCCCAGGATGTGCATTGTTGCAGGCCCACGAGAGCGGATGGCTCTCTACCCAGGGGGCCAGCAACCTGTCTGCTGGGTGGCAGCCTATGCAGCCTCTTAGTCAGGACACGGTTGTTGGTTAGTTTCAGGGGGCAACTCTAAGTTGCCCTCTGTTGTGCATTTTACATTAAATCCCACACTGGCATCAGTGTGGCTTTAATGTGCTGAGAAGTTTGATACCAAACTTATCAGTCTTCAGTGTAGCCATCATGGTGCTGTGGAGTTCGTGATGACGATTTCCCAGCACCATATACTCTTGATGGCAGCACTGCACTTACAGTGCCAAGGAATTGACCAGGGTACTGTAGGGGCACAGGGCTCATGCACCTGTACCCACACCACTGGCATAGGGCACCCAGCTAGAGGGGTGACAGAGGTATGCCAGGGCAGGTGTGTTTGTGGGCATGGCACACAAAGATGTGTGCCATGTCGACTCTGTTTTGTTCTGCACCAAGACACTCAGCCTGCAAAGGCAGTGTGTTTGTGTCAGGGCAGAGGGCCCCTAAGGGTGTCACAATAAGTGCTGTAGCCCTAAGGGGCCTTCTCTGGTAACAGGGCCCTGGGTACCATTTACCAGGGGCTGACATGTGGCCAGAGATGCCAATTGGGTTTTAGGCTTCAATGCAGTTTTAGAGAAGGAACACAGGCCCTGGGCACCTGATTGGCAGGAGCCCAGGGCACACTCAGTCAAAGTACATCAGCAATTCAGCAAAAAGTGGGGGCATACCATGCAAGAAAGATGGCACTTTCTCACATGGGGGGCCACCTAAATATTACATGTAGGAGGCGTATTAGGGGAGTAGCAGGTAGGGTCAATGGGCACTTTACCTGGGGTGGCTACACCCTCTATTATATAACCCTCCCGTGGGAGGAGCAAAGACCTAGCCCTGACTGGAGGGGTACCCCTATCCTCAAGATGTCGGGAACTGAAATGTGTGCTTCACTTTGCTTCCCCCCACCTTAGGGGTGGGGTTGGCAGAGGTGGGCACACCTCCTTTCTTTTTTAAATTTTCATGACGGTTTTCCTGCCCAAAGTTAGGGTGAAAACCAGGGGCTGGGGGGTTGAATTACAAAGGCAGCAGGCATTTGAAGCTCCCCTCTTCAAGCACTGGCCCAACCTGGGGGAGAAGGCATGACATCTTTGCCAAGGATGTGCATTGTTTCTGGTCCCAGAGAGAAGGGCTCTCCACCCAGAGGTCCAAAAACATGTCTGGTGGTGGATGGCTGTGTACAGCCTGTCAGCGACCACACCAGGGTTGATAGGGATTCAGAAGGCACCCCTGGGATGCCCTCTGGGTACATGATACAATACACCCCACACTGACAACAGTGTGCATTTATTGAAAGTAGTAGTTGGATACTAAAAACTCCTATTTTCAGTAAAGCCATTATGGAGCTGTGGAACTCAAGTTGTCGAGTTCCCAGATCATGTACTCTCTACGGCTTTACTGACACTTACAATATTGGGAAATGGTGCCCAATATTGTAATGGGCATATCTGCTCAGGCAGATAATGCCCTCGCCTGTAGTATAGTGCACATTGCCTTAGGGCTATGAGGCCTGCTAGAGGGGTGACTTACCTATGCTGCCAGGCAGTGTTAGCTGGCATGGCACCCAGACAGGGTACCATGTCGACTTTGTGGTTTTCTCCCTCACAGGGGCATGCAGGCGGCAGTGGCATGGTCCCAGTGGGTGAGGGGGGGGGGGGAGGCACAAGGGACCCTCTTCATCTCTCAGGCACTAGGTTCCCAAAGTACCAGTTACTAGGGACTTACAGGGGGCAGAAGTACCAATTGGGAGTTAGTTTTGAGGAAGGAGCACAAGCACAGGGCAGCTGGTTGGCAGGGACCCTGTGCACTACATTCGAAACCACATGAAAACCAGGTTAAAGAGTTGGCGGCTAACCATGCAAAAGAAGCACTTTTTCACAGATAAGATAGGGTAGATTAGATACATTAAATTAGATAGATTAGATACATTGAATTAGATACATTGAATTAGATAGGATACATTGGATAGACATATTGGACATACACATTGGATACAACTTAGGTTCCTTTGTACATACAGTCAGTGGGAAGCTGTGTATGCCCAGAGGTGTGTTTCATTTATAATGTGAGATTGGAACCAAGCTCTACCTGACTGAAGAGGTCCAAATAGGCTCAAACAGTCCGGGGGCTGCTTGTTTTCCGGTTCTGAGAGAACCTGGCCTGACACCTTTGACTACACTGTTCCTATTGGAGCAGGACCAATGCTGATTTTCACATGGCATTATCTAATCTGATGTGGCATGGTGAGCAAAAGAAAAATGGACTGGTATATGGCCCGAGTAATTACCATTGGCTGAGATAAATTCCACCAATCACCTTTCTGAATTCTTCTTGGCAAATACAGTGTTCTCGTTCTCCAACCATCACAGTGATATTTATTAGAATATGATTCACTGATAAAACTTGGAGGGTATCCCACTCAAATGCTACGTTTCTATCAAGCTTGTTTCCCTGGAGAATTAAAATACTGTATGCCAATAAGCAGGAGTTCTTTAGTGTGTAGTAATCTTATTTACGCGGTATAAAAAAAACGTAAGTGTGGTCTTCCCATAAATACAACACTAATTTTAATCTAACTGTAGAATATTAATTCACAGTGTAAGCATTTGGTCTCATAACTGTGAGAATTAGGGTTAATCAATTAAAATACATCTTTAATGCATCAAAACCTTCTGTAATACAATCTTCACCATTAACACACAAATGGCCACCAAGACACTCTAGCATTAGGTTATTTAAAATAGCAGCACCCTACCAGGCTTCTTGATGTCTCCTTTATCCAAACGAGGCTTCACCTGTTGCAAAGGGCTACGACTGCGATAGTTTATCTTTGCTTTGTCTCCTGGTCCAGGTTCCTCCCTTGCTGTTCTATGGTGGCTGGCAACTAGCAAAACACAACACAAGAAATAAAAAAAAGATATTGGGTCGGGGTGGGGGGGGGGCGGTGGGTTGTGGGGGAAGGTATATGGGATGCAAGATTCAAGTTAAATACACTCAAAATAACTGGAGACTTTAAATATTTGTTCTGCACCATTGCCCACTTCACCATTTTGGCTTCAATTACTACAACAACATTTAGTCCATTACTTCCTATTGCAGGACACTAAATAAATGCAGAAGCAAAACTGGATGCATTCATTCCGCTAAGCTTGAACAACCCACTTGAGCCAGGTGAAAGTCTGACTAAAACACAATACACTGCCTACTTGCGAGACAATCTGATTTTTCAAAACCTTGGAGGCCACATTCAAACAATATTACAGGAACTGAACAAAGAAATTAAAACAAAATGTATTTGCAATTATTTATTGAACTCTTTAAATAATTACAGTGTTTTCATAAATATGTTTTGGTCCTGAAGCACCACTTCTAGAGATGCCCATTTAATAGAATCCTGCCAAAGGCCTCCATTAACCCAGTCTTGTACAAGTATAATATTCCTCAAAAAATGTGGAGTATTATCAAATTTCATTAGAGCATAGTGGAGTATACACGTTTAAAAGGCCCTGATGTGACCCTTGCAAATGGCACGCTGCTCCAACACAGCAACATGCTGGCATGTCTATGTAGGCGTAAAAAGACTAAGAACTGGGTTGAGGGATAGCTTAGGCAGCACTGAAACCTACATGTTCTAGGACTGTTCAATGGAACTGGCACACTAAGCAAGGTCAGGATAGGTTTCGCTTTCAAATTAAATTAAGCCTAAAAAGTCTATTGCTTGAATAAAGGAAAAGGTAAATGTGTTAAACATGCAGCACAAAAATCCATGCAATGGAAGTGGAATGTGCATGTTGCCGCCATAGGAGCATGGCAAAACCAAGTACATATAAGTGCAGAGAAGTGGTGAGAAAAATTTTTATTGGTGTAATTTGAATCAAACATGGATCTCATTCAGCATACACTTGAGATAGATGTTTGTTATTCAGTCCGGTATTCAAGCTAGGGCTGTTCGCACAGTATTTCTCCCTTCCTCCAATATGTGCTCTTTCCTTTTCACTATTTGTTGCTTCAGTTCATTCTCCCCCCTTGTATGTCTGCCTAGACACCAAAAATCAATCTGCATTTTTGCCACTGCAATACCTCAAATAGGAGTACTGTTATGATGGAATGTGCAACCCGAAAACTCTGGAGAAAGGTTTTCTGGTTTAGGAGGAGGGTTTAAGTTATTTGGGCTGTATCCAAGATTTGAGCATTTATTGCCTGGTTTTTGATTAATTAGGAGTTTCTGGTATAGCTTTTGGTGTGAAGGAGAAAGAAGCTTCCATAGACATTACCTCAATTACTCTACTCCAGCCATGGGATCCTATGACAGTTTGAAACTTTAACATGTTTATAATAAGGGGACGGCCGCAGTGAATGACGACTAAACAAGGTAGCCTTTGGACTATGCTTCTTGTAATAAGCACTTTGCGGTGTTCAACTGTCGGATATTTGCTGTAACTGGCAACAGCAGATGACCCTTCCTCATGACTTATGGACTTGGAGTCACCGAACACAGCTCACCACACAAATCACTTTTAATCTGTGCCATACAAAATTGGCTAAAGAGAAGGGTAGCCTAAAATTGTTCTTTGGAGAGAATTGCTTTAAAAGCTTACATACAAAAAACAGGTTAGAAAGATTGGAACATAGAGTAGGCTAAAAGTACAAATTGTCAAAACGTTTTACGAGAGCCCATACTAGCAGCTTATAGTATTTAGGCCACAAGACACACAAAAGTTACTCATTAGAAAGTGAAATAGTTGTAGGCCAAAGAAGAAAAATTAACCAAGTCAGTCAAGGGACTGATGGCACGCGTAACACACTGAGGCCCACGGAACGCTACAGGACTCCAAGAATCCAATAATATTAAAGCATACGTTCCAGGGAACGAAAAAAAAAAAGAAAAGTTAACAGAGAAAAGCTTGAAGGATGCTTGCCTGAGGAAACACTCAGCTGAGGTCCCAACCATGTGTACAATAGTACAGTAAAAAAAAATAAGGAATATGGGGCATGCAGGGCTCCATCAGTCCAACCGGTCTGTTCATGAACTGTTTCAATTGAACCTGAAGCATCACCCCAAAAAATGATGAAAATACAATGTTGGCATACATAAAACAGTATTCAGAGGAGCAGATCTTTTTTCGCCATAGGAAGAAAACACTCATCTAAATGACATTGCACGTAACTGTCCATACATCAAGTGTTACCTACTAAACAAATTCTACCCAAGCTTGCTTGTAAAAGCATGACTGCAGAACCTCCAATGATAGGCCTCGCAGGCAATTTAGATTATGCCCAAGAAAAAGCCATAATGTTCTGACCTATCAATTTCCGCCTCACCCTAAACCCAAGCAGATTAATTAAGCTAAGTCATTAGCCAGCATATCACTTAGAGAGCATAAATATCGAAAGTCTGGGCCTGTATTGCTTAAACCCATACACCAGCTTAATTTTTTCGACCGAGAAACACAAACCGCTTACAGAAAAGCAGCATGAATGCAATTAGCTTCAGGTGACTCCTATAGGGTCATCTATGGATTATTAAACATACAAATTAAATATTTCGACAAGTGATTTATTATTCCATGTTTAGTAGTTGGAAGTTCGGGTCACAATGTCTATTTACACAAAATCCTCTACGAGTTTTTTTTCTAGCCAAGATCAATTCGCTTGACTTTTAATTTAACTAAAGGTATGCAGCTCTACTAACTTTTGGTAATGTAATAAACACAATTTCTTACATACATCACAGTAAACATGTTTTAGCTATTTGAGTCATGTATAACGTGTGTAGCAAAGTGCCCCATTTTGACATGGTCACCGCCACATTTTGCCTGGTATTTGATGTGATTTTGTCTGAAAGTGCACTGGGTTCCTGCTGACCTGGTCCCCAGTGCTAGACCTCCTTCCCAAGACTATACAACTGCTTTGCCAATTGGCAATACCTTTAGCACTCCCTGTAAGTCTCTAGTAAATTGTACCCCTGGTACTTGGGGCAAGGGGGCTAAATTAGGGTCCTTAAGGGCTGCAGTATGAATTGTTCCACGCTAAAGGACCCCTCAAACACATACAGACTGCAAGCTGCATATCTTGGGGCAGACAAAAGGGAAACCACGACATGGCACACATCCCCGTGTGCCATGCCTGCTGATACTGCATGCAGTGTAGCTAAGTCACCCCTACAGCATGCCTTACAGCCCTAAGGCAGGGTGCACTATATCACGTTTCGATATTCTGCATGAGCAGATATACCCCAGTGCTGGTCAGTTCTATTGCTTCCCGTACAAGTGACCAGAGAAGCAATTTTAAGCACATGTGCTGGACACTGGTGAAAACGGGTGCCCCAGCTACATGAGGACTTCACTGAAACCAGAGATGTTTGGTATCAAACATCTCATATTAATAAGCCCACATGGATTCCAGTGTTGGATGTATTAATACATGCACCCAGAGAGCACCTTAGAGGTGCTCCTTGAATACCTACCAGCTACTAGTGTGTTCATGGACTGGTCTTAGCCAGCCTGCCACCTCAGACGTGTTTCTGACCCACAAGGGTGAGGGCCTATGCTCTCAGGTGATAAGTAACAAAGTCTGCCTGGGCAGAGGGTGTTTACCCCCCCCTCCCACAGGATGAACTTCAAATTAGCATGTCAAGGCTGTGAGCTTCAAAGAGTCCACTGCACTAGGAATGCAAATCTGGCTTATCTCACAGGAGGGGATGCCAACACCCCCCTTACCCCCCCCCCCTCTCCCCCCCCTACACCTTGACCAGGGCCCATTTGGCACCTGGACAAGGTGGGAAGATTAGTAGTCAGAAAGGTGTGTTCACCTTCTGACTAGTTTCACCCCTAAGGTGGGCTACCTGAAGTGAAGATGGAATTTAAGAGTCTGCCGTCTTGGTGATGGCAAATTTAGGAACTCTGGGACAGAGTTATGCCAACTACCCACAGAAAATGGCCATATAGGGGGCATAGTGACTCCCATTGGTTACTACCCTACACTCCCTTAAATTCAGTATTTTAGGGCAGCCCCTGCCGACCAAAAGTAGAAGGACTAAAAAGCCGCAAGAAAAGAAGAAGCAGCAACTGACTCGGTGCTAACACTGCCGGCCTCTTCGACAATTGCACTAAAGTCATCTCACTTAGCAAGCTTCTGACCCTTCAAAGACTGGGACTACTGCCAGCACTTCTCCAGAGACTCAGGAACTCCTGTGGTTCGGAGGAGCAGTTACCCTGCATCATGCACGTACCAAAGACCAAACTGTGAAGGCTCCGGACGACAAAGACCCAAAACCTGAAAGCACCACTCCACCTGAGCCACCTAACCCGAGCTGAAGTGGGCCAACTGTGCCAGGGTGGTCCCCCCAGCCCTCCAGAGAAAAAGCCCAATTTGGACTTGCCCACTGTGAACTCACCCACGCCACCTGCAGCCTCTGTTTGCAGGCCCCTTTCACCACAAGTGCGCCCAGTGACAGAAATCCAACACCTAAAGACCCCTCTGCAACGGGCAGCACTGGGCTGTGGAGAAGAGGACCAACAGTGTCCTTATACCCCTGAGCATTGTGAGGCCTGGTTCAGCCCGATTTGACTCCCAATCCAAACCTGCAGCCTCTTCTTACACAGACCGATCCCCCATAGACTAACACTGGGCACCCTAAGCTGTATTGCACCACTGCACCTAGCCACCCTAGTGCCGCCTGTGGTGACCTGATGGTGCTGCCTTGTACCATGCCCCATACGCACCTTAAGTCCAGGAGATTGCTCTACCTGTAGGTCATATGTATTTTTCCTATCCTGAAACGTACTTATTTGACAGTATTGATTGATATATATATGTGTTACTTTAAAAAATTGGTGTGGATCTCCTGTTTGAGTCGTGTGTACCAATTTAGTGTCTGCGTGTGTATTTGCAAATGTCTAACACTCCTCTCTGATAAGCCTAATGCTGTCCCTAGAAGAGCACCTTGGAATTGCTAGAGTAAGCCCCTGTCCACTCAAAAGTGAATACCTGGACTCTTTGCATAATATACCTGTTTTTGGTATATCATATAAAAAGCCAGCTTCCAACACTGGGCAGTGTTAGGACTATAGACTATCCGGGCGTTCAACAAGATAGTTCCCTGTGTAGACTAAACTTCCTGTGACTGTAGTACGTTTTTGAAGGCCTATATGACTTCAAACGATCGTAGAGGGAGTGTTCAGCACTTGAGGCCATAAATGAAAACTTCTTTGCTATGCATATTTTGCATTTCATTCAGGGACTTCTACACTGTTTAACAGAATAATATACCCCTCTAACTGGTTGGCAGTTTACATTATGGTGAACGGATAGCTATGAAACTTACCCTGCGCAACTCGGTGGATTCCAGTAAGGGGCTTAAAGGCAGTGCTCGGTCTGCTTTCCTGCGGCTGCCTGACCAACCCTCTTAATTCAAGTAATCTATTGTAAATAGGTTCCTGAAAGGGCTTGTACATATGTTTCCCCCTGCACCCTTCATTATGCCTCAGTGGGATCTGAACCTGGTTCTCACTTACCTCATGCGTGCTCCCTTTGAGCCACTACATAATTGACCCCTCTGGTTGCTTTCCATCAAGACAGAATTTCTAGTGGCAATATTATCTGCCGGAGGGTGAGTGGGCTGGCTTCATCATCCAAGCCTCCCTATCGTATGATATTTCTGAAATAAGTGGTGCTTCGCACCTGGGCTTCTTTCCTACCTAAAGTGGCCCCATTCCATTTTGGTAAATCGGTCACACAGCCCATCTTTTATGCTCCTCCACAACCCTTTAAGGAAGAGGAGCGACTGCATCGTCCGGATCCCAAAACAGCATAGTCATTCTACCTTGAACGCACAAAAGGGTTCTGGGTGGACGATCATCACTGGCCTGGTTAAAAAGTAGCCTCCTGAGGGTTTAAGGGCACATTTCACTAGAGGGAAGACTGCAACCACTACGTTAGCTCGTGGAGTGCTAGTCCTGGACATCTGTCAGGCACCAATGGGGGCATCCCTGCACCCATTTGCTAAACACTACTGCCTGGACAGTCAGGTCCACAGGGATGGGCATATTGCCTGTTCGGTCCTGCAAGACTTTTTAGTCTCATAATTTGTCAGCGGCCCACCGCAAGGACAGTATGGCTTGGGTATCTATTCAAAGGTAAAGAATCTGCAGCTAGAAGTCTCTATTATCTGGTAGAGACACTATCTAGCTGAAGATTCCTTACAGACCCCACCCAGGCCTCCTCCCTCTGTGGAAACATTTTAGAGCTGGGGTTGACCCCCTTTTCAGGGCCTTAGTTTGGACACACACTGGTCAGTCTAATTAATGGCTCTGCGCTCCTGCCGGGAAAGTTGTGAAAACAAACGGAGTGACTGCAAAGTCATATCCAGTACTGACGATGCCAGGCAGAGCCAAATGGAGCCACCAGACGGCACGCAGGAGTAATGCTCACAAAACCGTTTACAGAGCCAGTCTGATGTTTGGAAAACTCTAAGGTAAGGAATCTGCAATTAGAAGTTTCTATCAGGCTCCACCTTGATCAGGTTTGTTAGTGGTAGTGCAAGAAACAGTAGTTGAGAATAAGCCTTAAGACTCTTTGTTAAACACCATAGATCCAATCTGTTTTAGGTCTGTCTAAGCACACTTAGTTGTTTTCAATCACTTTTTTATGACTTAATAATGTATTTTGGTTTGGCATTGTTTGTGAGGCAGACTTCAGGGAGTAATAGAGCTTACTGTCATTAATGCAGGATAAGAATCTCACCTCTGTTTTGAGGAGGATGTGTAGACCTTTATCTAGACACTAAAGCACACATAGGAATAGGCTAGATCATGAAGAACTACTGCTGGTGATGCAGAAGCATCTGTCTGATAAAAAAAAAAAAAAGTTAAAGCAATGATACGACTTTTCTTACACACCCACCCCGTTTACTCCATTTCTAAAGAATAGTGTGGTCAAATGTGCCACAGAGGATGTCAGACAATATTGGAGCAGTGCAGTAGTCTTGGCTCATGAGTACCTAACCAAGTCTCCTAACTGGGTATGCTTTGGATGAAAGACTGAAAATAAGAGATTTTTCGAAGGTATGGTACTTCAGAGATGGTGATAGTGTGAGGAGATATGCAAGCACTGCTTCTTCCAATCGGGTATACCCATGCTCTCATGCGACTGTTTAATACATTTCCTACTTGCAGATAACAAAAGTAATGTCATTAGCCTGCAGAGAGCATTTGTAAGAAGCTGACTCTATACGGTACTGCCACCGAGTGGTTATACCAGTCAAGGAGTCTAGGGGTTCCGCAAAAGTGTACATGGCTCAATGTGAAACACAAAATGTTTTATTAATGGTAGTGTGGGTGAGCAGCCTTAGGCCGAACACAGAGGAGGGTAAGACATTTATTGCACACCACTGACCATCAAGGGACACATGACTCAAAAGGAGATTCATACCAATTTTAGAAAAAAAAGATCTTCGCAAGAAGGTAAGTACATTTTTCACAAAAAATACTTTTCACTTTAAAAAGTCGATACTTTGTGCATTTTTGGAACAATCCAATGTTATCCTACGAGCAAAATAATATTGCGGTTAAACAGTTAAGTATCACAATTACAGTTCCAGGTTTCGGGACCAAAGGTCAGCAAGGAACAAGTGTCAAGTTAGTACCAAAACCGTACAACCAGCGGCACAGGGGAAGCTGGGTGAAGAAGTCAAAATCGGAGTTCGGCCCAATGCGTTTCAATGGAGAATGGGGGTGCCTGGAGCCACACTGCATGCAGGTAAGTAAGTAAATCGGTTGCAGGGGCCAAGTTTTGGGGGTTAGGACCAGCACGACGTGGGCACAAAGCAGCACCGAACATGCACCACCACCAGCCCATGGGCGGTCGGGTGCAAGTTCAGCATTGCCCCCCCAATGATTCTCAATGAGAATTCGGTTTTCGATGAACAGGTTGCAGGCATCGCACAAGGTTGCAGGAGGGAGACCAATGACAGCAGAGGTAAGGATAGGTGTAGGGGTAGCAGTGGCACCGTCTGTTCAGCTCACCAAGGTCCAGGGGCCTTGAGTGAAGGGATGCCTTTCGACAAAGTCTTCTTACCAGAGTCTGTCGCTGTCACAGGGGGCCTCTGGATTCACACTGCAAGCGCAGTCGTGGGGACCAGGAGAGGTCAGCCAATGCTAGATTCGAGATCAGGATCGCTAGGGAGACTTTGGCCTGGGCGTCTGGTGCAGAGTGGGCAGGAGACGTGGATCCGTAAGGATCTGGAGTCTTTGAGATTAGATTCTTCTGGACAAGGCCGCTGTCCACTGGAAATTGGAGTCTTTTTAGAAAGGAAGCAGTCCTCCCAGGGTTTTCAGAAGTCGCAGGCTGCAAGACAGGTTGCAGGATTGTTAAAGCTGGAGACAGGTGAGCAGGAATGGGGCCAAGGAAGTGGTCTTCAGTCTTCTCTGCAGAGAGGTCTTCTTTCTTCTTAGGTCATCGCAGATCTAGTTTCCAGGTCTGGGGGAGCCACCTAAATACTAAATGTAGGGGGCACTTTAGGAAGCCGGAACGGCCGATGGGCACCTTACCTGGGGTGACTACACCCTCAATTACGCCACCATCCTGTGGGAGGGGGCATAGACATAGCCCCGATTGGATTGCACGGTTATTCTTTTCAGATCCCTATTACTTTGTATTGTGTTCCCCCCCTCCCCAGTGCTCCACCCCAGGCGTTGGTCTGCACAGGGGTGTCGAAGCAAGCCCTATGATGAAGCATGCCACAATTTGTGGTTGGGGGCAGTTTTAAAAAACAAATCATGTGCCACTAACCATACTAGCCGTTTGTTTCATTGTACTCCTACTCCTCTTGTGTGTTGGATATTTAGTTGAGAGGTTGTTGTAGGAGTGTAACCTCTTCCACCATAGTTTTGTGCGATTCATTGTGAGTACAGCCGGTGAGCCGAAGGGGTAGCATATAGATAGAAAGGTAAAGTTCTCCTAAAGAACCAATAGAGCCTAATATTGTGAGGGCATACTGAATACAACAATGACTGAAGAACAGGGTTTATTGTATGGGGATGATGCAGTAACCCTGATCCTATCAGGGCCCTTATTACATAGGAGAACACGATCAATCAAGTCCTCACCCAGGGAGAGGGGCGAGATACGCTCATGGATTTTAAAAAGACCCACATGAAGATCATCTTACATGGTGCCATGCTCACAGAATACTTGAGAGCTAATGCGGCACGGAGGGCCCTTTTAGTCACCACTGAACCTTTGAGCTTCTTAGAGGATGCGACATTTAGAAAGGACTAGCAAAAAAAGGGGGCGATTCTAAATCCGGACGAGAGAGGCTGGAATCACATACAAAACTAGTCTTACAGAGAATGCCTCTTCCTACATAAATCAAACATTATTCTTAGTGCCTTAAGAAGTCATTTATTAACTCTGGGCTTATTTTTCTTTTTCGTTGCTCTTTCTTACATTCATCAAGTTTTTTCTTGTTCAATATTTACAACATGCACCTCATTAACGTTTTTCACAAACAGGGTAGACACATATAACAATATTTACAAATACCAAATGTAACATCTTATTGTTCCAAAAACATCAGTGCATGACAACATATACTGATAAATGTGACATTACACAAAACACATAGTTGAAGAAAAATAGAAGGGAAACAGAATCCTTTGTCCTACAGTTTTTAGGTCTCGCCTGGCGTAGGCTGCGCTGACATGCGCAGTCTCGCTGGCAAGATTTAATGAGTTAGGGTAGCTTTCACTAGCGGGGTTTAAGCCCCACCCCTCTTTTCCATTGGCTGGCTTCACCGTTTATGCTAAACGGTGGCCAGCCATTAGAAAAGAGCTTCCAGTGACGTACACTTTTCTCTTTTAGAGCCGTCCTAGTTGGACTGGCTCGCTTTCCTTACGTTTGTGGTAAAAGGTTTCTTATCTTTATGGGGCCATGTGTTTCAAACACATGGCCCCATATAGACAAGAGATCACCGCTTGGAGCTTCATAAAGCTCCTGCATCACCGCAAGCCGGACTGGGATTGGCCCAGCGTCCCAGGTTGCCTAGCAGGCAGCGGAGGGGGGGCTCGTCTCTTGTTTTTCCCTTTCAATGGCAGTCACTTCACTTTTGCAGCTGCTTGTCGTTGCTTTCCTAAGCCACGCGCTTCTATTCAATTTGAAACCGAAAGGGATACTGCTCTTGGAAGCCCCCCAAATATCTGGCCTCCCGCCCAACCGGTAATTTGAATTGGCCACGCACCTCAACTTCCACTCACTTGCTTGCTTCCAAGCGGAGTCGCAGCAGAGCGGGTGAGTCTCAATCCGCGCGCAGCACATGATTGGCACAGAAAGCAGTGTGGGGCACACACGTCCGTTCCATTCTTTTGCTGATGGACGTGGTGTAATAGTCCCCCCCTGTAAATTTCCTAATATCATCCCTCGGCCAAAGCTTGCAGTGTACCTAAAAGAATGGGCAATCTCTAACGGCGACCTCTGGGGGCCTAATTCCTTCCCTCAACTAATCGACCTGGTTGTTTCTTGAGCGTCCGATCGCCTTTTATCTGTTTCTGTTTTCCCTTTAAATGCAGTACTTTGACGGGTCCTTTTTTGTTGCTTCAGTAAAGGCTTCCTCTATTTTTGTAATGCACTTCAGACTCCACAGAGCATTTGCGTCTCCTCTTGTACCGATCCCTTGTGTTATGCGCCCTCTTATACTGTAATTTGTTCACATGCGTCCAACATCACCATTCTCTTACCGAAACTAACCTGCTTGCCATTGCTCCTCTTGCCTTTATCACCACCACCCCCACTAGTGAGGCCCCACATCTTCTATACTCTGCATCTTTTCACTGGATTGCCAGGGATCGCTGATCACCCCCCTTTTTGGGGGGTTTAAATCAAACCTGTGCGTGAGGCTCCTGTCAGGTAGTTCTCATGAGACGCTTCCTATTGTCAGCGAAGTCCAAGACTCATGGTAACTGACTTTCCTAAACATAACCACCCGCCTGGCCATTTTGTGACCCGCGACCACTTTAGTACGTAGCCCCTATCGGCAGCCATTAACTCCCTGCTGCCCCATTCCCCCCACCCCCCCCTTCATTCCAGTGCCACTTGTTTAAGCGCCGCCTTTTCACCCCCAGACACCAGCGCCGAACTCTGTTGCAATGGGATCATCATCGTGGTCATCGTCCATGTGGACTCCGGCAAGTCCACCACCACCGGCCACCTCATCTACAAGTGTGAGGGCATCGACAAGAGAACCATCGAGAAGTTCGGGAAGGATGCAGCCGAGGTAAGGAGGAGTGAATGAGAAGGAACCAGGTATGGAGGCACTGACTGCCACCAGCAGGAGGCCCGGGGGTAAGAAGCTTCAAGAAATTGGCTTGAGGTGTGTTTTGGTCGTTTGTACAGCGGGATTAGGTGAACCTAAGTGAGAAAGCAGCAGAGACGGGCCATGTTTTGATGACATACATTGAAATGCGCCAAGATGGTGCATGTTCTTGCAGCAAGGCCTCATCGCACATAATAGGAGTTGGGGCGCAATTCTTTTATCATGCGTCACCCCCTGGTCTGCTTTGCCCTCTTAGTGAGTCAGTCTATGTGGCCTGCCATCTGGTAAACGGCAGTGACGAGGTAAAGGGGAGAGGATGTGGTCTGGCGGCTAGACTGCTGACCTTGGAGCTGGGAAACCAAGGTTTGAGCCTCGGGGTCGACTCCACATCCTGTGACTCTGGGCAAATCACTTAATCTCCCCGTGCCTACCCAAAACAAGCATTGAAAATGTAATAGGTCTCACCTTTGATTAAGTTAAAGCCATTTGCTTTGCTAATGGTATTGTATAGCGAAGTAAATGGCTTTAACTTAATAAAAGGCGAGACCTATTGCATTTTTAATGCTTGTTTGTGTAGTATCGGGACCTATTCTATCTGGATCCTCGACGTCAAGTGACTTTATGGGTCCTACGGGGGTCACAGTGGTGGTCAAAAAGACTAAGTCAACACTCGTTTACTCAAATAAGACATTGCACTTTTCTGAGTTTTTCTTCTCTTGTATGGTTACTCTTTGCCTCCAAAGCACAAAAGCAGACACGTTTCAACCTTCAAAAAGGGACCAGGGATAGTTTAGGGTGAAGTGCAGAACTGGGGCTATTGTCACGTGATAAAGAATTATTTCTGATAAAGCTGTTTTTTAGATTTAATATAAGGAATGGTGAAGTGATACATCCATCTACACGCCCTTATAGCACCAATATGTTTGATTTCACTGTGGTAAAGAAAATCAAACCACCTAGTTATACATCCAATATGGCAGAGAAACAAGGGCAGCAGCAGGGAAAAAACTCCCGAGGCAACCAGACAGACTCCCCGATCACGTGGTCACAATACGTGATCATGTGATAGGGATTAGAACATACAAAAGGAGGGCGCTAGCAAAGGGCAGGCACCTCCACGGCGTGTGGAAAGAACTGGTGAAGCGGCGGCCTCACCTTGATGAAGGAGAGGAGGGCTGGGGTCTAACGATTGAGGACAACATTCCTACCCCTTACTATTCCCCACTACCTTCTATGCTCCATAGGACTTGTTTCTATGTTATGCTATGCTCTGCTCTAGTAACTGATGTAATGAAGTAACACTGTTTTTTCCTTCTAACGCTAACCTCATGTAAAGCGCTCAGATACCTCTGGGTCTAGCCAGCGCTATATAAAACTCTTCAAATAAGGACAAAAGATGCCGAACACATGGGGTTCTTGTGGACAAGCGCCACTAGAATGTTGACGCGTTCACTAGAACGGTTTCACTCACAGGCAATGACATCGCCCGGCGAGGTTGGAACAACTATATCCCTTCTCCTATGAAACTAGAATGTGACTTCAGGGAGGTGCCCTCGCTCCCACGCCTTTATGAGCAGTAACAACTGTGAAACTCAGTAAGATTTACTGTCCGGGTGTTTCACCATACTAACGACTTATTCCATTTTACGCGGGAACTTGTTTGATTGGATCTCTCTTCTCATTTGCAATAATAACGGATTGTAGCACAGTGGAACACTGGTTAGCAGGGCCATCTAGGGGTACGTTCGCTGGGTGACAAATTAGCCGGATCCAGAATTGGGTAACATATACGGAAACAATATACGAGTGGTATGATTATGATTTGATTGAATACGTGTATATAAGTTTACTCTAACACACAGTCATCTCATGTATAAATAGGTATGATTGTTAGATTTCCATTTACATGTATTACTGCAGTGTGTATTGCAGGTCTAAGACCAGATTGTGTCTATCTTCAACCTTTTAAAGGAAGATATGAGATCTGGGTAATCAAGGTGATCGTAGATCCTGATAAAAGCCATAAGACCCATGTAGGACTTGAGAAAATCAGCTGAAATATGTTGACAAACATGCAGAGAGGAGGGGTGTGGGACTATTAATATGCCCCAACACCACCATCCTTTATCTATTTTAATCCCGACCAGGAAGTCCAGGAATAAAAGTGTAAACTGATATTTGAGCCAGTTTTAAACTCCCATTTCTGCACTATTATTCCTTTCAGATCTCTATCACTTTGTTTGTATTGTCTTCTCCCTCCCCATCGCCACACCCCAAGCGTTGGTTTGCGTAGGGGTGTCGTAGCAAGCCCAATGATGAAGCATGCCACAATTTGTGGGTGAGGGCAGTTTTCAAAAACAATGCGTGTGCCACTAACCATACTAGCTGTTTATTTCTTTGTACTCTTACTCCTCTTGTGTGTTGGTGGGGTCTCGCCATCTTCAAGATGGTGGGGACTGAAAGATGCGTTTCACATCGCCTACCCCACCTTAGGGGTGGATTTGGCAGAGGTGGGCACAACTATTTTCTTCTGATTTCCCACCCAAATTGTGGGTTTAAACCAGGGGCTGCCATCTGCTGCTAGCAGCAGAAGCTGGGGATTGTATTGCAAACGCAGCAGGCCTTTGAATCTTCTCCTTCAAACACTGGCCCATCCTTGGGGGATGAGGTGCGACACCTCTGTCCTGGATGTGCATGGATTCTGGTCCCAGAGAGTACAGGCTCTCCACCCAAGGGTCCAGAATCATGTCTGTGTGTGACAGGATGCCTAAAGTCAGTCAGGGGCAACACCAGGATTAGTAGGTTTTCAGGGGGCACCTCCAATGTGCCCTATGACTACATGCTGTAATAAATCTCACATTGGTATCAGTGTGGATTTATTACAAGGAGTTGTTTGATACCAAACACTCCTGGTTTCAGTTAAGCCACCATGGTGCTGGGGAACCAGAGCTGTCAAGTTTCTAGCCCGTGTACTCCTCGTGGCTTCCGTGGCAATCACAATATTTAAGAATTGACTTAAGTATTGTAGGGGCATATGTACTCATCCAGATATGCCCTCACCTGTGATATAGTGCACCCTGTCTGAGGGCTGCAAGGCCTGCTAGAGGGGTGACTTGACTATACCTTCAGGCAGTGCTGTGTGGGTGCCATGTCGACTGTCATTTTTCACCTCACAAGGGCATGCCAGATGCAGGAGCAGTGGCATGGTCCTAGTGATGCACTACAATTGAAACCACATCAAATACCAGGGAAAGAAGTGGGGGCTAACCATATCAAAAGAGGCACTTTCTCACAGCTTTCCTTTGTGAAAGCCATATTTTTGTAGGAGTTCACCATGGTGATATTGGCAATGGCATCTTTGTTTCTGACAGAACTGAGCAGTTCTAAAAGAAAAAAAAGTTTAGCATAATTAAATAAGTGATTCTAATCCATGACAATACCAGCTGACAGACTTTTCTATGGTATGGGCTGTGTGAAACACTAAAGAACTAGACGTGTGAGAAACAGGAGGTAATGGTGGAGGTGCAGAAGCCAGCCTTTAAAAAAAAAAAAAAAAAGTTGTGTTGCAAAATTTCAAGCCACATTCTCTAAGTGATGATGCATTACTGCTCACATCAATGACGGTCAGTCATGGGCCCAAAAAATTAGGCTCTTTGACAATTGAGATTTATTCAACCACATGGGCCCAAAAATTTAGGCTCTTTGACAATTGAGATTTATTCAACCATAAATTTGGAGCTATGCTAACATGACTTATTTCCTGTGGGATGGGAAATTATAATTTTGCAGCTTGATGAGTTTTCTGGATTCACATGCTGTGCATTATTATGCAATCTAGTGGTTAGGTCTGGAATTACCTTTGTTTTTCTTGGCTGTATGCGTCAGACCATCATCTGGTGGTATGTCCATCCAGAATGTGATGTCAGACGGCGCCCCAGAAGTTCCCTGTGTAGTCGCCATCTTCCAATTCTCTTTTCTTTCCTTTTCTGGTGTACTTCCCCCTTTTTTTTTTTTTTTCCTTCTCCACCTGGTTACATTAATTCCCATTTCTGGGGAGACAAGTGGGTACCGTGTGAACCCAGAAAACTCTTCAAGATGCAAAACTACTCCTACCAGTAAGCAACCATTTTGTTTTGCAACATGAATCCTTGTCTAGATTCACATGCTGTGCATTAGATTATATAGCGGTGTCCCTTCGCCTGGGTTGGTTGGATGAAATGAGGACAGGTTAGCAAACCGGTATTGTACCTTCTGTCCCACCTGTTCTTACTTGTTCATTTGAATGTAAACACACTATTGTTTTCCAAAGGTGTTTGTTGAGGCCCATGTCACTGCTGCGCAGATTGCGTCCTTTGGTACATTTCCTAAGAACACCAGTACTGGGAGCACAGCCACTTTGAGACCCAGGTGCCAGGGAGCTCAGGTGCAGAGTGGTTGGGTCGGCAGGGCAGGTGCGTCGCAGGTCCTTGCAGTTGTTGGTCTCGCCGGTTGAGGGTGCAAAAATCAGGACAGATGGGACACTCTGGAAGTGGGTCTCTGCGGTGCAGACGTCCTTCATCAGCTGCTTGGTCTCGGTGTCGATGGAATCGGAATTGGACTCAAACAGGCTTTGGTTGCTGCAAAGGGTCCGGTACCCCAGGTATTGGTGCTGTGCGGCTCTGGTTGGTCCTGGTGTCTTCTCACTTGGTAGGGAGACAGGTCTGACCGTCTGGAGAACAGTGGCCTCTTGCTGGGCGGCTGCTGCGTCAGTGCACCCGGGGTGCGGCAGCAGGGTAAACCGGACTCGGCTATTTTGGTACCTGCGGACTGCAGGAGAGTAGCTCCCCTACTCCAAGGGAGATTACTGGCAATTTGCGATGGGTTGGCAGTCTAACGGGGTTCTTGGTAGAGACTCAGTTGCAGGACGAGTGTTTCTTCCCGACTGTCAAGACTGATGCAGGCAGGGTTTGGTGCCAAAAAGTACACAGCAAGTCTTCAGTTCTCGTTTTCGCAGCTCTTTTGTCGTCTTCTTCTGGGTCTGTCGAATTTGAGTTCCAGGCATCAGGGGTGCCATTTAAATACTCAATTTTAGGGGTGTTAAAGAGAGTGACAGGTAGTATCCAATTGGTTACTTACCTTTAGGGTAACTACACCTCCTATTTGAACACTCCCTGTGTGAAGTGGGCATAACCCTGACCCAGTGAACCTAATTCCATCAAAAACCAAGATGGTGAAATTCTAGCAGCCCACCTTAGGGGTGTTCCCGATTGATAGTGAACACACCTCCAGACTAGCTAATTTACCGGCTGTCCTAGAGCCAAACGGGCAATTGGCAGGGGGTGGCATTTCCCCCGTCTAGGGGAAGCTGGGGTTGATATTCTGATTAGCCATCCTGCTTGGAGGAGGGGACAACATTTTGGCCAGGGCAGGCATTGTTTCTGCTTTCACAGAGCATAGGCTCTCACCTGCAGTGAGTCAGAATTCTGTCTGTGGTGGCAGGCCGGTCTAAGCCAGTCAGCCAGCACACTAGAGGTTGGTAGGTTTTCAGGGGGCACCACTAAGGTAACCTCTTGGTGCATGTAATAAGTTTATTAATGCGAGATGTTTGATGGCAAACATGTTTGGATTCAGTGAAGCAATCATGTAGCTGGGGAACTCGTAATCACCAGTGCCCAGTACATATACTCAAGATGGCTTCCCTGTTCACTCTTATTGTTGAAGAATCTGATTGGACATCACAGGGGCATGTCGGCTCATGCAAATATGTCCTGACGCCATATCACAAAGCCTGCAACTGCAGTTTGCAGGAGTGTAGTGAGGGCAGGGCTCGAAAAATTCACTCGACCGCTCGCATTTGCGAGTCTGATTAATTCAGGACGAGGTATTTTTAGGTCCTACTCGCCCTTACTGGCGAGTAGGAATACAAACTGACACTTGACCTCTGCCTCTGAAAACAGGGGAAATGTGACAAGATAGCAAGATTTAAAGGCATCTTTATTGCTCACAAAGTAAATGAGCAATAAAAATGCTTTTATATCTTGTTAACATGTCACATTTGCTCAGCTTTCAGATTGGAGGTCAAGTGCATTTCAGTTGGGTCCAGGAGATTTTGTAGGTTACTAGACCTGCAGGTTTAGTGCATTTTCTATGATTTTTCGAGCCCTGGGGTCTCTTAGGGACATTCTTTGGTACCCATGCCCTAGGCACAATTTACTAGGAACTTACAGGGGTGCTAAAGGTCTTGCCAATTGGGGGAACAATTGTACAGTTTTAGGAAAATAGATTAGGCACTGGGGTCCTGGATAGCAGGAACCCAGTGCACGTCTGTCAAAAATTGCATCTCGATTGCTAGGCAAAAAGCGGGGGGGACATTGTAAACAAGCATTTGCAATGCAATAGGTCTCGCAGTTTCGAAACTTTGACTTAATGGTATTGTAAATGACCATGTCTTTTATCATTGCACGTTCTTTTAAGCACAAAGAAAAGGCATTGTCTTTTACAATGCCATTAGCTCAAAATCTCGCAATTGCGAGACCTATTGCATTGCAAATGCTTGTTACGTTTGTTACATGATATAAATGCCTGGGTTGTAGCTTGGCTCCGCTCCGTTAATTTCCTGCTCCGCCCACCTCTAGGTCTGCAGATGCTGCCCTGAAAGACCCGCCAAGTGCTCTCCTTTACGGATTTAGGGCAAGGTAGATTCTCCATTGAAAGCATCAATTCTGTGCAATAAGTATACAAATCATCCAGCGTGTACCGTAGTCTGAGTATGTATCTACGTAATACTACTCTCTTTGAGTGCTAACACGGTAGGGTGGCTACCAAGAGCGGTTGCCATCCAGGTTAATCCTAGGTTGTTTTATTCACGTGACTTACACTAAGGCAGAGCTAGCTAGGCGAGCAGTGCTCCTCGTTTTCTCATAGGAGGTAGTGCCGAGTCCTTTCCGCGTACGTATCTGTTTTTGTTAAAACTAGGAGGAATACATAATATCTTTTGAAGTAAGCAGCTCATTTCGATCATGGCCAGTGGTGCTGAAAACCCAGGTACAGTGTGCTGTTTTTAAGTCAAGTGGGAAGTTCGGCCCCGAAAGTGCATTTAAAACATATCTGTACAAAGTTCAAAAATGTTGAGCCAGCGCCACAACCTGTTCCTGCGCTTCAAGTGCTTATTTTGAGGCACTGAGCAATGCCATTTGCTGAACATCAGAGGCAGTGTTTTTATGTTTTGTCTGACCATAACTGTGTTTGGATAATACTTTCGTGCCTTATTTCCATTTGTGCCATGTCTTTTCCGGCTTATGCCTTTTTGTCTGTTGTGTAGCCAGTGTCTTCATGTATTCTCTACGTTGGGTACATGTTCGCATACAATGAGATAACAGGATTGAATTTCTTCCCAGAGACTAGCTTTGTTCGAATACCGATGTACTGCAAGTTACAAGTACAGTTGAGGTTTTGTCTTTCAGGTTTGTGATCTTGTGACAGACTTAGTTCTGTGCGTGTGACTGTGTGTGTTAATCAGGGTTTAAGTGGGGCGAAAAAACAGGGGAGCGGCTCAAAGGGGCGTTGCCTCTAAGGGCGTGGCTTAAAACACCTAAGCTAAAAATCTGTGTTTAGCATAGTGTGCCGCCTGACTTGTATTTTTCTTTTTCTTTTATTGCATCTAGATATAGGATACAACAAGTAACATCATACCTACAACACGTCCGGATTATTGGCTTTGGCAATGGTTGTTAGTTGCACAAGATAAATAAGCCGCAACTATGGCTTGTATATAATATTGAACGAGTGGTGCGCGTGCGCGCCACAGCGAAACATGTGGTTTCACTTATCGCGCCCATATCTGGGCACGATAATTGAAGCCACACAGCCTTTGGTGCGCGTAACAGACACCAATAGGCCATGGACAGAGCAATGCGCCCGCCTTTGGCCTACTGCGTGCTGTCTTAGTAAAAAAACACGCACGCAAAGGCCAATGGCGGGCCATCAAAGGAAAAGCACACGCACAAGCGTGTGCAATTCCAGGCTCAGTTTCTGAACCCCGGGCAAAAGGACTCTGGCTGCGCGAGCAGGGCTGCGCACTGCATCGCTAGGCGAGAGACCTAAAAAGGGCACTTTCCTCTAGCAATGCACTTCGTCAAATACAAATCTGAGGTGTCTGTGTTTTTGGTTCATAGGTAGGTTTAGATAAGAGCCCTTTGGAGCTAGGATGGTCATTTAACCCCTTTTCCTTAGGAGTGGAGTTACTCTCCTTGGAGTGTTGTCATCTTAAAGTGTGTACAAATTATTCGGTTTAGGAATCTGAGGTCTAGGATTTATCTCATAGTTCGATCTTGTTTTGGGACCAGGAAATAAGGTGAATAAGTTCCGGTGTTTGCTTCCCTTGTTGGCATCCTTTCTATGGACCTCTTTTGTAAGGGTTATTTGACCTAGTTCTTGAGCTGTGTGATCTCGGACTCGAAACTTTTTTGTTTGAATTTTTTTTTTTTAAGGGGGGGGGGGGGGGGGGGAACCCAATTGCTAGAGGTGGTGTTATCCCACTCATGTGGTTAATTCCCTACTCTGCCTCCCACTGGTGTCATGCCTCAGCTATTCCCCTTCTTCGTTCATGAAAGGACTGCCTTGCAGGGTGTTGCCACAGATGGTATGTCGTTTATTGCGTGGCATGGTGTGAGGTGCTCTGTGGCTGCTGCTGCTGCTGCTGCTGCTGCTGTTGGCCCGATGTGAAGAGCACCCTGCCTGCAGGCCTTCAGGATATGGTTCTTCCTCTCCTAAAATAACCCATGAATTATAGTGCCCCCCTTGCCTTTGCCGTTTCATTGTTTTTCTTCAACTGTTGAAGGGAGTCATCCACCACCTGTCCGAATGGGGAGTCGCCTGTGAACGGCATGTTAATTGTTGAGGCTTGTACCTCTGGCTTGAATCCGGACACTGAGCCCGGCAAGCCTTCTAGGTGTTGTTGCGGTGCACATCTGACTGCTAGCTGATGCGTCTAAGGCTGACTTTAGACAGGTGTCTGCAATGTTGGGGAGAGGAGTTGGCCTAACGGCTAGGGCGCTCGACCTGGGGAACTGGGTTCGAGTCTCAGTAATGACACTGAACATCCTGTGATTCTGGGCAAATCACTTAATTTCCCCGTGCCTAACAAAAAATGAATGTGTCTCCTCATGTAACGTAACTGGTATTATGTAAAGGGCTCTGATACCGGATTGGATTCGGGTCAAGTTTGCGCTATATAAATCTCTGCAACAAAAATAAAAAGTTCCTCCCCTCGTGCATCACTGCCTTGGCCCTTTTCTTGTACTCCTCTGGGAGGTGCTGCATGATATACTCCATTTTGTCACATTGTTAGTGGCTATACTTTTTCAAGAGGGAGCTGGAGTTAGCAATCCTCAATTGAGTTGCTGCTTCCCTCTCCATCTTCCTTCCCACCAGGTCAAGTCTTTTGCTTTCCTTTTCAGGTGGTGGGCCAATGGATGTTGTTTCTCATCCTGGCAGTTGAAAAAATGACTGAGTCCGCAGGAGTGTTTCCCTGGGTGTATTTAGGGTCTTGAGTAGACTGTTCGTAATTTCTCTCTACTCTGGATGTTACAGCCCTTGCAGGGCTAGTTCCCAGTAGGTCTGCTTTCCCTGACCTAATGTGCTGAGGAGCATCGTTAGGTATAGATTCACTATGTGGGGGGGCATTAAGATTTCCAGAAAAAAATATTAATCTCCTTTTTCCTCCTCCAACTGAGCCCCATATGTCTCAGCAGCCCTTTTGATGAGGCTGTTGTAGAGGAATAGGTCATCTGGTGGAGATGGCCTTGAAGGGCAGTTACCCACTCCTTCTGGGGACTCTGCCTCAAGATTGTGCCACTATTCTTCTTCGAACGCTGCATCATCTACCTTCGAGTTTGTAGAACTTTTCCTGCTCCTCTTCAAGAGTTTCTGGAGTTGATGGAACCTCCACAGCCGACTGGTCATCTTCGGTCGACGTTGAAGGCTTAGCAGGAATACGGAAATCGTTCAAGGAGTTGTCAAACTCATTCTTCCTTTGCAGGAGGGTGGCCATTTCATCCTCGATCCTTCTTTTCATGAGTTCAAATTTGAGCGCTTGCTACTCTGGCCTCTTCTTATTCTTCTCTCTCGCTCCCTCTCTAGCAGAGGATTGCATTGAAGGTTTACACTGTGCTTTGCATTTTTTAGTATCCTTAAGTCGAGATCAGTTTGGCTCTTTGTATTTTGGCCAACCATCGGTCGACAAGGGTTTGGAGGCAGAGCCTGCCTTGTGAGACTTATTGTCTAACCGTTTGGAATCCGAGCCCTTCAGTGGTTTATTTACCTTCAGCTGCTTCTTTTTGGAATCCGAGCCCTTCAGTGGTTTATTTACCTTCAGCTGCTTCTTTTTGGAGTAGTTTGCCGCCTTTTTCGCTGCCTGCTTTTCCTCTGTGTCGGCCGCGTAGATCTTCGTGTCCGATTCTTCTCCATGAGCAGTCTCTGCTTTTTCAACGTTTTCTTCATCACTGGATAGGTCATGGTCCTTTAGCGAAACCAGCGTCCTCTAAATGCTGGCCATATTGGTGTAGTGATCCCAGGCCCCTCAGTCTTCATCTCTGTGATTTTATGGGAAACAAAGATTGCAGACCTTGTAGGGGTCTCTGAGTGAACTTGGGGTGGCAGTGGGCCAGAATTTAAAGGGGGAGTTTTCCATGAACCCTTCCTGTGTTCATTCTCCGACCACATGGATACTTCTGGGGAGGCCCCCTGTCAGAAGAAAAGAGAAGGATCCCCCTTCTCTCTCATCAGCCCTCTTGCGTTCAGCAGTTCTGTAAAAAAAAATTCAAAACTTTGATTATTCAAAAAGCTTTATGAGCTTCTCTGTTGTGCTTCCAGACCCAAAGGTGGACAAAAGAATCTGAAGATGGCGACTACTCACATGAACTTCCGGGAACTGTCTTCACACAGGGGATGGACATACCACCAAATGGTGGTTGACAATGTCCACAGTCAAGGAAAAAAAAAAAAAGAATTTCGGACTCAACCACTAGATGTATGAATAATGTATAGCATGTGAATCCAGAAAAGGATTCATGCTGCAAAACTTAGGTCTATCGTTAGACCTGGAATGGGTTGGGATAGATAATTTGTTAGTATGCTGTAAAAACCTTAAGATTAAAAAAAAAAAAAAAAAGTAGCCTTTAACCCCTTGTGTGCCCCGCCCTTTCCCCGCCCTGTGCCGGGCGTTGAATTAGCGGGCGGGGTTCATGACGAGATAGTCTCGTCATGGGCACAGCGCAACCGCGGCCCATGACGAGACTATCTCGTCATGGGCACTCAAGGGGTTAAATCAGTCAAAGTTATGTGTCAAACAGATACATATTTACATTAAACATAGTTCTGCAAAAGACAATCCCTTGCAAAAGAGTATTAATGCCATTTTAAAGATTGTGCAAAAACAGGTCATAGTTGGACGTGACAACAGAAAGCTTCCGAAATTATTTCTGTTGATAATGATTTGCCCAAGTTTAAGTAAATCACAGTATACTGAGGAACATTAATACGACTGGCAGGGAGGATGGTGGGAGATGTATCTTGAAAAAGGACGTCTGACTAGGACTGGTAGTTGAAAACCTGGAGATGGCGTGTTCAAATTTACAGAGTTAGCATTAACTTACAATGTAGGAGCACCAATGATGGGAGGGTAGCTCCTTGAAGAAGTACATACATTTAATGTGTGGAAGGTGTAAGAATTGGCCGTGCTGCTCCATCTTAATAAGGATGAAAATAATAGTACCTCCAAGAGTAGGATGAAAATAACAGTTTTCCCAAGAGTAAAGAGGGTGTGAGTTGAAAGTTAGAATAGGATGAACAGCTGCAAGTGATGTTAATGAAGATAAAAAGAGGAAAGGGATATTGTGAAAAGCATGTATAATAATACTAACTTGATTGTGCTTTGCACATTATTTTTTTGAGGCACGACAGGCTTCTATGCTTGAAAGAGATCTAGAATGGTCAAATCACTCCCAAAAAAAACCGAAAGATTTGCAAAGGTAGTTTGTGACCGGAAACAAAGTTGCTGTAGGATTTCAAGATGGCTTCCTTTGTGTACTTAGGGGCATGAGCCTCGATCCACTGATGCTGGGGCCATGTACTGATTAGAAAACAGGTATTGGTCAGTGGGTAGGTTTAGTGGAAAGAGGCGAGGTCAGATATTTTGGATGCTGTATAGGTGGAACGAACAATAAACATGATGAGGGACGATGGTGCATCTGAAGCAAATTCAGAAGTTCTCAATATCTGGTGATGGGCGAAGACTTGCAGAGCAAATGATAAGGAAGACAGCAGAGAAAAGGCAAAGATCTAAAATGGGAACTAGCTGATGTGTTTTCGAAGAAACCAACAATAAAAAGCTACTTCACGTTCTTGTGATACACTGCCCGTTGACAATTTCTGAGCTTTGCCACCACATTTGATAAAGACAGCCTAGGGAATTTACTGCCTTTTTGGTAATAAAAAAAAAATCATATACATGGTGCCCCTAATCACAGTTGCTTAACATTTACTAACACAATCAACGGCTCTTTGAGTAATCTTCTGTTGATCAAGGTCTGCTTCTTGCACGTTGCTTAGTACATTTATAAATGTGATAGCCAGCTTCATATTCCCTTCCTTTATGCATCTGTGCACAAATGTTTATTTTCGATCCTCTTCCCACTAGACAAGTGATGTAACATAATCACAGTTGGAGTCACTGTAGGAGAGTAGGATCTGCACTTATGTTGCCCCCACTTTTTTTCTGATGTTTACACTGGTTTCTGGCTATAGTCTGGCTGGGTCCCTGCTAATCAGGGCCCCAGCCTCTCTGTTCTCTCTAAACAACTTGGAGTGCATATTAGATGCACTAGTGATTGGTTACTGTGGTACCTTATGAGCCCCTGGTATATGGTACCTTAGGTACCAAGGGCATAGGTACTTCACAGGCCTACCAGGGGCTGAAGCATGTATTATGCCACCCCTGGGAAGCAGACTAAATCCGACACCACAGGACTGCTACTGCAGCCTGGGTGAGGTAGTGTTGGCACTCCTCACTGTGGTATAGGTTCCCTATATCTCACCTTACACACACATAAAACCTATCAGTCACCCCTAAGGCAGGCCCTAGCAATCCTGAGGGCAGGGTGCTTGGTTTCCATGTGAGGGTGTGCCTCTGCTTGAGCAGGGCCCCTCTGCAGCTGACAGAGTCTATTCTCTGTGGCTGTTTGTGGATGCGGTTAAACCATATACTCTTAAGTGCATTATAACCTAGCGGTAAATGCTGACTTTGGGATGGCTGCATCAAAACATGTTGTGTTTGGCGTCAAACGCCTTGGAATCATACCCCCACACCAGTAACTGGTGTGGGAGTATGATCCCACCCTTCTCGAGGGATAGACATGTACCTACTGTAGAAACACGGCAGAATCCTAAAAGAGCCCTGGCATCACAAAATGGATGCCACCAGCACAGATACTGGGCTGCCCTCCTGCTGCTGACCGAAACTTGCAGTGGAGGAGGCCCAACAATAGGCATCCTGTCACAGGGAGGTGTAAACACCTTCCAGACAGGATCTAGTGTATTGGGGCTGGGTGGGTGCATTACTAGAGTGCTTTGAAGTCCTGCACTGGGGGAGCAGTAGGCTCCTCTGTGCATATGCCAGCTCAAACCGGTTCAGGGGCTACCTGCCCCTGCTCTGGCGCGAAACTGGACAAAGGGAAGTGGGTGTAGCCACCCATTCCCCTGACCCTCCCATAGGAGTGGTCATAGAGCTAGTCCCTCCCTTCCTTGTAGTACAAGTTAGGGAACCCTTGCCATTGCAAACTAGATATCCCTGGACAACGCTCTGAAGAAGAATCCTGGACCTTCGACGTTCCACTACCTCTGAAAGACTGAAGAATCTCCCTTGGAGTCAAGGAGTGACTCCCCTGCTTGGCAGGCACCAAAACTTTGAATCAACGGTCGCAAACTTTCCCGCTACCGCCGGAGTGCGAAGTCCCTGCAGCCCCGGAAGTGGATTTCCTGACTTCGCGACGGCCATTGTGAGTCCCCAGCAAAACTGAGGCGAGTGGACTCCACGAGTGACGAGGAACAGCAATACCCGGGTACCGTGCACTATTGTCGAGTGCAAACCCTTCACGATGTTCTACGAACTTGTGCTTTGGACCACGTGTGGCCCAAGCCTCCAGCAGGATTTCCCTCGAAAATCAGAGGCCTACCTCGTCCCGAGTCACCGTGGGCTCTGTGAAGTGAATCCTCCTGAGGCGTCTTCGCGATCCCTTGCCGGTTGGCTTGTGGGTCCCCTGAAGACTTTTCTACAGAACCAAAGGGCTCCCCTGGTTGCTCCAGGCCAGCCCTGACTTACCCTCGCTGGGTGAGTCCCTCAGACCTTGCTGGTCTGCACCGCTGACTTTCTTCACATTCCAAGAGACTTGCTGTTGCCAAGGCTTGTTGGCTCCAATCCGGTTGCCGACACCTCAGTAAGCTGCAGACTTCGTGAGACACTCCGAATCCAGCTCCTGGTTGTCGTCGACGCCTCCTGGACCTCGTGGCTGAAGAGTCAAGACACCCGTGTTCACCTGAAATCACCAGACTTCTGCGGGCATCCAGGTTCGTGACCCGGGTCACTGGCAAGTGACTTTGAACAATGTCTCCACTGCTTTCAGGTCTTCTTTCTTCAGAATCCAGCCTTGGATTCCACCGGACACTTCTCCTGTCTTCACAAGCAGCAAGTCTTCTTTGGCTCCCATTGAAAACGATGCCGCGACCTGACACCAAAAGACACCTATGCACCCGATTTTCCTGGGTGAGGTAACTAGAGTACTCCGGTGCTCCTGTGTGTGTTGGCTCTAGAACTACTTACCCTGTAAGTGACTTGCTTGTAGACACTCCCGAAGTATCCTAAAACTTTAAAATTCCAACCGCGACTTGCTGCATTGAAGTCTATTGGGATCCGCGGCTGTGTTCTCACACTGCATGAGTTTCCCGTGGGTCCTTTACTTACCTGCCTTGGGTGGATTAGTGAGGCCCCAGCGCTTCGGAAGACCATAGGCCTTCTCCCTTCTCAAGTCGTTCTTCTTATACCTCTTTTTTAGTATATGGTCTGGTACGCCCCTAGGGCCCCAGCCATACAAGTGCTTAATTTGTTGTGAAATGTTGATTTGTGCATATGTTCCGGACTTCTAATCTCATAAAGAGATTAGTAGAGTGTGTCTAGAAGGAAGTACATATATATTTTATATATATACCGGTGTGGTGTCTTTTCATTTGGTAATTCATTTGGTAATTCAAGAGATTATAAGGTAAAACAAGCTGCTTTACATCCCTCTGAGACTTAGCCTGAAGGCTGCTCTTCACAGCTGCCACTAGGATAGCTTTCTTTAAAAGGTTGTCTTAAACCTATCTACCATAAGAGTCGAATTGTACTGGTGCAAGGTGGCCACTTTAACTATTGACCAGCATATACCAGGCCAACGTCTCACAGTCACCTTTCTTCATCTTTCGTTTATCTTTGCGAAACATTTGGTCCACATGGTTTGGAAATCATTGCACTCCGCTGAGCTCCACAATGTTGCGGTTTCCTGCCTTGAGGAATGGCATATGTGGATTGATAAGTAGTGGAAGAGAGGCCCTTGCCTCAACTGGAGAAAAGAATAAGGCATGATGGTACGCAAGATGGAGGCGACAACTGTGACTCATATGAACTCGGAGACATAAATGAGCATGTGCATTTCCTCATTTTCCGAACTTGCCACACCTTCATGAGAAGAAGGATAATAATGTGTGATGCTCAGGATCACACCCAACATTCTGGAGCAGCATAAGACTGCACAGACTATTAGGCAACACAAATATTGGCACTACCTCAAAAGTCAATTGCTGCATTCTAGAACACAAACCAAAACGTACAGGGACATCCCAGACATAAAGGGATAAAGTTCCCCTCTTCACCAACAAAGATGATATGAAGATTCATTAGAGCAGTATGGTCAGAGAGGAAGGACACCAGTTGGCACCATAGTGAGGAACAAATAAGAGAAAATTCTATAGAGATAAAAATTCGTCAGAGATTACTGCTTGAAAGTAGTGGAGGTAGGAGACTAACAACACACTTGTAATATGTCACGCTATATGAAGAATGAAAAGATAATCTTGGCTTTGCTGGGGCAGTAGATATACAAAATGCTTTGAGTTTTTTAACTGTCGTTTTCAAATCTCAGCTCAAAGAGGAGGTCCTGAGCTGCAGGATATCAGGGTGAGATATTAAATGACTTATAGACACAACAAGAGCGGAGGGAGGCACAGCATTGAGCGAGAATTAGGATAAATTCTCGCAGTTGCAACAATGTCCAGCCAGTACCACAATCAGATTGAGAGCAAGGTGGAAAGACCGGACAACATTACAAGAGCTGCTACATGGAAAGTATTGGGCATCTTTGAGATGAAAAGCATGGCAGAACTGATGGACTACATGAATATTTTTAATGAAATATAAGACTGATGTTTCAGACCAGATGAGAGAAGGACGTAACAGAGGTTGACGGAGCACTGCTGGGCATGACTCAAGATCCAAATCTGAGGTAAAAGATCTTATAATGGCAGTTTAGAAAGTGATCAAGCTGGCTGGGAGATGCACAACCCTTTTTCCAGATAACTGTCTAGACAATCTAAAGAAAAGAGGGAACAGCAGGATATCTGGAAAGAGCAGATGGGCCTGAAGTCCACTCTTTGCTCCGACAGACAGTAAAACTTAGCTCTAGACAGCCAGTAAAACAGAGGTCTATATATTTTGAAGGGATGGATGTGTGAGCGAATACACTAGTGTAGGTGAGGTTTATTACCCCATCTCTTTATATGGTGTAGTGTTTAAGAGTACTCTTCTATGCTTAAATGGCTGAGTATTGGTTGGCTTTACATGTTAGAAATTTTACAGGAAAAAAATGTGTTTATTGCGGTTGATGAGGTAGCTGGAATTGCTTCCAGGACTCTGCATACCTTCCAGTGACAGTCTACAGAACCGAATGAAACTCCAGATATTACATTTAAAAGTGCACACAATACTCCAAATGAAATATTATTAGAATTATTTTATAAAAGCTGTGGAAGTTAGTTCCTCTGTGCTCGAAGCCAGAATTTGTGGATGGCAAATCAGCTTCATGAAAGAAGAAGGGAAAAAAGGTTAGTGAAGTATCGATTTCCCAAATGCGCTATATGGGAAAAACAAAACATAGTGGCTTACGTCTGAGGTATCTTCACTGCTCTTGACCCACAATGCATGCTTTATGTGTAAACACTTTTAGTAAAAATGACTTGCCATTTATACTCTCCCAAAATTCAAACCTCTCCAGCTGAAGCTTTGTTTACAAGCTAAATGCTTTCAGACGTCAAGGCATTTACTCAAGAGGAATAGTCAACAAGTGATGCACTATGTTCAGATCTATAGTCTTGGAATGAAATACAGGAGGAGTGTTTAAGAAAATTCACATGCATATTTCCAGTAATGGGTGCAAAGGAACGTGTAAAGAAGTGGAGTAAGGCTTAAATCAATGTTTTGTTTGAGTCTCTATTGAAGACGTTCCTTCTGCCAATAAATTTAAATAGAATAGCGATTTGCCCAAATGTCATTGCTTCCATTACAGCAATTTGTTGTCTCCATCAGGTATTACCAACATCAGAGTATGCTGGACAGACTAACACAAACTGAAAAAAATCACCCTTGAGAGTTGGCATTTTAAAGAAGAGTTAACAGAGGTCATGTAAATTAAAATGTGTTGTAAAGCAGCATTTGAAAGGCTTTAAGGCAGCACAGGAACACTACCATGTAGTGATATGATAACATAAAAAGCAAAACTTACGTTGTGTGCTAAATTCTACAAGAATCCGTGCATCTGCAATGGGAAAGTCAGAACTGTACTGCATTTTCTCGCTCTCTTGCAACATTTCTGCCTTTCTGCGCAGGGGTTGCACAGATCCTGCGATCCCTGGAAGGCAGGCACACCGCACGTTTACAGTTTGCTCAACTATTATTATTCACAAAGCGCAAGTGTGATGCAATCAAGAAGAAAATGGTCACAAATTTCCCTTTTTCAACTCTGCCCACTTCAACATTGAGGTGTGGTAAGGAAGGATGGGAGGGCAAGGTGGAAGCATTGTATGACACCATATAAAAATATAATGATAAAGTTACATAGTTGGACTTCGAAACTGGTGGCATGCTCCTCAAAACATTTGAAAAATCGCAAGTGTCAACTGCCCACAACCCACTGTAATGGGAGAATTATAAACTGCTTTGCTAGGGTCATTTGTAGATGGCAGAGGGGAACTACAGGCAAATATTTTTCCCACTAGACCAGACCACCTGAATCACTATATGTTATAGCAAATAAATACAGGAAATGGGTGGAGGGCACCAGAAGGATACATTTTCTGTGGGTTTCAAAATCTATTTTAGGAAGGCCCGGAACGAGGTGGGAATTTGGCTGATTTGAGTGTGGGAAAAATATCACTGAAGTTCCCCTTTAAATCTTTCTTCACAATCATACTTAACCCACAAAATATCCTTTATGTCAATATAGAACCGCAAAGCAGATTGCATCAGCCTAAAGGGGGCACTGGTGACTGGGGTAGAACTTATGATGGTAAAAATATAAGATTCCGTTTAAATCCAAATAATTTTAGCTGACAAGGATTTTGAGAATAATTTTCAGGAGTCCAGTGAAGGATTCCTTGTGAGTCCTTAAGAGCATCCTTTGGCTAGCAGAGTTTACTAGTTTAGCATTTAGTTGCTCTGTTCAACATGGTCTCATTTCAGGCGTAACTTGGTGGCTGATGCATGTACGTCGGTGTGTTCTAGTGGCCTTCTGTGGAAACCAAACTATGTGTCTCAGCTGTTCAGAGTCTTTCCAGCTTAATCATGCCAGCCAATGCCAATACAATAGGAGCGGTTGCCTTGGAATTATTAAACAGAAAGGAGAACATGACATACGTTTGTGGCCAAAGAATCAAGTAGGTAAATCAGCAGCTATCACAACAAATTGGACAAGTGAATAGATGATGGCTTTTATCTAAAAAAAAAAAAAAAAAAAAAAAAAAAAAAAGTTTAACTTATCACCAAATACTACAGTTTGTTAAAATTATCATTTTAGAATAGGTAATTCGAGGAGTAGGTCTAAGTTTAGGTAGTTTGTCTAAAGAGAGTGAGTTTAACTATACTTTAATACTGAGACTGTCTTTCAGGTCAGTGTCCCTGAAAGGCATCTCGGGGGGGGGGGGGGGGGGGGGAGCTAAACTAGCTTCTTAGTCCATGAGCTTAGCAAATAATAATAGAATGGCTCCAGCAATCTAGACTAAACATGTTGCCACTTCTACAATAGGCATAGAGGACCCCCTTTCAGATCAGTTGCCGAACAAATATAGGCTTCCTCCTTACCAAAGTCATGCTCTCATTTGAGCTATTCAGAAATCAGTCTATTAACATTCTCATTATATTAGCCAAATTGTGGATTTACCAAAGCTTTAACTGACTTTCTACATATAGCCAAAAACCGGAGTAACACTTTTTTTGGCGGAAAGCAAATCTCTCTCACGTAGTGTACAGTTATGTGCTGGGGTAGACATATTTTTAACTTGAAAGCACAGTACATGAACAATTCACACACTGGCATTCACATTACGTACAACTAAATTAATAATCAAAGTAATATACAGGAGTAGGAGGTATGTTCTAGTAATATACATGTGCCTTTTCTCAAATTTAATTGATAGGCTGCAACCCTTTTGATTGTGTTCTTAATTTTAATTAGATTTATTTTTGATACTTTGCTAAAACATATTTATATAAACACACACTTTCCCTGTGCAACCAACCATCCTACATAAATGTTCCAAAATAACATTCCCAATATTTAATTCAACCATTGTTATTCACCATCAAAACTCTTGTCCATTTGTTTCTGCTTGAGGCAAGCTCTCAGGACCTTGACATTTGTCAGGAAAGACCAGTCAATTCCAACTACGAACTGATAGACACTAGTTAATGGAAAGGAACATTACAATTATTTTCATGTGGCTGTGAATCCTGTGAAGACAGTACAATCCCTTAAGGTATTTACCTGTGCCAGCGCAGTACACACTTATTAACAATCGCAAAAAGAACCCATTCTACAATTCTTCTCTATATTAGGTGTCTGAGGTGTCCGATTTTCACATCAACTAAGAGATAACCATTACCTATTGCTACAAAAATTTCAGTATCACTTGACGCTTATCACGACTTAGACGGCAAAAGCAACAAGAACAGGACTAGAGAAAGTTAAACCATGATATCATGTGACTGTTGCCTTAACTTTACGTTTCTCAAGCATAAATCTCTATAGAGAGCAGCCTGGGAAAGCCCATTCTTCAGAAAATGGAAAAAACACATTCCAACACAGCTAATTTGGAGTATGATGAATTCTTCATCCAAAATAATCTGCTTGACAGAAACCAGTATCTAGGGCAACACTTCTATTTGCATTCTTGATTTAAAACAGTTTCGCAATATTGATGGGCTTTGCTAATCAACCACTTTTACTCCTTATTACTTCACCCCAAGCTGAAGACATTTCCACAGATTTCTCCAGATTACCAAATCTCTCATACCATTATCCAGCCTGCTTATACACTGGTATCCTTAACTCTGCACAATCTTTATAAATCTAAGGAAACTGTGAAAGTGGGCTTATTCACGTGATACACAACAGGTTAGTGCACTGAAGGTATTAATGAGTTTTAGTTGATGCAATCCGTTTTCCAAGACTAGTATGTCACAAAGGATATCCAAAATAAATGGTAATCTGGATTAGCCAACGAAGTATGAGAATAGTCTGGGGAAATTGAGTTTGAGGCACAGTACATTTCATACAGCGCATGCAGAGCCCCTTCTCATTAATCACAAGCATGCAATTGTGTTGAAGGTACCTTCTCGGCGCATTTCTCGCTCCTTGCGCTTTTCTTCTGCACGCCGTTCTCGCTCCTTCTGTTCTTTTTGTTGCTCTCTCACTTTCTTGTCCCTCTCCCTCTTCCGCTCCAGCTGCTCCAGGCGTTCCCTGTAAACAGTAAAGGGTCCCCTAAAATGTTTTGCATTAGTTGTCAGATTTTAAACTGGTTGCCTTCATGCTTGATTGTCAACTTTATACCTTTCATTAGTGTTTACAGATGGCTCAGGAGTCAGGAGAAGAAGGTGGAGGAAGATCCCAAGAGGATTAACAGCAACCAAGTCATGATTTTGGCAATAAATTTCTTCTGGCATTTTATGTGGTGGATTTAAACACTGTTAGAAAGCTCACTACTGAGTGGATGACTCACAGAGAATGACAGTTTAGACTCCATCAGACCAAATCAGGAAAGTTGAGCAACAGTGTAGGAGGCACCAACTAATGTAGAAATTAATGCAACTTCCATATCAACCCCAAATTCGAGATGATCCCTGTGCGAGATTCTGAGGAAATCCATTCTGCTCCTGACAAGTATTGCCTTAACATTACATTTGACAAATTGCACAGTAGCCTTGTTTTAGTCAAACATTGGTCTCATGCAGTAACTGTACATATAGAGAGAACGTCTGTACAATGCCTTCTTATTAGTTTATCATTAACAAATACAGGTCCATCCCAGAGAATAAAAGTGGCTAGCAATCAGCAATATAATCAATACAGTATACAATTTTAGAGATTTGGGTCCCTAGTTTGAAGCTTAGTCCAACTATTTGTCTGATGTGGCATTAAACGGGGGACCTACTGGTTTCAACAAGGTGCTCCCCGTATTGAGCTAGAAGCCTTCTAGAATGTTCTGACTTGTAGAGTTATCACTATTACTATTAAATACCACATGTCCCTTTACAGTAAATCCTGCAACACCTCAAAGGTCACTGACTGACAACCACTGACCAACTACAATTTGTGAATGTTTATGACATTTTCCCCGTTTGAAAACACAGACAGTAGAGCTAAAGGTGCACTAATGCATATCTATATACATCTATCTATCTATCTATATATCTATATATCTATATATATATATATATATATCTATATATCTATATATATATATATATATATATATAAATATCTAGATATAGATAGATAGATATAAATATATATATATATATATATATATATACACACACATATACATATATCTCTATATATATATACATACACACACTTTTAAGACAGAAAGAATCCCGATACATATTAAAACTCCGAACTCTAAGTCCACATGGCCTAAATCAGTAATACAAATAAAGAGAAAACGAGAGAGAAAATAAATGAAATAAAAAACTAATGGGAAGCACAATGAAACATCAATCAAAGACGGCATAGGTATCTATGAATATGGTCAATGCCTATGATCAAGCACCACTGAAGGGGCAAATATATTGATAAAATGGAGGTTTCAGAGATCAATAGCAATATATAAACCCCACTGGAGGGGCGATAATGGACTAAAGTTATGGGAAAGAATAAAAGAACTAAAAAGATTTGCCGCCGCAGAATGTAAATCCAATCAGAACTGGCTTCCTTTAAAGATTATTATTAATCACATTATTATTTGATTAAATCACAAGGTTTCATTTAATTTTAACAAAAAAACTACAGCACCCATAATGCACTGTGATGCTCCCACCACTTGACAGGAAGTGACATAATTGCATGTTTGTAATGCTTTTTAAACGTTGGGGAGGGAGCGGTCATTTGATAGTGAGCAAGGTATCAGTGATACCGAAACGCGTAGATCATCACGCTTTTGACCTGTGAAAATTAAATAACGGAAGCTGTGCAAACTTCAGGAGTGTGTCCCGTCTTTCTTTGAAAAAGGAAGGTCGTAAAATATTGAAGCTGCGTGGTTCTGCCACAGGGAACCGCACCCATAGTGAGCGCTGAGGAATCCTGGTGAAACCGAACCGATGTGGGGAGATTATATATATATATATATATATATATATATATATATATCCATCTATATATCCATCTATATATCAGACTTTAAAAAAAAGTTATTTTCCAATATTTAACATTGGCCTACACATGTACAATCATAACCTGAAAATAAGTCAGAAAAGCGTGGTTTGCATGAAGGCAATTGGCATATGGAGCACACTACTTCTTCCAGGTATTCAGTGCGAGTTTACTTTCGTTTTGCCTTTCAGCGAAATCGGTAGCTTTTCATAGAAAGCAGAGCTGTAGAGGAAATATATTGATGAGAGGGGAGGGATAGACAATGATGGGACGGAATGAAACACTTTTTAAATAAGATTTTATTGAATTTTGACACAAAAGGAAACCAAAACAAAGACCCATGGCGCAGTCACGTATACAGCTTCAACGGCATAGTCACAGCACATGGCAAAGGCAACAGAGAAGACACAGCATCACTTTATCTACAGTCCAGGGAGCCAGCAATCAAACAGTAGCCAGGGCGTCTACTAAAGTCTGCAGAGGGGTTCATAAAAACAGGGAAAGGAAATCTGTGAATTTCGCTGGTCTATTATACAGGAGGCTCCTTACAACCCACATGGGGTAATACAGTGAGAATTGAAAATTCTATTTAGTCCTGCCTCACTGTGCATTTAAAAAGGATGCTCCTCGTCTGGTCTCCACTGGAGGCAGTGCAGATGGGCTCCGCCACTTTGGAGGTGGAGATCTTTTGGTATTGTATAAAAATACAATAAGTTCCACCAAACGAAGCAAAAGTCAAATTACCTATACTGCAACTATAAGTTACTTTATTACATTTAATCATGCCCAACCATGTTACCCTTACAGGGCAACAAAATAAGTTCATACTTGTGAGGAACCCCTCGTGCTTTGTACACCAACTTTTGCGTGATAGCATAGTAGTCCATTCCCCTCTCCCATTCATAGAATGGAGGGGCAGTCGCATCTCTCCAATGGCGGGCCAGGTTTCTTTTGCCTATCAGGTATGCCACCACCAGGAGTGTGCATAAGGCACGATGCCCCCCCACAACTTGTCCATGATACCCAGCACTATCACTTTGGGGTCGAGCTCCAGCCTAAATCCCAGCACCCACTCCATGCTGTTTTGTTAACATGTCACCTAGCAGTCTGGGGGCACTTATATACTCCCTAATGCCTGTGGCGGAACCTCCAACAACCCCAGTAGGATCACAAAGAGCCCCAGTGGATTAGAGTATATCATGTGAACCGCTAGAGGAAAAGACTTATTTATGTAGGAGGACCGCAGTGCCTCTGGAACCTCTCGTGAACCCAGAGTGGTGGACCCTAGAATAGCCATGTCACCCCAGGAAGGAGCAATTCGTGACCAACAGATTTGTTTCTTGAAACAGGAGCGCCGCCGGTCGTTGGTGCTTGACATACGCTACGGCCGCCTCCCTCCCCGTTTAATTTTGTCATTAAGACCATTTGCGTTCCAAATAAAGATAGTGTACTCCCCCGGCAGGCCATTGCTACAGGTCCATCCATTGTGACAAGAAGATAGATTGAGGGGCACTCTTCGGAGGCCCGATAGGAGCTCTGATACATGTACATTAACGTCAACATTGTAGCAGAGGGGTAGTGAGAAAACAGCAGATGGGGCAGGAAACTTCCACCGTAGACAGTCAGGTATTCCTCCAATTACGCCAGAAAGAGGAATGGCACTCCAGACTCCCTCCCCAAACAGCCTTCGACTAGGGCCCAACTGAGGCACCCCAATGTCCCTAATGTCGTTGCAGGATCGTATCCTAGGCAGGCCGGTGCGGGGCGATGTCAATGACTCCCTGCCGCCCAACGCCACGCTCAGTTACCATACACGTGTCTCTCAAAAAGTGTCAAGAAAAAAACAACACAGCAAATGGCAACTTAGCCCTGTGGGAGGCCATTCCATGTCTGTGAGAAAGTGGCTCTGTATATACTGTTCCTTAATAGGTACAGGGTGTACAGAGTCCACAGTCCCCCCGGGTTTGACAGAGGTTAAAGTTAGATATAACCTTACTCTCTAATGTGGTAGCTTGGTCGAGCAGTAAGGCAGTATCAGAGGACAGTGTAAAGCATTTGTTGTACACACTCAGTCAGCAAATGGTCTCACACACTCAATAACTGAACTCTAGGCCAATGGTTTATATATAAAAAAATATATGCTTGTTTTATTTTAGAACCAACACTTGGATTTAAAATATACTATCTCAGCAGGAGATGTTTCGTATAAATACTTTTGCAATATGCAATAGACTTTTGTAAACAGTTACAAGTGGTTGCAGTAGGCAACTCTATTTTTAAACACAATACATTGAGCTCAATGCTAAATTCAAGTTATTTGCAACACATTACTTTTTAGATTACTTTTGGAATTCCAGGACTGGATCCTAGATTCGGTCCTGGGTCAGTTCTCAGAATCAAGTGATGAAAGTCGACTTAATTACTGTAAGGATTTTTAAACAATATTTAGCTATTTTAAAAGTTGACAGAAAATATTTCCGAGAAAACAGTCAATGATTCCCTATGGAAGAAAATTCAGGTTACAGGTACAGCATGTTCTCGTTACTTTTGTAATCCAGTACTGGGTGCCTAGACTCAGTACTGGGACCTTTATCCAAAACGGGTAAGTAATTACGTTTTCAGATATTATACGATTTTTGAAGAATATTTAAAGATTGCAGAAATCCACACTTAGAAGAAATTTCACAGAAAAACAGTCAATGGTTTCCTATGGAAGAAAATTGAGTTAAGGGTAAGTACAGTTGTAAGTATTTTTCAGAGAGTGCTGGGCACCAAGATCCAGCACTGGGAGCTCACCTAAGAGCAGGTGCGTAATTTCGTTTGTGTCACTCGGCTGATTTTTGGTGAATATTTTAAGATTTGAAAAGTCCACACTTACAAGAAATTTCAGGAAAAAGCCAGTCAATGTTACCCTATGAGGAAAATAGAGTTTGTGGTTTAAGGGTAAGTACTCGACTGGCAGAGTTGAGGTTCTGGGCACAGACTCAGGGGTCTCCCACGGTCAGGTAGGTACAGTTGGTTCACCCTCAGCGGCTCTAGGGCGGCCGGGTGCAGAGAGAGTTAGGCCCAATGTTATCCTATGAGGGATAGGGGGGCCTTGGTTAGTGGCTGCTGACTGGCCACCACCACTTCGAGAGGTAAGTTGGGTAGTTGGAGGATAGGTAGGTACCGCGGGATTGGGCACAGGGGGCCGTGGGGCGCCGCGTGCAGGGGTGCCTTTTGGTGTCCGGAAATCTTACCCTCTGTTGATCGCGGTTGGGGGGGCACCTTGTTCTGAGGCTGCAGGCTTCTTCAGGAGTGTCGAGGGAGGTCCTTGGGTGCCGGACTCGGGGTCATAGTCGCCGTGGGGTCGTCCTCAAGCTCTTTGTTCACTCCGGCATTGGCCAGGCTTGGCTGGTGCAGAGTGTGCTGGGTTCGCGGTTCCGGACTGCTGCCAGGGGTTAGAGATCGGTTTTGAGTAGAGCCTCTACTCATGGGAGTCCCAGGGGCTTAGAGCCAAAAGGTAGCCAGGTCTTCCGGGGTTGGTGAGGTTGCTAGCCATAAGAGATGCCGGGTTGGAGCAGGTTAGAGGGTTGACAGGCCGGTAGGGCTGGGGCCAAAGCAGTTTGTGTCTTCCTCTTTTCAGCAGCTGCAGGGCAGTTCTTCTTTCTTCTTGCTCTTCGTAGTTTTGAATCTGGAATCTGGGGAAGGAAGGTTCAGGGTGTCCCTAAATACTAGATTTAGGGGCGTTACAGGTAGGTGAAGGGCAGGGACCAATGGGTCTCAGTCCTGGGGTGGGTACACCCTCTATCCTGCCTCTCTCCTGTGGGAGGGGGGCAGTAGCCAAGTCCTGATAGGGTAGGGCTTCCCATCTTCAAGATGGCGAGAGCCCGGAGATGTGCTTCACCTCGCCTCCCCCACCTGAGGGGTGGGGTTGGCAGGCTGGCACATCCCCTGTCCTTATTTGGGGTTTCCGGCCAAAGCTTCCCACCAGAGTGGGGGGTTGCAGGGGCCTGGGGAAGCTCACAGAGGCGGCATGCCTTTGAAGCTTCCCCCTGCCCATCCTGGGGGAGGAGATTTAGCACCTCGCCCAGGATGTGCATTGTTGCAGGCCCAGGAGAGCAGGGGCTCTCCTACCCAGGGGTCCAGCAACATGTCTACTGGGTGGCAGCCTAAGAGCAGACGTGGATTGTAGGTTAGGTTTAAGGGGGCACCTCTAAGATGCCCTCTGGGGTGCTGGGTACATTAAATCCCACACTGGCATCAGTGTGGGTTTAATGTGCTGAGAAGTTTGATACCAAACTTTTCAGTCTTTAGTGTTGCCATTATGGTGCTGTGGAGCTCGTGTTTGACGAGCTCTCAGCACCATGTACTCTTAAATGGCAGCACTGCACTTACAGTGCTCAGGAATGGACCTGGGCACTGTAGGGGCACAGGGCTCCTGCTCCTGTGCCCACACCATTGGCATAAGGCACCCAGCTAGAGGGGTGACTGATGTATGCCATGGCAGTGTAGGTGATGGGCATGGCACACAGGGATGTGTGCCATGTCGACTTTGTTTTTGTCTTGCACCCAAACACTCAGCCTGCAAAGGCAGTGTGTGTGTGTAAGGGTACAGAGCCTCTAAGGGTGGCACAAGGAGTGCTGCAGCTCTTAGAGGCCTTCCTTGGTCACAAGGCCCTGGGTACCTAGGGTACCATTTACCAGGGGCTGACATGTGGCCAGGGTTTGCCAATTTGGGTTTGGTTTGTTTTAGGGAAGGAACATAGGCCCTGGGCACCTGATTGGCAGGAGTCCAGGGTACACTCAGTCAAAGTACATTCAACAATTCAGCAAAAAGTGGGGGCATACCATGTAAGAAAGATGGCACTTTCTCACAATGTCAGCCTCCGCGGAGTTCGCAGGCTGGAAGTCAGTCACCACTGATAAAGGCAGGTAGTAGGTGACCCCTCTCGAACCACTCTCTACTTTCTAAGTGAAGGGGACCCCTCTCTAACCACTCTCTATTTGCTAAGTGTATGGTGAGTGTGAGGACTCAAGCTAACAAAGAGAGGGCAAGCCCCACTTTTCTTGCAATTTTCTAACACAAGTGCTTCCCCATCGAAACCAGGACACTCCCGGGGCCCCCACCATACTTTAACTGAAGACCTCCTCGATCTCCACTGTCCAGACAGCAACGAGGGCAATCTCGCAGGCTGGGCCGCCGCCAGGGACTGTAGCATGTCCCCTGATGACCAGAGGGGAGCCCAGTGCGAAGTGCCGCAGCAAGGCCACCATCTCGGGTCCAGGTAGCACGCGGACAGCGGCGCCGCAGGCGCACTGTCTCCACTGTCGCCACTCCGCCACCAGTCTTCCCCGCGGGCCGGTTGGCGTGCATAATGTAGTATCCCGTAGGGATTGCTGCGAGAATGTCGGGGGCTGAGTCTTCAGTGATCCAGGTTTCTGCTAGGAGAAGGATATCGATGGAGCTCTGATGCAATAGTTGGAAGATCTCAAGCTGATGGCGGATAAGGGAACGGGTATTAAGATAGTAAATCAGTAAAGAGGCGGAGATCTGCGGTAGTGAGGGGGAAGGGTCGTAAAGAGAATCAAGTGCCGAGAAGTCAGATGGAACAAATATGCCACATGCCTGAGCCGCTCGGACAGCACGGGCGGGAATGGTTCCTGAGGATTTGAGTCTCAGGAGATCGGAGGAGGAATAAGAGTAAGATTGGGCATTACAACAGGGCCCTGGGCCTGGTCGGCCGCGGACGGGCGCAGACGGGCTTGACTTGTGCGCGACTTCGGCACGAAGTCGGCGCTCCCGCTGCGCTCGTCCGCTGCGCTTCCTCCATACTGCCATTAAATACTGGGGGGTGAGGGAGCACTAGACCGCTAACCTGCGAAGGTTTCGTGCAGGGCGGAAGTGGTGTCACGAGCAGGAAGTGACGCTCCTCAAGCTGACCCTCCGCACAAACGGCACAGAGCCGGGGCGGAACGGGGTCACGAGGGAAAGGAAATGCAGGTAAGTGCAAGAAGTGCAAATTACAATTTTAAAATGCTTTCTAGGCGTGCTATTAAAATCAGCTGCAAAATACAGTTTTTTAAAAACAGCGTCCACAACAACACAACCGCAGCCTAGATCGCCGCGTTTGTCAATGGCATGCCATGTGAAAGTGTCTTTACAAACAGCAGGCATATTACATGGTGCATATTTATAACCGGAAAATACAGGTATTCGTTTAAATAAGAGGAATTTAAAGTTAAGAAACATGCTTCATAAAATATTTGGACTTCATTGGCATAATTTAAAGTAGAGAAAAACATTAAGAGTTTCATTGAAACACTTTTCTTCACTTTACATTTCTCCCATTTAAAAGAAAATGACAGCATTTTTCAATTATAAATTTAGCACTGTGTCTACCACCAATGGGAGCAAGATGCCTCCTATTCGTAAATGTGACACTTTGAAAAGGGAGAAAATGAAAATGAAGACTTCACTTTATCATTAAGTTAACTCTTCATTTTCTCTCATTTAAAAGCATTCACAAATATCCTTTTGTTCTTATGCTCCGTTATTGAGATGAGAATGACTTATTTAAGAGTTAACTACCTCAGTGCTTCAGTTCTGAACCTCTGTGATCAACAGAGGTTCGGAACTGTCTTATAATGAGGGGAGCAATACTCATTAATAGGCTCTGCTATCTGCAGCCTGATAGTAATGTAAAATAAACATAGCCTTTCCATAACTTTATATGGAAATTAATTATTTATTGCAGTTCTTAGTTAAAAAGTAACTCAAAGCTGAGAGCTACTCAGTAGGTTTCTGCGAAGTAGTGGCTCGCGATCGACTGGTTGGACACACCTGATCTACGATGTTTTTTGCTGGAGCGCGCACTCGGAACTGGCAGCTTTTCTTCCCCGGTGGCTCCTCATAGGGAGCTCATTGTTAACATCTTTCATTATAATGACAGACTACATCCTGAAAGCGGCCAGGGAGGCTGGAGTGCTGAAGCTACGAAAATTACACTATCACCATGTAAATGGACTACACCCATAAGGTACAGACCAAGAGGAGGTTGTACCTAGAGGTCAAGCAAAAACCCAAAGCTATGAACTTGCGATATATGTTACTGTACCAGGCCAGATTACGTGTGATTACCAAACGGAAAAATTCACCTCTTTGATCAGCTGGAGGAGTTTTGGACATGGAGCCTGTGCGACGCCTGGAGGTAAACGGGGGCGTTGTGGACGCTCAGAGGTCAGGGAGGCGTAGTGGATGACTGTGTGGCTAGTTTGGCTCAGCCAGAATCAGCATGCACAACACTCCGCGTGTTCTGGTAAAGGAGGCTGGTATTATGCGACATGAGGAGATGTCATTGTCAATGGGATGTGGGGGGGGGGGGGGGGGGGGGGGGGGGGGAATATGGCAGCGCCGGCAGGCATGGCCATGAGCATGAGGGGGCCTGGTGGAATGGAGCCCTGAATCAGTTATGACTAGCAAAACAATTTCATTGATAGACTATGTACATTGCCACAGATGCTCTACTGATTGTGGCAATGGGGCCCAGATAAGACTTCGAAGGGTACTCTGTCTGGCACGGTGTAGGAACTGACCTGTTGAGCAGCCTTCATTCTATTATGACTGGAAATGAGGGGGATATTGTTGGGCTACAGCCCTAGGGGCGGGAGCCCGCTGTCACGCGCCAGAGTCTCCTCGACCACAGGTGGGGATGGTGGAAGATCCTTACTCCGGTTATAGGAAGAATAAACTGTAATCAACATGAATACAGGAGAGGGGACTATTGTATTATATGGGTTATCTTAATATTCTAATTCGGAGAACTGTGCTAAGTTGTTGAATTCGCCAGATTTACATGGGCAAACAGAACTATTCGGTTACACTGTCTTTCTAGGCAGAGTTTGTTGGGAGCGAATATTTTAGATTTTTTTAATGTTCATTAGCTTACCATCATGTGGGATCTTCTCTAGTCTCCACTCCTTGCAGTAAGTGTGAAGAGTCTTGGGTTGGTAGTGCCTTGATAATGCTTGAGGCACCTGGACTCCCCTTCATACCCATGTGCATACGGATATGGTGAATAACTTCCAGGTTATCACCTGCAATGTCCGGGTCTTAGCAGATTTACAAAGCGACGCACTTGAAACACAACAGAGTTGCAGTTGCATGCCTCTAGGAGACATCTTACTCAGGTGGAAGTCCAGATGCTCTCGAAGAAATGGGGGTGGCGGGGCAAATGTACTCTGACATGTAATCTGGCTATGCTGGTGGGGTGTCTGTGTCGCTAGCCCTGGGGATGGGGTCACCTTTCAGCACCTCTATTAGGAAGCATGTATAGAAAGTCAATATGTGCTAGTGTTTGGAGCATTGGAGGGGAGTCTGCATACTCCACACCTATTCACTGAACAATGATGTTGTAATCTACTACTACAAAATGTAGACCCTTCAACGGAATACGTGAGGGCGTCTAAGATCTGGGTCGGACACTTCAACTGTGTCCTGGATGGTGAGATGGACAGGGCACTGCCTTAACAGTGCACTAAGCCGAGCATGACGTCAGCCCGGACTGAAGTTATGACTAATGCAGGTTTTGTAGATGTTTGGAGGGCTATGCACCCGACTTCTAGGGAGTATTCTTCTGCCCCAACTCACAGCACATATTGTCAATTTGACTGAATTTAAGTTGCCAGGCTGGGCATGCATAAGATGGTGTCTACTAAAGATACAGGTAGATTTCTCTCTAACCACGCCTGCTGCTTGTGAACTGTGGTTGGAGGGTGGGTGGGGAGTGGTTCTATGCAGACTTGGAGACACAGCCAGATATTTTGACAGATGAGATGCTCTTGATGAACCTCTCTGGGGAAATTGAGGACAATTGGGGCATGACAAACGCAAGGAAAAATGAGTGGGAGGTGCTGAAGGCGATGGTAAGAGGGGTGTGCTTAAGCAAAGTGTATGGGGTTAAGAAACGTAAACAGTACTGGTCAAACAGGAAGGTAAGGCTAGCTGGAGTACAGCGAAGGGAAGGGGCATCTCTGAAGGCCCAATGGGAGTTGCTGGACACAGGGGACAGACTGACTAAATACACGCTCACAACGTATTGCCAAGGGCTGCACGGGGAGGGGAGGAACCTAGTCACCTGCTTGCCTAGGTGCGTCGGAGGAAGGTGGAGATGCCACTGGTGTGCTGCCTGGAACAACCAGACGGTACAGCTGCAATCACGCAGGTGGTCATAAATGACATCTTCGAACACCAATAGAGGGTTACGGTGTGGTGCCTGTTGGTGAGCCTGACAGCATCCGCAGCAATGTGGCAAGTGAGGAGATCCCTAGGTTCCCAGAGGCCTTTATGGAGTGTCTTGAGGCTGATCTCACCCTGGAGGAGCTCAAGAAGGCCCAGAGTTAGATGCAAAAGGTCCTAACACTGGAGTTGGGCTTCCTGGTGGAGCCTTAGCAAGCCTTTCTGCCTCTGCTTACGGAGAACCTCCTAATGATGTATACTGAAACGTATCGGATGAGCTACCTCCCGACAAATATGCAAGTGGGTGTAATCTGTATGCTTCCCATTCCAGGTGGAGAGGCCGTAAATACGGACTCCTATAAACCCCTAACTATGATCAGGTGAACTGGTATGAACCTAAGGAGACGCACTCGGTGCTGGACTGTGATGAGCTTACACTGGTCGCATTTGACATAGAAAAGGCATCAGACACCCTGGGGGTGGGTGGGGGGGGGGGGGGTAGGGTGGGGGGGGGGGGAGCGGGGGGAGAAAGAATATCTGGTTTTCGGGTCAATCCCCACAAAAATATTCTTTACCCCCTGTGGGGTTCGGCTGGACTGGAGGTGGGGGGGTGGAGGGTGGGTTGGGTCACCCTGACTCACCGATTTGGGAATACTGTGGGAAATTAATGAGTTCCGCTATTTGTCAATATCCCTATAATCTGGGGAGCATGAGAGAGGGGCTGCATACCTTAGTGCGCTGATGGTGAACACTTCCACTATCTACTGTGGGACGGGTGGCGATAGCTAGGGTGGTGCTGCTGCTGCGTTGTATATACCATCGCCAAAACGCTTTTTGCCCATTAAAGAATGAAGTATTTAAGCAGTTAAACAGCATCTTGGTTTCACAAGTATAGGATGATGGGCGTCCTAGGGTTGCAGGAGTGGGAGGCCTGGGGTTACCGAACATTAAATTGCATTGTTATGCGGACCCACATTCAGCATGCTGCTGAGTGGCTAGCGGTCAAAGATAACTGAGTGAAGCAACTACTGAGGGGTACGTACGGTGGGAGGTCTTTGTCAGTGATGCTGATGAGGGGGCAGCCTAGGGTCTTTGGTACCTTAAACTGTTCGTCAAACAGATCAAACATAGGAGCATATTGTTAAGAGGATTGTCAGGCATCCACTCTTTGCCAGGAGCTTAAGTAGCTGAGACCTGCAGCTTTTTGTCGCATTAGTAGAGACAAGACATTTGCTGAATGGAGAGAACGGGATGTCAATTACTTGGAGATTTATACCTGGGAGACACATTTGTCACCCTCCAGGAGGAGCAGAAGACCTTTTGGGTTGACCCTAGGCCGTTTCTCCACTATGTTAAACTAGCTGGAAAAGCGAGAGGTATGGACGGATTTCCCCAATGTGCCTTCCACAGCACATATACTGGAAAGCATTTTGCAGATTGACGTGGGGCGTCACTTTATAACATGAACGTATGGGGCACTGAAATCAGATTATTGTAAACCAAATTATGGTGCCAGACATGCCTGGAATGCAGGTCTGGAAGTACCGTTGACCAAAAGGGAATAGGCAAGGGCATGCGAGTTGGTGTTAAAAGTATCATAGAATGCATAGTTTAAGCCGATACACTTCAATTTTCTTCATCGCACATATTTGACCCCAAGCTTATTAGCCAAAATGTATCCAACCAGATCTCAGCACTCACCTATGTGGAGCAGAAGTAGCAACGTTCCTACATATGGCCTGGTCCTGTCCGGATGTGTTGGAATCTTGGCACAAGGCATGGGAAGTGGTGCAGCGAGTAGTAGGGATCCCACTGCCATATCAACCTTGCCAACTATTATTGGGTCTTGTAGAAGACTGAAGGAGGTGAAAATCCAATAAATATTTCTGCAGCTGGCCCGGCTACTGGCGAAAAGGCGAATTGCTATTGGATGGCTGAGTACGCAATGTTTTGAGTTGTTGGTGCAGGACATATCAGAGTGGTCCCTGGCAGAGGAAACATTAACAAAATGACCAGGAGGGATGAGATGACAAAGTAAAGAATAACTTAATAGCCTGGGGAGCTATTCTAGACGATTTTGCAGAGGGGGGTGGTGGGAGCACTGCAGAGCATGGAGACACTCAAAATACAAATTGAATATGCAACAGAGGTGGAGGGGGGATGTGGCTAACCGCCAAGCATGGTGGACGCGAGCTAGTGGAGCTCCGTGCCGGGCCCTTACACTAATGACAAAAATCCTGTGACACACGGACCATTCGTGCTTCACACGCAGCGCATCGGAAGGCTGAGGAGCTGAGGTGGCCGGGGACCCTGAAAATCGGGGTTTCTAAGCCGGACTTCGCCCTGAAGGAGCTGGAGTTGCCGGAAGCTGGACGGGGCTTGGTGAAGAAAAGACCCGGAGGCCTGTTGACGCCTGTGTATGGCTGGAGGAGAGCTCCGGCGCGCCGGCTGATTCACTGCTGCTGGCGCCCCAGGAATAAGGGGAGATACGGGCATAGAGAACTACGTCTATGCGAGCTGAGAGGTACGGGGGCACTGACTGAGAGACACGGAATGTGTGCCGATCTCCGTGGGGCACTCGGGAGGAATTGGGAACACCTCTTCGTTTCTACCCTGTGGAACCCCCCCAGGACTCCCCTGTCTGTCCGCCGCGCCGGTGGTAAAGGCCTGGACACCCTCTAAAGCATACGTCATACGCCACCATTGCTGGACCGTTCCGTGTGAAGGAGCGTACTGGGAGTGCACTTCGGCGGCTATTTATTGGCAGGGACGTTCCGGTTACTGGGCAGCCGGTGTGGTGGGAGACTGCAGCGCAATCAGGCACACGAAGCGCTGTATGATATAGCACCCACTGCAGGCCCTTTACACCGCACGGAGGAGACGGCGCTCACAGTGAGGACACGAAGACACTACGAGCTGTAAGAGGTGCATGCTACTCAACCGGAGTGAAGTGGCTGCCAGTAAGAGCATTGAGGATAGTCTCGCAGTGAATTGCGGAAACGCGTGGTGTCCTTGCTCAGTTCGATGATGGGGCGCCCTACAACCATGCAACCAGAACCCCCACCTCAGGAAGAAACAGATGGTGGCATGCAGGGTACTTAGATGCGCAGCCCTGCGGAGGAGGTGATACCGCCTACGGAACCAAGTCGCCGGGAGGACAAGTTGGACTTGATATTATAAGAAATTAGAGACGCGTGCGATCTACTATAGAGACACAAATAGGTACACTGAGCACCAACTTCACACTGCTGAAAGCGGATCATACAAAAATGGCGGACAAGGTCAAGTCTAATACACTAGCACTGGATGACCTCATACCACAGCAAACAATGCACACCTCACAAATAGAACAGCTGCAGCGGCAACTGAAATGACTACAGGATAGAGTGGATGACGCAGAAGGGAGATCTCGCCACACTAATGTACGCATACTGGGGCTGCCGGAAAAGAGTGAGGGGACTAATCCTACCCAATTTATTGAAAAATGGCTGCGTGAACAAGTGGCAATGAAGGGCCTGATGGAACATTACAGTGTAGAGCGGTTACATAGGGTCCCACCTAGGCCCCCTATCCAGGGAGCGCCACCTAGACCGCTTATAGCGCGCATACTCAACTATAAAGACCGAGACACGAACCTGCGCGCAGCTAGGGAGAACGCTCCAATAAAATTTGACAACAAAACTATTTCTCTCTATCTAGATTTCACATTGGCGGTCCAGAAAGTGAGAGCCACATTCCAAGACGTCAAAAAGAAACTACGGGACCATAATTTAAAGTATGCTCTGTTATTCCCGGCTCAACTTAACGTTATCTATGACCAAAAGACTGTTTTTTGACGACCCAGAAGAAGCAGAGGACAGGTTAGAAATTACTTTAACTCAAAAACAACAGAAGAGTGTACTCATTTGTTTAGCATAGAAATAGAGCAAAAGTGAAGAATCCGAATAGGTTCTTAATAAAGCCCTTACTCACCAACCTGGTTGTGACATGCTTCATCATCGGGCCCCACCAGGAGAGGCCAAATGCCACCCTGGTGTGCTTCAACGCCAGAATTACTGCGGAGCTGTTTTTTTTTTGTGTTCAGTGAAAGTGAGTTAAAAATGTCTAGATTGTGTCACAAAATAAATTTTATTAGCCTCTTCGCTGCGGCGGAGTTTCCGCCGCAGCGCTCCCGCGGTGCTGGACATTCCGATCTCGGGCGTGGCATGACGTCTCCCGGCCGTCGTCCGCACACGCCCATCGTGACCGCATGACGGCCGGGAGACGTCATGAGCACCGAAGAAGTTAATAGCCAGACATGTATAAAAACAAAGTGAGGGATATACTGGCTAGATAAATTGTCTAGCCCTATCCACTAATGTTGGTGAGTAAGGGCTTTATAAAGAACCTATTTGGATTCTTCACTTGTGCTCTATTTATATGCTAAACAAATAAGTACACTCTTCTGTTCTTTTTGAGTATATCGCTTGGGGGATTAAGAGTGTTCCTCAGATAAATTCCCTTCCTCTCCTGTTGTTTTCGTGAAATTACTTTAACACCACTGGAGTCACAGACGTCCTCTCAAACAAGCCAACGGCAGCAGTCCCAGCCACAGCGCATTAGAGGACCGAGGACAGACAAAAGACGGCAGATGGGTCCTGGGACCAGTGTGAATTTTTCGCCGGAGCAGATAACAAAAAATCAAAGAGATGCTCTCCTGACCGCGGTTGCTCTGGTGGAACACGATGCCACGTCAGTCGCGGAAACTGTGAACTCTTCCGAAGATACCAATGCACACTTTGACTCGGAGAATAGTGTAGCGCTGTTCCCTCGGATTACGCCACAGACTGCCAATGACTACTAAGGGTGATTGCTGACTCCTAGATTGCAGTCCTGGAAAGAGGAGTATGTAACTCCCTATAATTTGTAGCCAGATGGTTCGTTGCTCATTGTCATTGAACCAGAATGGGACCCTGGCTGGAGCTCCGTAGATGATAAGAATTGTATATAGTTTGAAGTGTGCAACGTAAATGGTGGTAGTCACCCCCCTGTAGCGACTGCACCAAGTTATAGAAATAGTGGAATTCTGGTTGAACTTTTTGTTATGGTTTGGTCATCTAGTGTTTTATGGGGGAACCTAGTATTGGGAGCTTTATTGGGGTATTGGGACTCAGACGCACTCTGGGTATTTTACAGGCAGCACACAGGGACTGATGTACATGACAGGCCGCTTTCTAGCAACACCAATGTCACAGCCTAGTAAATATATGTAGACATCCTGGAATGTAAGGGGATTGGGCTCCATACATAAGAGACACATAATCCTAGCACAATTGAATCGTAGGAAGACACATAGTATTCCTGCAAGAATCCCATTTAACTAGTGCAGAAGCTGCTAAGCTACAAAAGAAATGGAGAGGACAATTATTTTACACAACATACTCATTTGCCCGTGGGGCTGCCGTATGGGTCAGAAATGGCACCCCCTTCAAGTTAATAGAACAAAGAGTGGATTCCAATGGACGGTATGTACTGTTGCATGGGTTACTAGACGGGGAACACAGTGATAGGGAGTGTTTATGCCCCAAATAAAGAACAAGATAAATTCCTTGAGATACTTAGCAATGTGTTGATGGGGTGGGTGGAGTATCCTTGGGTTTTGGGTGGTGACTTTAATGCAGTGATGGTTATCGGGCTAGACAGGTCGCACCCCCCTCTTCAGGGCACGGGTGTAGAAAGCAAGCAGATGCACTTAAGAGTTGGGCGGAGGGCTGGGGCGTGGGAGATGCATGGCGAATGGTGCTTCCAAATGATAAAGAATATTCTTTCTTCTCGGAGCCGCACTGCATACACGCATAGATAAGAGTACTCTGCTCATTAAAGTTGATCGCCAATGTTACAGACACCACGTAATTAGGCAAAACTTACTCTGATCATAACCCCATAGAAGTCACACTAATATGGGGCAAAATACCCACACTCATACCAACTTGGAGGTTGCACCCCTCGTTGTTGGAAGATCTGGTGTTTCAGAAGTCCATTTCCACTGCCATAGTTAATTATTTTAATGACATCACAGACACTGCTAGCACACGTCAAAATGAATGGGACGCTTTTAAAACTGTGATACGGGGGCGTCGATTAGTACGCGGGTGGAAGCGTCTTGTTGGAAAAACTCACAGAAGTGGAACAAAAGCTGAGTAAGCTAGAACACGAAGCAGCATCGAGCGACGCACAAAGACGAGCTACAAGATACACACGCTACACTGCTAGAAGATCTTCGTATTTTAGATTACCGCTCCAACACACAGAAACAGCATGCAATAGCGGATAGAGCAGGCCCCCTACTCGCTAGAATTATCAAAGCTGCACTACCAGTGTCCCCTTTCTTGAAATCAACACTATAGACGGTGGGGTGGTACATACCCAATTAGAAATAAACACAGTTTTTAAAAATTATCACGAACTATATGAGGAGCCGGAAGAGATAGGTGAGGATGAATACAAATCCTCCTTTGAGTGACTGCAATTCCCACAGATATTAAACGATCACAAGGCAGACCTACAGAGGCCTATAACTAACATGGAAATAAGGGCGGCCATAAAGGCTCTCCCTCGCAACAAAACACCAGGTAATGATGGGTTGCCCATAGACTTCTATGCAACATTCTCAGAATTGTTAATTCCCCATCTACAGAGACTAGATCAGGCCTCGTTAGACACCGTTTGCTTCCTACCACCACACTACAAGCGACAGTGGTCTCGCTCCCAAAGCCGGGCAGGGATAATAAAAACATGGCAGGCTACCGCCCACTCTCACTTTTAACCCCTCGCGTGCGTCAGCCAACACCCGTCGCGAGCACTACCTTGGTAGCGCTGCGCACATCCGTTGGCCGACATGGCCCCGCCCGCGCAATAAATCAGCCGCACCTCGGCGGAATTTACGTCACGGTTAACGGGTTTAATACAGATTAAAAGATAGAGTAAATTACTGGCAAATATAATTATTCAGTTTATCCCTCGACTGATTCACTCTGACCAGTGTGGGTTTGTGCTGGGTAAATGCACGGCTCTTAATATTAGGAGGCTCCATCAAGTAATGTCTTGTACACCGGCTGAAGCCAAGGCACAGGTTGTTATCTCTCTAGACCTCCGTCAAGCGTTTGATTCACTGCAATGGCACTATACGTTATGTACTCCCCCAAAGTTTGATATTCCGGAGGAGTTCGTGAAGTGGATACAGCTGCTCTATACGAACCCCACAGCACGTGCACGCACGGGAGCTCAGGTCTCACAACCATACGCAGTAGCGAAGGGGACCAGACAGGGCTGTCCGCTCTCACCTCTCTTATTTATTTTAGCCCTTAAACCTCTACTTCTTAAATTATGTGCCCTGGCAGGACATAGGGGGATATGGATAGGAAGTGAGTCACACATTGTTTTGGGCTATGTGGATGACCTCATACTATATTTCAATAATTTGAATGGGAATTATGACCCAATCCCCATGATCTTTGCTACATTTCAATGGCTTTCGGGTCTTTCCATAAACAAAAACAAATCATATGTGTATTGTTTTTAAAGACATGGCACGGGTTGCCCCGATACACTTTGGATGCTGGACATTTCAAACAGCGTCTGTTACCTTTAGATATCTGGGAATCCAGATATACAGAGCGACGGAGGATATGCTAGATGGAAATCTGAACCGAGCTATAGCGGCGCTTAAGGCGCAAATACGATTCTGGACCTCATTGCCACTATCGGTGTCGGGACGTGTGCCATTGCAAAAATGGTGGTCCTTCCCAGACTGCTATACTATTTCACCAATCTGCCTATCATGATCGCAGCACCGGTGTTTAAACTACTAAATTCCCTCCTAATAGAATTAGTATATGGGGTGCGGGAAGGAGACGGATAGGGCTCACTAAATTACAACTGGACACGACACACGGAGGACTGGGAGTACCAGACCTGAAAGCTTATTGTTATGCGGGCCAGTTGCAGTGGATGGCGTATTGGATTGCAGGACGCAATCTACAAGAAATCGCCATGATGCGCCGTGCCTGGGAACGGGGAGAATTACATACGCTGTTTCTACCAAGCAGCAAAATTCCTCTGGTAGTACCACCATTGCTCAGAATTGCTTTGCTGTACTGAATAAAGGCAACACGGTACACGAAGGTACTGTCCCCTTATGCTCCCAATATTCCTCTAGTGGGACTCCCATTACCATTAGGGACGGTAACGCTTAGGCATTTAGCGGTTTGGGAAGAGCTGGGTGCGAACAGTGGGCATGCTATTTACGGATGGTACATTGATGAACCACGACACATTCGTGGACACACAGGGAGTGCCTAATACATTATTTCTACTTAATGCAAATATCACACAAAACATTCAAACCGTTTGGGCCCCGGAGGGCACGGAGCCTCCAACGCATGCACTGACACATATGCAATACTTGATGGAAAATGGTAGGCACCTGACAAAATGGTTATACCGAGGGATTCGGACGCACACTGCAATGTCACTTCAAAACACTCGAGACAAATGGAACACGGATATAGGGTGTGTCCTCAATGATAAAGAATGGAAGGATCTACTGGAGAACCCCAGAAAGAACTCCAGGAATCCAAAATTTAAATTCATACAACTCATGATCGTCCACCATGCCTATCTGACTCCTCACAAATTAAACTTAATGTACCCGGATATGGCAGATACTTGCCCTAGATGCCATTCCTCAGACACAGCTTTACTACATATGATATGGGTTGCCCAAGATTGACTTTACTGGGCAGCAGTACACAGAATAGTGAATGAGGTTGCCCCGGTAAGGAACAGGGACCCATTGCAGTATTGTATTTTGGGACTGGGGCCGGGTGGAAAGGTGGCCCTGTCCGCAAATTCGCAAACCTATGAGGTGTGAGGTGGAAGTCTACCATATCACCATTGCTACTAGACTGGTATAATGAAATAGTTAGATGGGGCAGGGCAGAAGGGGCAGAGCTTAAACGGGAAGAACATAGAGGATTACGCAAAAAAGAAAACATCTTGTTAGGATGGAATGCGATGCTGGAATAATTTATAGCCATGGATGTACAGATGCAGTAGGAGGCCCCCACCTCACTTCTTGGTGTTATTTGCAAGAATGTGTCGGGCGGGAAGTGGGATGTTGTACACTTGGTATGCAATATAAAGGCTACGGAATATAACTGAGTTTGTACACATGTGAGAAAGTGGCTCTGTATATACTGTTCCCAAATAGGTACAGTGTGTACAGAGTCCACAGTCCCCAGAGGTTTGGCAAAGGCTAAAGTTAGATATAACATTACTCTCTAAAGTGGTAGCTTGGTCGAGCAGTAAGGCAGTATCAGAGGACAGTGTAAAGCATTTGTTGTACACACTCAGTCAGCAAATGGTCTCACACACTCAATAACTGAACTCTAGGCCAATGGTTTATATAAAAAAAAATATGGTTGTTTTATTTTTGAACCAACAATAGGTATCCAAATATACTTTCTCAGAATGAGAGGCTTTAGTTAAATACTGTTGCAATATGCACTTGACTTGTAGGTAATAGTTACAGGTTGTTGCAATAGGCAACACAATTTTAAACACAATAATACATTGAGCTCAATGTGAGTTTTAAGTTATTTGCAATAGATTACTTTCCGGATTACTTTTCAAACTCCAGGACTGGATCCTAGATTCAGTCCTGGGACAGTTCTTGGAAACAAGTGAGTACATTCGTCTTAGTTACTGTTGTGATTTTTAGGCAATATTTTGCTATTTTAAAAGTTGACACTTAGAAGAAATTTCATAGAAAAACAGTCAATGATTCCATATGGGAGAAAATTAAAGTTCCGGGTAAAGTATGTTCTCGTTACTTTTGTAACCCAGGGCTGGGCTCCTAAGCTCAGTACTGGGACCTCTACACAGTTGGTACGATTTTTAAAGAATATTTGTAGTTTGTAAAAATCGACACTAAGAAGAAATTTCACAGAAAAACAGTCAATGATCTCCTATATAAGAAAATTGTGTTAGTGGTAAGTAAGGTTGCGAGTACTTTTCAGGGTCAGTGCTGGCCACAAAGATCCAGCACTGGGATCTCTCATAACGGCAGGTGAGTATTTCCGTTTTCGTTACTCGGTTGATTTTAGGTGAATATTTTAAGTTTTAGAAACTCCACACTTAGAAGAAATTTCAGAAGAAACCAGTCAATGTTACCCTATGGAAGAAAATTGGGTTATCGGCTTTTGGGTAAGTACTCGACTGGCAGAGTTAAGGTTCTGGGGAAAGACTCAGGGTCTCCCAGGGTCAGGTTGGTACAGCTGTTACACCCTCAGCGGCCTGGGGCGGCCGGGTGCAGAGTGAGTTAAGCCCAATGTTATCCTATGGGAGGCAGGGGGGCCTTGGTTGGTGGCTGCTGACTAGCAGGCCACGCAGCTGTGGGAGCTGGGCTCCTGGTCACTGGCTCAGGGCAAATGGGGAAGTGGGTAGTAGTAGAAGTTACACTGCCAGGGCCACTCGGGCGACAGGGTGCTTTTGAGTCTTCGGGCACTCAATGGATTTCAAAGGGAAAGCTCCAGGACGAACAAAGGCTGCAAAGCTCGGGGACGAAGATTCTTCAAGTGCCACCACCACTTCGAGAGGTAAGTTGGGTACTTGGAGGATAGGTAGGTACCCAGGAGGCGGGCACAGGGGGCCGCAGGGTGCCTTTTGGTGTGAGGAAATCTTACCCTCTGTTGATCGCGGTTGGGGGGGTCCCTGGTTCTGAGGCTGCAGGCGTCATCAGGAGCGTCGAGGTGGGTCCTTGGGTGCCGGATTCGGGGTCACAGTCGCCAGGGGGACGTCCTCTGGGTCTTTGTCCACTCCGGCACAGGCCAGGCTTGGCAGGTGCAGAGTGTGCAGGGTTCGCGGTTCCGGGCTGATGCCAGGGGATAGAAACTTGCTTTGAGCAGAGCCACTGCTCAAGGGAGTCCCAGATGCTCAGAGTCACAAGGTAGCCATGTCCTCCGGGGTTTGTGAGGCTGCTGGCCACAAGAGGTGCCGGGATTTAGCAGGAGCAGGTTCGAGGGTCGACAGGCCGGTAGGGCTGGGGCCAAAGCAGTTGGTGTCTTCCTCTTCTTAGCAGGCTGCACGGCGGGTCTTTCTTCTTGCTCTTCTTTGCTTTTTCTGAATCTGGAATCTGAGGAAGGAAGGTTCAGGGTGCCCCTAAATACTAGATTTAGGGACGTTACAGGTAGGTACACCCCCTATCCTGCCACTCTCCTGTGGGAGGGGGGCAGTAGCCTAGTTCTGATTGGGCAGGGCTTCCCATCTTCAACATGGCGAGAGCCCGGAGATGTGCTGTACCTCGCCTCCCCCACCTGAGGGGTGGGGTTGGCAGAGGCTGCCACATCCCCTGTCCTTACTTGGGGTTTCCGGACAGTCTTCCCGCCAGAGTGGGGTCAGAACCGGTGGGGGCCAGTTCACTGGGTACAGCAAGTGGCTTGGAGAAGCTCACAAAGACGGCATGCCTTTGAAGCTTCCCCCTGCCCGTCCTGGGCGAGGAGACCTAGCACCTCGCCCAGGATGTTCGTGTTTGACAAGCTCTCAGCACCATATACTCTTAAATGGCAGCACTGCACTTACAGTGCCCAGGAATGGACCTGGGTACTGTAGATGCACAGGGGTCATGCTCCTGAGCCCACACCACTGGCATAGGGCACCCAGCTAGAGGGGTGGCTGAATGTATGCCAGGGCAGTGTAGGTTGTGGGCATGGCACACGGTGATGTGTGCCATGTCGACTTTGTTTTGTACCCAGACACTCAGCCTGCAAGGGCAGTGTGTTTGTGTTAGGGTACAGGGCCTCTAAGCGTGGCACAATAAGGGCTGCAGCCCTTAGAGGCCTTCCCTGGTCACAAGGCCCTGGGTACCATTTACCAGGGGCTGACATGTGGCCAGGGTTTGCCAATTTGGGGTTTTAGGTTTTTAGGGAAGGAACATAGGCCCTGGGCACCTGATTGGCAGGAGTCGAGGGCACACTCAGTCAAAGTACACTCACAAATTCAGCAAAAAGTGGGGGCATACCATGTAAGAAAGATGGCACTTTCTCACAACATACTAATGGTCCATACAGTGGTGCTGCCTGATGAAAATGCATATTACCATATGGCTTTGTCTGTAAGGGGGTTAGGAGTGGGCAGAATAGTATTACGTTTGTAGCCGCTATTATAGTGTATTGTATAAGCATGCACGTTTTAGTGTGTAAATTGTAATGTCACGGAAACGTAATAAAAATAGGTTACAAAAAAAAAATGCAACAGAGGAGGAGAACCCGAGATGCGTTCAATTAAACCTCTACTTAGAACTGGACAATTTGGCTACAACACATGCACCAATTATGGCTGATGAGTGCTAATAATTGTGGCTATCCATATGTTGTATGAGCTCGGATGATGAGGGAAGACGGTAGGCAGGGAGGTGGGGAACGGAGAGGTAGGAGTGGAGCGACGTGCTACATTGTTTTCTGCTTGCATGCGAAATGAGAGAAACTTTAGAAAATGAAAATTTAGAATAAGCTTGTCATTGGTTGTACTAAAACTTGTATTAAAAATGAAGTTATAATAAATATTCTTCAGGACCTATAGAGGACAGCCAGTGATCCAGAGTCCCTTGGTTGACATTTTTCAGCCATGTACCTGAAGTCTCTTCAGAAGGCTACAGATTTGTTCAGAACCTGCCTTCCAATTCCATATTAACTTCTAACTTATTTATTTGTTAGATCAAATAAAAAATCCATCGATAACACAAACAAAATTATTATTTTCATAATAAACAATAAGAGTAAAATCAAATTGATTTATATGTTATAATCATTGAAGCATTTACTAGTTTGTCTCTAATCGGCCCATCACAATCTTGATGCAATTTTAAAACTTTTCAGCACCTTACTTCTCACATGCTAGGCCGCTAACAAATACTTTGAGGTTCCAACTACACACAGGAGCGGTTACATTCACATCGTTACACCCAGCTTCAAGCCTAATCATTTAACTCATTGGATCTTACTCTTTTATACGCACAACACAAAATACAAAAAGTATCTCAATCTCATCCAATTGCTTGCCTAACGAGTGAAGCTTGCTTGCTTGTTTATTAGTCAGCCATGAAGTCATAAATGATGCTAACAGGAAAATACCCAGCCGAAACTTAAGGTTCTAAGATCTGGCTAAAGAATCAATATTCTCAACAAAAATGTCAGATTTGTAATCACATTTTATTGTTAGAAATTCAATTGCCAATCTCCCTGTGGTGGGTGACAGCTGCATTTTTTCTACTGTACGAAACCAAAATATTCTGTCCACAATCCTTTAAGCACGCGAGTACTAGCCCAAGCTATGCAAGTACATTCCTTATATGTTTCAACCAAGGAACCTTGGATACCTGAGCTCTACTAAAAATATTCTGAAGACACATCCTCTATATGGCAAGTTCCTCTAAGGTCAAGAGGTTAATCTAGTATAGAATTAGTCTCCGCTTTGCATGCTCGCTTTTGGGTTTCAATGCTAAATCAAGTCTTTCAGGGACTACCAGGACAATTTGGGAAAACCTAAGTAGCAATTGTATGAAAGTATTTTCAACTATTTCAAGTTACAGTGCCCCCAAAGCTCTGAACCGCAAGGTGACATGCTTGCTGCCTGGGCTCAATATTTTATGAGAGTTTGTGACACTGTATTGCATATTGTGTGTTTTGCAAACGTGGTAGTCGGTGTTACTCTGTGTTTTAAGAGTAGTGGAGGAGTATTTGGAGCCTTATATTATCAAGCAAGCCTAATAGTATATCCAGCTCTGCTGCTACTAACCAGTTTCCCCCTAGGGACCCTGTCAAATGTTGCAAAAAGGCCGACAAATGCCATGTAAGGATTTACCCAACTGATGTCAAACAACTTCCACTGAATCAGGAGAAGTGGAGCACCTGGCTGAATGTACAAATTCTGGGTGCGAACCCAGTCTGGAATGGACTATATATGCCATTTTCAGACATCCAGATCATTAGCCTGTCAAGAGCCTGCATGCAGAATATTTTCTGCAGGCTGTCGAACAGGCTAATAGGGTGGTAGTTACCAGGTACAGCTTGACTTATGTAATGGTACTCTGTTCTCTTCCATATGTCAGTTATTGGTGCGCCTGTGGCTAAGGAGTTGGATAGACTATTAATATATGGGACCAAGGCAGGAGGTTCATAAATAAACAAATCAGCCTGTACCTTATCCAGTCCTGAAGCCCTAGCTTGTTTGGGGACGCATTATTTTTATCATCCAGGGAGAAAACTAAGCTTGCGGCTGATGTACATTTCGGCTCAGTTTGAGAGAATAGGTGTAGTCCATCTTCGTCTAAATGTTCGGTGTATAGGGTCTCATAGTATGTAAGCCTGGATATGAACTTCTGTGCTCATCAGTTTATTTTACCCACAGTGAATTATTATTTGCCAAAAGGATTTTTGTATCATTATTCCTAGTTGCCTGCTGGCTTAGTGGACTAAAGCGTCCACTGTAGGGAGTCAAGGTCACACGTTCAACTCCTGGTGGGTCTACTCAGCCTTACATCCTTCTGAGATTGATCAAAATGAGTACCATTGAGTTGGGTAATAAACATCTGTTATTTAGAGCCAAGATACCCATCGTTGTGAGCGTGCGCTTTACAAATACACGTTATATGTTTTATCATGTGTAATAGCTCCTCATTTCTCTGTGTACCCTTCGATCTTTGCTCTTTGAGAGAGTCCTCAAATAATTTCCACATCAGTTTAATTCTATCTGTATGCCCAGTTTTATTGCAGTTAAGAATTCAATATGCCGAGCTCAGCAGCTAGGGTTAAACCACTCACTGCCTCTTGAACAATTCCTGTCCATCGTACAATTCTTTGTTAAAAATGCCTTTAAATCCCTACATAGCATATAATGACTTTCTGGAATGGATGGTCTATGTTACTGTCAAAAAATTCCAAGGTAGGGATGATGATACCATATATTTATTGTATGTGTCAGTTATCAGATCTGTCCATTTAACATTCCTCCTTTTACTTGACAACAATGCCAACAGCCTCTATGCTAGAAACCCTAGATAAGTCTGGAATTGTGGGAGCTGATAAATGGAAAAATCAAAGTGTCATGGTCACTCATGTATCAGATGGACCTTCATGACAAATCGTTCCTCGTCATAACTGTATATCTAGAAGCTCTTAATCTATACTGCTATGTAGGAACCACTTTTAAAGGTTGGAATTGCATCTGCATTGGATGGGGAGGGGCCACTGCATACACGGGGGCTAAAAAATAACTAAATATCAATGAGTTGTAAAGCAGACCTTGTAGAATGAATTCTGGGAGGAGCGTAAATTGTGAGATGTCCCAATGAGCATCCTTATTTTTCCCACCTCTCAAATCAACCCAGAAGGTTCAAAGGTCATATTAAAATCTCCTATATAGGAGGGAGGAGCCAAGATGGCGACCGGAGCAGACGCTTGAGCGCCCGGCTCCGCCGGCCCTTGGCCTCGGACTATCATCCTGATTCCTATCCTCTCCGATTTTCGAGGTGCAACGTGCGCAACGACGCGCTGACCGCGCCGCCGCTTTCCCGGAGTCTAAGCCCGCCCGGATGCCGGAGCTCTTGGTGCCTTTGTTTTCCGCGCTGGACCCCTGCTCCATTGTGGCCTTGGCCGGCCCCCTGGAAGCTCCGCAGTCACTGGACCCCCGGCGCAAATCTGAGCCCCGCGGCCCCGATCCCGCCTCACACCACGGACTGTCGCCAGACGAGCCGGGGGAGAGACGCCCGGACACCTCCCTCACCTTTCACCTGACGGGCTGGAGCTATAGGGTAAGCCCCGGTGTGGCGGGTCTCCTGCCCCGCTCTGTGGCCCGCGCTGTGGAAGGCTGCAGACCCCCTTCTTCTATTGCCTAGTCGGCTGCAAAGAGAGTCCGAGGGAGGGGAAGCGACTGCTGGCTTTCACCTGTTGCGGCGCAGACCTGCGGGGAATTGCCTCCTTGTTACGACCCCCCCCCCCCTGGCCACTGTACCGTTCAGCGGTAAAACATGGCGTTGATTGCCTGCTCGCTGCTGGGGGGTGATGCTCCGGTCTCGCCCGCTGCCCGCTTCGCCCTCCCTCTACCAGACTCCAGCTCCACAGTGCCGTCCCGGATTGCTGCCGATGTGGGGGCGCAGCTTCCGCTGACATGCGGCTCCGTTCTGGCTGCCCTGCGGGACTTTCGTCTGCAATTGTGTGTTGGCTTGCAAACGCTGAGTGAGCGGTTCGACTCCATACTGTCGGCTGCGGGTCGTGAGCGCCCCGTTGGTTCTCAACAAGACGTGGGTCTGCCAGTGCTTCTGTCCTCTTGCGGGGACGCAACGACTGGGTATAATCGTGCTACACTGGTGTCTGCATCTGGCTTTCCCGGCACCCAGGATCAATCGATCTCCTGCTCAATTGTAGACACTTTGTTTCCCCGTTCATTGCTGCCTGCTTTGTTGTGGCCTGCCTCACCGCGCCCGCAAGAGTATCCAGCTGAGCGACACCTGACGTCCTCGAGGAACCGTTCACGGTGGCCTACGGCTTCTTTTATGTGGAACCCCTGTACTTTACAGGCCAGGTCTGGATTTTATATGGTGCACAAGGGGTCCTCAATAGATGATCGGCGGCCATTTTGTGACTCTACTTCTCCATCTTCTCCCAAGCGGCCATATTGTCTTTGTCTGCACGGGCTGCGGGGCCTACATGTGGGGGCTAGTCTAATCTTACGCCCGCGATCGGGCCAGGGCTAGATTTCTATCACCATGGTTTCACGGATGGGCTGGACTGGGACTGGAACTGTCTGCATATGTTGTGCGCACTCGTCGCGATTTGTCTGCCTTCATTATATTGTTGTGACAAGTGATCTTCACACGACCGCCTTCGGGCGTAGTGGGTTCTCAGTGTGTGGAGGCGTAGTTGGCCGGTGGTTTCGGGCGCTCCGAGGTTACGTGGGCTCCTCCCCGCTTTCTTCTTTGTTTTCTTATTTTCTTTCCTTCATTCCTACTTTCTCTCTTGTCTATATTTCGGGTTCATTGGGCGACAGGCACTATGCTGGGGGGGGGGCAGGCCGTAGCCTCCGCATTGGTGTAGGGTGGGGGGGTAATTTACTGTTTCTTTTTAGTTCTATGGGCCTTTTCTTCTATGTCTCTGCGCTGTCCTTGTTTCCGATTCGGGGTCCGGGTGTGGGGTGGATTGAGTGGGGGCGGCTTTGGAGGGGTGCGTATTTACTCATGTGACTATCCTGTTATATAACTGCATCGCCTCACTGTCTGAGATTTCTATGGCCGTTTTTAATGATGCTGCTGCTCTCCCGTGTGATGGAGCCATCTTGCGGACTCGAATCTCCTTGGTTCTATCCTCTACTGACTTTTTCCTCGATAAAATTATTTTGAAAACCTTAAAATTAACCTTCACTTCTCCTTCCCCTGGTGTCAAGGATCTTTCCAGTGTATAACTCCTGAATCGTTGCCAATCTTGACCATTGATGCACAGGGGATGTAATGTTTGTCTCAGTGCTTAACTGTTTTGTGGCCGGCCTGATGGTTGTAGGCCCGTATTTGTTCTTTTGCTATGCACAAATAAAGGTTTTTTAAAAAATAAAATAAAAAAATAAAAAAAAATCTCCTATATAATAAAGGAGGCTTTGCTATAGTTAGTTTAATATACTGTCAAGCAGATGCAAGGTTTCTGGTTTCATAGAGTTGCTAATGCATTTATTGTATTTATTAAGTAAGACAATACATTTCTGGTTTTTAAAATGTTTATCGCCACTAGATCTGATGATCTAGTTGATATATGCCTCAGATCACAAGAAAGGGACCTTTTTGCCCCCGCACACAATCCACCTGAGGGCTTACCTGTAGGAGACAGGCTCCGTATATACAATACCAAAATGAGGTATAGAGTGCACAGAGTCCCGAGGAACCACAAAGGCAGAGGTTAAAGCAGATAGCCCCTTACTCTCTATTTTTGGTAGTGTGGGCGAGCAGTAAGGCTTTATCAGAGTGTAGTGTTAAGCATTTGTTGTACACACTCAACCAGCAAATGATGTCACACACTCAAAGAATGACCTCAGATCAATTTCGCTTGTATAAGTTACTTTATTTCTAGAACCAAGCCAAGCCTGGCACAGGTAAGTGAAATAAATGATTTGCAAAATCTTATGCAGTGTTGTACAACTGAATACAAGTTGAAATATAACTGATTGAAATACAGGTAAGTCAAAATGTCGAAAAAACTTTTTAGATTACTTTATGAATTACTTTTCCTACTCAGCGAAATATGCCTAGATATCACACTGGGACATTTCCTAGAGAAAGGTAAGTAAAGCAGTTTTTAGTTATTTGCAGTTTTTCAAGATCTCGCATGAACCAACTCCACATAATTTTCACAAGAATGCAGTCCTATGGGAGGAAATTAACTTATCGGTTTTAATGTAAGGGTTTTGGGGGTTGATTTTCTGGGGTTAGAAGGAATATGCTACTTACCAGTATGCATCTGTTCTTGGCATGTAGAGCTGCAGATCTACACACTTTTGCATAGATCGCCATCTGGTGTTGGGCCCGGATGTTTGCAGTTTGTTTTTCCTCTTGGAAAAGTCTTTGGAAGTCACGAGGTCGGTGACTCCTCCCTTGGATCGTATTGCGCATGGGCTTCGGCTCCATCCTCAGACTGTTTTTCGCCAACAGGGAAAGATGGAGCGTAGTAATAACAGTGAAGAAACCCATGTGTGTTGTATCTAAATAAGATAGACTGGAACAGATACAGGTAGCCGGGGAGGCAGGTGGGCGTGTGTAGATCTGCAGCTCTACATGCCAAGAACAGATGCATACTGGTAAGTAGCATATTCCGTTCGAGGCATATGAGCTGCAGATTACACACTTTTGCATAGACTATATAGCAGTTCCCAACGTTAGCGGCGACCACCAGTATCTGCTGCAGTGGTTTGAAATAGTGTTTTTAGTACAGCCTGGCCCACACTAGCTTGTTGCTTGGTTTGCACATCTACACAGTAATGTTTAGTGAAAGTGTGCGGTGTTGACCATGTAGCTGCTTTGCAGATACCATCTAAGGGGATGATCCCTAGAAAAGCCATAGAAGCCCCTATCTTTCGAGTAGAGTGGGCTTTAGGGGGAACAGATAGCGTTTGTTTTGCTTTGTGGTAGCAAATCTGTATGCATTAAACAATCCACCTAGCTATCCCCGATTTTGAGATGGGGTTGCCCTTGTGTGGTGGAGAGAAAGACAAACAGTTGTTTGGTCTTTCTGAAAGGTTGTGTTCTATGGATATAGTAAAGTAAGGCCCGTTTAACATCTAGCGTGTGTAGAGCCCTTTCTGCAACAGTTTGAGGTTGCGAGAAAAATACCGGTAATTCTACCGATTGGTTTAGATGGAAGGGGGAAATGACTTTGGGTAGGAATTTTGGGTTGGTACGGAGAACAACCTTGTTTTGGTGCATTTGGAGAAAAGGTTCTTGTATAGTAAGTGCTTGTATTTCACTGACCCTTCTAAGGAAAGTGATGGCTACAAAAAAAGCTGTTTTCCATGTGAGAAATTGCAGTTCGCATTTATGCAAAGGTTCGAAGGGCGGTCCCATTAGCCTTGTGAGAACTATATTTAAGTTCCACAAAGGTGAGCGTGGTTCTCTGGGGGGAATTATTCGTTTGAGGCCTTCCATGAAGGCTTTAATGGCAGGCACTCTGAAAAGTGATAGGTGCTGTCTGTTCTGTAGGTAAGCAGCAGTTGCTGCGAGGTGTAGCCGAATGGATGTATATGCTAGGTTACACCTTTGTAGATGGAGCAAGTAGCATATGATGTGCTGTATAGACACGTCTAGAGGGTTGATTGTGTTGTTATGGCAATAAACAACAAATCTTTTCCACATTGCAGCGTAGCAGGCCCTAGTGGTAGGGCGTCTAGCTTCTCTGATGACGTTCATACAGTCAGGGGGAACGTTAAGGTATCCTAATTCTAGGATCTCAGGAGCCAGATCGCAAGGTTGAGCTGAGCTGGGTCCGGGTGTCTGATCTCTCCATGGTTCTAGGTTAGGAGGCATGGTGAGAGGTTTAGCTTTTGGTGTGGTACTACCGAGAGTTCCAGCAGCGTGGTGTACCACGGTTGTCTGGCCCACGTTGGAGCTACTAGGATCAGTGTGAGGGAGTGCCGTTGTAGCTTTCGCACCACTAATGGAATTAGTGGGAGAGGTGGAAAGGCCTATGCAAATTTGCCTGACCAGTTCATCCATATCGCATTGCCTTTGGACAATGGGTGTGGGTATCTGGCGGCGAAGCTTGGGCATTTTTTGTTTTCGTGGGTGGCGAAGAGGTCTATCTGTGGATGCCCCCACATCTGAAAGAACGGGTGAAGAACCTGTGGGTGAAGTTCCCACTCGTGGATCTGCTGCGTCTGTCTGCTGAGCAGATCTGCCATGGTGTTTTGGACTCCTGGGACATGTTGGGCTAGGAGAAAGATTTTGTGTGGAATTGCCCATCTCCATATGCTCTGTGCTAGTTGAGAGAGCTGTGGAGAGTGTGTGCCGCCTTGTTTTTGAATGTAGTACATGGCCTTCATGTTGTCTGTATGAATAAGGACTGCCTTGCCTAAAATCTGTGTCTGAAAGGATTTTAGGGCTAGAAAGATTGCCAGTAACTCCAGGTGGTTGATATGGAGTAACATTTGTTGCGGCGTCCATGTGCCCTGCACGGTGAGGTGTAATAGATGAGCTCCCCAGCCAGAGAGCGATGAGTCTGTTGTTCGGATTATTTGTGGAACCGGGTCCAGGAACGGTCGACCTCTGGAAAGATTTGTGGTGTTCCACCACTGCAGAGAGCGATGGGTGTGACCGTCTACCAACACCAGATCTGTCAGTTGCCCCTGGGCCTGGTTCCATTGGCGCGCTAACCACTCTTGGAGTGGACGCATCTGGAGTCTTGCATGAGGCACTATGAAAATGCAAGAGGCAATCATCCCTATCAGTTGCATAAACACTCTTGCTGGGAGAGAGTGTTGAGGTATGAATCTTTGACGCAAAGCCTGAATGCTTGCAATCCTGGCAGGATTGGGGTAGGCTATGGCTTTTGAGGTGTCTATGGTGGCACCGAGGTATTGCTTTGTGTGGGATGGTGTTAGCTGGGACTTTTGGTGGTTCACCGTGAAGCCTAGCTGGTGAAGTAGTTGGATTGTAGTGGCGGTGTGATGTACACATTGGTTGTAGGACGTGGCTTTTATTAGCCAGTCGTCCAAATATGGGAAGACGTGAATGTGCTGTCTTCTGAGGTGTGCCGCCATTACCGCTAGGCACTTTGTGAATACTCTTGGTGCTGTTGTGACCCCGAATGGGAGCACCTTGAACTGGTAGTGTTGCCTGTCCACTACAAATCGGAGGTACTTTCTGTGAGCATGGTGTACCGGAATGTGAAAGTATGCGTCTTTCAAGTCCAGTGTGGTGAGAAAGTCGTTCTGGGAGAGGAGCGGAAGTACCTGCTGAAGTGTTACCATGTGAAAATGGTCCGAATGTATGTATGTGTTTAGAGGCCGGAGATCTAGAAAAGGTAGTAGAGTCTCGTCTCTTTTTGATATCAGAAAATATAGGGAGTAGACGCCTAAATTTTGCTGATTGGCGGGGACTTGCTCTATTGCCTGTTTTTGTAGATGTGGAATGTTCGTGACATTGGGTGTTGCCTGGGTGGAATGTTTGGGGGGGTAGATGTCAATTCTAGGCAGTACCCTGAGCGAATAATTTGGGTCACCCATCTGTCTGAGGTGATGGTCTCCCAGACCTGAAGGAAATTTTGTAGCCTACCCCCGACCGGAGTGGGATGGTCTGGAGGGAGCGGGAGGGGGGGGGGGGGAGCCATTGGGTAGGCGGTGTGGCAGAGCAGGCGGTATTAGTTTTGCCTCTGCCTTTATTGTTATTGCCCCTATAGCCGCCTCTTTGATAACCCCTTGTGAAGGTGGATTGAGCAGGGGATTTGTAGGAAGTGGACGCGCTATCTGAGGAGTAGCCTCTAGCCGTACCCCGAAAGGAAGAGCGGCGAAAGGAGCGCCTAGGAGGGTGTGACTGCAGGGCTCCCATAGATTTCGCTGTGACCTTCATTTTCTCGAGGGCCATCTACCTTTGGGCCGAATAGATGTTCTTGGTCAAAGGGATGATTTAGGATGGAGGCCTGTACCTCCGGTTTAAAGCCTGAAACTCTCAGCCAAGCATGGCGACGGAGGAGGACGCTAGTGTTAATGGCCCTGGAGGCTGTGTCTGCTGCGTCTAAGGCACAGCGTATAGAGGTGTTAGTTATAGTCTTACCCTCTTGAATTCATTGGCTCTATCGTATCTGGCCAATAGCGCTTGAGTGTTGGCGATACGCCATATATTGGCTGTCTGTGACGCAGTGCGCTTTCCTGACTCGTCCAGTAGCTTTGACTGTCAGGTGGTGGTGCTTCGCCTGACGCCTGGGAGTTTGACCTCTTCCGTGCAGTGGAAACCACTAGGGAATCTAGTGGCGCTGGCCCTTTGATATAGGCAGGATCTGTGGGGGCAGCTTTGTACTTTCTCTCTATGCGTGGGTTAATGACCCTAGCCTTGACTGGGTCTTTAAAAACCTCTGGCGCATGTTTTATTACCCCCTTGAACATAGGTAGTATGGCGGTAGACCTATGTGCGGTATCAAAGGTGTCGAGGAGGAAATCCTCCTCTACTGGGTCAGTGGGTAGCTCTACCCCGTGATAATGTGCCGCCCTCTGAAGTAGGTGGTGAAAACCTAATGAGTCTTCCGGTGGAGATGACCTGGACGGGTAAAGGTCATCTTGTGGGACGTCTGGAATGTCTGGATTATTATAGTTGTCCCATGGCTCTGGGGAACCTGTAGGGGTGGGCTCTAGTGGCACATCCCCTGGATCGTAATATGGGTCCCCCTGATCATCATCATCTCGAGCCTCGTGTTCAGGGGAGAGGCAGAGGTTGCACACCTCATGAAGATCGGTGTGGGGGAATTTGGACCTACATCGAGGGCACTTCTTGAATGGAGTTCTTTCCATCAGCCGGGACCGGAGCTTGGATAGACCCGAAGGCCGCCATCGACGACTGGAATCGAAGATGTGTCAAAGAGAAGGTGATTGAGGAGATCTGGATCTGAACAATACCGCGATGAGCGAGGATTCCGCTTCGATCGTCGAACTGGAAATGTTCGGAACCGGAGCGCAAAGTATTACATCCGAGCCCGATGGCGGAAAAAAACATGGAGCCGAAGCCCATGCGCAATACGATACAAGAGAGGAGTCACCGACCTCGTGACTTCCAAAGACTTTCCAAGAGGAAAAACAAACTGCAAACATCCGGGCCCAACACCAGATGGCAATCTTTGCAAAAGTGTGTAATCTGCAGCTCATATGCCTCGAACCCAGTGTTCCCCCAGGCTCAAGGATGCACTCTCAAGGCACTCTCAGCGGCACTAGGGCGGCCGGGTGCAGAATGTTGAGGCCCAATGTTATCCAATGAGGGATAGGGGCATCCGGTTGGTGGCTAGTCACATGCAGGCCACAGGCTTGTGGGAGCAAAGCTCCTGGTGTTAGGCTCAGGGCAAAGGGGGAACCGAGTTAGCACCCAAAGGGCACCCGCAGCTGTGAGCAGGGTGCTGTTTTGGCATCGGGAGCCATGTTGATTTCACTGAGAGTTGCCGGTTTGAGATTTTGGCTGCAGGCTCGGTCCGGGAAGACTTCCGGGAGGAGTCAACAGCTGGGCAGGTAAGTTGGAGGGCTCGGGGACGTAGGTGCACCTCGGGTTCTCTTCTCCAGGGTGCAGGGTGACTGGATGCAGGGATGTCTTTTGAGGTCGGATTTCACCTTACCAGGCCACTCGTGGTTGGGGAGTGTCTTTGTGCAGAGGCTGCAGGCGACGCGGGGGAGTCCTGGAGGGGTCAACCCACGGTGGATCGCTGGGCCACTCCAACTCGGGCCGTAGGCAACGGATGCAGTAGTGGTTCCAGGCGTCTGGTTTCTTTGTCCTCAGCAGGCTCGGAGTTTTTCTTGACTGTTTCTTTTGAACAGAGCTGCTGTTCACAGGAGATCCGGTCTTTGTTGAAGGAAGTCCTGCCAGGGGTTCTGGAGGTCGCTGGCTGCAGGCCAAGGTGAGTTTTGGAGCAGGATCTCTGAAAACTGCAGATGGGCCAGTAGGGCTGGGTCAAGTCAGTTCTTCTCTGCTGGGCATCTTCTTTCATCCTTCTTCGTAGGTTCTTTGCTCAGGGCTGCCCCATAAATACTGTATTTAGGGCATTTATGGGGTCTTGAGGTTTGTAGCCAATGAACTCATAACCTTAGGGTGACTACACCCTTTGTGTGCTCACCCCATGTGGGGGATTGGGCACAATCCCTAGTCCTGATAGGAGAGTGTCTGCCATCTACAAGATGGCGGGCACTGAAGAGTGGGCTTCACCTCGCCTCCCCCACCTGAGGTGGCAACACATTCTGGGCTGTGGTAACGATTGCCACCTGTCTTCCCACCGAAAAGGAGTGGAGACAGGAAGGGGGCTACTCCTGATAGGAAAGGCTGGGGGTTGCATTACAAGGCCTTGGAAGCACCCCTGCCACAGATGGCTCTGCCTGGCCTGGGGAGGTATGACCTCCTCCGCCCAGGAAAGGCTTGGTTTCTGGGCTCAGGAAGCGAAGGCTCTCACCCCAGGGGTCCAAAAACATGTTTCGTGGTGGCAGGCTGGTGTGTACCATTCAGGGAACCCACAAGAGGCTGGTCATTTTTCAGGGGGCACCTCCAAGATGCCATCTGAATGCATTTTTTATTAAACTCCTGTGAGAAAGTGCCATCTTTCTTGCATGGTATGCCCCCACTTTTTGCTGAGTGTACTTTAACTGAGTGTGCCCTGGACTCCTGCCAATCAGGTGCCCAGTGCCTATGTTCCTTCCCTAAACAAAAACCTCAAAACCAAATTAGCAAACCCTGGCGACATGTCAGCCCCTGGTAAGTGGTACCCTAGGTACCCAGGGCCTTGTGACCAGGGAAGGCCTCTAAGGGCTGCAGCACTCATTGTGCCACCCTTAGAGGCCCTGTACCCTAACACATACACACTGCCCTGGCAGGCTGAGTGTCTGGGTACAAGACAAAACAGAGAGACGACATGGCACACATCCCTGTGTGCCATGCCCACAACCTACACTGCCCTTGCATACATCAGCCACACCTCTAGCTGGGGCCCTATTCCAGTGGTGTGGGCACAGAGGCAGGAGCCCTGTGCCCCTACAGTACCCAGGTCCATTCCTGGGCCCTGCAAGTGCAGTGCTGCCATTTAAGAGTACATGGTGCTGGGAGCTTGTCAAACACGAACTCCACAGCACCATAATGGCAGCACTGAAGACTGAGAAGTTTGGTATCAAACTGCTCAGCACATTAAATCCACACTGATGCCAGTGTGGGATTTAATGTACCAAGCACCACAGAGGGCATCTTAGAGAGGCCCCCTGAAACCTAACCTACAATCCACGTCTGGTCTGAGGCTGCCTAGGCTGCCACACAGCAGATATGTTGCTGGACCCCTGGGTAGGAGAGCCCCTGCTCTCCTGGGTCTGCAACAATGCACATCCTGGGCAAGGTGCTAAATCTCCTCCCCCAGGATGGGCAGGTTGAAGCTTCAAAGGCATGCCGCCTCTGTGAGCTTCCCCAGGCCACTGCAACCCCCCACTCTGGCGGGCAGCTTGGCCGGAAACCCCAAATAAGGACAGGGGATGTGCCAGCCTGCCAACCTCACCCCTCCGGCGGGGGAGGCGAGGTGAAGCACATCCCCAGGCTCTCGCCATCTTGAAGATGGTGAGCCCTGCACAATCAGGATTAGGCTACTGCCCCCCTCCCACAGGAGAGAGGCAGGATAGGGGGGTTTACCCACCCCAGGACAGGGACCCATTGGTCCCTGCCCTTTACCTACCTGTAACGCCCCTAAATCTAGTATTTAGGGGCACCCTGAACCTTCCTTCCCCAGATTCCAGATTCCAAAATCCGAAGAAGAGCTAGAAGAAAGAAGACCTGCCCTGCAGCTGCTAAGAAGAGGAAGACACCAACTGCTTTGGCCCCAGCCCTACCGGCCTGTCGACCCTCGAACCTGCTCCTGCTCCAACCCGGCATCTCTTGTGGCCAGCAACCTCACAAACCCCCGGAGGATTTTTGGCTCTAAACCCCTGGGACTCCCATGAGTAGAGGCTCTACTCAAAATCTACTTCTAATCCCTGGCAGCAGCCCGGAACCGCGAACCCAGCACACTCTGCACCAGCCAAGCCTGGCCTGTGCCGGAGTGAACAAAGACCACGAGGACGACCCACGGAGACTGTGACCCCGAGTCCGGCACCCAAGGACCTCCCTCGACACTCCTGAAGAAGCCTGCAGCCTCAGAACAAGGTGCCCCCCCCAACCGCGATCAACAGAGGGTAAGATTTCCCGACACCAAAAGTCACCCCTGCACCCGGCAGCCCCCTGTGCCCAATCCCGGGGTACCTACCTATCCTCCAACTACCCAACTTACCTCTCGAAATGGTGGTGGCACCTGAAGAATCTTCGCCCCCGAGCTTGCAGTCTTTCTAAACCGGAGATTTCCCATTGAAATCAATTGAGCGCCCAACGGCTCAAAAGCACCCTGCACCCAGCCGCCCGAGTGCCCCTGGCAGTGCAACCTCTACACCTATCTACTTCCCCACTTGCCCTGAGTAAGTGACCAGAAGCCCAGCTCCCACAGCCGCGTGGCCTGCTAGTCAGCTGCCACCAACCAAGGCCCCCCCCCCCACCTCTCATAGGATAACATTGGGCCCAACTCTCTGTGCACCCGGCCGCCCCTGTGCCGCTGATGGTGTGCCAACTGTACCTACCTGACCCTGAGAGACCCCTGAGGCTATGCCCAGAACCTTAACTCTGCCAGTCGAGTACTTGCCTTTAAACCGATCACTCCATTTTCTCCATAGGGTAACCTTGACTAGCTTTTCCTGAAATTTCTTCTAAGTGTGGACTTTTCAAAACTTAAAATATTCACCAAAAATCAGCCGAGTAACGAAAACGAAAATATCACCTGCTCTTAGGTGAGCTCCCAGTGCTGGATCTTGGTGCCCAGCACAGACTCTGAAAAATACTTAAAAAACTGTACTTACCAGTAACGCAATTTTCTTCCATAGGGAATCATTGACTGTTTTTCTGTGAAATTTCTTCTAAGTGTCAATTTCTGCAATCTTTAAATATTCTTTAAAAATCGTATAATATCTGAAAACGTAATTACTTACTGGTTTTGGATAAATGTCCCAGTACTGAGTCTAGGCACCCAGTACTGGATTACAAAAGTAACGGGAAGCTACTATACCTGCAACTTGAATTTTCTACCATAGGGAATCATTGACTGTTTTCTATGAAATATTTTTTAAGTGTCAACTTTTAAAATAGCAAAATATTGTCTAAAACTCATCACAGTAATTACGTCGACTTTTATCACTTGATTCCAAGTACTGACCCAGGACTGAATCTAGGTTCCAGTCCTGGAATTCCAAAAGTAATCCTAAAAGTAATCTGTGGCAAATAACATGAAACTTCCATTGAACTCAATGCATTATTGTGTTTAGAATTGTGTTGCCTATTGCAACCACTTGTAACTTTCTACAAAAGTCAATTGCATATTGCAAAAGTATTTATATAAAGCATCTCATTCTGAGAAAGTATATTTTAATGTCTATTGTTGGTTCTAAAATAAAACAAACATATATGTTTTATATATAAACCATTGGCCTAGAGTTCAGTTATTGAGTGTGTGAGACCATTTGCTGACTGAGTGTGTACAACAAATGCTTTACACTGTCCTCTGATACTGCCTTACTGCTCGACCAAGCTACCACTTTAGAGAGTAAGGTTATATCCAACTTTAGCCTCTGCCAAACCTCTGGGGACTGTGGACTCAGAAGTGCTGCAGCCCTTAGCGGCCTTACCTGGCCACAATGCCCGTGGCACCTTTTACAAGGGTCTGACATGTGGCCAGAGTTGCCAATTGGGGGTACAAGGTACAGTTCTGGGGAAAAATACAGGCCCTGGGAACCTGATCGGCAGGCACCCAGGGCACACCAAGCCAAAGTGCATCGGTAGTCTGGCAAAAAGTGTGTGGGGAGGGGGGAGATAAGGTTACTGCAACAGAAACCTAGCTTCCTACAGTACCCACCTCTGATCTTGCAGCCATGGATTGTGCAACTCACTATGACATTCCTTAATAGCCTTGGTTCCTTGGAAAATACAAAAGCCAAAAGGTGTATATTAAAAGAACGCTACCACTGACTGCTAATTTTGCTTTTAAACCGGATATATTCCAGATCACCATTGATACCATCGTCAATGCGGCATGCTCATGATTTGTTAAACTCCTAAATCTACCTTCTAGAGTAACTGACAATGGGAAAGAATTGGTGCTAGAACAATCAAATACTGCTCTAGCACGCGGTTTCCTGAGCTTTGCATGTATCTAAAGGATTTGTACAAGCTTGCCCAATATGAATGTTTGAACTAGGGTTAGCAACTTGCCAATTCAACACAGTCATCAAAGAACTAACCTTATGCAAATTATCAGAGCAGTAGCCTTTGAGCTGAGTGTAGCAAATCTGAGATGTATTGGCCATTCTTTTTTTCTGTAGCTCTTTTATTTCCCCCCTCCCTCAAAAAGTCAACAGGGCTATTTAGAGACTTGAGATGCGATGTTTAGCAAAGAACGCTGTATCCGACTCAGCACCATAAGTAATCATTGAAAATTCCTGAGTGCACGGTATACTCCGGGGAAAGACTTTAAAAATTGTTCATCCGACCCTCCTGGTGGGTCTGTTTTATGGCAGAGCATGATCAAGCCATCCACCAGACCAGCTTCTTGCAACGTAATTTAATGCAATCCTGGACTCCACTGAAACCAGGGCACCAGCTTGCAGAAATCACGTCTGCATGAATATTTGAATAAAACTATGGGGTGGATTATGACGGCGGGCGGATCGCCACCTCCCGGCCGGCGGTGGCAATCTCCCCACAATCACAACTACATTCACCCCCTGCCATATTACCATCGCTGGGGTACCGCAGCGGATGTAAAGTCAGTCTGCCGCTTTTCCGTCAGTCGGCAATCGTCACGATTGCTGGCCAGGCGGAACTCGGGCATTATATGGTGGCGGTGCCCTGGCGGTTCAGGCCTTTCCTAGGCGACGATGCCGCCCTGGAAAGGCTGGCAGGAAGTGCTTTGTGGGCCCGTTGCGGGCCCCCAGGGGGTTGCACTTGGGGGGGTACCTATGGTACCCCCTACATTGTCATACTCAAGGTGACAGGCACCGTGCGGTGCCTGTCACGTTGTGCATGGCAATGCACAGCATGCCTCTTTGGCATTGCGGCAGGTGCTGCTGTAAGCAGCACCTGCCGCCATGTTAAAGATGCGGGATGCGACCGCCAGGATGGCAGTCGCATCCTAATTGGCGGTGCAGAACCGCCACACCCCTGGTGGCCGGTCCCAGCACCGCTAGGGTGGCGGGCGTCCTGTAGTCCACCCGCCATCCTAATGGGGCCCTATGTGTAGGTCTGATCTACTGCAATAATTTATTTTCAAGAGAAATTAAATTTTCATGCACAGAGTTTTAATTTTGGCACACCAACCATTTCCTGTTAAATTACAGGAATATTTTTTAGATTGATATTTAACTTCCGACTGATCAGCAATCTCCATTATATCCTTCATTATAAGCCTGTTAAAAGGGGCAAATTAGTCGTGGGGTTCCTGACTGTCTACATATGATGTAGTTGAGATAGATCTCTGCCCATTGCTCCCTGTAATATTGCTATCAATAGCCCTTTTGTTTGCATCACTTTTTAATGTTCTCTCTCTGATAAACGCATTCAGGTTCATTAATGAATTCTTAACAGGTGGTAGGGCAATCTTTAATTGACTTTTCCACTTTGGATGTTCCCCGCTGCAAGGTTAATAAATAATCTGAAGACGGTCGGAGGGATTTACAACATATCTCTGATTGCCGACCTACAAGTGGCAGGAAGTATGATGGAATGCTCAATACGTGTTTACAAAATAGCTCAGTCAAAGTCATTAGTTTCTGCGCCTTTAATTACATAACGAGAACCTCCACCCTTCCAGAAGCTTGCAGCTTCATCTGTCAATGTCCAACGCCACTGCTATTCCCCTCCACTTGATCAGATCTTTCACACTTAATAATATTGTATCTGTTAGTGCAAACAACATCTAGTGAGGAATAATGACAAACTTAGCTACACATGGCCCACACATGACCCACTCGGGCAGGAAGGACCAAACCACTTTATAGTGCTACCACACCACTGCTAAGAGCTGCTGTCTCATCCTCTGCCCTCTCCAGATGACTAGCCTGGTGCCCAACTAGGTGTGTACATGATCAGGCAAAATATTGTCAGAAATGGGCTAGCCCACTAAAGTATGCTGTCATGGGGAGATGCAGAATGTTAATAGCACACGTACAAATCAAAACGTTCTGGTCCAAAGACTTTATATCAATGTATGCATAGTTTTTTTAAATAATATAGGCCATGCAGACAACTAATCATACCTTGTCCTCATTTGAATGTCTAGCAAGGATTATCACAGTGCAAATCTTCAACCTCCCACCACCCCCGGTGTGTCAAACAAAGCAACCGAAACCTAAGGCCTTGCCTTCTACAATAAGTAGCCTGTACATGTAAAAAATGCCTGTGTACAGGCTTAAACACAGTATATAATAACAAACCTCTTTCAAAACAAATTGGCTTTAACCATTGATTCTCACAATCAATAGGTCAGGCCAGTTGCCTTTGATGTAATTTTCCATATTAAATAGAACAGACCTATGGCCGATGGGTTTTTCCAAATGAACTAATAAGGCCTGTAACCTTTATTACAGGCTCATCACCATAACTAAGCCAGGCCTACATTACTGAATATACATTTTTCTACAAGGTAACTATCAATTATACAGTTATAAAGTTGGAAATATCCACAAAGATAAAGTTGATAAAACAATTTACTACCCCACGTAAGAGGACCTACAACAAGTGTTCTCACACTACAAATCTTCTACCCCGAAGGTTTTGTCAGCTGATTAACTAATACCAGACAGCTTGTCTATTACAGTAATCTATGTGAATCCATGTCAGGTCATTTCATCACGACAGCTTTAAAACAAGGTGTTATCAATTCATCCTTAGAGGCGGATAGGCTTTAACATGCCTAGTCACAATAAATAAGTCAAACTTGCTGCTTTTCTCATCAAAATAAACCGTTCTGGCAGGTCGCCATCTTTTCTCAATGGACCAATCGAGCATATTACCTTGATCATTGGTTGTCACCATATAAACCTGAAGTCTACTGTACGGAATACAAGCTTTCTCACATAGCAGCCGTCTGGCAAATGGTCATCAAAATTAAAAATGTGTATAAAATTACATTTGGCAAAATAATATACACCCCTCTGAGAACAGCTAAAGAAGGATTATAGCACTGCAAATCTTACCCCACACTGATGCAGGAGTCGGTGGGGGCTGGACTGTTTGCTGCCTGCAGCAGCAAAGTTAGGTCCGGTGTATCTAGGCCTAGAGTTTCCACACCTGATAATTACAGGCCAGACGAGACTTGGAATTCCACGCTGCAGAGCTTCAATCAATTAAAGCTCCAGATGAAAGATTGTATCTCATAATGAGAGCCAAAGATCTATGAGAGAACATGTAACAAAATACTTGCCTACCTTAAGACAATACACCCTTAAAAGTCCATTGGCTTGAACGCAACGCTTCTACAGATTTCAGCATATTTTCCCAAAGAACCAATCAGGCTTGTAGCCTTTATCATTGGCTTGTTACCATAACTAATTCAGACCTACTGAAGTTTGACTAAGATTTCCCTCAACATTCAGGCACGTTGTTAGAAAATTATAACTATACGCAGATTTACAAAACAATATTCTGCTCCTCTTAAGAGGGTTATCTAGTATTATCAAAGTGCAAATTTACTATTAAGAGGTTTTTTCAGGTGGGAACCAACAACAAACACTTGCCTATTATGGCAAATATGTCTGATTCCATGAAGCAAAATACACATCTACAAGCTTTTATAAAATGTAATGCCATTCCATCCATAAAGCCTATTGGCTTTAAGATATGCCTTTCACACTAAATAAGAGGAAGCTAAACAGGGCCCCAGCTACCATTCTATTGTATTTATTTAGAGCTTACTACCCATAACATATCTCAAAACCACTCTTTATACAGATGTAAAACCTTCTTTAAGCCATACTGTTGTCAGTCACCTAATATCAGCACATATATCAATAAAGCTTTTTACTCAACTAAGCATTCTAGACAAGGAAGATACTTAGACAACCCAATTCTTAAAGTGACTACAGACCTGTTAAGAAGTATTGGGCTCGGTTGATTGCCATATATTAAAAAGAATGCCCATCAAATGTCTGTCTGAGTTTGCTGAATATCTTCCAGAGCCTGTTATTAAGATTCAATAATCAAACTTGCTTGTTCATGGACAAAGGATTGACAGGCATTAAGGCACCAGAGGATGCTCCAAGGGGTCCTCTGAATTCTTATTCAGTTTCTATAGTAAAGGCCCACAGTTGTTTACAGTCCTATATTCTCTTGCATCCTGGGGCCTGGGGCTGTTGACACCTTTCAACCACTATACAGTAGTAACTGAAATTATCAATCTTTTTGTCAGGACAAAAAGAGATCAGAACCCAGAGTTCTCACTTAGGAAGCTCTCGTGTCCAGGTACCAATGTTATTTAAGTTTCACAACCCTAGGGAGTTGGCGGTGTGCGAGTCCCACAGGCTAGTTCTATTGCAGTACTTTTTAGTGTAACGGGAGGGGTGTGCAGCAAGGACATGCCCCATCAACTCAGTCCTGCTGTGCTGAGCATAAGCTCTCTGACAGTATAAAGTGCAACAGAAGCATTCTTCCATGCACTTGCCATTAAAAGGAACATTTGCAAGGAAAGTTAATGTAGCTCCTTTTTTACATGTCGAATGAGCTCTTGGTTTAGTCTCTATTTGTATTCCAACTGTCCTGTGACATATCTGAACTGCTTGAGTAACCCAACTTGCTATGGTGTTCTTAGTGACTGGTTTTCCTTTCTTAATATCTAAGAAAAATAAGGAGAGTTGTTTTCCTTTCCTGATTTAGCTTGGTTTTCTCCATATAATACATTATTGGCCGTCCGGCATCTAGTGTATGTAGTGCTATTTTTGCCTGACTCTTTGGCTCTAGGAAGAAACTCGGTATTTGTATTGTTTTGTTTATGTGAAACTCAGAGATTACCTTTGGTAGGAAACGTGGGTTGGTCCTCATGACTATCTTATCTGTGTGCAATTAAATGTGCGGTGGTTCCAACTTACTTACTCTATGGAGAGAGGTCTTTGCGATTTGTAATGGTGTTTTAAGTGTGACGAATTTTAAGGTGTGTGAGAAACAGCCCTCTCTTGCATGGTATACCCCCACTTTTTGCTGAATTGCTGATTTTCTTTGACTGAGTGTGCCCTGGGCTCCTGCTAATCAGGTACCCAGGGCCTATGTTCCTTCCCTAAACCTGCATTGAAGCCTACACCCAATTGGCATCTCTGGCCACATGTCAGCCCCTTGTAAATGGTACCACAGGTACCCAGGGCACTGTGACGAGAGAAGGCCTCTAAGGTGCATAACCAACCCTTAACTTCCCAACTTACCTCTCCAAGTGGTGGTTGCACCCAGAAGTCCTCCGTCTCCCTCCCTGCCTGTAGTGCTTTTGAAAACTGGAGATTCTCCATAGAAAACAACAGGGCGCCCGTCTTCGAAACAGCACTCTGCACCCGGCCACCCCAGTGCCGTTGAGGGTGCACCTTGTGTGCTACTTTGTTTCCCCATTTGCCCTGACCTTAACCCTAGGAGCTTTGCTCCAACAACCCAGTGGCCTGCTTGCCAGCAGCCACCAACCGGAGGCCCCCAATCCCCCATTGGATAACATTGGGCCTCAATACTCTGCACCCGGCCGCCCTAGTGCCGCTGAGGGTGCAACAACAGTGCATCACAGACCCTAGGGGACCCCAGAGTCTAACCCCAGAACCTTAACTCCCACAGTCGCTTACTTACCTGTGAACCGTTAAACTGTTTTCCTCCAATAGGATAACATTGACACTTTTTCTCCAAAATGTTTCTAAATGTGGAGTTTTGACACCTAAAAATATTCCTTAAAAATCGCACAAATAACCAAAACGTGTTTACTCACCTGTTTGCAGGAAATGTTCCAGAGCTGAATCTAGGTATCCAGCACTGAGTTAGAAAAGTAACGTAAAAAGTAACTTCGCTGTAATTTACCGAAAAAGCCTATTCATGCCAATGTACTGCATTTGCTAAGTGTTGCATTCTACTGCTCCCCTGTAACTCAAAGTACAATTTCTATTGCATTTTTCAAACTATTCTATATCCAGTAACTTATTAAGTAAAAATATTTAATGCCTACCTGTGCCAGGCTTGCTTGGTTCTGAAAATAAGCAGTATATTTTCATAAAAAGACAATTGGCCTAGAGTTCAGTTCTTGAATGTGTGAATTCATTTGCTGACTGTGTGTGTACACATCAAATGCTTAACACTGTCCTCTGATACTGCCTTACTGCTCGACCAAGCTACCACTATTAGAGAGTAAGGTTCGATCTAACTTTAACCTCTGCCTACCTCTGGGGACATTTGGACTCTATACACACTATACCACATTTTGCTGTAGTATATATAGCCAGTTTCTTACAAGGTGGCCTTGTGGATGGATCCAAAGGTTCTTTGATCAGTTGGGGCAGCACTACATTTAGATTCCATGTAGGAGTTGGTGCACTCCTTTGTGGGGCTATTCTTTTAGCCACTTTCAGAAAGCATTTAATCATTGGTGTTGTGAAGAAGCTTCTTCCCATGTATAACCTTGTGTAGGCCACTATTGCTGCCAGATGCCGATGCATGATTAATAACGCATAGGTTAGCTTGAGGTCTAACAGGTGTATGACGTATAGGATAAATGTAGTCTCTTGCCCTGTCCTGAAAGAACCCAGATCTCTGACACAACCTTGCCACCACCTTGTGCATCTCTCCCACTTGGCTGAGTAGCATTTCCTTGTTGTTTGTCTTCTTGTTTCCCCGAGGATCACAGTTGTTTTTTCCGGAAGTCCCAGGTGTCCGAACTGTAGGTCTTCAGGAGCCATGCTGCTGGACTCGGTGTGTTCAGAGCTGAGTTTTAGAACCTTCCCCCACTTTGCATAGAGTGCAGATCTTGTAACACTGGCAGTCTCAGCACATGGTTGTGTGCCATCTCTTTTAGGTCTGAAAACCAGGTCTACCTCGCCCGCTGTGGAATGAAGAGTATTGAAGTCATCTGCAACTGTCTGCATTTGTTGGTAACAGTGGGATCGAGGGATCGACAGTGTATTCCCCAGGGAGTGTTGGTGTGGATGTCTGAACGTGAAGGATTGGCGTTTCGTGTGTTGCGAAAAGCTCTATTTCTGGTGTCCCCCCACCTTTTTGATTTCTGTTGGATTCAGTTCCCACTTGTGTCTCAGCTTAGGTTGTCCGCCTCTCCAATGTCTTTTCCTGGTAGATGTATCGCTGCCATGTCTGTCTCTGGATGGCCTATCTCCAGATCTCTTGAACTAGCCTCGAAAGGGCAAAGGATTTTGTTTCTCCTTGTTCACAGAGGTACAGTATAGTTGTGATGTCCGTCTGAATTTGTATTGATTTTCCCCACAGCTGCTTCCGATAGGCTTTAAGGCTAGGACAATGTTTTTAGTTCCAGTATGTTTATGTGTTGTACTGCCGCTTCTGGTCTTGAGCTTTCGCATATCAACTCCCAATCCACGCAATGGCCACTGTTCGAGACAGCGATATGAAGGGTCTTGTTACCACCACGTACTTTTCTCCTGCTCTCTGCGTGACAACCACTAGAACTTCCCAATTACCTGTAGCTTGTGACCACTGGCTCTGGACCGATTCCTGTATTAGTCTCATGTGTTGCCTCCTTGAATATGGTCAGGGTCACTGGAATTATGAGATTGTGCGGCCGCAGCGATTGTCACACAATTTTAGATTTGCGACATAATTCGTCATCTGCAGCATAATCCACAGATTTTTACATAAAAAGTTGTTTCTAGCACAAACAGTTCAAAAGTTACTTAAAGTGCAGCAACATGTGTTGACCTGCAGTGGAAGGCCCTTTGCAAAGTAGGACTATCACCTTTCTGTGCCTTATTGCCCCATTTGGGTGTTAAACTGGTACTAATGAAGTGCAACCAATGCCCATACAGTGTTACCAAGTTTAAAAATGATGAAATAATGGCATAATACTATTACAAAATCTGCCTTTGCATTATGCTGATTATTTTACCTTTTCTTGAAGAATAATTTATTCAACCCTGTGGCATAATTCCAGTGGTCCTGCATATGGACTTAGAGGTATGCAGGAAGCCATCATTTCCAGCATCTCCCTTCAGTCCTCAATGTTACAACCTACCCTTGCAGTATTGAGTTTCTTGGGTTATCAAAAGCATTCTCTTCTCACAAGGTTATGCTGTCGCCTCCATGTTTATTCTTGTTCCAAGGAAAAGCTTCTCTTGTTCTGGTGTGGGTAACGATTTTTCCATGTTTATCGAAAACCTCAGTCTGTGGAGTGTCGTCATCACTGTTTTTATGCTGTTCCTACACTTCTATAGTGAGTTTGCCTTTACCATCCAGTCTAGGTAAGGGTACACATGTATTCCTTGCCTTCTCAGGTGTGCCGCAACTGCTGCTAAGCATTTTGTAAACACTACGGACGCTGATTTTATTTCAAATGGCAGCACAACAAATAGGTACTGTGTCCGGTCTATAACGAAGCACAATAATATTTTGTGCTTGTGGTTTTATTGGGATGTGTATATATGCATCTTTTAGATCTAGGGTCGCCATATAGTCTCCCTGCTGACTATCATCCAACAACATTGTCATTTGAGCTTCTGTGTTTTCATGAACTTGTTTAAGAAACTTATGTCTAGTATAGGCCGCAGCGACCCGTCTGGTTTTGGCATCAGAAAGTATGCAGAGTAGTTTCCCTGGTTGATATACTTCTGGGGATTTGTCTGTATTGCCTTTTTCTGCAACAATTCTGATGTGAAGTGACGTTCCTCCACTCTTGGAAGAAGACTCCTACCCCCCTCCTCCCACAGGTGTTTCATCTTAGTAGTACATCAGATTAAACCAGTGCAGTCCGTAAGCGCCCTCCTGAAATGTGCATGTCACCCCCCGTTGAAAACAGGCAAGCAATTATTTACAAGTTAAACAACGTGAAAGAAAGTAAGTAAATAGTACATCAGACTAAATCAGTGCAAGTTATTTCTGCAATAGATTTCAAACATGATTTTAGAAACGTCCATGCACCCACCCCCTCCCGAGAAATCCAATGGTGAAGTTCATGCCCGACAAATAAAAAGCCAAAATTTCGCCCAGCTGAAGAACGGGATACCTTTTAAGATGGCGATGTCTAAAAAAAAAAAAAAAAAATGGCACAAGCAGGCTCCATGGAGAAAGTACGATGCATTCCACTTTCCTGTAAACGCTCTCACTTTTAAACACCAGGGTCCCTCGAAGACACAGCATGACATTTGACCTCTGACTTTGAAAGCCCAGCAAATGTGACGCGATAAGAAGAGCTACAGGCCTGTTTATTACAGAAAACGAGTTTGTTGAAGAATACTGTAAACATGGCTTTGGCACAGGGAGGTCCGTTCTCGAGCTGTACAGCCTTAAGCAAATAAAGCCAGCAAAGCGCCAGAATAAGCGAGTTATAAATCACAAAGCCAATGGAAAGCAACAGGCAGAATGCCCCCCTAGGTCAACTTTCTGAAATTCCCCAAGATGTCTTCGCATACCCATCAACTGCACCATTTGGTAGGCTGCAACCTAATAAGACAGGCTGCTCAGGAAGCTCTTCCCAGACAGCCAGAGTTTAAACAATAATAAAGAAATCCCTCTGGTGCTTTAACCAGAGGGGCCTTTATATGCCTCCCCAGAGTTGGTCAATGGCCAACAGACACACATAAATCCCAGAAGAATATAGGCAACAGTATATTTATTTATACCTAAACTTCCACCTGAACCACCACGAAGACCCCAACACCACCCACCTCCTAGAGAACCTCGCCAACAGAGGACTGAAGCAACTTGCCACCGCCCCCAATGCACACAGCAGGGCACACACTCGGCCCAGTCTTCACAGAAGTAAACAGCGTTTCCTTCAGCCACACCACAAAACTTTTTTGAACTGATCAACCCTGCATCCACTTCTTCAGAAAACCCACCGTACACAAGCACGCACACTGCCTCCCCTGCAGAAGCTGGAACAAAGTCACAGAAAAACAGCCCACCTCACCTGCATTCCACCTACAACACCACCAGACGCTAACACCACGGCACGCAACCTCCACTGCTGGATCACAAACTGTGCAGACACACTCGCCCCCTCAAGAAAGCTACAGGACGACACAGTAAGAAAGCAAGCTGGTTCACCCCTGCACTCCAAGAAACCAAGCGCTCCTGCGACGACTTGAAAAGGCATAGAGGAAACAGAACAACCCCAGAAACACGCACCGCCTAGAAAACAGCCACCACAGCACACCACCAACTCATCAAATCCACAAAGAAGAACTTCCTTCAAGACAGGAATCCTCACTAACGCCCACAACTCCAAAGAACTCTTCTCGATCATCCAGGAATTTGCTAAATCCGGCAGTGTAACGGACATCCCACCCTCCCAAGACTCTACACCTTTATTCACCTCAAGATTAAGAAGCTCTACAACAACTTCGACAACCACGACCTCTCCATCACTGCAGCCCCCAGACCCAGCAACGCCACCCAACAGACCCTGCTCACTTGGACCCCGCTCACAGCACAAGACACCTTAAAGACCATGAAGAACATCCACTCTGGAGCACCCTCAGACCCCTGTCCTCCCTATATCTTCTAGAGCCACCATGGCCATCGCACCTGAACTATGCTGGACGATCAGCTGCTCCCTTTAGACCACCACTTTCCCCAACAACTCGAAACACGCTGAAGTCAAACCCCCGCCTGAAAAAACCATCCGCAGACTAGACGGGCTTTAAGATTTCCCCACTTCCATTCGCAGCCAAGGTCATCGAAAAGGCAGTCAACACCCAGCTATCAAAACTTCATCAAAGCCAACAATGTCCTGAACACCTCCCAATTCGGATTCTGCAGCAATCACAGCACCGAGACTGCCCTACTTGCCGCCACCGATGACATCCTCTCCCTCCTCGACCAGGACCAAATTGCAGCCCTCATCCTCCTCGACCTTTCATGCTGTCTTCGACACAGTCTCCCACCGCACACTAGCCACCAGACTCCACGACACCGGCATCCACGAAAAGGCCCTAAACTAGATACGCTCATTTCTCACAGTCAGGACTCAGCGAGTCAGTCTCCCACCCTGCCTCATGGAACCAAAAGAGACCAGATGTGGAGTACCCCATGGATCCTTCCTCAGACCCACCCTCTTCAACATCTACATGGCCCCCCTTGCAACCATCGTCAGAAACCACGGGCTCAACATAGTCTCCTACGTGGACGACACCCAGCTCATCCTCTCCCTCACCAAGGCACCCAACAGAACCAGGCACAACTTCCAAGAAGGGATGAAAGCTGTCACCACCTGGCTCAAAAAGAGCTGCCTGAAACTCAACTCAGATAAAACAGAAGTCCTCATCCTTGGCTCAACCCACTCTCATGGGACGACACCTGGTGGCCTCCCCATCGGAACCCCCTTTCCCACCCTGACAGACCAAGCACGAAACCTCGGCATCATGTTACACGTCAGGCTTCCTGGTCCTGGTCTATATGTCCCTGAACAGCACTACCAGTACCATAATGCTTTGGGTGGGTGTGAGAAAGTGGCTCTGTATATCCTGTTCCTTAATCGGTACAGGGTGTACAGAGTCCACAGGCCCCAAGGGTTTAACAGAGGTTAAAGTTAGATATAACCTTACTCTCCAAAGTGGTAGCCTGGTCGAGCAGTAAGGCAGTATCAGAGGACGTGTAAAGCATTTGTTGTACACACTCAGTCACCAAATAGTTCCACACACTCAATAACTGAACTCTAGGCCAATGGTTTGTATATAAAAAAATATATGGTTGTTTTATTTTAGAACCAACACTTGGAATTAAAATATACTTTCTCGACAGGAGATGTTTCATAAAAATACTTTTGTATAGGCAATAGACTTTAGTAAACAGTTACGAATAGTTGCAGTAGGCAACTCTATTTCTAAACACAATACATTGAGCTCAATGATAAATTCAAATTATATGCAACAGTTTACTTTTTAGATTACTTTTGTAGTTCCAGGCTTGGATCCTAGATCCAGTCCTGGGTCAGTTCTCAGAATCAGCTGTTGAAAGTCGACTTTGGTACTGTAATGATTTTTAACTAATATTTAGCTATTTCAAAAGTGAGCACTTAGAAAATTTTTCAGAGCAAACAATCAATGATTCCCTATGGAAGGAAATATAGGTTACAGGTACAGTAGGTTATCGTTACTTTTGTAATCCAGTACTGGGTGTCTAGACTCAGTACTGGGACATTTATCCAAAACAGGTAAGTAATTACGTTTTCAGATGTTATACGATTTTTGAGGAATATTTAGAAATTGCAGAAATCAACACTTAGAAGAAATTTCACAGAAAAGCAGTCAATGGTTTCCTATGGAAGAAAAATGAGTTAAAGGTAAGTATAGTTGTGGGTAATTTTCAGAGTCAGTGCTGGGCACCAAGATCCAGTACTGGGAGCTCACCTAAGAGCAGGTGAGTAAATTCGTTTTTGTCACTCGGCTGATTTTTGGTGATTATTTGAAGATTTGAAAAGTCCACACTTAAAAGAATTTTCAAGAAAAAGCCAGTCAATGTTACCCTATGAGGAAAATGAAGTTAGCGGTTTAAGGGTAAGTACTCGACTGGCAGAGTTGAAGTTCTGGGCATAGACTCAGGGGTCCCCCAGTGTCAGGTAGGTACAGTTAGTTCACCCTCAGCGGTTTCAGGACGGCCGGGTGCAGAGAGAGTTAGGCCCAATGTTATCCTATGAAGGATAGGGGGGCCTTGGTTGGTGGCTGCTGTCTGGCAAGCCACGCGGCTGTGGGAGCTGGGCTCCTTGTCACTTACTCCGGGCAAGTGGGGAAGTAGGTTAGAGTAGAGTTTTCACTGCCAGGGCCACTCGGGCGGCTGGGTGCAGGGTGCTTTTGAGCCGTCGGGCGCTCAATGGCTTTCTATGGGAAATCTCCGGTTTGGAAAAAGACTGCAGGCTCGGGGACGAGGACTCTTCAGGTGCCACCACCACTTCGAGAGGTAAGTTGGGTAGTTGGAGGATAGGTAGGTACCCCGGGATTGGGCACAGAGGGCCGTGGGGCGCCGGGTGCAGGGGTGCCTTTTGGTGTCGGGAAATCTTACCCTCTGTTGATCGCGGTTGGGGTGGCACTCTGTTCTGAGGCTGCAGGCTTCTCCAGGATTGTCGAGGGGGGTCCTTGGGTGCCAGACTCGGGGTCACAGTCGCCGTGGGGTCGTCCTCGTGGGTTTAGTTCACTCCGGCACCGGCCAGGCTTGGCGGGTGCAGAGTGGGCTGGGATCGCGGTTCCGGGCTGCTGCCAGGGGTGAAAGGTAGGTTCTGAGTAGAGCCTCTACTCATGGGAGTCCCAGGGAATCAGAGTTCAAAGGTAGCCAGGTCCTCCGGGGTTTCTGAGGTTGCTGGCCACAAGAGATGCCGCACTGGAGCAGGAGCAGGTTCGAGGGTCGACAGGCCGGTAGGGCTGGGGCCAAAGCAGTTGGTGTCTTCCTCTTTTTAGCAGCTGCAGGGCAGGTCTTTGTTCTTCTTGCTCTTCTTGTAGTTTCGGATCTGGGGAAGGAAGGTTCAGGGTGCCCCTAAATACTAGATTTAGGGGCGTTACAGGTAGGTGAAGGCCAGGGACCAATGGGTCCTTGTCCTGGGGTGGGTACACCCCCTATCCTGCCTCTCTCCTGTGGGAGGGGGCAGTAGCCTAATCCTGATTGGGTAGGGCTTCCCATCTTCAAGATGGCGAGAGCCCGGGGATGTGCTTCACCTCGCCTCCCCCACCTGAGGGGTGGGGATGGCAGGCTGGCACATTCCTTGTCCTTATTTGGGGTTTCCGGCCAAGCTTCCCGCCAGAGTGGGGGGTTGCAGTGGCCTGGGGAAACTCACAGAGGCGGCATGCCTTTGAAGCTTCCCCCTGCCCATCCTGGGGGAGGAGATTTAGCACCTCGCCCAGGATGTGCATTGTTGCAGGCCCAGGAGAGCAGGGGCTCTCCTACCCAGGGGTCCAGCAACATGTCTGGTGTGTGGCAGCCTAGGCAACCTCAGCACAGACGTGGATTGTAGGTTAGGTTTTAGAGGGCATCTCTAAGATGCCCTCTGGGGTGCTTGGCACATTAAATCCCACACTGGCATCAGTGTGGGTTTAATGTGCTGAGAAGTTTGATACCAAACTCCTCAGTCTTCAGGGCTGCCTTTATGGTGCTGTGGAGTTCGTGTTTGACGAGCTCCCAGCACCATGTACTCTTAAAAGGGCAGCACTGCACTTACAGAGCCCAGGAATGGACCTGGGTACTGTAGGGGCACAGGGCTCCTGCTCCTGTGCCCACACCATTGGCATAGGACACCCAGCTAGAGGGGTGGCTGATGTATGCCATGGCAGTGTAGGTGTGGGCATGGCACACAGGGATGTGTGCCATGTCGACTCTCTGTTTTGTCTTGCACCCAGACACTCAGCCTGCAAGAGCAGTGTGTGTGTGTTAGGTTACAGGGCCTGTAAGGGTGGCACAATAAGTGCTGCAGCCCTTAGAGGCCTTCCCTGGTCACAAGGCCCTGGGTACCTAGGGTACCATTTACCAGGGGCTGACATGTGGCCAGGGTTTGCCAATTTGGGTTTTGTCTGTTAGGCAGTTTTTTTAGGGAAGGAACACAGGCCCTGGGCACCCGATTGGCAGGACAAGGGCACAACAAGGAAAAGTGCATCAGCTATTAGGCAAAAAAAAGGGGGGTGGTGGTGGTGGTTACTGCAACAAAAACCCACTTTCCTACACAAGCCCCCCATCAGCCCAAAGGCCAGGAGACTTCTGCCCACGCTGGGAGAGTCTACCTAGTCTTTCAGGCGAGGAAGAGTTGGAAGTGGTTTGAAAGTTGCAGGGCCTACTCTGCCTTATATCCTTTTGTCCAAGTCAGTACCTTTGGGAAGCTGGCCTGTCTTATTAGTCTCAGGACCTAACTCCCAAGGCTCCTCTCCTTGTCTTTTAGTGTCCTTGTCCCATTTTCCAATTTTGGGTTTTGAGGTGCATACATCTGTAAATTCTAACTTAGCCAGGGCTAGGCCCAGCTTACCCACAGAGGTTACCCACAACTTGAGCAACCCCACCATGACCAATAAGGTCATGGGGCCTGACTTGCTATTTGGCAGGGGGTTAGGCCACCATGCCAAGGATAGGGCTGCCATGAAGGCTAACACCCAGCAGAGGCTGCTGACAGCTGTCAGTGCCCAGAACCACACCTTTAGCTCCTGACTGGCAAGTGAGGGGGCTATCTTATAGGTCTCTTTGGGTCCTGGCTGTTGGTCTGTTTGAGGGTGGGGGGGTCACTACTCTTTGTAGGGAGCACCCTTTCTCCGCCCTCTGTTCTGCCATCTGAGGAGCCACTAACTCAGGTTGGACAGTTGCCTGACTAGTCAGGTCTTGTTGTTGGTTAGGGGGGGCTGTACCAGTGCCATTGTTTGGGTCTTCCCTCACTGGGATAGAATCTCCCTGGCCCTCTGGAACTGTGGCTAACAGTTGCCCACCTTTCCTAATCTGTTTCTTCTCACTCTTTTGGGGCTCAGCTGCGCTAACTGCAGGTTGAGCACCCACAGGTTCTTTGGGTGAGGCCTGGCATTGGGCCAGCACCTCTCTTTGGCTCAGTTCCACCTCTAAGTGATCATTCCCCAAGAGACAATCAAGGGGGAGGTTTTTACTGACTATCACTTTTCTCCATACAAGGGATCCAGCTGTGGCTAGGGGCACGATAGCCACAGGCTTAACAGTGACTTCCCCTGGGACAGTTCTCACCCTTCTTGTTTCCCCTGGGACATATTGGTGTGGGAATACCAACCTGTCATGCACCACAGTGTGACTGGCACAGGTATCTCTCAGGGCAGTGGCTGGGATTCCATTCACCAGTAGGTGGTGAAAGTGCCTACTCCCCTCTGGGATCTCCAGCTTGCTTCTTGAGCCCATTCCCCAGTTGAAAGCTAGGAGGACTTCCTCATCTGAGGACCCTCCCTCCCAAGCTACACTGGCAACCCCTGGGGCTACACTAGTCACCCCTGGAGCTGTACTAGGGACAGTTGTAACACCATATTATGTTGGGATCCCAATTCCTACCTTGGTACCCTGGTTTAGTTTGTGAGGTGTCTTGGGGCCCACCCTCCTGGACAGGTTTTTAGGGGGCTACCTGGGACTCCTTACTTTTATCCGCAATGGGTTCACTCTCTTTCTTTTGGAGAGGCTTTGGGACCCCTTTGTTTTGGTCACCCCCAGTGGACGTCCTAGTTACCCTAGTCTTGACCCAGTGGTCTGCCTTCTTTCCCAATTCTTGGGGAGAAATTAGACCTAGGTCTACCAAATGCTGATGCAACTTTTCATTTGTGCAGTTACTTAAAATATGTTCCTTCATGAATAAATTGTACAATCCAGTAAAATCCTGCACATCATGTCCAGCTAACCAACCATCCAGTGTCTTCACTGAGAAATCTACAAAATCAATCCAGGACTGGGTCTGGGTTTTGTGAGCCCCCCTGAATCTAATTCTATACTCCTCAGTGGTGAATCCAAATCCCTCAATCAGAGCTTTCTTCATGAGGTCATAGGATCCTGCCTCTGGCCCAGAAAGGGTCAGAAGCCTGTCTCTGCAGTTACCAGAGAACAGCTCCCACAGGAGTGCCCCCCAGAGAGGTTTCTTTACTTTTCTGATATCACAAGCCCTCTCAAAGGCTGTGAACCATTTGGTGATATCATCACCTTCCTCAAATGTAGGGACAATCCCTTTGGGGATTTTAAGATCAGAAGTTTCCTCCCTATCCTTGTTTTTATTATTGCTGCCACCATTGATGGGTGCTAACCCAATCTCTCTCCTTTCTTTTTCTAGAGCCAGGAACCTGGACTCTAGCTCTACTCTTTTGGCCAGCCTTGCTAAAAGGCTGTCCTCTTCACTGGTGGGTCCCCCAGTGTTCTCTCTGGGACCAGAGCCACCTGTGTGGTCTCTAGGTGCCCAGATGCTAATCCTTTGGTTGGAGGGTATGGGTGCCCTCTCCTCCCTAGGGAACAGCATGGGGGGGTTATTATCCACCTCCCCTGCTTCCCTTTCCTCATCTGAATGGCCATCACCATGTTCAGATGGGTGGTCCTTAGCATACTCAGCCAAGAGCTCCTGGAGCCCTAATTTGGTTGGATGCAGGCCCATTTGTAAATCTTTAAAATTGCATAAGGACCTCAATTCCTTGAAAGACAAGTGTAAGTAAGGTGTGAGGTCGAGCTCCTCCACCAGGTCCATGTTATTATTATCACTAATAGCTGGGTTTGTTTGAGACATTCTAACCTGACAGTTCTAACCCTCTACCCTGACTACAGTGACTTATTTTTCTAAAATTCTAATGGGACTTAAAGAAGGCCCTAGCAAAACTTTTAGTAATTTTGGAAAAGACCAATCAGAATTCTAAAGACAATTTTTAAGAGTTCTGTCGTGTGATCAGATGGTAACCAAGTAGTCCAACAAATGCAAGTTTGTATCCCACCGCTGATCCACCAATGTGAGAAAGTGGCTCTGTATATCCTGTTACTTATAGGTACAGGGTGTACAGAGTCCACAGACCCCAAGAGTTTAACAGAGGTTAAAGTTAGATATAACCTTACTCTCCAAAGTGGTAGCCTGGTCGAGCAGTAAGGCAGTATCAGAGGACGTGTAAAGCATTTGTTGTACACACTCAGTCAGCAAATAGTTCCACACACTCAATAACTGAACTCTAGGCCAATGGTTTGTATATAAAAGAATATATGCTGGTTTTATTTTAGAACCAACACTTGGAATTAAAATATACTTTCTCGACAGGAGATGTTTCATAAAAATACTTTTGTATATGCAATAGACTTTTTAGTAAACAGTTACAAATAGTTGCAGTAGGCAACTATTTCTAAACACAATACACTGAGCTCAATGATAAATTCAAATTATATGCAACAGTTTACTTTTTAGATTACTTTTGTAGTTCCAGGCTTGGATCCTAGATCCAGTCCTGGGTCAGTTCTCAGAATCAGCTGTTGAAAGTCGACTTTGGTACTGTAATGATTTTTAACTAATATTTAGCTATTTCAAAAGTGAGCACTTAGAAAATATTTCAGAGCAAACAATCAATGATTCCCTAACAGTGGGAAGTCAGGTTGTGTGTAATCCCATGCTGCACCGAGGAGGTATCAGCTGACCCTTACTGCTTAAAGGAAACCCGCCTCCAGTTTCAAATGTTTGGCTTTCTTTCCCTGATGGACCACGCGCCTGCCTGTGTAAACTGCCTTCATCTCGTAATTTCATGTGACCTGCATGACCTCAGGATTTCATTAACACGGATATCGGATTTCCAAGTTTCCCCTAATTTGCCTGAAACCAAAAATGCCTACAGTTACACTTTAGCCGTGCCTCTTATCTCAGCGCGAGAACGCGCTACCTGGCGGACTTGTATTCAGAAGTGTTTCCGTGGCCTCTCCTGTGGGATATATTTCCTTTTTGCGTAAGGACACGCTAGTTAATTGCATTTTTTGTGTCTCTTAGTTAAATCCCTTGAGTGAAAGCGATACCGCATTCAGCGTGTGGCAACAAGTCTTTTGTTGTAAGGAAGATACGATGTCAATCGTGTGTGAAAGCAGAGAGCAAATCACGCTAAAACCTCGGATCTTTAAACTTACTCACAGCTGCTTGAAGAAACACAACTTCATTTTTTTCCGTTTTTTTGTTTGATGTGCGCTAGAAAGCGCCTGTGAACAAGGCTTGTTCCATTCTTCCTTTTATACATTTTGCAGACAACAGACATTTGGCTTTCCCTTATGGTTGTTAAGTACGTCAGTTCGGAAACGGACCTTCAGTATTGCCTCAAGAGCACTCCCACGGGCCGAGCCGGTTGATAATTAATGACAGCTGCTACTCAAGGAATACTCGCTCTCGTACAGAGCACTGTGTGCAATTGGACCCGCTTTCTTTTGCTTTTCGAGACTTCTCTTTGGGCGGACCACTTCCTCATTGCTGGCGAGTGTGGAGGTGCACACAACCTGTTGCACAAACACATGTTCAATTAACATCGCTTTATACACTGATGACAGCTAGGCTCTGCACTTAATCCTCGTTTCTCTTCTTGTTTTCCTTGTGTGTTCTGCAGTCCTGAACCCTAGCTTTCGCGTCCTTTGGCTAGCGACGCTGCATCTTCTTCCTGGTGGTCCTGAGTGGTCTCTTCTCTCCCTGGGGGTACTAGCCGGTTTTCTGTTGACCTTTTTAGGGTGTGATCTGACTGTACCTTAAGGGAGAGTTGGGATCCAGTCTTCGTTCCTGAGGATATTGGGTGACCTCGATACCCATTCACTGCAACACATCATACTAAACTCATCGCTCAAAATGAACCGCCAGATCAACGGTGTATCCTTGGCTTGCTCAAACACCCTCCCCATACTCCGAAAAACATTCAAATGTATCCCCTTCGATTCCAGGAAAATGGTCACGCACGCCCTCATCAGTAGCAGACTGGACTACGGCAACTCTCTCTACGCCGGAACCAACAGACAACTCCTTCACAAGCTCCAGACCGCCCAAAAACCTACAGTGAGACTTATCCTAGACATCCCCCGTAACAATCACATCACCCAACACCTCTGCAATCTCCCTGGACTCCCCATCGAAAGAAGAATAACCTTCAAGCTCCTCAGGCAAGCATACAAGGCCCTCCACAACATCAGACCAGCATACCTAAATAACCGCATCTCCTTCCACGCACCCATGAGAAACCTCAGATCAGCCGACCTCACCCATCCCACGCATCTACGAGACCAGCACGGATGCAAAGTCCTTCTCTTACCTCGCAGCCAAGACCTGGAACGACCTCCCCCTCCACCTCCGGCATAGCCCAACACTGCTCTAGTTCAAGAAGGACCTCAGGACTTGGCTCTTCAGATGACCCCAGCTCCAAACGGAGCAGCCCCTCCCCACTAGCGCCTTGAGGCCCTCGCGGATGTGCAGCTGCGCTTTACAAACCTGATTGACTGGACTGATTTATAATTAAATAGAAGCTCAAACATTGGTCCGTTGTCAATCTGCTTTGACATGAAATAATAATGTGCCTCGGAGAATAGATCATTCTCATCTGCCCACAACATCAGACTATTTAGGAGTACCCTCCCCAAGACCTTCACCACAGCATCAATCAGTGATATCGGCTGATAACACTGGGTTTTGTCCGTAAAAGACAGGGACAATTACTGAGGTGGACTACCAAGGCAGCATTAAGGACCAACGTCAAGACTGGGCCCCAGATCTCAATGTCATCCAAAAACAGTTCAGGATGTATCCGTCAGGTCCAAAAGCCTTGTTGCGGGATAGCACTAGGATGCCCTTGGCTACTTCATCCAACATATAAACCATATTCACTCTACCCCCAGCTAGCCCACCCAGGTCCTCATAGTCTCCTCTCAGTCCACCGTTATATACCCCTTCAAAATGGTACATCCACTGCTCCAAGATGGGACAGCATATGGCTGGGCAGTGTACTTCTGCAAAGCAAGGCCTGTTTATCACCTTCCAAAACAAGGAGCTATCTTGGGGTTGAAAGGCTTGAGCTAATTAGTCCCATGTCCTCCTACGCAGAATGAGTTTACAATCTGCAAGTACCTTCTTGTAGCCCCTCCAACAAGAAGCAACGCGATGCCTATCTCTGGGTACCTGCTTTAGTATGGCCTTTATTTGCTTTATGGCCTTCGAACAGTTCCGGTCAAACCATTTTGGTTCCCGAGACCTATATTTGGACACAGGAACCTTCAATAATGTTGACACCTTCTGTGCTATCCCAGGAAATGCAAACAATATATCAGAGGTACATAAATCCAGACACATGGAAATCTCCTGCCTACACCCTGGAAAAAGAGAGAGAGACCCTTTAAACTGCACGGGCTCTACCTAAGACCATCTCAGCATTCTACCGTGGTCAGTAAGAGAAAGGATACCTTGTACCTCTGCCAAGAAATCAGAACCCCCAATTAGTCCCCCAACAGCTAGGGACAAGGGGTTGTGCTCACTGAATGGGCTATGGTCTAATCTGAAGTTAGAAATGAGCGAAGACAGGAAAGCAGACAAATGTAAAAGCTATGATACAGGCACAGCCCCGCCCTCTAAACACTGGTAAAATGCATAGGGTGGCAGACTCAGCCAACTTCTCCATAGCAAAACCAAGGTTATGGGTACACAAGATTGTTTTCAACTCTGTACCGTCCCTCGTGTGAGCCCTGTGGAGCATGTGGAGCCCTTCTACCAGAGGACATTTAGAGTTATTTTTGGGAGACTTCAAAAGACAGTCCTTAGGCCAGCCTTTTGCATTATACAAATTAAAGCCAGTGATGTAGAGCCATGAAAAGACAAGTTAATAACCTGCACAAAGTGTGAATCTCATGCAAGATACTCAACTTTACCCTGTAATTCCACAGAAACAAAAGTGATCAGTCCCCCTTTGCCTCTCCCACCCGCAGAAGCCACCGCGGGAGAAAAGAAGGCTATGTATCTTTCTAGAAATAATATGTTTTTCTCTTCCCAAGTTGGCGAACCACTTCTCCATAAATTGATGGTTATTTTGTAACCTGAACAACATCAGTTTAATTGCCAATCTGAGACCACGTGGTATCCTCCTGACACGATGGTATTGTATGAGCGTAGATGCGTGTAGGCGTTGATTTAGTTCTGTTCTAGTTAAGTATTCCAATTGTCGAAGTTGCTGTGTGGTCGAGCCACTTTGCACATCAAATGATTTAGTTCCCCGAATTAAATTATAAATCTCATTGGCTTCATCTGTGGTATAAGCGGATATGACCAGTAGCTCAAACTTGTCCAGAGTTTTATGTGACACCGGGGCCATGAATGTGCTCTTAGGTTTGAATTGTAAACCTTCTCAGGTCTCTCTCGTAAATTCGACAGGTACTATATTCGTGAAATAATTCCGTAATCTCAGAACCCTCATAAATTTGTAAAATGCCACTTCAATTTCAAGTTCCGTACTATTATAAGTTGCTACAAAAGATGTCACCTTATTGAGAACGACCACTGCATAATCTAAATGCCAATAAAAATATGGTAAAAAGGAAAAACAATAAACAATAACAGTTTAACATTAATAAATCCCAAAAATATAATTTGAGGGTAGACTTAAGATTCCTTTCTTGAATCATTATACACCATCAATGCTCAGGACAATCTCGACAGTCCTGCAGAAGATATATGTAACTGGCCAACTGTAGCCTGCAACTCACATACCCCTCAAAAGTCCAAATAAGCTAGGTGCAGTGAGGTTCTCCGAAGACCTAAAAATATCAAAATCTGCACCCCGCCAAGGAGAACGAAAATGGCGGTTTAACTACTCAGCAGAGGATAAGGAAGTCTATTACTCCCATGTTAAAGAATATAGAAAATTAATCAAACAAGTCAAGACTGTCTTCCTTTCTAATAAAATCTTTGTCTCTCTGAAAAAGTCGAAGGACATTTTTTGCATAGTCTCTGAATTGTCCAATCCTGACAGGGCGACTATCCCCATCCAGCAAACACAGGATCCATGCAACACTCTTAATTCATTCTTGATTGAGAAGAATAAAATAATAAAGGATAGCATCCCCTTAAGTTCCCCTCCTAATGTAACTGTAAGGAGGAGGACGGAGCGTACCGGAAGTGGGGCGGGACGGAGCCTCTGAATGCCGCTCCGGAAGCAGGACGCGGTCTAGTCTCGGACTCGGTCTTGGGGGCGGGGCCAAAGGCGGAAGGAAACGCAAAGAGCCAAAAGGAAAGAGAGAGAGGAGAGCGATACCGGAGAGAAGAGGGAGAGAAGGCGCGAGGACGACAGAGAGAACAAGGACGAAGGCAAGCGACGACGGGAAGGAGCACCGGAGGCAGAAGGCGAGACGAGAGACGACGAACCCAGGAAAGGGATTTACACAGCGAGCAAACCCGGTGGGCAGAAGGGAGGAGAAGACGCCCCGGGTCCCAGCGCCGCGGTCCGTGTAACGGGCCGTGGCTCAAGGCAAGTGAACCTTCGGGGACCCTTCGGGTGGGGTCGGTGGAGGTGCTAAGGGGAGGGGGCAGGCACTAGAACAAGGGTGAGACCAGACCGAACTCCCTCACTTCCCTACCCACACACACACACACGAGTCGAAGGTGGTGGTAGCACAACATACACCTGAATAAGCAGCCCTGACTAAGACCTGTTTTTTTTGTTGTTTTTCCTCCCTTCCCTCACCTGCCGAGCACCAAGAAGCAAGACCCCCACCCTGGAAGTCACGGACCCACTTTTTTTGGACGAACCCGCAAGGAAGATCCCAGAGACTGTGAAGGAACTGTTTGTTGTGATGTTATGAGAACATACCCGGCCATTTACTTTTGAAATATACGTCTATCTCAAATAACTGGCATGGTAGAATAAAAGAGTCCGACACCTGCACCTGTTGAACTCGGAGAGTTTCATTGGCTTGGGTCACCCTCCCCGTTAGGGACTCCAGACTACCACAGTAACATTACTGAAGATCGCAATCCTCTCAAACTATCTGTCTTCCCCGCTACCAGTAAGGAGGATTTTCTGAACCTATGATCAAAATCAAATCTGGCTTCCCCAGCGACATTTGCCTCCCAAGAATAAAAAAAAAAAGGTCTCCTTTTCCTGACATTCCCACTCCCTTAGCCAAGGTATGGCACCAAACATCTTCAAAGAGGTTATAATGGTTTCGCTTGAAAAGAAAATGGACTCGGACTCTTTGATCTTTAAGAACTATCAGCCAATATCCGTTACCTTTCTTGGCGAAAGTGTTGGAGGCTCATGTTGCCAACTATCCCCATCAGGTAAGATTTCAGCCAGCTCATTCAACTAAGGCACTCATCCTCTCAGTCACAGATGATATGCGGAGACAGACGCGGCACCTAGGCATTGGTCCTTCTTGATCATTCTGCGGCCTGCGACACAGTCGATCACAAGCTCTTGGTCAGCTGTGTCAGAGCTGCAGGATTACAGGGTTCTGCCTTAGCCGGAGTGGTTTCCTTTTTAAAGGACCACTCACAATTTGTCTGGCTATCCCCCTTCAACTTCCCCAAGGCCCGTAAAACCTGTGGAATCTCTCAAGCATCTTCCTTGTCCCCCCCATTTTCTTATTCTATATATTCGTCTGCTAGTGCACTCCTTGAAAGATATGCAAGTCAGAGTTTATACCTATACAGACGATCTGCAGCTGATTACCACTGACCAGTCCCCAGAGTCCACAGATTTCTTCCAAAATACCACGCTGTACATCAGTAACTGGATGTGAATAGCAATCATATTAAACTCAACTCTGATAAAAACTGAGATTGTCATTACACACTATACACAGCCAAAGAGTCTAAGAGTTCTCATCGACAAGAACCTATCCATGAAACCTCAATTTGGACCAGTAAACATCCTCCTGTTATGTACAATTGCAAAAGATTGACAGATCTCTTACATTTGATGTCTTGGTCCAGGTCATTTTGGCTTTAGTCATTTCTAGATTAGACTATGCCAACTCTTTATATCTTGGCCTTCTAAAGGGCCTAAACCATAGACTTCAACGGATTCAAAACCAGGCTACTAGGCTTATTCTTCAACAGCCTAGGCATTGCCATATTAGCCCCTTGTTGAGAAAGCTTCACTGGCTTCCAGTGGAACAGCGCTCTATTTTTAAAATGGGCTGTATCATTTTTAAATCACAGCATGGCTAAAGTCTTGCCTTCATGTTGTCAAGAATCAAAAAATGCACCCCTAATTGCAACTTAAGGTCCACTCACATGAACTTCCTCACAAACCCCTCATTTAAAAAAGACATTGGGAGGTTCCAGATTTTTAGTTCTTGCCCCTCGTATCTAGAATTCTCTTTCCTCAGATCTACATACAACTATATGAGATTCCTGAAACTCTTGAAGACTTGTCTCTCCAGACAAGCGTATGACTAAAGTCTTGCCGACAGTGCGCTGTCTGTTAACCAGCTTCAAGAAATCTGACCGGTGATCGAGCACTATTTAAAGCCCTGTAACATAACATAACCCATTAGCAACAACATTTTGATCAAAACAAGATTTACAGAACAAAAAGTGCATAAACTATCATGCAATAAAAGACAAAACAGTAATGCCCAAGACCGACACTCATACTTTGGTATCGGAACGGCCTTTGGTCAAGGGCTATGCTTCAGCAGCAGAGGTGCATAATGCATTTAGTTGGATTGAACCCTCACCTCTCCCTCCTGGAATGCTCCCTGGCTAAGTCCCGCCTCTTCTGCCGTACCCACTCCATGCGAGCTTTGTCTTGCTCCTCACGTTGCTGTCTCTTCCTACGGTCGTGGTCCCGGTCTTTCTCTTTTGATCGCCCATGTTTTCCTATGCGAGAAAAACTAATTGTATCATGCACAGATACTGAAGGAATTGCCATTTAAACCTGCATGTGACAACATCTTAGTCTAGGTTCTCTTTTTTAGCTTTAGTTCAGTTCTATGATACACTTTGCAGTAAACAAAATCCAGCATCGGTTGTCCAAACCTGACAACAGTAAACACCAGCACAAAAATAAGAAACAAAAAGTGTACTAGTACAGTCCAGGAAACGATGGTGATAAGTTAAATAAATCAGCTGCCATGAAAGTAACATGGTAAATTGCCCCATCTGGAGATAAGTTTATCCTCCAGTGTTTTTGTCAAATTCTTATGGACGATTAAAAAACTAAAAGCAAATCTGAAAAGAAAAAAATAAAAAAGACCTGGACGAGCAGGCTGCACTGGGCAACAAAAATCTCTGGAAACAGCAAGAGATTAGTAAACAGGGGGTTTGATGGAGAGGATACTCTTATCTATCAATACACATTTGAAGCTAAAGAGCGTTTGGAGTGACAAAGGACCTATTAACTATTTTACAAGCCTCATTCAGAGGCAAAAAATTAAGAAAACCGTGTTAGCCAGAAAACACTATATGGGGAGCCTTCAACCTAAAAAGTTTGCACAAAAATATGCTGCAATTTTGTAATTCATAAATAGCACAACAAATAAAAAGGCAGCTAGGGAAGAAATACCTCCTCCTTCAGTGGAATGACTGCGATGCCGACGTTTCTCTTTCCTCTTCTCATCCTTTCTGTGATGTGTTTTGCGGGATGCTTGTTGTGGGGGTTTGATGGCTAAGGAGTCGTCTTCATCACCTCTGAAAGAAAAAAACCAAAACATTTACTTCTGGAGGTCTTACTGATTTTGATAACCAATTTTCACTCCAATACAGACTAAAGGATTTTTAGGTACCTAGCATTTCATAATGCATAACTGTATCGAGTTAGAAGGCTGTACAGAAGAACCTTAATGGGCTGGTGTGAATACATAAGTAATAAGAAAACTTGGTTAACGAGGAAAGAATTAGATTTGAAACATTATGGTTAAGTACTAGAGGAAAAAGGATGAAACCCCTCAATAGAGGATAAATCCAGGAGGAAATTAGGGAATGTAAACAGACAGAAGGCTGACCTTAATCCCATTAGAAGAGATGTCTCGGGCTAAAGAAAACGCAGTGTAAAATGAATCTTAACCCGCTGCACAGTGAATTTATAAAGGTGATATGTGGCCTAAAAGCTTATTTTAACACCTTTGTTAAACAAACAGGAGCATTCTGTATCTTATTCAAGAAAGGTACAAAGGAAACCTTAATTAACAGCACAGCTTGCATAAAAAATACAATAATTATTCAAAGGTGAAGTGTTTTTTTGAGAGGGTGGGGATGATAGAGGAGCATTTGATTTTAACAGGCATAGCTACATCATATTTTGAATGCCTAGTCACGAATTAAAAAAAATAGAAAGGAACTCACAGGATGACACAAATGTTGCAGTAAAGGCAAAAGAGAAAGCATCTTGGAAGTTACAGAAAATATATCTTTCAAGTTGCAAACCATTAACTCAACTTTGTGCACGTTTACCTCTTTTTACGGTCTGAGTTTCTGAACTGTAAGAGGTGTAAGGTGGATCAGCAGTGCCCAATTATAGTGCAAAGTAATTTTTAGCAAGCTTTAGAAAGATGTTAAACAGTGGTTTGCTTCCGGCTGCCAGGTTCTTATTCTACATACCAAATCTAATTATCTGCTCACTATAATTTGCCAGCTCCCATAAGGAATTTTCCAGATGAAACCTTTTACACCTTAGAGCACCACCAGCTTATTCAAGTGCATGTCATATACAGAGTTATAAAATTAGAAATATATAGAAAAATACAGCTTCAGAAACAATAGACAACACCTCTGAACAGGCTTAACAGCCATCACAATAAAATAACCCTGGGCTTATCAGGGAGGGTAGCCAATGCCAAAACCTTCATCTAGTACAATAATCTGATATTACATTTAACAAAGTACCAGACTAAATAGCCTGTAACACATTGTGATAACCAGCTGTTGAAGGTTTACTTGAATTTACAAATGCTTTTCATTATTAATAAGCTAGATCAACTACCTTTGTCATAATGTTTAAAAATAAGCAGACTAGACCTATGGCATGGGACAGCGCTCCAATCAGGTGTTGTCACCATAACCAACCCAGGCCTACTGTTTTGAGCATAACTTTTTCCACAGTTGGCAAAGCAAAGCACTATCTCCCATAAGAGGGTCTAATATGAATTCTTACAGAGCAAACCTATGTCCATGGTCTGAAACATACAGTAACCAACATTAAAACCATTGCCTAATACAGTAATCCGTGACACTCCATGTAACAAAATACTGATCTGTAGACTGTGTGGATAACAATACACATTTAAATGCCTACTGACTTCAACATATTATGTTGCTAATAAACATGTCAGGCCTGAGCTTCTATCATACATTTCACAATAAATAGATCTAGACTATAGTGAAGTCACAATAATTGGCTTGCCACCATAACCAACTCAGCCTTGCTGTACTGAGAAGAAGCTCTGCCACAAGCCAAAAAATGCAATACAAGCAGCTGTCATTTTAGTGAAAGTACACATTTGGCCCAATCAAATCCTGTCCTCAGGGAAAACAACATGTGGGTAGAGCCTAGGTCCCTCTTCTCAGTAGTCTATGAAAGCTTTTTTCCTTTGTGGATCGCATAAAGTAACGCAACAAATGCACTGTCAAGCCACACCTAAAACCCCATGCAGATTAGTATAGTCAGGGGCCTCCTATAATGCTGTCAAATACAAAATTGCACTCAGAAGGCTAAAGGCAATAATGGAAGAGGAGCTTGCTGAGACTGCAATGCATTTTTCACGATAGCCCTCCACTCATCTGTGCTGCTGCCAGAGAAACAAGCATTGGCATGGCCAATAGGTCTCGCCTTTGGGACCTTATAAGTGTTTAGCCATGCAAAAGTTGATGTTGTTGCTTCAATGATATTGTGCTGGATAACCAAACACTTATAAGGTCCCAAAGGTGAGATCTATTGGCTATGCCAATGCTTGTTCATTTAAGGCTCTTATTGCTGATGCCTAACCTACAGCACTCTATACATGCCAGCCTTATGTGGTCTACATAAAATTGTAAAAATGAAATAATTTTTTTAAGTAAGGGGTCTACGGGTGTGCAATGAATGCTTCCTGGCTATGGGTTAGTGCATTCCTGCTGAAACTGACTTCTGCTGAACAGAAAAATGCCAGACATTGGCGTTTTGAACTGTTCTACAAAGCTGCATGCTGAGTGGCCTGGTCCATTACTGTTGTGATTGGCTAGTTTGATTCTAGAGAATTAGAGAGATTGTGAAGATGTTGGGCAAACACACAAACCTTTTTTTTGTTGTTAAAATGGTGCAGGTCTTAATAGTTATTCAATCTTAAGTATTTTAGGTCAGGTTGTGCATGTGGCCTTTGTTCAATAAAAAAGATCCAACTGTGGGAGGCAGCAGAAGTGAAATCAAACTTGACCCAAAGCTGAAATGCAGAATAGTATAAAGAAGCATTTAAAATAAGAGTCAGATCATGGACTTGTGCAGGAACACGCCCCTTGTGCTTAACAAGGGTTTCTTCCGAAAGAAAAGACTAGGTTGTGTTCTTGGATCTTGTCCTTGCCTCACTGTAGTTATCATTTAGTAATCTGTTACTCCTGAACAAACAGTTTGTGTGTATGCAAATTTGGAGTCTCCATTCAATAAAGCATTTGTAGAACGCAATAGTCACCCCGAGGGTCTCAAGGCGCTGAGGGGGGGGGGGGGGGGGGGGGGAGTGTGGAGGGGCTGCTACTGCTCGAACAGCCAGGTCTTGAGAAGTCTCCTGAAGGTAAGCAGGTCCTGGGTCTGTCGCAGATGGATGGGGAGGGTGTTCCATGTCTTGACTGCGAAGTGGGAGAGAGATCTGCCGCCGGTGGATGCGTGGGACGTTGGCGACGTCAGCGGAGCGAAGCTGGCGATTGGGAGTATAGGCGAGTCGTTTGTTGAGGTATGCTGGTCTGGCATCGTGGAGTGCTTTGTGAGCGTGGATGAGGAGTTTGAAGGTGATGCTCTTGTTGACGGGGAGCCAGTTCAGGTTTCTCAGGTGGGCAGTGATGTGGCTCTGGCGGGGGATGTCGAGGACGAGGCGTGAGGAGGCGTTCTGTATGCGGTGAGTTTTTTCTGGAGTTTGGCCATGATTCCCGCGTAGAGGGCGTTGCCGTAGTCCAGCCTGCCGGTGACGAGGGCCTGGGTGACCGTCCTGGTTTCGGTGGGGATCCATCTGTAGATCTTGCGGACCATGCGGAAGCAGGTGGAGGAGACGGCGTTGACTTGCTGGGTCACTGACATTAATGAGTCCAGGATGAACCCCAGGTTGCGTGCGTGGTCAGTGGGTGTCGGTGCAGCTCCTAGCAAGTCTCCATTGAGGTTGTTTTAAGGCAAACAAAGCAAACACAAGGAGATGATGGACGGAGCACTGAAACTTTGCAGACACTCACCCCCAGTCACAGATCTGGGTTTAATTCATCATTGTTCTTTAGCTCACTTCGCCACCCCAGTTCAGGCCCAGCTCTATGCAAATCAGTCTTGACCTTGAGAGAACCACAAAACCTTCAAAGATTGAAAACGAACACTATTTCTCAAGCTTTTGTGTGTGATCTCCATAAACACGGCCCACTTTAAAAATGTGTTTCCTCTCAACAGAAAACTATTAACTGAAAAAGGGGGGACGGGTGAGGGCATTTCAAAGAAGGAGGTCCGATTTAAGCCACTGTAGTAGAAAGCTGCCACCTGTGAATCTTCACAGTAATGTAACACATTCATTACATGTACTTATTCCAACATTAGAATTAAGCTACCCCTTTCGGTGGACTAAACCTTTCCACTGTTGCTCATTTGTTAAATGAACATTTAGGGGCAGCTACCAACATGAAACGTGTTCCTTACGATGAACACAGAGTTGGCTGAGCTACCTCAATCAAATCACCAGTCGTATCAGTGGGCTCGCTGCCTCCACAGCTCACTGGAGCCACTCACTGCCAAGCGGTTCCTGGAAAAAGTCAGACAATAGACTCCCCCCCCCCCACCCATCTCGCTGATGACAGACACTAACGCGACAGGGAACTCCACAGCTCCATCGATTTACAAGTGAAACGGCCTGTCAGGTACCACAATCCCCCAACGTGCAATGAAAGCAATTGGCCTCACTGAAGCGATACCGGAGGCTGGGCCTATGCGAATGTTAATGGGGCCCAGGGGACAGGCCCTTGAACAGGACCGGTGCCCGTCAACATTCCAGCACACGATGCAAGGTCCCTCCTCCACACGGGTATCCTCCAGGGAGCGACAGCGCATCATGCCTATATGAAGACAGGTTCTCCGAGACAAAGAAAGGGCTGCTCCACTTAGAACACATAGGGTAAACAAACAAATGCCAGGCGCATTCAGAACACAGTTGGCAGGCAACAAGAAGAAACCAGTGGGTGCATGTCAGACAAGGCCCACTTCCCAAAGAGGGATCTATAAAATGTGCCTGACATGAATGAAGCCCCTGCCTCATGACCACAGTATTCAGAAGTGTCAAAACAGAAAAATGCAGTTGACAAAGGGGTGAAATCGTGGGGTACAACTAGCTGATTTCTAATCAGTACTACAGAATAAAACACTAACGACAAATGAGGGAACACCTACCATACACCAAAACAGGCAGTAAATACTGTAAATGAAGCCATGTTAAACATTAAATAAACCGGCCGTCTGTATAAGAACGAACACCTAGCCGAAGGCATTCGATTCAAACAATCACTTTAATGGTTTGCAAACCCAAAGCAAAAAATAAGGCCAAAACTACGTTGCGATCGATAAATAAGGAGATAAAGTACAAATACTAGTCTTCTAGAAATGTCAAATGTGCACAGAAGCCACACTCGGAAGGGGCGGCCTATATACTATCCCTAAGGACTTACTACTGCTCGCACAAGCGGACACGGGTAGAAAAAAGGATTAGTGCACATCGCTAATAAACTCAATGGCATGACACACGGCCAACATGCTAGAGCATAAATAAACAATGTCCCCGCCTGAAAAGAAGGGGAAAAAATCATTGTTAGTCACAGTACACCTGTCAATTTAACGGAAGATGCGAGGTTTGCACTTGGGGAATGGAATTCATTGGCTAGGTATTTTAAAGAGCACACACACTCCAGAATTTTACGGCGCTTAGAGAGGCGAAAAGAAAGGAAAGGAAAAAGAAAAAAACTCACTCATTTTTCGAGGTCAGGCACCACTATGTTAGAAGAATACCGTACGACGACCACATAAAATACACCCTATGCCGTTTCCTTTAATCAAATAAAAAGGTACCAAAGCCTGGAGGGTGCGTATATGTGCAATTATCTGGAAAGAGTTGGTACGTAATAGCCACACCCAAAAGATACCTTTTAATACAACACATAGGTGGCAGAGTCAAAAGGCAGGATACCCCCAGGGGCAATAGAAGGTTCAACGGGAAACCCGCAATGAACCTGTAATGAAGGAGGAAAACATGGACGCTAAGTGACTTCCCAGAAGCCACGAACTCGTAGGAAGACAAATGGGTCGGGGGATTCAGAAACACCAGCCGAACTTTATGGATAAAAAAGCACAAGTCCAACCAATTGTAATTAAAAACCGGTGCAAGTTACGAACCACTGAGATGCATTAAATCTACCAATACAAAAAACAAAGTTTCTAATAAATGCAAAGGATTGCGTCATTGGATGTTAATATATACACTTAAACTTTCAGGTGTAGCACTTCGGAATGCCTACATACATTTTCAAAATTAGACTTTCAACTACCTGCTTTGAGCCAATAAGAATCTGTGCTCCGTGGGCAATCAATGTGGACATTGCAACCGAAAGTTCCTTTTAAATGTGCACATTCCTATTCCAACCACAAAATGCCTGTTCAAAATCACAGGATAGCCCCCTAGGGAGCAGACAGCAGTCTAGTTAAAAATAACAAGCATTGGCCGCGCAGCCGTGAAAGTAACGCGGCCGTAAAAAAGCAAAAGTGATCGCGATCACAGGGACGCGCTCTGTGGTGTGGGAGGGGCGGAGCGAGGTGCATGGGAGAGCAAGCGAAAGGAAAGGGTGCCGCGAGGAATGAGCCATGACAAAAACCCAGATGGCGGCTGCGTGCGTGCGGTTGGACTTTCAAAAACTCACTTACAAAATGTCTCGCCAGAGCAGCGCATGCGCTGGCTCAGGCAAGACCTAAAAACGAACAATTACAGGTCATGTGTGGCCATGAAAGCTCATGTAGGGCAGCCATATTGCTGTTGGCTCAGGCAGGTAGACAAACAAAATCACAGCTTTGTGAAGGGGGAAACACTTCTGTGGAAGTATTAAACCCATGCCCAATCAAAATTTGTAGGGAGAGGGAAAGCAACATGAAAAATGAATGGAGAGAGGGCAGGTGGAGGACACCAGACTGCTGCCCTGTCTTGTAGGCTTTTAAATAAAAAGGAAGGTGCATTTGCCATTTTGACCCCCATATGATGTTTTGGTCTCCTCAAATGCGGTCAAAGTGGACCTTTACTCATAAGAATAACGTTGCTTGGTGTATATCGGTTCAGTATATGAGATATAGTGTTTTAAATGTGTTCAGCAAGGGGCGTAGAGTGGAAATTTATAGATGCTAGACTACTGAAAATGTTTTTCTTACATTTGCCACCTACTACTATAGCGCCGTTTGACAAATCGGCAAAACAAAATGTAGCAAACACTTATCTTAAATGGCATAAAGGACTATTTGTTTGCTAAAAAATGTTCACTAATCCACAGAAAGTGTGGCAGTCATTTAGGACAGTGGTTCTAAACCTTTTGACTTTTGTGGACCCACACTTAATCATTACTGGAGCCCAGGGACTCTCACAATCATTAGGGAATCCCGGCCTAAGCATTTTTGAAGATTTGAACCATAAAACAAACAAAAATTGCAGAAACAAGCATTCATCACACAAATATACTAAAGACGAAATATTTCAGTTATTTCTCAAATTTAAAAAAAAAATCTAAATTTAATCTTAATGAAAAGGTTGGAGTTTCTCTAATAATACAGTCTACTCTCACAAACTGATCTGAGGATGCAAACAATTTTTATGCTCCAATTTCAATTGCTTCACATTTATACAACACATTTTAAAATGTTCACTTTTACATTTTGTTTCTTTATTTATATACACATTACTTATATGTTAATACTATTTAATTCACTAAGCAGGTACGGACTACTTGAGTAGGCTTGGTGGCCCCCCAAGGGTCCCATCACCACAGGTTAAGAACCACTGTTTTAGAACATTTCGTTTCCAGTTGCTATGTCAAGTTTTGTGCAGAGCCACAAAGGCAAGGTGAGTCATGCAGGGTAACCAGGTAAAAGTGCAGCAAAATGTTTATGTGCCAACAACTGGCACAGTTTAATTAATTTGGTGAGACAGAAATCTCTGGTGTCATGCAGATTCGACAAGCGGTCTATTACACCAGTAGGTCACTATACTGCAGTACAGAATCTACAGAAAATCTATTTTTTAACTGATGCTGTGATCTGGAAGGTGAAACTTAAACAAGCACTGGCACAGCCAATAGGTATCCAGTTTGCGAGAGCTATTGACTTTGGTAAAGTCTCTTAGCCATGTTGTATAGCAGCACAGCTGCTGTGCAGTATGGCTGAAAGTTAGAAAACAAAGCACTGCAACATACAGCTAAAGAAGACAAAGGAAAACGTGTCCGGCCATTAACAGGCCTCTGCCGACTTACATGATTTGCCACTGGTTGTTTTCTTCACTCATCCAAGATGGCCGTCGACCATGTGGAAATGGTAAAGTAAAATAGCCAAAAAGGCCACAGGTGCATCTTGGCATATGCACAAGAATGCTCACAAGTAATGAACAACTTGGAATGCTTTATTTCCATTACAAGATGTGCACTGTGTGCGTAAGTGGGTTTCAAGGAAACAGAGCACTGGCACGCTAGGGGGGGGCAAATAAAATATATATATAAGTAATAAGAGTGTGTTTACGTGGAAATGGTGTGATGTTTACATCCTAAAATGCAGTGGGCCGATACAAACGCTGATGGGCAATTCCTTTAGCCAATCACACAGCCATCTGAACCACACTAACAATAGATGAAAGGGGCTCTCTAAAGCCCTTTTCTGTAGCTGTTATTGTATGTATGTGTAAATGTATGTTGTGTGACAACATGAACTGTCTCCAAACAGAAGGAAAGACAAACCTAGAGAACAAAAAGTATTGGCAAAGCCAATAGTTCTCTCCTATGTAAGAGCTACTGGCTTTGCCAATATGTTTTAGACATTATGCACACTAGTGTGGCTGCTGTTCAACATGTCTAAAAGTTAGTCCAATAAAGGAGTGGGTCATGGAGTGTAATGGAGTGGTCTAGACTGATGCGGAGAGAGCAGAGTGGTGTAGCGTAGAGAGTGTTGCATAGAGTGGAGTAAAGTATTATAAAGTAGAGTTGCGTAGAGCAGAATAGATTGCCGTAGAGTGGAATGGCGTAGAGTGAAGTAGTGTGTCATAAAATAAGAGTGCAGTAAAGTGTCACAGTGAGTTGGGTAGAGCATCGAAGAGTGGTGTAGTGTTACAGGGTGGCATAGAGTATTTAAGAGTGGGGTAGTGTCAGAGTAGAGCGTCAGTGTGAAATAGTGTGGCCTAGAGTGAAGTGGTATAAAGTATAGTGGTGTAGAGCAGACTGCCGCAGAGTGCATTGGTTAGGAGTAAAGTGGTGCCGAGTACATGAACGCAGAATGCAGAATGCAGTGGTGTAGAGTAGATTGTTTCAGAGAAGAGTGAAGTGGCGTGGAGTGGTTCAGATTAGAGTGGTGCAGAGTAAAGTGCAGAGGAATAGAGTGGTGTAGAGTGCAGTGGCGTGGAATAGATTAGAGACCAGTGATGCAGAGTGTAGTGAGGTAGAGTGCAGTAGAGTGGCGTAGGCTTGAGTGGTGTAAAGTAGAGAGCAGTGGTGCAGAGTAGAATAGAGTGCAGTAGAGTGCAATGGTGTAGAGTTGCCCAGCGTGCAGTGGCACAGAGTTGAGTTCTGCGGTCGAGAGTGATGCCTTGAGAGTAGTGTGTCAGAGTGTTGTGGCACAGAGGAACAGAGTGCAGTGGCTTAGATTACATTGGTTATGAGTAAAGTGGTGCTGAGTGCATCGTCTTGTTTTAACATAGTTTAAAACTATTGTTGGGGGGAGCTGCTAGGCCCTCCCCATTTTAACAAACATTGGTAAAAAGCACAAATATTTTTTGGTCCCAACAAGCACAGACTGCCACAGTAGTTCCCAGCACTAAACAAACCCTGCACTGATATGCTCCTTGTGAAAGAGCAGAATGCTTTAACTCACAGTAAAGCCAGCCGATAATGTAATAACAAGCATTGGCATAGCCAATAGGTCTCGCTTTTGGGCCCTTATAAGCATTTAGTTATGCAGCACAATATCCTTGGTACAACATCATCAACTGTTGCATGGTGAAACACTTATAAGGTCCCAAAGGCGAGACCAATTGGCTATGCTAATGCTTTTTTATTTTTTAACAAATTAAGCATTGCTTCAAGTACACATCTACACACAACAAGCAAGGCTGAGTCCTAGAGAGGAAACAAAGAACCAATCCGTGCTTACAGCCTGAACGGCAGCAAACACCCGGCGTCAGCGCTCTACCTATAGAGTTAAAATACTGTGTCCAGTACAACAGACTCTGGGCTTCGAGGCCTTTGAGGTGAAGGACGGCCTTGGTGCAAACAAAACAAAACTGTGAAACTGGAAGGCAGGACAGAATCTCGCAAGGGTAAGGAAAGGCGCACGAAAAAAGATGGGACGGAAGAAAAGACAGGTGACAGGAGGAAAAGAAGAAGGAATAAGGGAAGGATTGCAGGTGAGGTAAAAAGGAAGGCAGGTGAGGGAAGGAAGAGGGAATATAGAAAAGAGACAGAAGAAAGGACAGAGAAGGAAGGAAAGAATGAAGGATGGAATAATGGAAGAGAGGTAGGAAAGAAAGGTGAGAAGCAAGGGAGCAGGGAAAGGAGAAAGAATGGAAAGTCCGGTATCCTGGGGCAAATGATGGAGCGGACAGGGGATTCTATGGAGGGACAAATAGAATGAGGGAAGCAACGACAGAGAGCATGAGAAGGAAAGGGAGGGATGTAAAAAGGGTAGGGCAGAAGGAAACATGGAAGGTAGGAAGGATGGACGGAAGAGGGAAGGTAGGGCGGAGCAGACCGAGGGAGGGGGAAAGAAAGAAGTTGGGCGGACAGGGAAAGAACCTAGGGAAGGACAGAGAAAGGGGGCAAAGAGGGAAGAAATAAAAGGAATGAGAAAATAATGGGGCAAGAGAAAGAAGGAAAAAGAAAAGAACGAAGGAATTAAGAAGGCAAAGGTGAAAGAACAAAGAAACAAAGCGCAGGGGTGAAGATGCAGTTGGGTACGGGGAGAGAAGGGTGAAAGATAGAAGAACTAGTGGCATATTCACGAAGAGCCGTCCAATATAGCTTCACATCTCTGCACTCACAGCCCTGTCACCCTTCTTATACATGTGTGCTAATTTATAAAATATATTGTCCTCTGATGCACCACGTATGGTAATTAGTCCGCATTTTCCCTGCATGCACTGGCTAAGGCAAGACCTAAAAATCTTTAGTTATCAGGCTTCTCCAAAGGGACAGAAACATCGACAAAGGGAGTTAAAAAATAGCGCAATCCCAGCAAAAGGGTCAGTCTCCTCAACAAATGACATGAAAGAAAGACTATTCCAACCCACAAGAGGCAGAGTCCTCCTCAAAATAAATGAAAGAAAGATGGGGCAAAATTAAAGGGACAGAATCCTCAAAAATGAGCTGAAAGAAAGATAAACCTATGCTAAATGAGCAGAGTTCTCAGCAAATAAAATTAAAGAAGTATAAAGATACTCCTCGAATGACAGCGTGTCAAGACCTGTTAGAATGGGGGAAACTTTATGACGTGAAGCTCTGGAAGGCCCATGGGTGCTGTCCCGAATAGGAAGGTGGAAAGAAGACCAGGGAAGACGAGGAAGACACACGCCTTTAGCATTTGGTAGAGTCAGGCTGTGACACATCCACAGGAGTGCCAGGACACCCCCTGCAGTCAGAGTGCCTCAGGAGCACACACGCGAGGTGGAAGACACACACACAGCACACACACTGCCAGACAACAAGGTCGACCCAGCAGAATTGGGCCTGAGAATGCAGAAGTGCGAGGGACTGAGGAGGGGCAGATTAACAGATGTGAAGCTGGTGATGGATCTAGAGCGAGTACCAGGAGTCAGAACACCTCCAATAAAATGTTGTCAAACACCATGGTAAAGGTTTCTAGCCTCTTCGATTAACTACTGCCTAGTGTGTGACCCGGAAATACTATGTGGCTTCAGTTTTAAAGAGCCAGATGACCTAGACTAGTTTATTGCATCCAGAGTTGAACCATAGGATTTATTCCACATCTCCGACAGCGGTGAGTGCAACACTTTAAACCCGGCAAAAGTGAAAGCAGATACAGCGTCACGCGCGGCGCCAAAAGTGAAAGCAGATGCAGCATCTGCGCGTAACCGCAAGCTCTAGGCTTGTGGTAGCAGTTTCTTAAGCTCACTTACAAAAAGTCTCGCCAGAGCAGCGCATGCGCTGGCTCAGGCGAGACCTAAAAACAAAAAGGTCTTGTTTAACGCCAGACCTAATTAGGGGTTCAATTTGTAAAGAAAGTCAGAAACGTGCACTCATGGTATATATCTTTGATTTACAGCTTTCATGAATTCACAAGAATTTACAGAAGTAGGCCAGGAAATCGCACTCCTAGAAAATATTTGTAAACTGCATTTTAGCACAAGTAAATATGCATGTGTAGATTTGCTCATGTTAAAACCTGTAATCTGTTGAGTGTTTACAAGTACACTCACTCCCACAACCACTTTTTTCACAACCCTGGAAGAAGTTTTACTTCTGCCTGCGTCAGGAATAGATTTCCAACTTTTTGCGGAATGAGAAAAGATTAGATTAGAGCTGGTGAAATCCCCTAAAACATTCAAGTTAGTAAGTTTGCACATACTCAAAAGGGCATTCCAAACCGGGAACTATTGCATATCCCTACCTGTAGCCCCATAATGTAGATCTGCAGAAAGGTGGCAAAGTAAGAGAATTGTTAGTATTCAAACCCTACTATAGTATGACCCCAGGCATAAACAGAGAGGCCTTTATCAGAGCTCCTCAATAATGAGATCGCTGCCTTAAGTTGTTGCTGCATTTCATGGCACCAAGGTGACAAGAGGACTTTTTTTGTTTTACACGACAAGTGGATTTAACAAGCATTTGCAATGCAATAGGCCTCGCAGTTATCGGAGTTTAAGCTAATGGCATTGTAAATGACAATGCCTTTTATTTATGTTTTTAAAACTAAAACAAAAATAAAAGGCATTGTTAGTTTCAATGTAAATAGCTCAAACTCGCATAAATGCGAGACCTATTCCACTGCAAATGCTTGTTCATATGTTGTATTGGCAGTGCCCGGTCACCAGAGGGCTGGAAGTAGCTTGTGCGAGCACTGCTCTGATGATTGTTTGACGCGGCTCATGCACTTGGAGTGGTTGGCATTGGTACTAAGAATGTTTTGGGGAAAACAAATTGAACTCAATTACTAGCTCATTCATCTCGGAATGTATCCTCTTGATATTTGTAAAGTTCTGTTTATTGAACGCCTATTTTTTTTTTTTTTTTAAACAGCGATTGCAACTGCTATCAGTTCTTTATTTGTAAATAAAGCATACTTCCTTACAACAGGCTTCGCATATGAAGTTAGCCAGTGATGTTCTGAGACATTGGAGTGACTAAGCACACTCTTCCACACAAAAAAGCATTCCTGTGCAACCACACTCTTGCCACCCTGGCCAAGTTCAGTGTGACGGGACGAGAGCACACTTGTGTACCTTAAACACAGCATCCCACAGTGGACACGTAGGCCTTCCAAGCCCACATCACCTCCTCCTTGCAGACCCTACAGGTCAGATACTACATTCAAGTCAAAGAATTCAAAGAGAAGAAAACAAGCCTGGAGCAGCACATCAGGCACGGACCTGGGAAACTTGCCAGCTATAACAAGGGCGCAATGCACAAGTGACACACGTCCGCTACACAACTAACAATTACAATGTCACGGCCTCCATTTCTTTTCCTCAAGATTAACTACGTTAATTGACCATAAAACAATGGCAGGAAGAACGTATACATATTGGCGACCTGTTCATACCTTATAATTTTATGTTGTCTTTGACTTGCAATGCAAGTAATGCCAGTTACCCTGTTTGAGCTACATTTGTTTAAATGCCAATAAAATCTTTTATTAAAAACGGTAGTGCAGCTTTAAAGGCCTGTCTGTAAGACACTTGGCACACAGAGGTCTTTCCTGCCCTTAAGAGGAGGCAGGCATTCTCTTTACGGATGCTTCAGATCCCTGCTGTCTCGCGGAGCTTGCAGTTCCAGCCTCCACTCGAAGTTTAAATTCACATTCTCCAAACCCACTGGGCCGCGGGGGTCAATACATTCCCCTGTAGGTGCTAATTAAACAACAGTTTTACCGCAATTAAACAGGGAATGGGAGGGCGATTTTTTTTTACCTCCCATCTAATCAAGTCTGACACGCCTCTGCTTTATTCCCTCAGGCCTGTTTGTAGTCCAAAATTTCCCCCCTGTATCTGCAGAAATGTGAGGCAGCGTTTACGTGGTGGCATAGAAAGGCCCTGTGCAGGGATGTAGATGGCTACAAGTCAATAGTAATTTAAAAAAAAGAAAGCTTTGATCCACTAGTTCCACAGAAAAAAAAATGCTAAGTGTCCAATAAATCATGAGATGTGGTGAGGTAGAAATAGCGTGCATAGTGCAAGGCAATAGATCACAAAACAGCTACACGTTTATACCACCGTGGTAGAGATACCTGCTTCCCACCCATAGCTGTCACCCTGTGAAGTAGCGCTCAGTCTCTCTGTGACGGGACTAGCTGTACTGGGTCTATGTGGGCTACTGTATCAGTGCTCCAGATCTGAGGCTTCTCTCCAAGCACTCGTCGGGCGCAAGCTGAAAGACGCCGCGAGCATGCACATCGGCTGTCCGGGCGCAAGCTGAAAGAGATGCCGGAAGCGTGCATATCAGCTGTCCGGGCGCAAGCTGAAAGACGCCACGAGCGTGCACATCGGCTGTCCGGGCACAAGCTGAAAAACGCCGCGAGCGTGCACATCGGCTGTCCGGGCGCAAGCTGAAAGATGCCGGGAGCGTGCACATCGGCTGTCTGGGCAAGTGCACATCTCCTGTCCCCCTTCGGACGCAAAACCCACAACAATAGATCTCGCCAAGGCGAGCAGGGCATGCGCTGCATCGCTAGGCGATACCTAAAAAGCAACTGTTCCCATGGACAAGTAGATATTTTATTAAATTCCACACCCCTGCCTAATCCCATCGACTAATCAGAACTAAAGTTCTCTGGAAACCCTAGTCCTGGGAACCAGTCAGAACCCTAGCCATATCAACCTATCAGGATCCAAACTAATAGAAACATTGCCCTGGGACTAATCAATATCTATCTATACAAAAACTTAAGGTCAGAGTAATGTTAGTTAGGTGAATACGTCAGTGACAATGTTTTGAACAAAAAGAAAAACAGAAATCGACCAGCGTCGTAGAGTGGCATAGAGTATTGTAGAGTGACATTCACCTGTTATGAATACTTCATCGCTCCTCACTATGTCCCAATTGGACTTTGACAATCAGCTACCTAACTTTTAGCACATTTATGGAAGGGTCTTAACGGGATAGGCAAATTGTTTATAAAAAAGCATGTTGTTCAACTGTGAAAATATTGCTATCTTTGATTGATATCTTGAATTTGAAGCACACCCGACATAATTGTGCTAATTTCTGGCTAACTACTGAGTGGATTTAAACCAAACAAAGCCAGGCATAACTGCATCAAGTGAAGTTTTGATTTCATTCTATTCTACAGTATTTGTTTACCGCATGGCTACCCATGGGCCTCCCAGCACTTTCGCTGCTACCGTAGTACAGCCCAGGGATAAGATTACTACCTGAATAGCCAGGTCTTTAAAGCTTAGTGGAAGGGAAGTTCGGGCTCTAAAAGGCGAAGTTTGAGGGGGAGGGAGTTCCAGAGCTTGGACACCAGAAAAGACGTACAGCGACCACCCCAGCTCAATCTCCTACTTCTAAGAACTTTGAGTAGGTGGGCAGAGGCTGGTCTCAGAGGCCTGCTGGGCACATACTGAGAGGCTAGTGATAGTATCAACAGAAGACCTTCACTTTTTATTGCCCTATGAATGATGCATAGCTACTTTGAACTGGACGCGGCGCACCACCGGAAGCCAGTGGAGAGCTTTGGGCCTTAGCAGCAGACTTACATTTAGAAGTCCCCGTAAGAAGTTGAGCTGCTGCACTCAGCACAATCTGCAGTCTTTGGACTACATAACAGTGAGAACCAAGGTATAAGGCATTCTCATAGTCTAGGTGTGCCAGCATCAGGGCCTGGACAATCACTCTTCTAGCTGTAAAAGGGAGGAGTTTAAGAACTTTCCTCAATAATCACAGAATGCCAAAGCAGTTTGCAGAACTCTCTTGGCGGTCCACTGTAAGCTTAGAGTCTAGCCATACACACAGGCTCTTTATTGGGCCTTTGCAGGCCGGCAGCTTGCTTAGACAGTCTGGGATGGGCCTCTGGACACTGCTCCAGGAGTTTTTTCCTAACAACATGACTTGCGTCTTGTCGTCGTTGAGTTTTAGTTTGCAGCCAGCCATCCAGCTGGCTACTTCTTGAAGGCATAGCGTTAGGGATAGATGGTTAGAGATATGGTCTGGAGAAATAGACATGACCAGCTGGGTGTCATCGCCAGAGGAAACTAGTGACAGTCAAAACGGTTGCACAATATTCGCGGGAGGAACATGTACAAATTAAAAAGTGTGGGGTTCAAGGAAGATCCCAGAGGGGAAGATTCGTTGAATAGTATGTCTGATCTAAAACCTGGTTTGGTGAAATTTTATTTTGTCTTTTTTAACAGAGTACAAACAAGAAAATTACATGTAACATTTACCTTTCTTTTTACCCTGCCCTCATCCCCAGACGGATCTGTATGACATTTGCATACATAGTATATGCCACCGCATTTTTTGGAATGAAAAGGATTGAATTTGTGCAGTAAAATAAAATTTAAGAGACTTATGACAGTTGATTCCCTGTGTAAAGTCATTGTAACATGTAAACTGTGAGGAACTAGAGTGTTTTTAAGTTCCAAACTGTGTTATTATGTGATACTAATATCGTATTTGACCTTTGCACTCTATTAAGTTGTGTGTGAGTTAATGTTCATTAGTACAATTAGTCAATTATTGGTCCACATGTTTTTTACAATGCCACAGCATAAATATACACACACACTAACAGCAGGGTGTGTGCAGGATAACAATACTAAACATCACTATACAACTTATGTAAAAACTTTTGCAAATTTTATGAAATCCGCAAAGGTTAAAACACGATAATTAACACAAGAATAACCCTTTGTGCATATTTCTTATGGAACATTGGCTAAAGATTTAATACAGAATATTTCCTAAGAGTTGTAACAAGACCAATAAAAGTTACTTTACCAGACCTCAATAGGTTGCAATAAAATGTGGTAGATTACCTAGGACCACACAGTTTGGTAATATTAACTACAGCAGTTTGATTTCATACAACACACATAGTATTTAGGGAAACAGACAACTGGCCAGGGCTACTAGTATAGACTAAAACCATAAACCCTGCAGCACTAAAGAAGAAAAGCAGGCTAAGAGGTGTGGCATGCCCACATATTTAGATATATAGTATGCTGCAGGCCAAATGCAGTTTGCAACAATAAGGAGTAAACATGGGCACCAAAAGGTTGATACCACTAATATGTTTCAACTTTATCAAAAGAGAAACACTACCAAACCCCTCAACTACAAATCAGTTCTGAAAAGAACTGACATAGCACATGGCTTAAATCCCTGCAGCTCGAAGGGCCACACGTTAGGGGTAAAGACCTTTACATAGGCAGCTAGAGCAACACCTCAACTTGGAGAAGCAAGTAGTTTGAGGCACTTTTGAAGGAGACAATTTCACATCTATAAGAGATATGGGACAATATACCCAGTTGATCAATTTTTACGGCATGCATAGAGTGTTTGGGAACACTAAAATGGTTTCCTTGATGAAGCACTACTTGTTTATTATTATCTGTACTGTTAAGAGTGGAACAGAGGGAAAAGGCCATTGCTAAACTATATACTGCTATGTGGGCTGATAGATTAATATATACTGCTCAATGGGAGTGCTAAGCTAGCATCAGAGCTAAAGCTTAGAACTAAATGGACATACGATAAAAACTAAATAAAAACCTGTACAGTGCCGTTGACCTACTGCCTCATTCCAAATCATCTTCACTTACTTAGGTTTCTTCTCCAATTTATGTGTTGCAATCACACAAGAAAATGTGTGCAGTTGAAATACTTCACAATGAATTAAATCTTCATTCTCATTGGAAGGCTTGCTTTAAAGTCACATGAACAGTAGGTTCCAAAAATGTCAGTACATATAAGATTCTTATAGCAACCCAAATGATGGATCAGGCAGAAAAGTCAGCTAGAGCAACTTTTCTCAGAGAGGTCTCAGAATGATACAAACATTATGTGATAATGTGTATGAGCTAAAGGAAACTATCACATAAAAGGTAAAGCTACACTCCCCCATCACTGTTTATTTTAAGTTATTCTCCAAATGTGGAGATAAGCAAGCTTTTGAAAGCATGTTATTCTTGTCTACAGTCCAAACACATGTATGGATATAGCACAGGGTCACTGATCTGGTTTTGAAGACTAATCTAAAAACTGTGGTCACAGTGGAGAATAGAATGAAGCTGCATTCCCGATGTCTGTAGTTTCCATCTGACAATAAGTGACAATATAAAAAGGGCTGGGTAATAAACACGGTATTGCCTAGAACTACCTATGAAAAACATGGAAGCAGAAATTGTATGTGATAAAAGCAATTAATAAAATAAGGAAAGGTTACTTTGCATACAAACCTGGTTCTGCACCTTAAGTAACTCACAGATATATCTGTTGATTCTTGGAAGACTTCTTCTCTTAAAAGAACTCCAAGAATATTTAAACCCGTAATGATATACAACTCTTAAACGAATCACAAAATGGTAAGAAAATTAATTTAAAATATTGCTTCTTAAAAATGAAAACCTGCAACAAATTAAGAGATACAGATAAAAGAATCCTTCAATTTCACACCGTTACTTTAAGACTGTATGCTACTCCAAAGACTGGGAGGGATCCTTGAAGAAGAACTAAGTTTGCTAAATAATTAAACCTTCATAAAAACAACCTAACATAAAAGAGTCAGTACAAAAAGCAAAAATGTCCACAGTAACAAATAGCAAAGGGAGTTTGTACTAGTAAATGGCACTGTACCACTGGACACTTAAAACGCACCAGATCGCTACCTTACAAGTCTACTGCCAACAGTTTAAAATATCGGATGTCCCCTTTCCCCCAAACATCTCTGAAACAGTTGACTGCTGCCTTAAAATCCACACACAGAGCTAATGAAAGGCTGCATGAGAGAATTCTACTGCCATACAGAATAGAGCACAGGAAGCATTAGTTGAAGATCATATTTGTGGATAGATGTTATAGATGTTATAGCAGCACTCCTAAATTTCAAAAGGACAATGTTAGCTCCTGCTGCTACACCTGATGTTGGGGCATATTATATCTCTATATGCATAAAAGCTGTATTGCAATTCCTCATATAGGAACATTTTAAGCCATATTCAGATGACAATCTCCTTCTGACCCGACCTAATACCAATTTGTTTGCCCAGGTCCTAATGAAGAATCTCTTCCATTTGGAAGCACAGACATGCCTGTACGGCAAGTCAGACTTTGTGAGGTAGAGCTATTTTAGGGTCTACTGACCTGTGCTGCGAAGCTGACAAATAGTGAACAAGCAATTAAGATGCCTTTAAATGTTGTATTTATTTTGCCACATTTGCTCTGGAAAACAGAAGCCAAATGTCAGCTTATGTCTTCTTACAATTTGCTGCTCATTTTATCCTGCAGATTGGCGTTTACTTTTCTCACTCTGACTGAAAAGTTTGAGGATTTTGTAAAGTGAACTGTGCCGTACAAATGTGAAATGGTAGGCTGTCAGTTTTTTCCTACCACAAGATTTGATTTACTTGTGAATAAACTGTAAAAATGTTTCACAATGTATTTCAGTAATTAGGAAAGCATATTTGTTATTTGTGTGATGGAACAAAGATTATTAGGATGAAAACAAATCAGAACGCTTTACTTGGTGATGTGCAAGTGATAAACATTTTAGCTGGCACGCGTACGCTTATGTGGGCTACATTCAAATTGTACATGGAGCAAAGGCTTAGTCTACTAAATCAAACAAAAGAGTTTTGGAACAGCAGAAATGCTGAACTCGCATATTCAAAAGGTGATCTCATATAATAATGAAGAAAAGACAACTCTGCAAAATAAAATATTTGCCTAGGATCACACAATTTGAGACAAGTTTACAGGCAAAGTAGAATACCGTTGGGTCGAGTAGATTATTAAAGTCACTAGACCTGCAGGTCTGGTAACATGGTTATGATTTTTTTGAGGCCTGCAGGATGAAGTGGTCACCAAACCTTGAACTCTTTTAGAATATTCACACAGATCAAGACTACTGCAGTCAGGAGCCAGATAGGCATGTTCAGAAATAGAAACCAATGCTGAAGTGTTCTGTTAGTCATGAAGGCTAAGCAGTCTTGAGCTTCTGCAGAGAAAAAGAAGGTATAAAACAGTGTTCAGGTCAGTGTGAGGCGAACAAGGAGCACAGCAGAAGGTTTGGAATGTGGGGCTCATGGCGAGCACAGCTAGGCTAGGCGGTGGGAAGAGAATGACAGGAAATGTACAGATTGTAGTAAACTACAACACCTCAGACAGTCCCCAAGATACTGTTTCATACAAGTAGTTACACCTATATAAATCAATACATTTTGCTACAAACATATATGATGGAAGATTTTAATATAGAAAAGAAAATGCAAAGACAAGTCCCCACAGGATCACAAAGAACCAACTAAAAATACAGCTCAAATCTTTAGGAGAGCCTCAAAGGTAGGGTGCACAATGTCAGCATGTGTAACTTTTAGGAGCACCACAATTGTGATGACTTTGTAAATGATCCAATAACTACTAACGTTCAAGAAAACATTTAAAACAGACCTCTTTAAACTGAAATTCTAACAATAGATAACGCGACCACGCAAGAGCCAATTTCTGCTCACCTCCAAAAGCTTCTGATGTTCTCTCTTTACTGCTCCAAATAGCTCTAGGGACTACAAAAGTCCACCAGTACACCATGCAACTGCTATACAGATTTTCTTTAATGTACCATGAAATTAACACTTAGGAAAAGGTAGAACACGTAACTCCGTGGTGCAACCTAATATGCTTCTTAAACGGTCTTACGATGTCCCCGTGGAACTTTCTTCCAAGTCCTACCTGTCTTCTAAGGAATCCTCTCTCCTGTATGGTGAATTCCGGATTGTGATTTCCATTTTGTGATCTCTCAGCTCACCCTCTTCCAGAGAATCCCTTTTTGAATCCCGATCATCAGACTGAAATGCATAAGTCGGGAAACCAAATCACATTATATTCCTGATGCATAATAATTTTGGCAGTAAGAATCACTCATATGCATTGAAAATAGTTTTTTAAAATATTTTAACACATTGTAATTGTCTCTGCCATTCAAAAGAATTTAAGGTCACGGCTGAAGATGTTGATTTCACTCTGTAAGAACTTACATCCACTGGGTAACACTATATGGGTAAGGAACCTAAAGAAGAGCAGGGCTAATCCTACCCACAACTAAAGCACAAATGGCGTCTGAAGTTGCCTAAATAAACTGCCCTGAGGAGGCAGTGAAATCGGTGACAGAGTGCAGAGACTCCACACACAAGCTGGAACCCTTAAGAGTATGCATTTCCACCTCACTTGGTGTGGACGTCTGATATTGGTCCTTTATCGGGTGACAGTCATGAAGGTCAACATCGTGTGACAGATCAGTTGGGAGGTCTGTACTTAGTCAAAGATCACTGAAACAAATTCACTGCACAAAGTGTTAGGAAAGAAATATTCTAGCAAGTAGAATTGATTTACTATGAAGCAAAACAGTTCCATGTACGTTCTGAAAAAGAGGTTAGTAAAAGATACATAGCTGTAGGCATTTTTACAAAGAAGTTAAATAAACAATATTATTGCAGTGAACATTTAGTTATCATCAAGAAACTACTAGGAACGATCAAACACTTTTTCATAAAGAACCATAAACTGTTCACACAACAATCCTTTCTTGATTGAACCCAGTACACTAAACCAATAAATGAGTTGCAACTAAAATAAATATGCTACTTCAAGTCCTAATTAAATAGCATACACAGAAACCCAGCACACATCCAAAGTTGGCAGCCAAAACCTCATTCACAGTATTGCGTATTAGTTATTTTACTGTTTAAAACATTACTTTGGTCCAAACCTACTTTTTCAGAGGGAAGGTAAACTTTCTTCGGGGTTTGATTTTCGTTATCGTCTTTAGTGGGGATGGGAGTAAGCATCATCTGACTGCCTGTTCCCCGTACCGGTTCACTTCCCCTCCTTAGAGGAGAGTCCGGTCCTCCAGAAACAGAGGACTGTGTCTGTGTAGTGCCCAGAGGCCCTGTAAAAAAGGGCATGAAGTGCTTTAAAAATAAAGTAATACATTAAGCACAGGCTAATAAAAAAAGTTCAAATGTGTAAGGGATTGAACGGTACAGAGTTAAGATCTAGAAAATAGAATTAAAGGGCACCTACGCACTCCACAGAGACCTATGTGATCACCCTAACAGGAAAGGTGAAATAAACAAGCACAGATGGTCATAGTTGCTATTTATTTGGTTTACCCAACATACACTATTCAGCAGGACAACGATGCTGAACCATCAGAAATTCAGAAAAAATAAAACATTCTTTTTTGAAGTGTCAGAAACAGCACAACAATGTTCGAATGAAATGAGGAAATTCCTAGTCCACTTTATTTTTTCTGTACCAGAGTCAAGAATGGTGACCAAAGAAATCATTTTGCACATGGCACAAGTGAACACAGCTGTGATGTTTTTAAAGTACTCAGTATTCGGCCATTAGGTTTGGCTTGCAAGGCATTTACTGTGGCATATCGGAGAGAACCGATCAACTTCTGTCAAGTGTGACCAATTTTAATATAGGTACAGGTCCTGCTTGGGTGCATCCTTTAAGCACTCTGAAAAATGTAGTTGTTTTTCCTGAAAAACGGTAGTCCATAGTATGAGCAGGTGAGACACTGCTATCTTAGTTTTGACAATCTTACTTGTTACACCTTTTGTATCTTACTACTACAACTCAACAGCTTCATCAAGTCACTTTTACATGTTAAAATAACACATTTATTACTACATACTTTGAAATGTGCCCTGCCACTACTGCAGACACACAGAACAGCTGTGTTAAGAGGGCTGCTTGTTGTCTGAGAGATCCATGTGGCTCTAAATCTTAGTAACCAGGAACAAGTCTGCTACCATCAACTGATCAAATAATAAAAGGAGATATTTTGCAGGCCTGCAAAAGTTGCAATACAAAAGAGACCATGGCATTTTAGCTCAACATAGTACTTACGTTTTTTGTGTGCTTCACCTCTCCTTTTTCTTCTTGTTCCTTTCTTCTTTTCTTTTCTTGAAGAATCTCATCTAACGTTTTCACTTTCCAGTTATCTTTTTCATCCCCCATTTGAAGTTGAACACACTGAGAAAAAAAAGGAGTTTTATAATTAAAAGAAGTTAAAAAATAACTTTATGGCAATGAATTATACACTGCTGCCATAAAAACTATCAGTAACTTTGAAACCTCAAATTTTGTGGCGAGTTTGTAAATCAAAGCATCAAACATGGGAATTTGTTTTGTGTATCTAGTGATATTAAATCTATCGGCTTTCAAAGGGATAGTGTGGGTAAGGAGTACTCTTGCACTCACCCATATTCTATCACTCTCTAAAAGTCAGAGCTACTCCATGCTACTTAAAACATTTAAATCAGTGTCTGTAAACCGATTATGCCGTCCACCCTAAACTGAAAGGTAATGAGAAAAATATGCATCACCAGGGCTTCCAGAGTCTGAAAATGTCTAAAGAAAACATTATTGAAAAGGAAAATTGTTATTGCTTATGCTGTACTGAAAAAAGGGAGTACTTTAAGACTGATAAGATCACTTTAAATGAACGTTTTTAAAGCAAAATGGAATGTTGCAAGGACCATCGGGTGAATATTTAATTTGCATGAATGCACTTTGTGGTACATAGTTATGATGTTTTAGGGAACCTGGTTGGCTGCCTCAATAAATCTTCCTTTTATAAGGTGTCTGTCCGCACTCAAAAAGGAAGATCAACCGGTAGCCTAGAAATACCGATAGACAACAAATTAAGTTCTGGTGCAGTTCAGCTGAGTTAGCTTCTGATAATGCCATGGCTGTTAAATTAGTTCTAATGAAAACGGTGATTAGAACAACTGGCTTATTCAAAGTGTATATTTGTTACTATAACTCATGATCTGGAAATCTTAGGCTATAGCACAGAACACTAAATAAGTGAAAGTGTAAATGAACTGTCATATCCGGTGCTATTTCTAATGATAGGATATGTCACGTAATTGACAATATTGCTATTATATGGCACTGGATAGGCAATGGAATGGCTGTTATGCAGATGACCAACAGATGTAGGACAGCTAGAAAACAAAATTGCACCATAGATTACCCAATGATAGTCGTAAACTTAAGGATAAGAAAATCAATTTTAAGATCAGCATCATGTTGGGAACATATATATATACACACACACACACACACACACACACACAGGTCTACAGCAAAAATAATATGCTACTGAGTGAATAAGGGCGTTGACTGGGAAGAGTGGAGAAATTATGTTAAAAGGTAAATCCTACCTGTATATAAATATGCTGAAAGGTATACTAGTCAGCTGTCTGACATGTTCTACAACGCAGCTTGATAACTTATAATGAGGGTTTGAAAAAACAAATATTGCTATGATGTAGAATACGTAGCATACGTGAGTGTGTGAAAAGATAGCCAAGACGTTATGTAAAATTTCCAACAACCCCTATAAGGCAAGATATACAAGTATGACAAGACATACAGTTAAACTGTAGAACTGAAAAAGAGTTAAGCAAAATAGAGGGTAATGTACAAGATTGGAACACTAAAGAATGAAATAATTATTCAGACTAAAGATAATGTAGGTTTTTGGAAATTAGCTTGTCATGGTTACCTGGAAAACAAGCCGAATATTTCTACAAAAACTAACGAGCAGCAGTTGCAGGATTTTCTTGCTGATTTATATCCAGTCCAAATAAAGTGGTAAACAAGCTATTTGTGCCAAACTGTGAGGTTGCTGCTAATATCACTTGATGAGATTAGTGATATTATTACAATAATTATTAAAAGCAGAGCTCCAGGGCCAGATGGAAATACTAGTTTATATTTAAACTAAATCCTACCTCGCGTGTTCGGACCTTGCATTCTCATTTCAAAGTAACCAACACTGTTGAAATTCAGGATGCTTGGAGGGGGGAACACAACTTCAGCCAATTTATATAAAAGGGGAACTACAGATGACCCATCAGCATCTAGAGTAATTTTCATTTTCTGATTATTCTGTAAAGATTTATGCTAAATTAGTGGGGGAGGCCCTAGAAAACAATAGATTTAGTCTTTGCACAATCTATTGGCTTTGTCAATGTTTTTTAGTCATGTTGCACGCAGTCCTCAATTACTTATTGCAGATTTATTTTCTGGCTTCAGAGTTTGATAACCCTGCTGCCCTCGAAAGGTATCACTGCGAGCTCGGAACAATGCCCTTGCAAAGGTACCATGCAGATGCCAAACACGCTTGAAAATTGCTCCTCTTGACCAAGTAAACAAACATTGTGACTCGATGCATATTTACTTTTCTTCTTGCGCATGACATCTTTCCTCCTTTTGTTGAATGAGTGGGAGAAATGGGCCAAAGCAGGAAGGGACGAAAGTTCTTGTGGTAGAAGCTGAGCAGTAACAGTGCCCTCAAACCGGGTTGCCTTGCTTGTTGTGCCTGGAAGACCAGTTTTACTATAATTATTTAAATAAACAGGACTTCAGTCAATTGATAACCGTTAGCAAACACGTGGGGTCATTTTTACCCTTCAGGAAATCATGTCCCATATCGGTAAGCATGTTTGAATTTAAGAAGGCATTTATCTGTGACATTAGGTCTTGGCCAATATGCCAGTGTTATGCAATTTGAAAATGTTTAGAATACTGCCTGTGGTGCTTTTGTTGATGGACTATATATATATACACACATATACACCAGAATTCAAGATTGTTTTGTGTGAACAAGCAACAGACAGTGGGAGGAGAGCCGCATGGGGGGAGGGGATAAACAAAAACCTGACAGTCGAAGAAGGGCAAGATGTGGTGAACAAAAAAAGAAAATGGAGGTAGAAACAAATGACAGAGGCAGCAGTAACATGGAGAGATGGTTGGGGGTGAGGGACTGCAGACTTGCACTATATAAGAGTGCATGTAAAATAAAAAATAAAAAAAAAAGGGAGTACCTGCAGGAGTGTGCAGCCAGTGGGGGAACATTGACCGCAGACAGGAAGCAGTACTTGGTCCATGCTCCATGGCAGGGACACACACGAAGCTCCAGAAGATAGCCAGAGGCGAGGACAAGACGCTGGCCAATAAGAAGCTAGGACACAAGAGTGATGTGCAAACCAAGTAATGGGCAGGTACTAAGCCTGTTCTAAGATATTTTTTTTGTTTACATGAGATTATGCAAACACTGCACAAGTGCTGTGCAGGTGAAACCTATCATAGGAAACAACTTAATCATTGTACCCTTTTAGAGAAACTGGCTTTAGGCCAAGCCTTGGCACTAATCATCAAATATTCAGATTAACTATTTGGTTTGGAAATCCACAATTGAAGGTAGTCTTTTTTGTTGAATGAAGTGATGCTTTGGTCATGTAGATCACACTTTTTATTGGTTAAGTTGTATCAATTTTGGATGGCAGTTAAACATATCTATGATTCAACATCTATATTTCGGCACCCACGCTAAACAGATAAATAAGGAAAATTATCTAAAAAAATAAAAAATACTGGAAGTGCGCAATAGCCATAAACAGCCGCTAATGGACTTGGTAGATTTAATAGGTTATTTGGAAGATATACCCATCAGCCTACCGTTAATGAACTTATGTACAGACGGGTCCTATTATATTACATGGGTGGCGCCTTTTCTATTGGAACCAAAAGGTTAAATATTGAGGAACTGAAGGCAAACTATTAAAGAAATTTTCTAAAATTTCAATCACAGTTTCTATTGAGGTTCTTAGGCCGGGCCTTAAACATCATTTACGGACAGTGGTTGCAGAAACGTCAGGTATAAAATGTATACACAGTCTACTTAGTAGCACAGTAGAAACAATTGCATTAACATGTGGCCAAGATACAGTCAAATATGAAACAACTTGGGCTGCCAAAATTAAAGCCTATTTTAATAATGTTTGCAAATACGGCATTACTGAATTGTTTAATACAATTTGTGAAATTGTAATCAGCTACACAATAGGAATCTAAAACAGAGCATCTATCATTTAGTATTGATAAATGTTAAGGTGTCCCAGCAAAATACTTTGCAGCATTTTGTTCAGCATAATCGTAAGGGCGGTCCATCAAGTTGCTTATTTAATTCATCTTCTATCAGGATCTGTAGAAGAATAATGGTATTGCGGTTAGGACAATACATATGCAGGACTATGGATAATAAGAAAATTACTGTTAATGGCAATACACTAAACACGGAGTGTAAACGGAATATACCAGATGAATTAATGGCTATCTTGGATTGTGTCCTGCTTTTAAAATGAATGGGGGAAAAAAAAGTATTAGACGTTTATATATAGTTAAGTTAATGCCAGGACTGTTAAAGAAGGATTTACACTTTGTTTCAAGTCTAAAACATCTGTAAAGTTAGCAATGTTGCTGCACATTTTGGAAAATTGTTATAAGAAAAGTTGTTTTAAAAATGTATTAGCATGTATTGATGTTGAAATCACGATATGTATACAGAAATATGAGCCTCAACAAGCGTATTTTATAAATACCATGGGAATCAAACAGCTTCAACAAATAATCAAAGGAGAGTATACTACGTAAATATGCTGTGTCTTGTCTTCATTAATTACAGTTAGACCTATTCTACAACTGTCCTACCTGACACCATTGTACAAGGCTCATCAACCCAATGTTTTATGCAAACAACGAAGCACCCAAAATATGCACCCCACCAGTGTTACTACAAGGCTTATCTATTTTATTACCACAAATTTCAGGAAAGTGCCTTTGCTCATATTCATCAACAAGCTACATAAGTGAAAGTTGTAAATCCACTGTTATATTAGGTGCTACCTTTAACAGGATGTGTCAAATAATTGTATTTGAAAACATTGACAGGACAAATAAGGAGATAAGTGTAGGGTGCAGAAGCACAAGTTTGTTCTTTCAGACCATGATGACTTTCCAGGTAGTATAACCAAATAAATTATCAAACATGGTAGCTTTTGGAGATTTCCAAAATAAATGCTTTCTAAACTGCCAGCACCTAACTTCTTCAGAGAACAATAGATCGAACTGTGATTAGTATGGTAATTCAGGTTTGATGGGAAGGGAAAACATTTCTGAAATATAAAAGATACAATACACCACATACTTTTTGTTGTACGGATTAAAACTACCACATAACAATGCGGAGTGTGTTAAAATGCATGCGTGTAGGTGTTGGGGTGATAATCAGAACCAAAAATCAAGTCTATTTGCTTTTACTGGTTTGGGAAACAACACTTGAAAAAAAATAAGACGGTGGTCCACAAATATTTGTCTATTAATCAATGCAGACTGTCTACTGTGAGAAAGCACAATACATGCTTAAATACTTAGGAGTTATATTTATAAAAATAGTCACTGAGTGCAACCTTAAGGCATCCAATATTTCCTTCACTTTGGGACGCATTGAACGTGCACTGCACCAAGTGCTACCATTACACTGCACCACGTACTATCATCGCACACACCCCTGCGCTTCCTTACAGCACACCATGTGCACCAAACTTCCCCTCATCCTGGGATCCAGTGACTTGTATCATTTTAATAAATTTCCTTAAAAATACCAATATAGAACTGGAGTAAACCTAGAGGCAGGGATAGATATTCGCCATAGGGTATCATCATCGTTATCAAGAAGAAGCCCTTGCTGCTCAGGATTACACAAGCTTGTTCAACTGTAGGGACCGATACCTGCATGTTTGCTGGATGTGCTGCGAGTGCATGATGGTGGCACTTAGTGGGGAACCTTTACAACAGCTAAACCTACCGCAATAGTCAATGCCTCTTTTTCTTTTGAATTTTATAAACAGTGAGACTGAGGGTACGGTGGAAATCGGAGGCACAGGAGGATAAATATGAGGAAGCGACAGAGTGCAGGAAGTTGACAAAGTGGACAGGAGTGGAGCATATGGATGGGATGAGATTTTGGATCAAGCGAGAACTGTGGCTAGTAGGTGAGAGAATTGGGTGCAAAAGTGTAGAAAAAAAATCAAGGTTTATATCACTGTGTGTACGCACCTTGGTGACATGGCCTACTCTAGCGACCTTATTTACAGGCCTTGCTGCGACCTCACACCACTGAAAGGCCTTAATAAATGTTCTGTAACTGTGCAATCTCACAGCACTTTACATATGGTTTGACGCAGTGTCCGGGAGGACATTATGAACTACAAAACTGTATGGGAGTAATAAATGGTTAAATCTGTCGCTCGAACTCTTAACAGCATTTGAATCGGAGCAAAGATGTGGTAAGAATTGGGAGAATTTACTCATCAGGAAGCCACGCCCATGAAAGGCCAGTGCAGATGGAGTACGAGTTCCCAGGCCTGCCACAGCTCCAATATAAACCGCTCTCCAGCAGCACTGCCACTGTGACGTTGAAGTCCAACAAAACTGCAGAGAATATTGCAATGTCGTAGGCAGCCACTGCATTTTGAAAAACTATGCATTGAAAGTTATTTCTCAAATTAACAGCAATATACATGATTAAATTATGTAAGTGACTCTTGTGAGTTGTGCAACGATAACACCAGATGGGCAAGATGTCTGAAAAAATTATTGCAGGCGCTTGCAGTGGGTTCGGCCTTCAGGGAGATGCTCAACATAACCAAATGAGGACTGTCTGGAAATGAGTAAGTAGGTGGGGAGGCCCACTATTCAATGTCAAGTCAGTCTCGCAGCTCACAGGCAATGTGAGACCAATGGGCCGGTCTGTGTCATCAACAGGGGACATTTGCGGACAGCAGACCAGCGACGTCAGCCTTTGCTGTCCTGCTAAGCCATAAAAATAAAATCAAACGCAACAAACATTTAAGATGCAACCCTACTTTTGTTTCCAGTGCTTAGAAACGTACATTGAATGCATGACCTACTCCGAAGCCCTGTTGAGCCCTGTAGTCAAGTATGGGGGTACGTGACCGACTCCTATAAGATCCAATCCCAGAAAAGGTACTATCCTTCACATATAGGAAGATCGTCAATAATTCTCCTGATCCCCTTAAAAATCTGCGGGAGGCCGACATTGGCTTACTGGAAGACGAAGATTGGGCAGAGGCCATACAAAGCCCAAGAGAGGGTGCAGTTAGGGTGAGATTTAGGTTGCTACAGTTATGGATCCTTCATAGATCATACTCCACGAACGCAGTTATGTACAAACTAGGGCGCACTCACACAGACCTATGCATACACAGCTGCAACCAAAGGGGTACCTTTTTCCACATCATTTGGGAGTGCTCAGCTATACAACAATATTGGGGAAAGGTAACACGAGTAATGTCAGAAGTCCTGGGGCAGGAAATCCCGGTAGATGCCAGATGGCATATATTATGTGTAACGGGGGGTGAGAGGGGGGGCAGTCGTGGCCAAAATATCAAAAGACTTGGCTACTAGTGGCATCAATGGTGGCCAAGAGAAATATCGCCAGGAAGTGGGTGCCGCCCTTCCCCCAAAGGTGGGTCAATGGAAGGCCGATCTTGATTGGTGTTGTGCAGCAGAGAAGATAAAATACCTGAGCAGGGCCTGCCCACGGAAATGGGAAAAAATATGGCAATGATGGGAGATGTATAGGGCCTGTAAAGGGAGGGGGTGGATAACACAGACACTAGGGGGAAAGGGGGCAGGCAATGATTAATGGGGTCATGGAGAGAAGATCCGGGATAACTGTTGGAACTAGGGATCAAAGTGTTGTACATGTTGCCTCCTGTGTTTTTATCTTCAAATAATAGCCAAAACGAAACTGTACAATGCAACTGATATGTTTAATAAAAAGATTTTTAGGTCTCGGCCTCTTGAATGCTGGCCAGCCATTGGAGAAGAGGTCCGTCACTCCGAACAGGTCCTGTCCTTTTCGGATTTGGGGGCGTGTTTTTTTTCAACTTTTCTAATTATCTCCTCCAGCCAATGGCAAGAGGAGAACACGCCCCGGAATCTGAAACCGCCGCTGCCTTTCTCCGAGGCATTTCTGCTTCGCCTCGGAGAAAGGCGGTGGTGTGCTGTTTCAGTTCGTGGGCATGTTATGAATGAAAGGCCTTGAATGCTAGTAAGAATTACTCTTGACACCTCTGCCCACCCCTACCAACTTTCTGCCTGCCCACCTGCCCCATGGTCGTGCCTCACGGGGACTGAAGCTGTGGTTCGCCCACATTCTGCTGCGATCGGTAGACTTCGCGGTCATTATTGACTTGACTTTGTCTCTCTCGTTCTGTGCTTCCATTCATGTCTGCCTCTCTCGTTCTGTTCATGTCTGGAAGCCTCATTCCAGTTACCTATGCCTCTCCTCTCTCTGTTCCCTCCGCTTCTGTTCCTCCTTGTCATCGCCGGCCCCCTCCTCCGCCATGCCTTTGGTTACCCCTCCCTCGGCGCTCCCACTCACTCAGCATGCCTCACAGAGACATCCACTCACAATGGCTGAAAGAAGCCTGCTGCACTGCAGCGCGGGGCGCTTCACGCGGGAGAGCACGCTCTCTTACTGGAAACGCCGGGCCTGCGAGGGGGAGAGAGAGGGGCCGGGTGTGCTGATGACTAAGAGGCACACACAGGAGAAGCGAGCAGAACATTTCCCATCGAATCAAGAAAAGAGTTCGTGCTGCGGTGCCGAGCGATCCTGTGGCGCGAGAGGGCACACAGGGCAGGAGAGAGTGACTGGACAGAACTGTGGAAGGGCGGGTTACGGAGACTCCCTAGAGCAAAACAGTAGTGTTGCTGTGAATTTGCCGCTGCCCATTCCCACGGCTGCCTAGTCTTGATTTCTCCACATTGGTCATTCTTCCACCACCCTTCTTGTCCTATGTGTTTACCTCATACTTGTAGGTTTTTTCCATCCCTGCTGTCTCTCCCTCACACTATTTCCCTTTCCCTATCTCCTTTCACCACTTTATATCTCGCTTCTGCTCTGGTCCAGTCAGTGCCAGTGCTCACTACTTGCAAACACCGGCACAAATTAAGCACCAAGTGTAATAAGAGCAGGGGTGCGATGGGGTACTTTTACAGTGGGGTGGGAGAGCTCGTCCTTATCTACAGGTTTCCTTTGTTGCCCGGAACTCTCTGTGTGGGTGGCTCTGTGTGTGTGGGTGGCTTTGTGGGTGGCTCTGTGTGTGGGTGCAAATGCAATAGGTCTCGCATTTGAGAGAGATTAAAGCTATTGACGTTGTAAATAAAAATGCAGTTTTTTTAAATGTTTTAAAAACAAAAACAAACAAAAATAATGTCATGAGCAATGCCAATAGCTCTAACTTTAACAATGCCGAGACCATTGCATTGTAAATGCTTGTTTGTTGTTGTAAGTATGGGGGGACTTTTTAGCTCTGCATAAACATAACTGTGCTCCAAGTCTCAAACTGCCCTTTTTAAAAGCACTGCAGGTTATCTAACATGCACACTATATCATCTAGCGGCATCGATTAAATAGCCAGGCACATCTACAACAAAGGCAACACAATCATCGCCTTTATTGCTTTTGGATAATGAGGTCAGGTGTGTGGCGGGGGGGGGGGGGGTAATAAATGCACACACACTCCAGTCAGGCACAATGTAACGAGGAAATAAACTTCAACCAACAGCAGCAATGAAGCACCCTTCGAAGGAGGTGAGGGAAGAGAGAACAAAACAAGCAATAACACCCGAAGTTGGTAGGGGGCAGGGAGGAGATGGAAGCAAGGACGCGGGGGCAGATGACAACTATGGGAGGGTAATAGGTGCAATCAGCAGGTAATCAATGAAGCGGAAGCAACAAAAAAGCATTATAGAGGGAATAGAAGGCAGAGGGGAGAAAGAGTACCACATTCATGTCGTGAGCGGCAGATGTGCATGGATTAAGTTTAATCAATCTGTGCTTAGTCCCAGCTCCACAGAAATGCCCCGACATAAATTTTCGCCTGCACTGTCCAAATAATAAGCCTGTAAATAAGAGTGACCCTGAGGTGCACAAATTGTAAGCATGGGTGGGCTCCAATTCCTTTTCTGTATAAAATAGTGTTTCACAAGCGAAACGCATGCGCTAGCACATGCTCTCACAGGCTCGACCATAAAAATAAGAACAGCATGTACATTGCCCAACCAGTAAACAAATCAACAGGTATCTAGAGGCGTAAACGGTACTTAGAAGGCTGCTGCTGGCACTACAAATACATAACAGAATAAACAGCTTTGCGTGTACTACATCAATATATTACACCAATCAGTGCAAATGGTTGTTTAGCAGCTTGAATAGATCCCTCACCATTTACACCATGATGTGCCACCTTTTGTCTAATAAGAGCTACTCCCGTTCAATGAAAATCACTGCAACCTACTATTATTATTAGTGCTTTAACAGTGACTAAATCAGACAAGGATGCATTTGTGCCCTCCATAGTAAAGATTACCAGCAGGAATCACTTCAGTGCATCAAGAAGGTTGCCAGCAGTAATGTAAAAACAGCTTTGTCAATTTGTTTTGCCTATTTGTAGGTAATACATGCTAGCCACAGCTTCAGTGCCCAAGACACAAAAGCAATTATATTAGTAACACGACTCCCCACACATTTATCACCTAAAAAATCGTCATAAACTATAGTTTGAAAACTCAGCCATTTTTCTACAACGGTCAGCTGAAGAGTTCTGAAAATACACACATTTATGTCTTAGAACACAAAATTGTCATAAAACGTTAATTCATCCAAGCAAAAGGTTACCATTTAGAAGGATGGGATGCTCACGGGAGAGCTACTGGCAGATAGAGAGGTATCAGTAGCTCACGAGGTACTGGTTGAAGCCCAGTTGCACATTTTCACTCGGGTTACAGCTATGCTGCCACAGTCTTCCTTTACACAGAAAGATTTTATTCGAAATCTCCCTTCGGCCAATGACATGGGAAATATGCAACGCTTTTTTTGAAAAGGGACACTATTAATAAATAACCACTTGGAAGTGGCCAAAGAGCCTCGTTTTTCTGTTTCAGCCAGAGTGACTGACGGAAAACTGAGTTTTGCAGTACCTATGATGAGGTACCACCTACCATCCCTTGCACTTTGCACCAGTGTGCCTGAGAGTCCTCCCGTGAAGGGTTAAAGTATGGCGAGTGAGAACAGTCTATCTACTCTATGGGCTGAGATGACTCAAGATTTTTCTCTCGCTGAAACCCCCAGCGTTCCCCCCTCCGGAAAAAGAGCTATAGCTGAGGATGGATGAGGCCTCTAACGTTTTCCTTTCGTACTCCACATCCGTTCAGGGACAGGTCGCTCACACCCTCACACCATAGTCACGGTTTCTCCGGTCCGTTCTTCCCATATGTCCCATTCCCTGAACCATGGCCCCGATACTTACCGCGTATAGAGCACTTCGGCAGCCCCGGGACAGAGAGGAAAGTCGCCGGGCGCCTGAATAGCGCGTCACACATTCCGACTTCCGGCGCAACGACTACACAACTGTTCAGAGAAAACGGGTTCGTCACTTCCGGATTGCTAGGGAAATGAGATTTCGGCGAAGTTTGCTCCTCACTTCCGGTTGAAACCGCGAGGCATCTAAGCGAATGAATATACCTCAATGCAAAATATGATTTAGCGTTCCGGTTATTGCCGGTAGCTGATGAGCGCACCACGTTTATGTTTCATAAAAGACTCAACAAACACCTAGACATACTAAAAGGATGTTGTGAAGATGCGCAGCATTCTCTTAATAAAGGTCAGGCAGTGAAGTTTGATACTCACGTGTACACAGTGAAAGTTAACAATTTTTCTCCTTTTTGTTATTCTTTAACTAACAGGATTTAAAAATGTTTTTAACTACAGCCATCTATGAAAAACACACCTTCTGTAACAACTGAATTGCTGGTGTCAAAGTCACACAGTGCAGCATTTGTCATCTTTTACCAATATAGGAATAAAGAAAACACGGTAAAATAGATACTTGTATGCTTACATGACATATCAAAATGGTCTACGTCTCACAAACACACTTTTCAATCACACAAATACTCATCTTCAAAGTTTCCCATGTCCATATCTGCTAAGCAGCTATAGGTCAGTTTTTCCTTTGAATTCTGGGACCTGGAGCTGCATTTTTATAAGGGAATAAACAATTTCACAAGTCCCAGAATTCTAGGATAAAACATGGACTAAAGCAGCCACTCACAACCGGACGTGGAAACTTGGCAGTGCAGCATAGTGTGCTTTTAGGGATTTTTTCCCTCCACAGCTATCAATCAGGGTTTTTTTAAGCACGCTACTCACCCGTCGAAGAGCCAGGTCTTGAGGGTCTTCCTGAAGATGTGCAGGATTGGGGCGCCTCTGATGTTGATCGGCAGTTGGTTCCAGGTCTTGGCTGCGATGTAGGAAAAAGTTATTCTGCTGGAGCGGGTAATTCAAAAAATTTGTATACCCTCCCCATTTAGCATGTTTATGCTAATTAAATTAATTACTCAATTATAATCAAACTAATGGATTGAAGTGGAAATTATTAATCAACCTTATTAATGACTGAAATACACGTGGGATTGCTTTGCATGACTTAATTAATTTGTAAACTAAATTATGTACGCATACTAATGGTAGACAATTAGAATATTGCATGATATATGTTGCTTTTGTGATGTATTTGTGATTTGTGCTTTATTCAGTAAGTATAAATCGCTTGAGTGTTGCTTATTGCTAGATAAATACATACACATATGGGTATTCGCGAGGGAATAACATTTTATTAGTTATTTTTATGTATTAATTGCGTTTTGTGTTTCTTTTGCTTAAGTTGACCATTTGGGCCTGCCACAAAATGGCTGCCTCCGGTATCTAATTTGACCGTCGACGCTACACGAGGTTTGGGGTGAAGTGCGCCTGCGCTAACCCCAGATACAGTGGCCTCGTCATGACCCTAATCAGACTGTACCCACCAAGGTCGCCCTGGGAAGCAAGCCAGCTTTTCAGAAAGAACAATAAGACGCCTCTTAAAACCGGAACAAGCAAAACTGATAATCTAAGAGACATTATTTTGTGAGAACCCTGTCAGACGATTTTTGATTGTCCAATCAGAGGAGCTGAAAACCCATACTTGTTACATTTTGTCAATGATTTTTACTATAAATTATGGTAGAATAGAGAGGTTGGTGCGGGTTCGTTTTTGGCTTTTCTCGATTTCCTGACGTTATGCTGACGGAGAGGACGGTGACGCTGCAGGACAGCTGTTTCCCTGAATCTTTGACGGACTGAATTAATGCCCAAACTCGTGATGAACTGAAATTACTAAATTTGATGGGCATAGATTTGCGAGACTACCAGATTTGACTTAGAGGACGACAATTAGCCAGAATAGGTAAATATGATTGGCGACTTGATTAAATGAATGATTTAATTTGCATTAATTAGATAAAGATTGAATTAATCAACTACAGAAAGAGTTGGGTTGTTTATTCATTGAAAATGTATTAATTTAAATGTAAATTAGAGAATTGGAAGTCAACCTAAACCTGCAACTAACTGATCCAATCCCGATTTATGAGAGGAATACTAAAAGTGAAGTTCAGGGCCTAAGGAGTATCAGAAGGTTGCGTAGATTTGTTGCTCATTAGGGTAAAAAGGTAATTCCTTTCATGTCAACGTTTGGAAGATAATTGCCTCCAGAGGAACACAGATTGATGGTGAGTGAATGTTGGTGTTATGGGCCCCACCAGCGAATGTATGGATAGTGTATGTTTGTGAGATTTTTGGTCTGTGACGGAGGGAGAGATTTTGTACTCCACGCAGAAGCAGTTTTTCTGGTAGCAGAATGATGGTTGTTATTGTTTTGGTTTGGTGATTATTGCTTGTACATTGCTTATTGGTTATTGATTGGTATTGATTTATGTACTAACACTCTATGTTGAGTTGCGTTGAGTTATATGTTGTTTGCACGGCTTCTGGGATGTAGGAAGTTGGAAGTTTGTAACGGTTCCGTAGTAGAGCAGAGGTAAGCGCTGCTCTCGGGAAAGACAGAATTGTTGTTGCCCTGTAGGTACACAAGGAAAACGTGTAACGATTGAAGTTGCACGACGCATTGTCTGGGTTCGATTCGGTGACATCGCCGTGTGTTGCCATTAGAGACATTTTCTGTGTGAGAGAAGTGTGTATGATAGCGAAGGTTACCTGTGAAATTTTGGTCTTAGGTACCAGGAGTCCAAATGGCATTCCGATAACGCTTATCACTGGAAAGGTAATCAGTATTCTCTGAGCTTGTTAGAAGGACAAAGCAGAGGTAAGCGCTACATTGTTAACGCATGTCATAATTCTGTAGTAGGACAGACTGTTCGCTGTTCTCGGGAAAGACGGGATTCTGTATGAATGTACTACATTTTCTAGTGTGAAAGTGCGTGAATGAAGTAGCATTTGGGTTGATTGCGAAACTCTGGGTTTATTTCTCAGGAGCATTGGGTCTCCAACTAAGGTGCCGATTACGATCCTGTAAAAAAAATTCCCCGTACGACTCGTATCCGGTCTTTTTACCGTGCGAATCGTACAAGTGCCGTACAAACTGCCAACTACGATTCGCATGGGAAAAAGTCCATACGAATCGCATTGGGAATAATTCCCCACACGTCCCCGGGTCGGAAAATGTGCTCGACACGTCTCCGGACGAATCACCGTACAAATGTGAAAAGTGAAGTCCGACCGCGGAAGTACGATCCATTCCGTGCGTCCGATGTTACAACCGGATGGGAAAAGCACCGTCCGCACCGAACTCCCATAGCAACCATGGAGACATGTGCCCGCATACGCGCCCAACACTCCCCCCAGCCCCCGCATGTACCCGCCCAACCACCCCCCAGCCCTCCTATGTACGAGTCGAACCCCCACCCGTGTATGTACACCCGTGTATGTACGAGACGTACCCCCACCCGTGAATGTACACCCGTGTATGTGCACCCGTGTATGTACGAGACGTACTCCCACCCGTGTATGTACGAGACGTACCTCCACCCGTGAATGTACACCCGTGTATGTACACCCGTGTATGTACACCCGTGTATGTATGAGACGTACCCCCACCCGTGTATGTACACCCCAGTACGTACGGCCCGTACCCCCACCCGCGTATGTATGGAGCGTACCCCCACCCCAACAATGTACGTACGGACCAAACACCACCCCCGTATGCATGGAGCGTACCCCCCACCCCAACAGTGTACGTACGGACCGTACCCCCACCCCCGTATGCATGGAGCGTACCCCCACCCCAACCGTGTATGTACGGCCCGTACCCTCACCCGCGAATGCATGGAGCGTACCCCCACCCCAACCGTGTATGTACGGCCCGTACCCTCACCCGCGTATGTATGAAGCGTACCCCCACCCCAACAGTGTACGTACGGACCGTACCCCCACCCGCGTATGCATGGAGCGTACCACCACCCCAACAGTGTACGTACGGACCGTAACACCACCCCCGTATGCATGGAGCGTACCCCCACCCCATCCGTGTATGTACGGCCCGTACCCTCACCCGCGAATGTATGGAGCGTACCCACACCCCAACCGTGTATGTACGGCCCGTACCCTCACCCGCGAATGTATGGAGCGTACCCCCACCCCAACCGTGTATGTACACCCGTGTACGTACGAGTCGAACCCCCACCCGTGTATGTACACCCGTGTACGTACGAGTCGAACCCCCACCCAGTCACAGCTCGGGGTTATGATCATGAATGCTTAGAAAAAGCAGAGAGAAAAGTCAAAAAGCTTGACAGAAAACAAACACTAAAGAGTAATGAACACAAAAGAGATGGTAAAAAGAAAGGCATGGAATCAGAGAAGAATGTACTATTTATTACACAGTACAATCAACACAGCAACCATGTTTACAATGTATTGAGGAAGAACTGGTCTTTGCTAAATCTAGATACAAGTCTCTCTAATATTGTGTCAAGCAAACCGAAGGTTGTCTATCGAAAAGGTTTCACTATGAAACGGAAGCTTTGTCCCAGTTATGTAAAAGCAAAGGATACAGACAAAACTCTGGTCACATGGTTACCCAGTAAACCAAATGGCTTTTTTGTGTGCGGCAATTGTTCAGTTTGCAAAATAGGTAAGAATAGAACCAGTGAATTCTCATATAACACAAACAAAACATACAAAATCATGTCATTTATTAATTGTAATACGACCCACGCCATTTACATTCTAGGCTGTGCTTGTGGCAAGATCTATGTGGGAAGTAGTATACGTTGCCTGAAGGTAAGGGTACAAGAACACCTGCGTGCAATAAAGAACATGGATGAAAGATACCCAGTTGCGATGCACATAAAAAATGACCATCCAGAAAATAAAAACGTCTGGTTTCATGCAATAGAGCATGTGATTGCAGGTGAAAGAGGGGGGAATAGGGAACTTCTCCTCAGACAGAAAGAGGCAAAATGGATCTGTGTCCTGAGGACCATGCATCAGGGACTGAATGTTAATTCAGAAATGCATTATTTTCTGTAGGCATGCAACATGACTCTGGTAACATGATGTTTTGCCATAAGAATGTAGATGGCTAAAAACACCTCTGGATATGTTTTCACAATACCAACTGAAATGTGGGGATATGTCATAAAATATGTCCTTAGGGTGATGCTAGGGCAATACATAAAATTCAAACCAACATAGAGAAATCCTACCCTGATTGGATTTGGAAGCATACGGAATCACAAGTGATATGGATTAAAAATGGTTAAATTGCCATGTGATATCAGTATGACTATATTTCTGAAGAAATACCTGTAAAGAGATCTTTATAGTATGCTCTTTGCCATAAACTTGGGTCCCGGAATATCAGGGATTGTGTCACTGAATGTTATACCTTCGCAATCTAACCCATTATTTGCATTTTGAGTATCGATTTATATATGGCACCGTGTGCCGAATATATATTAGAAATTGACCTGTTAGATTGGAAATGATTGTCGAAAGTTGATAGGCCATCGAAGATGGCAGTCTCGTTTATCCATTCGCTGTTCACCATGGTGCATATTGGATAATACGGTTTTACATCGTCAAAAAGAATAGATATGTAATTCATGGAAATCATGGCAAACATAGTAATATTAGATGACAGTAGTATTTAGAGACTGTCGTTTATCTGGCAAGACATCAACATTATGATGGGAAACCAAATTTCCAACGTAAACCATCATTAAATATAGTGGAGACTTACCAAATGAAACCCGTTCAATATGGCGGATACATTTCACACGAAACGTGAACATTTGCGCATGCGTGAACCTTGAACTTCAGCTTTTTAAACCCGTGACTAGCCGCACTCGTCTTGCGTGTGCACTATGATGATGGAGTACCGGCTCCCACAGGACTAGACGTACGGTAAGAAAATTAAAAACTGCCCTCATTAGCTTAGTATACATGTATGTGGCTACCTCCCTCTAGACAGCAATAGACGTACGGGAAGAAAATTAAAAACTGCCTTCATTAGCTCAGTATACATGTATGTGGCTACCTCCCTCTAGACAGCATTAGAGCAAGAAACCATCCTTTTGTAATGGTGACAACCACTAGATATTTAGACTTCTAGGCTTTATTTATACGAATAAGCCTTTCTAAGATGGCGGATACCGTTGACCTGATATATATTGGATAGCGCTTGTGCCAATTCTGAGATTTAGCGTTTCAAACAGGTGTTCCATGCAACGCGTCCTGTGTATAAGGAATAAGGATGGAGTGACAGCTCAGAATATACTTCTCTCATGGTAGATTAGGGTGAAAATCTTCTCTTACCTTGTAACTATGTATTATGTAACTCTGTGGGCTAATTCTAGCGTATGACGACATTAATAGTTACTGGGCATTTAGAACCATGTACCTAGAGATCATAAAGTATGATATGTACATACGTGATTGGGGTTGTCGAGTTATGACAAAAATGAACGGAGACTGATCAAACGCACGGTCAAACGTACGGTAAAATGCGAGTAAAAAGCAGTCAAATATGGCGGCTATCATTGACATAACATTAATTTGGTCAGCGAGGTCGATGACTTGTTGAACGCGCGCATCCTAATAAGCACTGCTAGAGAATTACAACTCTTTGAGGTCCATCAACTCTGTGCCTCTTTTGAATTGGGCAATAATAGAGTCATTAATAGCCGCGCCTACGGATTATTTGGGACTAATGAGGGAAGTCAGCTAATTCGGCTGCACATGCTTATATTGATCTGGAGTTAGGCAACTTGTTACTACCCGTATACGGTCATACTCAGTCTTTGTTTGTATAACATATATAAAGGAGTTTTGTTTTTACCTTTGCTTTTTAGATCCAGAAAATAGCGATGACCTAAAAGCTACTAAAAGACACATCCCCCCACATATAGGATATATAGGATATTCATCATTTCTAAAACGGATTTAACAATACCACCGAACAGGTCTCAAGGTATGGAACTAGTTCAATGATATTAGAATGTGTTATAAAAGACATTACGGCTGACGCGATATGATCACTTTTTTAAGGACTGGAAATATGAGATTTGGAAGTTGTGTTGATCTGGGTGTATGCATATCATTACTGATGCATTGATATACAATTGAATGTCTGTAATATGACTGCTGACACCATGTAATTACTGTAATATATACATATCTCTAGAAAGAAAAGCGAGGTAAAACCAACGTACTGAAAATCATTTAAACACTGATAAGGAAATCAACTGCTGAGGTATTGAAATTATATTTGAATTTGTATATAAATATTAAATGAAGAAAAAAATACTTGATGATGAATGAGGCTATCTCGTAGCTAGGGACAAAAGGAATGCAATATAGGACTTTTTTATTTTTACATAAGCAAGCTGCGTGAGCATTTATTTCTATTGAATAATAGCAAGAAATCAAGTGTGTGATGTGTCAACATGGCTCTTTTAACTATCTTTTGACAGTACTCTATGAGTTTCCCATACTGTCTAAATTTCTGTACTGACACACTGACTACTTCTGTTAGTACTGTTCTGAAGGACTATGTGCCTGGGGAATTAGATTAATGAAACTTTGGAAATGTAAAAATTGGCATTGAATCAATACATTTGCATTTGTCAATCTGTCTGTTTTTTATAAAAAATATTTTAAAAAAAGTTTTAAAAAAAGAGAGAAAAATAAGCTTTTATTATAAATAGTTTTTTAACAATAGTTATTATTTATGTTGTAGCCCTGAAGAAGTCCTTAAACAGGACGAAACGCGTTGGCTACTAGAAGAAAGGATATGAAAATAAAGAACAATCTTAAAACAAACAAATTGGATGGACTTGTATTTTGCGTATGAGTGCGGATCAAAATCCTTTATATCCCCCACCCGTGTATGTACACCCGTGTATGTACGAGACGTACCCCCACCCGTGAATGTACACCCGTGTATGTACACCCGTGTATGTACACCCGTGTATGTACGAGCCGTGTATGTACACCCGTGTATGTACGAGACGTACCCCCACCCGTGTATGTACGAGACGTACCCCCACCCATGTATGTACACCCGTGTATGTACACCCGTGTATGTACGAGCCGTGTATGTACACCCGTGTATGTACGAGACGTACCCCCACCCGTGTATGTACATCCCCGTACGTACGGCCCATACCCCCACCCACGTACGTATGGAGCGTACCCCCACCCCAACCGTGTATGTACAATACCATCCCTGGGAGGAGAGGGTGATGGCCATACTGCCGGTGGTGGCAGTGGACGGAGTAGAAGGACTCCGAGAGCCGGGTGAGTACACAAACAACTCACCTCACATGGGGGAACGTCATCCACAACCAAACTCACAATCATGCACGCAACCACCCCAAGCTATCGCATGACTCAACCACACTCCATGAACACGCACATGCCACTAGCGCCACCATGCCCCATGCACCCAGCTGGACAATGCCAAGTCACAGGCCACAGAAAACACCAACACAAGACACGGTAAGCCGGATGGCGGGAGTGTGGGCCCCAAAAACCACAAAGTGCAACTCAGAAGCAGACAACAATGCCCTCCGCCCATATGGCCTAGGTCACAGCCAGACAAACAGTGTGTCCCCACACAGGAAAGACTTGCCAGCAAATGGCGGACGCCTTGCATTAAGACATGGGGGTGAAGGCACGTTTTTGCACATGACAGCAGCTAATGAACAGCCAACACTGTGAAAGAGTGGCAGCACACACCACCACAGCAGCAGCGCAGACACAGACACTACACCCAATGGGTGCCTGGAGATCAGAAACAAACTCACACGAACAAGCCAAGGGCCATTCAAAGATCTGCAAAAAGTGTGTGCCTAGGAAGCTGGGCTGAGGTGACAGAGGGTGACACACAGAGGGAGGGAGAGGGGGAGAGAGAGGGAGGGAGACACGGGGAGACGGACAGAGGGAGGAGGCTGACACAGGGAGGGAGGGAGAGGGGGACAGAGAGGGAGTGAGAAAGGGAGACACAGGGAGACCAATTCAGCCTTGGGTGGTGTGGGAATGTCTGCTCGTCAGCAGGTGGACTGCGTGCATGTAGACAAGGGTGGCCAGTGCCTGAATCCCCCTCTCTTCTCCATGGCAAAACACTGGGCCATGTCTCAACCTGTGCACGAGCACAACAACAGCTACCTGCATTATATAAGTGTGTGGAACAACTCCATGTGCCCACGTACAGTGCAACACGGAAGGCGCCAATGCATGGCTCGCCACACCTGCTCACTCCACTGCTGACTGCAGTCACAATTGACGCAGCAAGTAAGACTGTGTCACACATAGGTAAAGTCTCAAAAGCTGTGGCCAAGGGACATACCCATGCACAAGTGCACTGTGAGTGGAATGCAAGACATATCCAAATACCCAGAGGAAATGTGCCAACTTAGAAACTAATGAAACATGGATGTTGCATGGAACAAAAATAACATTGTCTCTCTCACACACAGGTCAACGTCGTGGATCACCCCCCAACACTGGGGGGGAAGACTTACAGGACCCGGCTCTGCGGGATGACGATCCCCCCGGCAGCGACGACCCTCACCACTCTGTGGACGACCCCGACCAACCTGGCCCTTCTGGTGTCCAACCACCTGCAGCACCTGCGTCAGGTACAACTGGGCCAACCACCACCCCCACTCCTGCCACATCCCAGGAGACACCCAGGATCCCTGCCCCACCACCACAATGCAGCCAGGCTGACCATGAGGGACACGGTGTACCGGGCACCCAGGAGGAGGCAGGCGACAACGCTAATGCCACCCCTCAGGGGTCCCGGAGACCCGATGTGCCCACAAGGGCTGGCCAGGTGCAAGTGGGCAGGGGTGGTGGGAGTAGAGGACGGCGGAGGCGCGAGCCTGACCAGTTGGCTGCGGAACCGGTATATTCCCATGTCAGAAACATCCTGGACACATACCGGCAGGACACCACGGGCATGGGCCAGGTTGTGTCCACCCTCAATGAGATGAAGGGGACCCTCGAGGAGATCAAGACCCAGCAGGCCCAGCAACATGCGGAGCAACATGCCTGTCTACTGCGACACCAAGGGCGGATGGAGGACAGACAGGCTGAGCTCGTGACGGTGTTCACGGGAATTCACCGTATGTGGTAAATATTTCATTACCGGTACTATTTTTTATGCGGTAAAGTCTATGAGGAATAACTCAGTAAATATAAGAGGCAGAATCCGTGGTATTAGAGGTTTAAAAAGGCTTTATTCCTATACAAAGGAATGTAATTCGAATTACAGGCTTCTATTCCATCACCACGAAAGTTCAGGAAGGAAGGGCATACATTATTGACAGGTAATCATTTTTATAAGAATTACATTATAGTGTAACAGATGCAGGAGGCGTAACAGCTGATAAGAGAGATAAAATATGCATACGTAACCAAAAAAGGCGTAAACATGGGTGTAACTAAAATACGTCATTAAACATGATGTCACAAATGGGTGGATCCATAAGAGAATCCTGCAATGTCAGCAGAAATATTTGGCAGAGATGCGTACGCAGCCGCATGACGTGTGATTGACGTGCAACTAGAGGGTGAAGGGGACTTGACATTTAGCTCTACATGTGGAGACAGAAGTCTGAGGGTTATGTCAACCTAATCCCAAATCATATCTAATATCCTATGTTTAAAGAACTGTGTTATCCAAAAGGAAAGGTCTCTTCGGACGGAATCTATTCTATACTGACTGTTAGTGCGTGTACGGGCGTCTAAGTGTCTACATGAGATGCGAGGGGGCAGGAATCTTCCATGGTAACGGGGCTATGAATTACTTGCACGAGGACAGTGAGGCCTGGCCCTTTGCACGGTAGCTAGAGGAATGTTTACCTAAACTACTAGACAGGAATGCATCGGATGAGGAGCGAAGCAGATAATCTTGAAGGTGAAATACAGTTTTTGGCAGGCAACTGGCTGGATCAAGCACCGTTAGCCGCGCAGGGAGTAGGACAAAGTTCATGGATACAGAGGCTGGCTCAGACTGGAGCTTTCAGAGGCAGAAGGCAGGAAAAGGCTTGATGACAGAATTCAGGGCCTACTCGCCTGAATCTGTAAAATGTGGAAAGTGAGCCACATAAAGTCGGTGGCCTTTCATATTTAGGAATGGAGTATCTGACCCATTCATGGCGGATCTGAAAGAGGACATGTTAACGGTGGACGCACATGTATTTGCGTCTTTAAAACTGGAACTGGAGGGAACATACATGTACTTATAGCATGCACATGGAGCCGTTGGGGTCTACGATAGGGGACATAACTGATCACAAAATTCATATTTCCTCATTCCCTCCTTGTCCCCTACGGACCCTCAGGAGATATCGATCTTCATCAATCCATCGATCTGTTCATATAGCATCATTTGTTCTTCTTTCTTCTTCCGGGATCTTGAACGAAAACGTGGATGTGGGATACACGATGTGGCACACAGACCACAAATCGCTGGCCCACATTGTAGACATAAGCAGCAACTGAATAGTATGAGAAAGCCAATACCTAGGAAGGATAGGATTCTCCATCCCCAGGCTGACAACACGCCCCAGAACCAACCGGACCAAGTCCAGGTGCCTGGACTCTGGTGTATCTGGCTTATAATCTTATGAAGGCGGGTTATGGCTTTATATACTGACGGCGAATTTTCTGGTATGAAAATGCAGCAACTTGATCCGATGACCCTACAAGCTCCGCCCCTATCGGCCAGGATGACGTCAAGGACAAGACGATTTTGAAGTACAACAATCCGCATAGCAGACTGCTCTTCTGTTAAATTGCCTAAGGCGGAAATAGTTTCGTTCACTACTGCTTCAAGGGTTCTGGTTAATCTACGTATCAGCTTACTATTAGTGACTGTACCTATATATGGAAAGAAACCTTTATTGAAATCTGTGTATTTTTCCCATGCTGTTTCAGTGTAATCGACAATTGGGAGATCTCTCTGTTGTCTATTGTGTACTAAATGGGTATTTCTGTGATAATCAGGCGGGGCTAGGAAAACAGGTGGCAGAAGGAATGCTATGTAACAGGTACCATCCCAATCTAGAGGTAGACATATATATGCGGTCTGGCCACATATGAAGTAGGAATGATGGGAAGCTCTAAATGTAGACTTGCCTTGATCACTGAATTTTATTACAGTGGTGCATTTACTATGGCCCATATGTATGGAACCATTCTTTCTTATACATAATTCCCCTTTTACTGGGAATACTGACATGGCGGGCAAGATTGGTGTAGCTTCAGATTCAACGTTCAGGATCATGAGGTTAAGTGTAAAATTACCTAATCCATATACTTCATTTTCTAGATCAGTTCCTGTTCTTTTGGGAAGTCCCTCCTTGTTAGGGTAGCAGACTTTAAGCAAAACTAGGTTCAGGTTTCCCCACACCCAGTTGTCTTGGTAAACTGCGGAATTCGAATCTAAGGAATTAATCAAACTAAACCATGCTCCACAGGAGCCATTGTGTGTGAACGGATATGGAAAGAGGGGCAAAACTCCCTTATAGTTTTGATAGGGAGGGAGTCGGCCACATATCCAACAATTTGTGGCATTGCTGGTCTGATGGGAATGATGTAACATACTAATGAATGTGTTGTTGCGCAGCGCAAATCTATAGGACAACTCATGCGGAGGTAATTCACTAAAAGAATGTTCTGCAGTTATATTGTAAGCACGTTTAAGAATAGGGTAATACATATGCAATAGTATGCTGAAAATAATGATCAGAAGACTTAGAAAAAACAAAATTAATAATGTTACTGTGCAGTGACTACGAAGTGATTTACAATATGCATGTTTTTTCAGCTGCACCTGTTGATTTCTTTCTCTATTCCGGTCTAGAGGATACATGTCAGAGACAAATTCAACCGATTCACCTTGGAGAGGACTTAAACAATCAAATTGTCTGACTTGCTAGACCTCAATTTTAGTTTGTACAGTTCTTGTTTTGATTTCTCAACCAAGGGGAGCTTTGAGTCTGTCTGTGGGGGAATACAAGGTTGAGTATTCACGCTGGAAGGTAGTCCATAAAATTTCTTGATATGACTCGAGTGCAACCACCCTTTGCGACCCTCAATCTTCACGGCAGTCCTTGTAGTCAGTAGAACCAACTTAGGCGACTTCCACCTAGGATCCAGTTGGGTCTTCCGGTCGAAATTCCTGACCAAAACCAGGTCACCAGGAACCACGTCATGGGGCTTCCCCTCAGTATTATCGGGAAAAGCTGCGGCTACCTGTGAACGACAAGATTGTAGTGCAGACATCAAGGAAGCCAGGTAATCTGTCAGCATATTACAGTCAACATCAGTTATTTTGCGAGGTATAGGCGTCCCCCACATATTTGGTGGTCTACCGAAGATCACCTCATACGGGGATAGCCCTGTTCGAGAATGTGCTACCATTCTCATGTAAAAGAGCGCAACTGGTAAGGCTACTATCCAGTCGACACCTTTTTCTCTACATATTTTGGACAATCTAATTTTCAGGGTTTGATTATGACGTTCCACGAGACCTGCTGCCTCTGGATGTCGGACACAGTGGAATTTCCATTGGTAGCCTAACAAAAGGGAAACGTGTTTCATTAGTTCGGATGAGAACGGCTGGCCGTTATCTGAGTAGACAACACGTGGTAAACCGTACCGTGGGAAAAATTCTCGAACTAACTGTTTGGCAGTAGTCGGAGCAGTGTAATCTGAAACCGGGTATGCTTCTGTCCAACGGGAAAGAGCACAAACAACTACGAGAACATATTTGAATCCTCGACATCGTTCCATCTGGATATAATCCATCTGGAGGACTTCAAAAGCATGATCGGGAAGTTGAAATCCACCCTGCTCTACGGGGATGCTTTTTCCTGGATTAAACTGACAACATATCATACAGGTACGAACTTTCTGTTTAGCTGCTGCTCGCAAGTGTTTGTTGAACCAAATGTGTTGAATGCTGTCTAGCATAGCTTTTTCTCCTAGGTGCGCTGGACTATGTATTGTATTAATGATGACTTGAACCATAGAGTCGGGAAGAAACCATATAGATTTTTCCTTCGTCATCCATCCTTGATCCGTTTGGATCCCTCCTAATTCAGTCCATTTCTTTATTTCTTCTAGTGTAGCATGTGTCTGTATGTCAATTACATCAAGGGCGGGATCCTTAACTGTCATGCAATGTGTTGGTGTCGGAACTATTGTCTTTGTCATGTCAGTTGTGTGAGTCTGATTCTGAACCGTCTGTTTAGCTGTTCTGTCAGCTAGGTCATTACCCTGAGAAATGATATCGGTAATTTTTGTATGGGCTTTGCATTTCATAATCGATATTGCAGTAGGTAGATGAATCGCGTCTAATAGGGTTTGAATGAGGGGTCCGTGTTGGATGTGGGCACCGTGAGAAGTTAAATAACCTCTCTCTCGCCACAGTACGCCGAAGTCATGGACGACTCCGAATGCATAACGTGAATCTGTGTATATGTTGACTTTCTTATTTTTGGCTTGAATACATGCTTGTGTCAGAGCGATGAGCTCTGCTGCTTGAGCTGACAAAATGTTAATACAGTTTGTTTCAATGACTTCAGTGTCTGTTGTGACTGCGTAAGCGGCCACTAACTCTCCTGTACTTGTTCTCATACATGACCCATCTACATACAATGTCAAGTCTGGATCTGACAAAGGGATATCTGTCAAGTCTTGTCTGGGTTTCGTCGTGATAGTAATGACTTCGACACAATCATGTGCCAATGGATCTGTTCCGCCCACTGGTAACAGTGTGGCAGGGTTTAATGTATTACAACGTCTGATTTCTATATGTGGCTGAAATAATGTCAGTTCGTAACTGGTGAGTCTCGCTATAGTCAAGTGTTGTGTTTGTGTGCGGTTCAAGAGAACCTCTACTGCATGTGGTACTTGTACTGTCAATTGATGTCCTAACACTATGGCATCGCTTTGTCTGATTGCTAAAGCTGTTGCTGCCACTGATTTCAGGCACGCAGGAAGAGCCTGAGCTACTGGATCCAATGTACTAGAGAAATAAGCACATGGTTTGTGTGATCCTGCTTGTTCCTGAGTGAGTACTGACAGGGCAGTACCTTCGCGTTCTGTAACAAAGAGTGTAAACTGTTTACTATAACATGGTGTTGCTAAAACAGGTGCTTGGCATAAAGCTTTCTTTAAGCTTTCGAAGGCATGTGTATGTTCTGGAGTCCAAGGGAGGACAGTCGATGTGGCCGCCTCCTGTGTTGTCAACTGGATGAGTGGTTTTGCTAGAAATGCATATTGAGGGATCCACTGCCTACAGTATGAAGTGAGGCCTATAAAAGCCCGCACCTCCTTTTGTGTCTTGGGTGGTGGCATGTTAGCAATTAACTGGATGCGGTCGGGTGTAAGCTGCCTTCCCTCCTTGGACAGTGAGTGCCCAAGGTAAACAACTCGCTGGACACAGAATTGCAGCTTAGAAGGGGACACCTTATGCCCCTTGTCGGCCAGAAATTTCAAAACCGTCAGTGACGCATTTTCACATTCAGGTTCGCTTCGGGCGGTGATCAGCAGATCATCGACATATTGAAGCAAGGCAGTGTTAACTGGCATGTGGATACTGTCAAGTTCTCGTTTCAGTGCTTGGCTATAGATGCTGGGGCTTTCTGTAAATCCTTGAGGTGCGCGTGTGAATTTAAAACTTCGTCCATTTAAACTGAATCCGAACAGATATTGACTTTCCGGATCTATTGGGACGCTAAAGAAAGCATTCTTGAGGTCAATTACAGTGAAGAACGTTGCTTCTGAGTCAATAGCGGTTAATAATGAAGAGATATCTGGGACCACAGGGTATTGTGGTACAATATATTTATTTAATTCGCGCAGATCAATAACTAATCGATATACTGGTGGTGCTTTTGGATCCGTCCTTTTAAGAATCGGAATTATCGGGGAATTACATACATTGGAGTCGGTTTCAACAACCACTCCTTGTGTAATGAGCTCGTCAATGATTTGCAGCAAGGCCACAACAGCATCGGGTGGTAATTTGTATTGTCGCATTCGTGGTAGTATTACTCCTGTTTTTAGTGTGACACGATATGGTGTAATATTCATGCAACCAACATCAGTGGGGCCTTGTGCCCATAAATGTGTAGGTAAAGTTTGTAGTCGGTGATCCATGTCTCTGGACACGTAGTGACCTTTGAAGTCACGTAGAAATAGTCGTACTCCTTCCGGAGAACAACATATTATAGCGCCTAGAGCTTTCAATGTTTTTATACCTAACAAGTTTTCTGGACATGATTTAGTAAGCAATAAATCTGTAGTACGTGTCAATGGACCAATCGTAAGTGGAAGAGGCTGTGTAACTTCATTAATTATAGGTTTTCCTGAGAATCCAAGGGAAATATTTTGCGAGCCTGAGAGGGGTGCCCCTGGAACTTCACTGTGTCTTATAGTTGTTCTGCTTGCCCCTGTATCAAGTAAAAACTTTCTGTCTTCCCCTAATAGTTCACTATGTACATAAGGTCCCTCTTGGTCTACAGGAACCTCAATAAGGGGTAAGCCAACTTCCCTCTCTAGGCTATCTCATGAGTATCGCTGATAATCGGGATAATCTGCTTGTGCATACTGATACATTTGTTGTGTGGTCGCTTGTGTTGCAGCAATAGGCTGCGCTTGCGGTGGTGCTACGTTCTGTGGTGCAGCTATTTGTTGCGGAGCTAGTTGTTGCGGAGCTAACCTAGGTTGTGCATGCTGAGGGATTGGTTGTTGATTCTGATCCTGTCTAGGTGGACGTGGTCTCTCCTGGGTTCTACCTGTAGCAATATTATGTTTCAGGACTGGACAATCGTGTATATAATGACCTTGTTGTTTACAATAGTTGCATGTCCCTTTCGTAGGACCTGCGGGATCAACCTTTTGATGACCATTAGCTGGTACTGACTGAGCAACAAGCATTTTCATTTTTGTATCTTTCATACGTCTTTGTTCGTGTTCTTGCTCTTCTTTAATTCTATTATGGTGATATTGTAACATCTGTAACATCTGTGACGGGGTATTTCCTTGCCAGGTACTTTCAAATTTCAATACTCTATTCTTAACTTGCAGGAGGGAATTTTCAACTAATTTTGTCACAAACAGATGTGGATATGACTCACTACTGGCTTTTATACCACTATTTATACCAAAACATTTTTCAAATCGGGAATAGAAATCACTAGTGTCTTCATCTGGTTTTTGTTTACAGGCTGAGATTGCACCCCAGTCTTCCTTTTTCGTAGTTAATAAACGTGGCAGTACCTGCACTAGTAGTCCTGCTAGTGCTGTAGTCTTTTCCCCAAGTCCTGCTCCTGCAGCTCGGGCCCTTTCTTCGTTTTCCAATGCTGTCCAATCTATCTTTTGGTCTCCCACCTCCCATTCCTTTTCTTTAAGTTTCTCATAAACACCGGTGGGTAATAGGACTTTTAATATCTTCATAATGTCGGGATAGGTATACTCTCCCATGAGTAACATGTCTTTTATTTCACGGTGGAAACCTGCTGGATCCTTGTCATGGCTGGGTACTACTTTCTTCATTTCTAATAATTCTAGTTTAGTTATAGGCGTGTATACAAACACGCGTGTAAAATTATTACCGTCACCTCTGATTGGGTGTACTTCGCGTAACGGGTTCTGTCTATCTATGTGATACATTTTTCTTCCCATAATGGGAACTGGAACGTGTTCTGGGCATACGAAATTTAAATATTGATTTCGGAATTCTAAAATTTCCCTAATCAAATCAGTACCTGACCCTCTCCATATATTCGTGAGTAGTTCTGTCAATATGTCAGGTAAGGGTCCTGGATAGGAGTGTTGGCTTTTATATAATATAAGGAGGTGTTGAATCATGTATATACTAGCTAAACGCTGTTCGTATGGGTCAAGATTCAGAAACATGTGTGCAAGTACATCATCATTGTAGTCGCTGGGACTGTCAGCCCATAGTACTGCTGACCTGGCTAATTCTTGTTCGTCCATGGAATCGAGCATATGGTACCCCCTTCGATCTCGGAGTAATTTATCCGCGGCTTGGAATAGGTGTTCGGGGGATTTGGTATTTAACATAGGATTTGGAAAATGTCTATTATATTCTGGACGTATTGGACGTATCTGATCATTAAAACCTCTAGTATTATTATGGGGTCTTCCTCTACCTACATAAGCTATCGTTTCTATTTGTACTGATTCTTGCTCCTCCTCCTCTTCTGATTCTACTCTGTCTGTTTCTCGTCTTTCTGTATGTATTCGTTCTACTTCTTTGCGGATCTTTCGACACATGGCGATTATACACGCCTGTCTATCATGTTTCTCTTCTGATATGTTCTGACCCCATTTGACAAGTCTTTGCATGGTATCGTGATCTGCCCCGGGCCTGTCTTGATTCCTAATTACACAATTTATGAAAAAACGTAGTAGTTGTCTTTGTACGTCCACTTTCTGATATTCCATAGCTTCGTTGATACTTTCTAAACCTCGCCCTGTTTGGACAAAGCGATATATATTGTCTAGGTGTTCAACCATTCCTGGTATCGTCATTAAATATAATGTAGCTCGTCGTATACGTAGTGATGATATGAGCAATTTGTCCTGTCTACCTGGCACTGGATCATATCTACAATCCACAAGTTGTTCTTTAAACATGTCGGAGGTCGCTAATTGGGGTGTACGTTGGAGTGCTAAATCTCTAAGGGTCTGTTTATTTCGCGGCGGGGTGGCAAACATGTCTGTCGTACCTCCTGTAGCACCTTCTGAAGCGCTGGGCACGAAAGGATTCGTTGGACGTAGGATAGAGATTGTGGATGCGGGAAAGATTGTAGAAACGGACGGACCCGTGGGAACTTGTATAGGAGTTTGTAGTTGCGGGGATACAGACGGATGCTCTTGGTGTTGAACACCATCGGCAAGCGGTGTGGGTGGCATAGCATTAGCATACTCGGGAGCTACGTCGTCTAAATAGGAAGAAAGGAAAACGTCCTTTGCTGTTTTGGGATGTGTTTTGGGATGTGCTTTTATCGGGAGTAATGGAGGAGTTAAGTCTTTTGGTATTTCCGGGATAGCCTTAGGTAACCCTTCGGCCAGAAGAGGATACATACCATTCATAAGAGTGTTTCTTTGTCTATCTATTTGTTCTGAGTTTACTCGGGTACCTTCCTCAAGTAATAGATTTTCTCGGGTTTTATTTGAATTCTCTCTACCTTTCTCGTCCTGTCTGAGTGCTTTTTCTGTACGTCTGTATGATTCTTTACGCCATAATTCAATGGCATCTTTCTGCGACTGTCTGGCTTTCTTTTTCCATAATTCTTCTTCTACTCTCATGATGCAATCTGCATCCCAGGTCCCAGCTGCGGGCCATCTCTGATTTTCTGGCAAATCCTTGGTGTAGTCCACCCATAAATCAAGAAATAATACGGCATCTAGGCCATGCTTATGATACATAAAATACCCTGGAGTGTCCCTAGGTGGAATGGGAACAGCTTCTTCGAGTACCCCTTTTCTGGTTTTGATCTGTCTTAGTTTCGAAAAGAGCGGCATTTTTAGATCTTATTATTAGAACACACTTAATACAGTAAACACAATAATGAACAGTCATTCACACCACAATGTATAGAACGTTTTAAAACATTTTAACATTTAACAGTTTTTAACGAACAATGATAACTAATAGAAAACTAGTTACTGACATAATACTGACACTAGGTAATACTTATTTATATGCAAGACATACTATATATACTGCTAAACAGTACAGATACACTGCTGAAACAGTGCAGACCGGATTTGTGTACCCAAACCCGTCTTGACCGGCACAGACTATGTGCACGTAAAATGCCTCCCCGGTAATGGTACTCACCGGGTAGCTCGGAACGGAAGGCCTCGGAACGGAACTGAAACTGGACCGGACTGGACTCGACTCGACTGGACTCGGAACTTCGGAACCTGGTGGGTCTCTGTATACCTCGGATCTTGCTCTCTCAGCTAGGCTCTGGTCGGGTTACTTCGCACTTCTCACCGCCTCGTCTGGGTGTTGATCGCAGCCTCAGTTGCCCCCGCTTGGCCGGAGGGAGATACAGGAAATCCTGCGGGTACGCGTTTTTGTCCGTTCAGCTGTGGCAGGAGACCGGGCCTGCAACGCACCGCCGGCGCGTGAGATGAGAAAGTGTCCCTGTTCGGGCGCCAATTTATGTGGTAAATATTTCATTACCGGTACTATTTTTTATGCGGTAAAGTCTATGAGGAATAACTCAGTAAATATAAGAGGCAGAATCCGTGGTATTAGAGGTTTAAAAAGGCTTTATTCCTATACAAAGGAATGTAATTCGAATTACAGGCTTATATTCCATCACCACGAAAGTTCAGGAAGGAAGGGCATACATTATTGACAGGTAATCATTTTTATAAGAATTACATTATAGTGTAACTGATGCAGGAGGCGTAACAGCTGATAAGAGAGATAAAATATGCATACGTAACCAAAAAAGGCGTAAACATGGGTGTAACTAAAATACGTCATTAAACATGATGTCACAAATGGGTGGATCCATAAGAGAATCCTGCAATGTCAGCAGAAATATTTGGCAGAGATGCGTACGCAGCCGCATGACGTGTGATTGACGTGCAACTAGAGGGTGAAGGGGACTTGACATTTAGCTCTACATGTGGAGACAGAAGTCTGAGGGTTATGTCAACCTAATCCCAAATCATATCTAATATCCTATGTTTAAAGAACTGTGTTATCCAAAAGGAAAGGTCTCTTCGGACGGAATCTATTCTATACTGACTGTTAGTGCGTGTACGGGCGTCTAAGTGTCTACATGAGATGCGAGGGGGCAGGAATCTTCCATGGTAACGGGGCTATGAATTACTTGCACGAGGACAGTGAGGCCTGGCCCTTTGCACGGTAGCTAGAGGAATGTTTACCTAAACTACTAGACAGGAATGCATCGGATGAGGAGCGAAGCAGATAATCTTGAAGGTGAAATACAGTTTTTGGCAGGCAACTGGCTGGATCAAGCACCGTTAGCCGCGCAGGGAGTAGGACAAAGTTCATGGATACAGAGGCTGGCTCAGACTGGAGCTTTCAGAGGCAGAAGGCAGGAAAAGGCTTGATGACAGAATTCAGGGCCTACTCGCCTGAATCTGTAAAATGTGGAAAGTGAGCCACATAAAGTCGGTGGCCTTTCATACTTAGGAATGGAGTATCTGACCCATTCATGGCGGATCTGAAAGAGGACATGTTAACGGTGGACGCACATGTATTTGCGTCTTTAAAACTGGAACTGGAGGGAACATACATGTACTTATAGCATGCACATGGAGCCGTTGGGGTCTACGATAGGGGACATAACTGATCACAAAATTCATATTTCCTCACGTACACTCCGTCGGATGGCCGACAACATGGGCCACCCTCCCTGTGCCACCAGGCCAAGAACATCACCACCCACAGGGAGGGATCCGGAGGAGGAGGAGACATCCGACGGAGCATCCCAAACATCGTCACGGCCTGCTACTGAGGGTTCCCGCAGGAGGGCGGGTTGTCCACGGAAAAGACCGTGAGGGTCGGCGCAACAGCACCAACTCCCAGGACACCTGGCCTGGCACCTGGCCCACTGGACCAACAGCAGCACATCAGCAAAAGACATTCTCTGCCACATGGACTTGCTGGTCACTGTCTGACCAATGTTGACAAAGACTGTGGCATGGACTCTGATGATTTCCAATGGCAAGGACACCAACTCCCCCAGTGAACTTTGGATTACACACACCCGGAAAGCCCCTCTTGTCATACCTCCCCCCCCCCACGTACCACAACACAAATAAAAAGTTACACGATAAAGAGATGATGCCTACATTTTGCATTATTACCTTACATGTGTCTTGTAAAGTCTAACCATGCCTGAGTTCTCATATGACTTCAACCATCCATACCCTGGGGCCTGAGTCTGGCACAGGACACACATGGGTCACAATGTATTAGGCAAGACAGACATGGAGCACCATACACACACGTGATGGGCCCAACCAGCTGAGGGGGTGGCCGCACAACCGTGCCGACAGACATATTGAGTACAGCGACAGTCATGCGCAGAGGTCAGGGATCATGTGGAGTGTCCTGGGGGGCACCCAGGTATGTGTAGACAGGTGGCAGAACCATGTCCTGCAAGCTTGAGTCAGGTGGATGCAGAGAATGGTGGCCTGGCCAACGTTGGATGCATGGGGATGGCACATGTCACAATACCCACACAGTCATGGACATCATGCACAATACAGAGTCTAATCCCACACAAACAGCTTGCATCTTGCTACTCTACACATAGACACATAGCCACTATCACGGAAAACCATGCCAGACATGCCGTATGCACCGTGGCAACACACCAGCATTGACTGAGAAGAGGCACCTTGGAGGCATAGGGACACCTTTATTAGTCATGTATTCGGGAATGCAGAGGCAACTCGGAGTAGACATACACAGGTCATGTGGAGTAGCATGTGGGTCCAACACTGGAACCCCCCTTCTGCAGCACAAATGCGTGATAGCCATGGAACTGGCACACAAGTGTCGGGTAACAGCTAAACACCCCCTGCTGCTCACGGAGAGGCTGCCATACACCATTGATCCTCTGATGTGGAAGTCCCACACCATGTCAAGCCAATGCAAACCGTATGTGTCCGAGGGCAGTGTTACACACATTGATGCCATCATCACAATCCACTATCCCATCACAGATGACTGTCAACAAGTCTGACCATCTATTCAGGTGTACCCAGCTACATGTAATGTGTCCCATGGTGATGCGACATGTCTGCAGAGGAACCAAACATCGACAGGGGCAGTGTGCACACATCGTAAACAACTGCCACACCCAATACACCCCTGATGCATCCCTTACCCTAAGGAGACTTCCAAACTTGTCCGTGCGTGTAACGCTGAGTCAGCACACGATGACGTGTCCATGAGGAATAGCAGTGCCACAACAATGCAACCAGCAGACGGCATGCGCAAGTACCTGGGGATGAGAGACACACAAGAAGTCAGCCACAAAAAGCACAGCCACTTGCATGTGCATGTACTCGACACATGTAAGGATGACAACATGCTAGGTCACAATTATGACTGGGGAAATACACTCATCACTGGCACCATCACTCGAGTGACATATCCACACACACCTCTGACACACACATCGCAACACATGCCACACGGGGACCAATGCGTGCACACTCAGACACTGGTACTCACCACTAAGCAAAGAAGTCGCGTATGAGCCGACTCCGAATGTCCTCTTGTGGAACCACATCCTCCACATCACTAGCCCCATTGCCAAGCCCTTCGTCCTCCACGGGTGGATGGTCCTGATCATCTTGATCCAGGATGAGTGGCACAGCTTTCTCAACTGCCATGTTGTGCAGCATGCAGCAGACCATGAAGATTTTGCAGACCTTCGCCGGGGCATATGGGAGGGCGCCGCCGGTCTTGTGGAGGCATCTGAATCGGCTCTTCAGGAGGCCAAATGTCCATGGAGCTGGGCCGGCGTGCTGGGGTTGCGGAGAGGTGTGATCAGCCATGGCATGTTGGGATAGCCAGCGTCCCCTACATGCAAACCACATGGACATAAGTAGGACAGGAGAAGCGGTCGTGCTGGAAGTCTACGCAAAATACAGGACAGACAGAGTGTACCCACCAACAACACATGCTCGTTCGTTGCGCAGCTGCGTCATCATTTCAGGCACCCTGCTATGCCTCATGATGTAGGCATCGTGTGCTGATCCTGGAAAACGAGCACAGACATGTGAAATCACCATGTTGGACAGACACACCACAAGAGCATTGATGGAGTGGTAGTGTTTGCGATTCCTGTACGCTACCTCCTGTGCCTGTGGTGGTACCAAAGCCACATGTGTCCCATCTATGGACCCAATGACATGGGGCATCCCTCCCAGGGCATAGAATCCACGCTTGACCACAGTCAACTGTTCAGGAGTCGGGAAATGGATGAACTCATCCAGGTGAAGCAACATGGCCTCTAAGAAATCATGCAGCACACGGCTGAACATGCTCTGGGACATGCCACCAACATGAGCTATGGTATATTGAAAGGTACCCGTGGCAAGAAAATGTAGGGCTACCATTACCTTCAGCTTGGGTGTCAGTGCCGTAGGATACCTGTGCAGCGGTTGCAGGTGTGGTGCCAGCCTTGCCGTCAACTCCTCAATCAACGGTTGGGGGAAGCGGTAGCAGCGTATACAGTCTTTCTCCCGCATGTCAGCCAAGTCCGGAATTGGTCGGGGAAGAGGCGGCGCTCTGCAGTAATTTGGAAGTGACAAGGAAGAGTGAGTGCACTACAACAACAATTTATATGTACTGAGCACATGTTAATCTGTCAATACACATATGCTACATACGGAGTCAGGTATGTGCTACATGCCCTGGACACGTATGGCTGCCAGGTGACACTCCTATCAAGACCCAGCTACACACGGAGATTGTGAAACTCCACATGCCATGGCATGGGACTAGCTGTGTCCCAGTGTAAGTGAACAGCCAGACGCAACACAGGAGTGACATACATCAACACATCAGCAGAAGTAGGATGTCGATTGCAGAGACAGGTAGCGGAACACTAGAGCCACAGGTCACATGACATTACACTAGGACAGCCCACACACCTTGCCATTAAGGTGTACATGTCATGACTCACCACACATACATTGAGAGGATGCAGACAGGCCTTGTTACGCTACTCCGTGTCCCATGCATACATACACACCTCACATCCGATACCACATGTGGCCTGGTGTGCGTAACAGTGTGCCATGTCCATCTACACACAGACACATGTTGGTTGCTGCAACAGCTGATGCTTTTGAGGGAACACCAACATCAAGCTAATGGGAACACACCACACATACATGACATAGACACATCGTGCACCGTGGGTAGTCACATGTCTGGTGTGGTAACCCCTGTAGCGGGCATCAGGGGACACTTGCGTGTGTTGTTCACTGTGCCATGCCAGTGACGCTCATCCCAAGTGTGCAGTACGACATGCACACATGTCAAAGGAGTCAAGGGCATGCCTGGCACACATTGCACCGTCACACATAACATCTGTACACATCTCATCATACATCTATTGCCTTCTCGACTCAGGAGTAATGTGCCACATCACAGCCTTTCACACCTGTGCCCCACACATGTAGTACTGCCCAGACAATGCCTTGATGTCCATCCATGGACAAGTATGTCAGCTCTATTCCTTCCTGTGTGCTGCCTGTCACCACTGTGATGTGTGAAAGGCACCGTACATTCGCTCTGAGAGCCTGTGTACGTTCCCTATCACTATGGGATTGCTGCCGTAGGCCTACCCATAGTGATAGTGAACGTACGCGCGTGTGTACGGTCCGTATCACTATGGGTACGCATACGCGAGCACACCCATAGTGATAGTGAGCGTAGGCGCGCGTGTACGGTCCGTATCACTATGGGTACGCATACGCGAGCACACCCATAGTGATAGTGAGCGTACAGGCATGTGTACAGTCCGTATCACTATGGGTATGCATACGCGAGCACACCCATAGTGATAGTGAGCGTACAGGCGCGTGTACGGTCCGTATCACTATGGGTACGCATACAAGAGCACACCCATAGTGATAGTGAGCGTAGGCGCGCGTGTACGGTCCGTATCACTATGGGTACGCATACGCGAGCACACCCATAGTGATAGTGAGCGTACAGGCGTGTGTACGGTCCGTATCACTATGGGTACGCATACGCGAGCACACCCATAGTGATAGTGAGCATACAAGCGTGTGTACGGTCCATATCACTATGGGTACGCATACGCGAGCACACCCATAGTGATAGTGAGCGTACAGGCGCGTGTACGGTCCGTATCACTATGGGTACGCATACGCGAGCACACCCATAGTGATACGGACCGTACACACGCGCGTACGCTCACTATCACTATGGGTGTGCTCGCGTATGCGTACCCATAGTGATACGGACCGTACACACGCCTGTACGGGCCGTTGCCATGCATTTGGGGTGCCCTAGGGCCCCGGAACGCACCGTACCTGGGTGTGAATCTCCAAATTACATAGGGGACACATGAGGGACAAGTATAAAGGCCTACATGCATGCTGGTTGTCATGGAGACCAAGTTTAAAGTATGATTTTTTTCTGCAGGTGCACAGCAAAAGTCAGTTAGAATGAATCTACTTTGTTGCAATGTGGTTGTGGAGTTGACATCATGCTCAAGGAAAAAACAATATGAACCCATTGACTGTGCTAGGTTTAAAGGGATTGGAGGAAACATAGGATGCAAATGTGAGTGACCAATCACTCTGTACTCCTGTGCATGAAACAGGCCAGCAAGGCAGATATAAGGCAGCCAGGTCCCATGAGAGAGCACTTGCCTGCACATCTTTGGATTCTAAGACCCAGCTGCTGCTCGTGATTCCCTGGAACCATGTCAAGGTCTGTGGAGAGGGCCCAGCCTTTCACCCTGGAGGAGAACCTGGCATTGCTGGATGTGATCCTCCCACAGTACCCCCTGCTGTATGGGCGACCAGGGTATCAGGTGAGTGCAGAGTCCACTAGCACAGACTGTGTCCCTTTTTTGTGACTGTGACTTCTGGCATTGTGTCCAGGTGTGACACACATGCAATGTACTGTAGGGGGGGTCCCAGGGGGGGGAATGCCTGATGTCTCCCAGCCAGAGCATGCTGTGGTGCATGTCTGCCGTCCTCACTTGCATTGTGTTTACTGTGACAATCACTGCATGGTGCATGCCACATTCTGCCTGTCTTATCCTCCTGGGAATGTAGCCTCTACAGTCCTCATGTGATTATGTGGTCAGCCCAGTGTGACAGGTGACTGTACCCACAGATGTGTGTTAGTTCTGTGTACCTGTGCTGAGAGTGTCCACATGATGTGTTCGTACCCTGGACATGGGTGTGTGTGTAAGTCCCCTGTCATGTGGGTGGGTGCATATGTGGAGTGTAGCACCCAAGCTGCATGAGGGATGGATTTACCCTGCCCATCTGATGTGAGCAGGGAGCAGTGCTGTGTGTCTGACGTGCAGAGCCAGCCCCACACCTGTGAGCCCCCCCCGTCTAGTGGCACATGTGCAGAGTGAGGTTTGTAGCTGCATTTGGCAATGGCAGGTGAATGTCCTGTGCCTGTGTGTGTCTGTGTACTCTGCTGAGGTAGCGTCAGTGGCCTGTGGCATGTGACTGCTTTGAGGTGCTGCACATAATCCTGGTGTAGCTTGTGATGCACAGTGTGAGCCTGGATCATTGATTGTGTCGTTGCCCTCATTCCACCTGTGTACTTTCAATGGCACGTACTGCTTTTGCCCTTCCCCAGAGGATACTGTCCCTATGACAAAGGTGCAATGCGTTGGATGCATACTATGCCTTGTTGTAAACAGCAAAATTGTTCTAATATGTGTCTCTGTGACATGTGCCAGGTGTATTGATGTAGTGTCACTTGTTCATCCTCACAGGTAGGCGCCTCTGCCAAGAAGCAGATCTGGATGAACACCGTCAGTGCCGTGAGGAGGACGGAGGGTCGCAAGCGGCGCCTGGCCCAGGTGAGAAAACGCTGGCAGCATATCCGGTGCTGGACGCGGAGGATCGCACGGGTCCTGCTGGGGGACTCACCTGAGACCCATAAGAACCACGGGCGCCGCCGTCTGACCCACATCCACAAGCGTGTGCTGGCGGTGGTCTTTCCAGCCTTGGACAGGCGCTTACAGGAGAAGCAGCAGCAGGAAGGGGGTAGGTACATGTGTGTTTGTTGTGTGTCACCAGCATTAGTAAGTGCGCAGTTGCATGGATACACTGCCCGGGTTTAAAGGTGCTGTGCAGATCCTGTTGCCCACAGTATAGCAGTGCTCTCCTGCCTCCCTTCCCCTCCTTGCAATGTGTTCCCTGGTCTGTGTGTAGTCACTCCTTCACAAGGTTATCTAGGCTGGCAGTTTATCCATGTGAACAATGCCTGTAGCATCATGTGTGGGGGTGGTGTGTAACAGGTTTTGGTACCTTGCCTGTGCCCTGTCCAGTTCAGTACTTGTGGGTTCCATGTCAGTTGGCACTGATGCTGAGTCCAGACATGGGAGTTAGTCTCTCAAGTGTCATGCCTTACAGCACGCATGTCCTATGTTGTGGCCTGTTACATGATGTGTATGAGTGTGCGATACGCATAGCGCAGGGATGGTGGCATGTGTTGCAGTCATTCCCATTCAGGACCATGGAGTTGTGTGGCCACTACTGTCCCCTGGGGCATATTTTCCTAGGTGTCATGTGTGTCATCACAAAATGTGGACACATTTGGGGTAATCATATTCCTCCTGAGGCACAGCCGGGAGACTCGTATTTGTATAGACTTGGTCGCTTGGTCGCTTGGTCGCTTTTAAAATTGAAAATTGTATTTTATTTGCACTTTCCCTCTGCCTCCCACACACGATTGCTGTGTGCAGGCACCTATCCCTGCAGTAAAACGAGCGCTGGGAAGGCTACAATTCCACCTTTTGCAAACCACATTCTCCCCGCCCGGAGCAGGACACGCCCACTCCGAGGCCACGCCCCCTAGCAGAGCGTATATAAAGCGCGCTGAGGCGATAGCGCGCCGGTAATCATATTCCTCCTGAGGCACAGCCGGGAGACTCGTATTTGTATAGACTTGGTCGCTTTTAAAATTGAAAATTGTATTTTATTTGCACTTTCCCTCTGCCTCCCACACACGATTGCTGTGTGCAGGCACCTATCCCTGCGGTAAAACGAGCGCTGGGAAGGCTACAATTCCACCTTCTGCAAACCACATTCTCCCCGCCCGGAGCAGGACACGCCCACTCCGAGGCCACGCCTTCCTAGGAATCTCAGACTACAAGAATGTGCATGAATAGGAAGCGCAGCGGACGAGCGCAGCGGGTGCGACGATTGCGCGCCGAAGGCGCGCATAAGGCAAGCTCGTCTGCGCTCGTCCGCGCCGAGTCCGGGCCTTGGGCCACCCCCCTTGCCCCCCAGCCGTCAGCACAAAGAGGCTATACGGCAGCAACCCTCTACAAGTTAAGGCCTCCTGTTAATTCATGTCCTCGGCACTCATTTCAAGCCATGGACCTTCCTTCAACTTGTCCCACCTGCTCTGCGCCCCTTAAACCTAACTCGCGCTCAATAGCCACACAGGAATTCCAAATGCTCCTACTAAACTGCCGCTCGCTGCCTAAGCATAGCGCCGAAATTGCTTTATTGATGGAAAAGCATACCCCGGATATATTGTTCCTTACGGAAACCTGGCTTACCAGTGAGTCCAACCCGGCGATAGTAGAGGCCCTCCCCACCGGCTATCAAATAATTCGGCAAGATCGGCCAAAAGGGAGAGGAGGAGGCCTTGCTATCATCCATAAGGAGCAATATCATTGTCGACTCTCTCCTGAGATCATCTCGGACTGCGAGAGTATGGGTTTTAACATCAACCTCTCTCCTAACATCTGCTTCTCAGGCACCTTTATTTATCGCCCGCCTGGCCCCCCGAAGCAGTTTCTTCTAACTCTACCATCGATTGTGGCCAGCAGAGTCAGCACCTCCTCTAGCTTTACTGTGCTGGGTGACCTGAATTTACATTTTGACTCCCCGTCGGACCTTTCAGCTGCTATTCTATCAGATGATCTAGCAGCTCTACAACTCACTCAACGTGTCTCTTCCCCCACCCACGAAAAAGGTCATCTACTGGATCCAATTTTTTCAAATTGTTCTGAGATCACAGTGGACCCAGGCATTACCCTACCCTGGACTGACCACTTTTTAATCCCCTTTAAATGGACCACACCTAAATTCTTTCTTCCGGCCCCCACCATCAAACTCAGGCGAGCCTGGACACGCCTTGAGGTTGATAAGTGGTGCACTAAACTGGCTAGCTCACAACCAGAAATCCAGGATGATCCCACCATAGCAAACCTGGCATATACCAACTGGATCTCCTACACCCTTGACTCTACCCTCCCAATGAGCAAGACTGTACTGAAGCGGCCTCAAAAAACCGCCCCTTGGTACACCCAGTCTCTCAGAGAAAAAAAGCGCCTCTGTAGAAGAGCGGAAAGACGCTGGCGCTTAGACAAATCGGCGGTTAACAAAATCTAGTACCGTGAAACCATCAACGAGTACAAAACTCAAATAAAAGCAGCTCAGTCGACGTATTTCGCCGAAAAAATCCTGAACGCTAGATCTAAACCCAAAGAGATCTTCCAGATTGTTAAAAAGCTAACGAATCCATCCCCTGTGGTGCATGTCGAGAAATCTGTCACCCAATGCAATGACATTGCCGAATTTTTCTATCAGAAAATTAATAAAATCTACTCAACCTTTTCCCCTCCAAACATTGTCCGGTCTAGTCAACCTAATAACCACCCTAGCCTGCCACATTCCCCCACCCCTTACAGCTTAACTCACTTTCCCCCACTAGACCTCCCCACTTTAGAATCACTAGCCTTCAGGGTCAAATCAGGTTCTCCAGCCGACCCTGCCCCTCCCGACATCCTAATGGCAGCATCCCATACCATCCTGCCCGTTATTAGAGAGGTATTAAACTCTTCCATCTCCTCCGGCACCGTTCCACCCGTATGGAAGCAGGCCATGGTTAGGTCACTGATCAAGAAACCCAATCTGGACCCGTCTGATCTGGCTAACTACCGCCCTATTTCTCTGCTCCCTTGGTTGAGCAAGGTTTTGGAGAAACATGTGAACCAACAGTTAGTGAACTACCTAGAGGACCACCACATACTGGATCCCACTCAAACGGGTTTCAGACCTAAGCACGGGACAGAGACCGCCCTCCTAATGGTCGTAGAGGAGGCGAGAAAAATTTTGGATCAGGGAGGATCAGTGGCAGTGATCCTCCTTGATCTAAGTGCGGCCTTTGACACAGTATGTCATGACACCCTACTAAGCCGCCTGTCCTGTGTGGGGATCAAGGATAAAGCCTGGGCATGGTTTGAATCCTTTCTGGGGAACAGATCTTTCAGGGTGTTTGATGGCGATTCAGTTTCCTCCAGCAGACCTCTAAATTGTGGAGTTCCTCAGGGCTCCTCTCTGAGCCCTGCTCTATTCAACCTATATATGAGACCACTGGCCAGTGTCGTCCGCCCATTTGGAGTTAAAATCATTTCATATGCGGACGACACGCAGCTGGTGGTCTCACTGACGCAGGAGGCATCTCGAACTGCGCCAGGCGGGCTCAGAGAATGCCTAGAGGAAGTGAGGAACTGGATGTCGTCATCTTCCCTGAAATTGAACGGAGACAAAACTGAGCTGATGCTCCTAGGATCTTCAGAGCCGGCACCTCTCCCTTCCCTATGGCCCCCATGCCTAGGACCCCCCCCCAACCCCAAAAAATACCATCAAAAGTCTTGGGGTATGGCTGGACAGCTCACTTTCTTTCAATGTCCAAGCCACAAAACTGTCAGCCACATGTTTTGGCATTCTGAGAGTGCTAAATAAAATATTCCCTCTCCTCCCCCTGGAAGCCAAACAGGCGGCCATTCAAGGGCTCATTCACTCCCGCCTTGATTTTAACAATGCACTTTATCTGGGTGCACCAGAATACACCCTTCGGAGGCTGCAAACTGTACAGAACAGCGCAGCTCGCCTTCTACTCAAAATCCCGCACAGACACTCAGTGAGGACCGGACTGACTAGCCTCCATTGGTTACCGGTCCGGCAGAGAGTTCTGTTCAAGGCGCTATGAATAGCCCATCAAGCCTTCTGGGACATGGGACCTATCATTACCCGTGATCTAATCACGCACTATATCCCAAATCGTAATCTTCGTTCCAGCCAGACTCTCTTAGCAGTAGTCCCAAGAATAAAAAGATCGAGAACCGGCGGAAGGACGTTCAGGTACAACGCAGCTAAGGCCTGGAATGCTCTACCACTTCATCTTAGAGCCACCCAGAACCTAACTATGTTTCGTAAGCAACTGAAGACCCACCTCTTTACATCTGCTTGCTAAACTGTTGTCTTTCTTCTTTTCCTTTTCCCTTCCCTGCTCTCTGTAGGTCATGGTTACCCTAGCGCTTGGACGCCTTCGGGCAACAATTGCGCTTTACAAATCCCCAAGTTTACAAGTTTACACTCTCAGTGTCTACAGCATAGGTTGTGCTCTGTGCCATTGTCCCCTGGCACCATGTATATTGACATAAAATGTAGTACAAGTGTCCACTGTACAGCCTGACCTGATTTTCCTTGTTCATACTCACGGTGGCCAGTGCCTGTGTGTCTTGTTACAATCATCTGATGATGACCATTTGTACATGATTATGTGGACAGGCGCACCTTGGGTATTTTGTGTCCAATATTGCATTTATCCAGCCCATGTGTATTTCACCCAGACTAAGAGATGTAAGTGCTTCCTGTGTCTCAACAAATTGTCTCATGTAGGGGGTGGTTGGTGCGGGCAAAGCCTACATGTCAAAACCTGATATCTCCGTGCTAGGTCTGGCCAGTGTGTGATGTTTGTCTGGACATACACTCAAGGTGCAGTGAGCCAGTCATGGTGGGCATGTTTTCAGTATTACCTATGCAGCATGTGCCTAAAGTTCATGGATATGGTCCCTGCTCATCCCTATTTTTGGCAACGCTGTGTGGTGCAGATGCAGTGCTGGATTGTCCCCAGAGCCTGGCTCCTCTGTCAAAATCCATTTCATGTCATTCACTATTGTGTCATGCTCTACATAGTTTTTCAGTGGCATGGTGGGTCAACCAACTGTGTGTTGTGGGGCCTACATATGTACCTTGTTTTGTAGATGTTACTCATCTTTCTTTTCAGGCTATGCACTGTAACCTATGTAGATTGGACTCATGTGACATATGTATACAGGTGTATGATTAATTCCTGTCTCTTCACCTTGCCCACAGCATCGTCGGGGGACACGGAGGGAGACATCAGCACAGACCGAGCGGAGGGACCGAGCACCAGTGCCAGCGGTGACATCTTGGCTGGCACATCGAGTGGAACTGAGGCGGAGGGGAGTGAGGGGGAGGACCTGTCCACTGCCACCACAGAATATGAAGCTGACGGGTCCGAGGCTGAGCTCTCCGAGTGGGCGGAGGCTGCACCACCAGCTGACAGCGGCACAACATCTCTCCCCGCCCCCTCCATTGCCATCAGCCACCTCCCACTTGCTCGTGTCCCTTCCCAGCGTGCCTGGTCACCACATGTCTCCTTCCTGCCAGGCACCGCACCCCCTGCCACTGTCTCCACTGCTGCCGCCAATGCCGAGTCTGTGGACATCCAGCGGCAGTTGCAGGTTGGTCAGGCTGCGATGCTTAATGTCCTCCATGGCCACAGCCAAGTGCTGAACAACATGGAGGCATACTTGGAGGGCATTTTCTCATCGCAGGCTGACCAACGCAACTTGCTGAGGTCCATTGACTCGACACTGACTGCAGCAGTGGGTCTCCTGCAGCGCTTCGTCCAACCCCCTACCCCTGACCCATCCACACTTCCTACTCCCATGCCTGTCCCACATACACCCAGACGTCAGCATGCACTCACCACAACAGACACAGGCACCACACCAGCAGGGAAGGTCAAACGCACACCTCCTGGCATGCACACACAGGGTGAAGTAGGCACACCCACTGGGTCGGGGGGAAAACGTAAGACACGCAGCCAGAGTGGGAGTCCGCATTCCACAAAATCCACTCCCTCCAAATCCCCTCCCCTCAGCTCTCCTGGCCAAAAGTCGGATACCGGGTCAGTCCTGCCCAGTCTGTCCATCAGCCCCAGTGTGGCACCACCCTGCAAGCGGTGGAGGCAGGACACCGGCAGGGGAGTTGAGTCCCCCCCCCCTGTCCACACCCTCCCCCAGTGGCGCTGCGACCCATCCCTCCGACCCCCCCCCCCCTCCTTGGGGCCTGTGGTTCCTTCGGGTGCAGGGGAGTCGCTGGAGGACCTTGCTAAGGTGTGCAGCGCCATCCTGACCTCCGCCTTTGGCGCTGCCCCACCCCCTGTGGTGGAGTCCTCCGTCCCTGCACCCACAACGCCTACCCTTCACCCTCATGTCCCTGCGGTGCCTGGTCCTTCCCCCCCACATGATGCCCCCCCCTCTGGAAGACAAAGGAGTCTGACTGTGCAGGCAAGCTAGGGGACACGCATCCCACTGTGTCCCCCACCTGGATTTGAACTTTGGATTGCCCTATGGGCATTGTACATTTTGAACTTTCAAGGGACAAACAGATTTTTGGATGCTGAATAAAGCAATTTCTTTTTCCTTAGTACACTACTGTCTATCTGGTATTGCTGTTGGTGGACCTGCTCCATTATTTTGGGTGGTGATAATGTGTTGGGTGTGTGGGAATTGTCGTCTTGTGCTGGTCATAAGGTGGACCCTGGTATCTGTGTGCCATCACAAGCTGTTGGCTACATAACTTTGTTCATGTAAGCAGTTACTGCATGATGACATCGTCCCAAGGTGTGTTCCTTCCTCTGTGTAACCTGACATCTTCCCTGCAGGGTCATTCCAATATGTGGTGCTGAGCTGTGTCTACATTGGCTGGGTGTGTGACGGACTCGTTAGACTTTGGCCATGCATGCTGAGCGATGTCTCCACCTGCATCATTCGTGGCGTCCTTGGTGGTCACTGTACTTGTGTGTGTAGACTGTTGACATGACTTAATGTGGACATGTTTTCTTTTCGGCGCTATGCATGTGTATACTCTCAGCCTCGCACACATGTGGTACATGTACTGCAGGATCTTTGTGCACCTGACTGACATTTGTGGGCATTGGATCTATGGGTATTCCCCCTTTTCTTTGCAGGGGCACTGCTGTGAGTGTTATGCACCCACCCCTCCTGTGTCTGGGCACTGCTGAGAGGACTCTGCACCCACCCCTCCTGTGTCTGGGCACTGCTGGGAGTGTTAGGCACCCACCCCTCCTGTGTCTGGGCACTGCTGGGAGGACTCTGCACCCACCCCTCCTGTGTGTGGGCACTGCTGGGAGGACTCTGCACACACCCCTCTTATGTCTGGGCACTGCTGGGAGGACTCTGCACACACCCCTCCTGTGTGTGGGCACTGCTGGGAGGACTCTGCACACACCCCTCTTATGTCTGGGCACTGCTGGGAGGACTCTGCACACACCCCTCCTGTGTCTGGGCACTGCTGGGAGGACTCTGCACACACCCCTCTTATGTCTGGGCACTGCTGGGAGGACTCTGCACACACCCCTCCTGTGTCTGGGCACTGCTGGGAGGACTCTGCACACACCCCTCCTGTGTCTGGGCACTGCTGTGAGTGTTATGCACCCACCCCTCCTGTGTCTGGGCACTGCTGGGAGGACTCTGCACCCACGCCTCCTGTGTCTGGGCACTGCTGGGAGTGTTAGGCACCCACCCCTCCTATGTCTGGGCACTGCTGGGAGGACTCTGCACCCACCCCTCCTGTGTGTGGGCACTGCTGGGAGGACTCTGCACACACCCCTCCTGTGTCTGGGCACTGCTGGAAGGACTCTGCACCCAACCCTCCTATATCAGGATATGTACACTTAGAACATACATGGGTGTGGGTTCGCTCCATGCATACGCGGGTGGGGGGTACGCTCCATGCATACGGGGGTGGTGTTACGGTCCGTACGTACACTGTTGGGGTGGGGGTACGCTCCATGCATACGCGGGTGGTGTTACGGTCCGTACGTACACTGTTGGGGTGGGGGTACGCTCCATGCATACGGGGGTGGTATTACGGTCCGTACGTACACTGTTGGGGTGGGGGGTACGCTCCATGCATACGGGGGTGGTGATACGGTCCGTACGTACACTGTTGGGGTGGGGATACGCTCCATGCATACCCGGGTGGGGGTACGGTCCGTACGTACACTGTTGGGGTGGGGGTACGCTCCATGCATATGGGGGTGGTGTTACGGTCCGTACGTACACTGTTGGGGTGGGGGTACGCTCCATACATACGCGGGTGAGGGTACGGGCCATACATACACGGTTGGGGTGGGGGTACGCTCCATACATACGGGGGTGGGGGTACGGTCCGTACGTACACTGTTGGGGTGGGGGGTACGCTCCATGCATACGGGGGTGGTGTTACGGTCCGTACGTACACTGTTGGGGTGGGGGTACGCTCCATGCATACGCGGGTGGGGGTACGGTCCGTACGTACACTGTTGGGGTGGGAGTACGCTCCATGCATACGCGGGTGGGGGTACGGTCCGTATGTATACTGTTGGGGTGGGGGGTACGCTCCATGCATACGGGGGTGGTGTTACGGTCCGTACGTACACTGTTGGGGTAGGGGTACGCTCCATGCATACGGGGGTGGTATTACGGTCCGTACGTACACTGTTGGGGTGGGGGTACGCTCCATGCATACGGGGGTGGTGGTACGGTCCGTACGTACACTGTTGGGGTGGGGGCACGCTCCATGCATACGGGGGTGGGGGTACGGGCCGTACGTACACTGTTGGGGTGGGGGGTACGCTCCATGCATACGGGGGTGGTGTTACGGTCCGTACGTACACTGTTGGGGTGGGGGTACGCTCCATGCATACGGGGGTGGTATTACGGTCCGTACGTACACTGTTGGGGTGGGGGTACGCTCCATGCATACGGGGATGGTGGTACGGTCTGTACGTACACTGTTGGGGTGGGGGTACGCTCCATGCATACGGGGGTGGGGGTACGGTCCGTACGTACACTGTTGGGGTGGGGGTACGCTCCATGCATACGCGGGTGGGGGTACGGTCCGTACATATCCATACCCACGCTGTGGAATGCTTGTGCGGGCCGTACCCAGGCCTTTGCCACGTGGGTACGAGCCGTCCCGCCATTGTTGGGGTGACGTAGGTGTGGGCGTGGTATGACTCGTACCCACGCTCTTAAGGTGTGGGTACGGGACGTACCTGTATTGTTGTGTTACCGGTTCACGTCGTCATCCACTTCCGTTGTGGCGGACGCTGGCTTTGCTGGACACGCCCCACCCCCTCGTAGTGACCAGGGCCTGGGGGTCAGGTATGTCCAGGGCATGTGTGCTGTGTGCCTTGGGTGGGGGTTTAGTGGCCTGCCCCTGCTCCTGCCCCCCCCCTTTCCCCCCTCCCTTTGTTGTTCTGACCTTCTGCGGCGTCTGCGTCGGAACCTGTAGAGGAGGTCGACTGCTATGAGGGCCGGGATGACACGTAGGTTCGGGTCCATGTCTGTCCGTCGCGTGCAGGTACTCCTTGTTCGCGTCGTCCTGATTTCCCGGCAGTTTTTGGCTGCCGGAAAATATTCTCCGTGCGGGATGACGTCGGTGCGAATCGTACTTCCTGGTTCGTGAAAGGCAGGCTGCGTGCGTCCCGACGTCACGTCGGCGCTTTCCCGGATCACATTTGTATGTATATTTTCGTCGGACGGTGTTTTGTACGAATCGTACGGAAATAGTATTTCCGTGCGAATCGTACTTCCATGTTTGTATATTGTTCCGACTGGGTACGCGTCGGACGGAGAATATGCTCCGTCCGACAATTCGTACCCGGTTTTTACAGGATCGTAATCGGCACCTAAGTGTCTTAAATACTAGAGAAACAATTAGCTAATGCTTGTTAGAAGGGTGAAGTAGAGGGATGTGCTACTTTATCAACGGAAGTAACGATTCCGTAGTAGGGCAGCGGTAAGCGCCTCTCTTGGGAAAGACGGAATTCTCGTGTGAAAGGTCTTTTGCTGTTCATTGATTAGCGAAGCGGACAATGGAGACGTTTCTATGTTGTTACTAACAGAAGTGTAGAAATTGAAACAAAAACTTACTGAGCAGATTTGTAAAGGAGGGGTAGACAGGAGCAAGAGCTGCCGCAGCGGCTGCTGACGTCAGAACAACCGCGCTGGGATTGGACAGTCGGTCAGAACTGTGAAACGCTCCGGATTGGTGCGTTAGTGTACGTCGCGCTAGGAGTGGAGAAATACAGGGTGACGTAGACGCTCCTTATTGGTGCGTTAGTGTGAGTCGGGCTGGGATTTGAGGATTGTGACAGTGACGTAGACGCTCTGAATTGGTGCGTTAGTGTGAGTCGCGCTGTGATTGGATAGAGTAACGGTACAGTTGTAAAGAGAGTATAGTGATACACGAAAGACAAGAAAATGTATTACGATCCACCAGAAAAAGAGAAAAAGTCATGGTTAGGAAGAATCAAGAAGTGGTTTAAAAAGGACAAACCGGTCAAAACTAGGGAAGGACAGTTACTTCCTCCACCGAAAACCCCGCATCCTTGCAAAATATGGGTATCATACTTGTATTTGGTTAGACAATTGGGTGAGATACACAAAAGAGGACGGAGTATTAGCTTTTCCAGAACATGGTTCATTTAATGTGGCTGTTTTGAGAAATTTGAGAGAGAAAATGATGAATTTAGAACCAAGACCTAGACCGACACAGTTTGAGGCTTTGACGGAATGGGAAGACGAAATGCATGAACGAGAGAGACAAAGAAATGGTAGAGGATATAGGTACCTGTTTGGAAGACCATACGGACATGAAACGCATAATGATAATGAGAAGATGGCGGGATGCGAGTATGAATGAGGGTTTGTTCCCTGTAAGAACTGCAGGAGAGAATGAAGGACGAAAGTGCGTAGAAAAGAGGCATAATGTGGAGTCGAGAGGGTATGGAGTGAATGAGTCCGAGGATGATGTTCTTGATAATATGTTCTATAAGAATCCACCACCGTATCGACCAGAACCAGAAATATTAACCCCAAGTGCCCCAATGAAAGAAACAGTACGAATTATAAAATCGGAACCAGAATCTCAAAGTTTGGGTAAAAACAATGCTATTAGAGAGGTAGAAAAGAGGTCGGAAGAAAGAACAGATGGAGAAAATTCTGCAGAATTAGCAAAAACGACCCTAGAATTAACTGAGAAAATAAGAAAATTGACTAAGAATCTAGAAGCGGTAACTGTTCCAGTAATGGTAGGTCCAGTAATGCCCATTTTTGACAAGCAGAAGGACAGTGAGCATTGTTTGACAGTCCCTTATAAAAGTAATAAACCGGTTGAACAACCAAGAGTGAGTCAGAATGAGAATCCATGGAGACAGACTATGAGTATAATTGAACCGAATTTTTCAAATAACCCGTTTGTAGGTCAGAACTGTGTAGAGAGATGTATGACAATGATAGAGACAGTGTCAGAAACACAAAATGATTTTGGACAAGGAAATGTAGAGAAGTCAGTAGGACCATCGACAGAGGAGTTAAGTGAATGGTTAAGAAGCTTGCAGAGAAAAGACAAAGAATCCCAATCAATTGATGTGGCCAAGTTACGAATGGTATTGGAAGAATTAATAGTAGGGACTATCCCAACAGAAAAATTGAAAACCTATCAGGATGAAGAATTACTATTTTTGTGCAAAAGTGTGACCTGGAGAGCGAAAAACTTACATGAAAGGTTAGAAGAAGTGGCAAATGAGATGGGTATTGATATTGAAAAGGTAAAAGCCTTACAGAAACCATATCGAGTAGATTTCACCGAAAAGGATATTGAAAACATGAACACCACAGGATGAATAGGTCAGATTAAGGACATAATCATTTTGTTAAGAAAATGGGGAGATGTGGATAAATGGAGAAGCAGGTGGTATAGAAAACGTGATGATGCCTCAGATAAGACATTTTCAGCATTTCCTGTAAGAGAAAAGGAAAAGGTAGTGACAGAATTCCCTAGGAGAGAGATTCCAGGAGGAGGATATGTACATGTCCCATGGACGAGACAGGATATTTTGTCTTTTACGAATGATTTCCCTCGACTGCGTGAGAAGCCCGTCGAGTGGTACAGGCAGGTAGACAGATTTGTAAAATTGTCTACAGTACTATGGATTGATTTGAATAGTCTATTTGACATAATTGTACCAGCAGATTTATGGACAGAGTGCAAGCTCATGATAAATTGGCCAACCCAGGAATATCCTAGGGATCCTAAAACAGGAGCTCCATACCCCGAGGTAATGAAGAAATATGAACAGGTTATGGTATTTTTGAAAAACAAAGTGCCCCCTAATGAGACAGATTGGGTAAAAATTGATCGAACGCATCAAGAAAGTAAAGAGTCAGTACATGCATATTATGAGAGGCTAATACTAACTTTTAGGCAGTTTAGCGGAGATGAGAATCTGAGTGAAAAGGATTTGAGTCATTTTGTATACAGATTTGTATATGGTTTACATCCAGAAATTGGTGAAATGATTAAACAGCATACGGTAGATTGGCAAAACAAGAAAATAGACGAAGTATTGAGGCATGCTAAATATTTCAGTGATGAAATTGAAGCCAAACAGCGGAAACTAAAAGAGAAGGCAATGTGGGCACAGGTAAAGGTAGCAGAGAGACAAGAAGCACAATTAGTGTAACAAGCAGGGTCAAAGCCGAAATTTAATCCTGGAAAAGATAAAGGGAATATTGAGGAAGCTAAAAAGAAATTTCCGTGTCATAATTGCGGTAGGATAGGGCATTGGAAATCCGAGTGTAAATTTCCCCCAAGTACTAATAATGAAAATCCATCATTGAACCCACAGGTGCAGCATGAGGTGAGTGGTCAACTGCAGCAACAGCAGCAAGTTGTTACCCCACAGAATCAGGTGCCAAAACCGCCTTTTCCACAGAGCAGAAACTCACAGAAGTATAGTAGTGAATCGGGATTCTACAATGAAGAAAAGGTAAATAAGCTGCCACGCGCTAGCGCTGTTTCGCAGTATTGGCTGCAACGCGATGAAAGTGACTCAGAAGAAAGTTATTGACGGTGCCGAAGGGAGGAACGAGAGTGTGTACTTGGCGCAACTCTAGAAGTAGACCAGACAGGACCATTTGTAGATGGGAAGGTTAATGATGACAATATTACTTTCCTAGTGGATACTGGTGCTACTCGATCAACTGTTAGATCAGCTGATATTAAGAATCTTCCTCTCTCGGATGAAACGATCCAAGTAGTTGGTGTATCCAACAGACAGATTAAAACGTACCTTACAGAACCAGTGAAAGTTAGCATAGGGAAATTTTCAGAAATGCACCGCTTTGTGGTGTGTGACACCAGTCCTGTGAATTTATTAGGTAGGGACCTGTTGTGCAAAATTAATTGCACTATATTCTGTACTCCGGATGGAATAGCTTTTGAAACACCGGATGATGATGTACTGTATAAGATGACCATAGCTAACAGAGAAAATGAGGTTACTGAAACATATGCTGTATTCAACCCTGATGAATTACCTAAAGAATTGAAACAGTCTGTAAAAGCGGAAGTTTGGGATTTCACTGGAGAAGATGTAGGACTAATGAGAAATGTAGATCCAATAAAAATAACAGTAAAGGAAGGAGTAACATAGCCAAATGTCCCGCAATATAAATTGACACCTGAGATAATTGAAGGAGTAACTCCTGTAATAGAGAAAATGATCAGGCAAGGAATTTTCAGAGAAATAATGAGTAGTCCATGTAATTCACCAATAATGGGACTGAAAAAGCCTAATGGGAAATTCAGGATAGTACAAGATCTGAGAAAGGTGAATAAAATTGTGGTATCATGTTGCCCCATTGTACCAAATCCATCAGTGATCTTATATCAGATTCCCCATGATGCAGAATGGTATACAGTGATTGATCTGTGTCATGCTTTCTTTTCAATCCCATTGCACCACGACAGTCAGCACATTTTTGCATTTCGTTTAGGTGAGCGTATTTTGGCATGGTGCCGAATCCCAAAGGGGAATACAGAAAGCCCCTCAATATTTAATCAGTTATTGAAGAAGTCTTTGGAGAGTCTAGAAATGCCTGAGAATTCAGTGTTAGTTCAATACATTGACGACCTTTTGGTGGCGTCAAAAACACGTGAAGCTTGTGAGGTAGACACGATAGCCTTGCTAAATCATTTGGCAGATGGTGGACTTAAAGTGTCACCATCAAAGTTACAGTTTTGCAAAAAGGAAGTACAGTACTTCGGACATAACATTGAGAAAGGTCTAAGAAAAATAACAATAGACCGAATCAGAATTATAAAAGGAATGAGAGCTCCCATGACTCAAAGAGAGATGAGAATGTTCTTGGGAATGGTTGGATACTGTCGTCAGTGAATCAGCAATTTTTCTTTGATTGCAAAACCTTTGGTACGACTGACGAGAAGTGATGTGGGAGATCCCATTGAGTTGAACAAGGAGGAATTGGCAGCATTTAGAAAATTGAGAGATGGTCTGTGTGAAGCACCTGCATTAGGTATGCCTGACTATGAGAAAGAATTCGAGTTGTATTGCAGTGAGAGAAATGGATGTGCACTTTCTGTGTTAATACAGAAGCATGGAAAATTGAGGAGACCAATTGCATATTTTTCATCAATGCTTGATCCAGTAGCTGTAGCTTTACCTGGATGTTTGAAAGCGGTAGCTGCAGTATGTCGAAGTTTGGAGCAGAGTGAAGGAATTGTGATGGGATATCCATTGAAAGTGTTTGTACCTCATGAAGTAGCGATCCTGTTAAAAAGGAGTCGTACTCAGTATATGACACACAGTCGGCTGACTAAGTATGAAAAGGTCATATTAGGTGCAACTAATGTGAGTCTTGCAAGATGTTTGAATGTGAATCCTGCAACATTGTTGCCTGATGCTGAGATTGTGGAAGTAAGAGATGAAGTAGATCATGATTGTTTGGATGTACTTCATTTTTGTACAAAACCACGACCAGATATAAAAGATGTACCTTTGCCAGAAAGTGATTTTGTGATGTTTGTTGATGGATCATGTTTGAGAACAGATGAAGGAGTGCTGAGTGCAGCGTATGCAGTGTGCACAGTTGCAGCAGTAATAGAAGCATCCTATCTGAAAGGAGTAAAATTGGCCCAAGTAGCAGAGCTTGTGGCTTTGACTAGAGCATGCAAGATTGGGAAAAGTGTGAGAGTGACTGTGATAACTGACAGCCAGTATGGCTTTGGAGTTGTCCACGACTTTGGCCAACTTTGGCTACAAAGAGGTTTCCTGACCTCGAGTGGAACTCCTATTAAGAATGCTGAAGTGGTTGGAAAATAGCTTGAGGCGATACAGCTGCCTAGACAATTGGCTGTTGTAAAATGTGCTGCTCATAGTCAAGGTGGTGATTATATCGCCACAGGAAATCGATATGCCAATGACATGGCACAGTATTGTGCACGTAATCAGAATTCGGTCAATCGGGCTAAGGAAAGAGAAATGTCTTCTTGCTCATTGATGTTTACTAACATTGTAGGAACTTGGGAAGAGGTAAGACAGTTGCAAGAAGAGGCAGGAGATGAGGAAATGAAACAGTGGGTAAAAGCAGGATGTGCCCCAAGGGAAAAGGATCATGTGTGGGTCTATCGAGATGGAAGACCAGTTATGCCTGATAGCATGATGTCTACCATGGCACGGATGTATCATGGCCAGGGACACATAGGGAGAGATGCTATGATCAGGTCATTTAAGCAGACCTGGTACAATGCAAAATTCAGACTTGTAGCAGAAAGTCTTTGTCAAAGATGCCTAATATGTCAGCAATACAATCCTGGGAGAAAGACAGTAGTGAGTCTGGGAACAATAGGTCGAGAAGGAGGGCCTTTCACCAGAATGCAAGTAGACTTCATTGAGATGCCTCCCTGTAATAGACTGAGGTATGTTTTCGTTGTGGTCTGCCTATTCTCTAGGTGGGTGGAAGCCTTTCCAACAAGGAGGAATGATGGGATGACAGTAGCCAAGCTACTGCTGAGAGAGTTCATCCCTAGGTTCGGGTTCCCAGTGACAATTGAATCAGATGGAGGAGGACATTTCCATAATGAAATTGTAGGATTAATTTGTGAAGCATTGAATGTACAACAGAAACTGCATTGTGCCTACCGACCAGAGGCTTCTGGTGTGGTTGAACAGATGAATGGTACTATCAAAAACAGAATAGGGAAAATGTGTTTAGCCACAGGTATGAAATGGCCTGATGTCTTGCCTCTAGTACTCATGACTATTAGATCAATTCCAGACAGAACTACAGGATTAAGTCCTCATGAGATAATCATGGGACGAGCCATGAGACACGTATTTATACCAGTCAACAAGCTGATGACTATAACTGATGACATGGTGTTGGAATACTGTAAAAGCCTGGCTGACGCAGTTCATTCTGTGTTTCATCAGGTTGGAGCGGATGCCACCACACTTGAAAAGAAGCCAGCCCATGATCTGAGCCCAGGTGACTGGTGTGAGAAGTTGGCCTGGCATATGCTGTCCTCTAGTTATAGGGGACACCTTGTACCAGTCCAATTCGACTCTTATGGTGATAGGTTAAAGACAACCTTTAAAGAAAGCTATCCTCGTGGTAGCTGTGCAGAGCAGCCTTCAGGCTAAGTCTTGAAGAGTGTTAAGCTTATTGTTTTACCATAGATAACCTCTTGAATAACCAAATGAAAGAGTAGTCCACACAGGTATATATATAAAATATATGTATTTATTCTAGGAATAACCCCACTAGTCTCTTTATGAGGCTAGAGGTGAAGATACAATTCAAACAAGCATTGATAGTTACAATAAATAGCACTGGAATCACAGGGCCCCAGGGGGGGACCAAACCATATATCAAAAAAGTGGTATAAGAACCACGACAATTCTACAGACAATGCCTAGGGCATTTAGGGTCGCTGGCCCCTTGCGAAACCACCAAAGGTAGTGAGGGAGGGGACCCACGGGAGACGCGTGCAGTGGCTAAAGCTACTTTCGGGGTCTCTATTAAAGCCTATGGAGAATGTCGCGGTTGAATTTTACAAGTTTAAAAACACTTCTAGCAGGAGTTCAAGTTCAATACTTTAGAGTTAAGCTTTTGAAGGGCCCACACCCACAAGAGTACCGAGGTACCACTGTTACCTGCCCCAGGGAAGCCGGGTGCATAGGTCGTTTTCGATGTCGGGTCGCGGGCTGATTTTCAATGGCAAAACGTGAAGAACTGCTGCTAGCCAAAAGCGTCGTCTTTGTCGTGAAGAATGAAAATGTAGATCTTGTAGAGAAGGACCTGAAAGCAGAGGGGACAGAGTCTGGGTCACGGCACAGTGACCAGGGGGCTCAAGAGAAGGAGCCCTTCAATGTCGGGTGCTTCCAAGTGGAAGGGGTGTAGCTTGGATCGTCAGCCACGGGATCCAGGAGGCGTCAAGGAAGGCCAGCTTCTGGAGGGCGACTGTCCCACAAAGGATGAGGGTTGCTGCGGTGTTAGTGTCCGGATTGGATCCACTAAGCCTTGGCAACCGCAACCCACACAAGAACACAAAACTTCTACTGGTGCAGACCCACGAGGTCTGAGCGAGGTCTCCACTGAGGAGACTGAAGAGCAGGCCTGGAGCAATCAGGGGATCTCTTGGAATCGAAGATTGACCTCCGCTAGGGCCCCAAAGTCCAGAGACAAGGGACCGCAGGAGGCAGCAATTTGGCATGCGTAAAGATGCGCCCAGGGGTCGCCGGAGTGGGCTAGGGCGTCGATCTTTGGCACAGATGATGCTGAGAGGTTGGCTCAAAAATGGGCCAAAGCACAACTTCCCCACTCGTCGGGGTCGGGTGCTGTGCAAGAGGTGGCCGGTGTCCTGGGGTATTAGGGATCTCGGCACCCACGGGGTCCACAGTGCTGAGCTTTGCTGTGCACACTCACTGGCCTCTGGGATGCTTGGAAACCCACCTCAAGGTAGGAAAGAGTCGTCGATGTCCGTAGGAGCAGCGAGGTTCCAACCGGGTCACTTGCAGTGTTTCAGGTGCCTGCCAAGCAGGGGGGTAACTCCTTTACCCCAAGGGAGATTTCTTCAGGTAGCTGTGCGGCAGCAAGTCGAAGTTCAAGTCTGTGAAGTTCAAGAATAATCTGAGGCTCTGGGGACCCAGTATTCACCTTTATCCAAAGATTAGGGGAGTGTCCAGATCAGAGCCCACCAATGAGAGGTCAGGCGGGAAAAGGGTGGCTACACCCTCTCCCCTTTGTGTGTTTTCTGCCAGGGCAGGGGACAGGATGCCCCTGAACCAGTTCCAGGCAGTGTATGCAGAATGTAGGCACTGGGGAAGCCTACGTGCAACTCTGAAAGGCATCCTATGGTGCACCCACCCAGTTCCAATCCACATAGTCTGTCTGGGGAGGTGGGAACACCTCCCTGCAACAGGATCCCTATTGTCCAGCTGCCGTGGCTGGAGTTCTGCCCAGCAACAGGCAGCCAGAGTCGTGTGGGTGGCGGGTAGCATCCATTACGTGTGCACTTTTAAATTGGTGTCTAAATTCTGCCGCTTTTCCCATATCGCCCCTCTAGCAGGGGGGAATCATGCCCTCAGTCCCATGGCTGGGTTGGGGGTATGATTCCTACATGTTTGACACCAAACACGATATGGTTCTGTGTAGCCATTCTCAAGTTATCACGCTATCGCGATTTACTTATAATGCGGTTAAGAGTATATGGTATGGCTACACTACAAACAACCCAGCAATGATTTTACGAAGGTTGCAGAGGGGCCCTACTCAGGTAGGGGTCCCCCCTCACACATATCTCAGCACCCTGCCTTGTAGGATTAGCAAGGCCTGCTTTAGGGGTGACCTATGAGGATATATGTGTTGTATTAAGTGGGATGCAGGATACCTATATCCCTGTAAGGAGAGCAAGCGCCACCTTACCCAGACTACAGTAGTGGTCTGGTGGTGTCATTTGGTATGGCTGTCCCAGGGGTGGCACAATAAGTGCTGCAGCCCCTGGTAGGCCTCTGAGGGACCCATGCCCTGGGCACCTAGGGTACCAGCTACAAGGGGCTGATAGGGTGTCCTCAGTATCCAATTGGAATGTACCTAGGGTACTCACATCAGTTTTAGGGAGGAAGCAGATAGGCTGGGGTCCTGGATAGCAGGATCCCAGCCAGACTAGTCAAAAACCATCCAAATACCAGGCAAAAAGTTGGGGGCAACCATATAGTCAGATTCCACCTTCCTACAACTGGGTAAGGATAAAGGTCCACAGAAGAAGAAATTGTTTGGTTCCAAAGTGGGGAAAACCAAGACAAGTCATTCTGACCATGACAACAGCTGTGAAGTGTGCTGGACTGAAAAACTGGATCCATGCAAGTCACACATTGAGAATTCCAAATCCAGTGGACAGCACAGAAAAAGAATATTTTGATGAATCAGAATCAAGTACTGAGTCGGATGATGAAGAGTCAAAAACACGAGAAAACTCTGAAAGGGGGGAAACAGAACCAAGTCTAACTTTAGTCCCCAGAAGTAGCTCTCTGAGAAGAAGATTGCAGATTTCTGAATCCAGCGATTCTGGAAACAAACAAGAGCCGCAAGGTTCAAGAAAATAACACAGAAAGAAAAGAGGGAAAAATACTGAAGAAACAATAAAAGAAATTCGTGAAAAGGAAGTACCAGATGAGAGACTGAGAGAAATTCCACCGGAAATAACAAATTTAAGTGAACAAGGGACAGGTACAGAGAGAGAGGGACAGATTTCTGCGGAAGACCCCCGAGGAGGTGTAGGGAACTGCAACATCCAGTTAGGTGAAGGGACAAGTAGCCAGCAGGAAGATTGCGTGTCAGAGACTCGAGGAGGGACAGAAGTAGGGAAAACAAAACAAGTGGCGGAAGAAGAAATTGTTGAAAAGACAAAGCAAGTTGAGACAGAGTCTGAAGAGAGTGAAAATGAAATACCTGAAGGTCGAGTTCTAAGAAAGAGAGCTTGGAGGAATGAAAAGAACGACAAAGGAAGTAAAGTAAAAAGAGTTGCAAAGGATGACATTTGGCCCAATAAAATAAGGAAATTGAGATATCGACTGACACAAGTGAATTCACCAAGAGCTGTACAGGTGAATGAAGTAACAAGTCAAGAAAAATCAAAAGAAGACGAAACAACTGAGAATAAAGAAAGTAAAAGAACAAGGAAACCTAACCAGAAGTATAAGTCAACGGAAAGGATGTACGTGGCTCTGCCTGAAAAGGGAGAAGAGGCAGATAGTCAAGGAAATCCAGAGGAGGCTGTACTGAAAGTGGTTGAAGAAGAGGAAGAATCGGAAATCCTGAGAGTTCTCTTGTCCGACATAGGAGAAGAAGAAACGGAAGTTCAGGAAATGCTGTATTTGGATGACGAGAGGAAAGTGAAGAATGATGAGATGCCAAACTGAATAGATCAAGAAAGCTGTTGATGAAGAAAATAAGAAATTAAGTCAAAAGATAGATACTGGTAGAACCAAATAGGTGTTAGAGCCTTAGGTTAGAAAACTAGTTGTGAAGTGAAAGAGGCTAAGTCAAAAGACACGGTCCATTTTAACAAAGATGGCTAACATAGATAGTAGCAAAGGCAGATGTACATTCATGAAAAGATGGTGTAAAATGTGTTTTTGTTATACAGGATTATTACTGCTTTTATGGAGCATCCTTGCTCTTCTTATTTATTTTAAAGTCACTATAGATACATTAGAAGGACATAGTGAGAACAAAACTAATATAGGGAAGATTCCAAAGGTAGTTCCAACTAGAATAGATAACAATTATTTACATAAAGACAGGTCAATACCAGATTTTTCTAATAATGTGTTTTCAAAATTATTGTATGAATATGTAAAGACGATGGATGTAAGGGACTGCTACGTATGCATGCAGTTACCTGCGTCTGTTTCTGAAGGAGTGACTTATCATCACCTCCCAGCAACGTATCGAATAACATGCAGTGTAATAGCTAGTTTATTTTATCAGACAGGAAAATTAGAATATTATTTTTCAGATGTAGATAACATTTTTGCGCAAGTGCCTTCCTTTAATAAACTAAACAAGGTAAAACCTGATAGGGTATTAGGTGAATTTTTCTTAGAAACGAAAGAACTAACATTAGAATATATTTTTAGAAACAATTTGACGTGCAGTTTGAAGAAAGAGGAAAGGACATTCTTAGACATGGTTGAAGAAAGGAGACTGAAAATGCAACGAAAGGCAGCAGAAGGGAAAGTGGAGAAAACAGTCTGGGATGTAGAAAGAGAAAAACACTTGAAAGGAGAAGCTAGTCCAACTATAGCTTTAGATTGGCCTCAGAAAGGGAAATTTTGTATTCGAAGGAATCAAACTGTGTATGATAATTACTTTCTAGGTAATAGTGAGTGCCATGATACATACCGAATCCTGGGTGGATGGGGATTTAAAGGCGGAAGAGATCCAGTCTTTCCTGGATTATATTTTATTTGTGGGAACAGGGCATATTATCGTTTGCCAGACCATTGGTATGGCACATGTTATGTAGGCCTGGTTTTTCCGAATTTTTTTCATATGGATAGAGGAGAAGATGGTGTACATAGTTTAAGTAATCATTTAGTGCGGAGTAAGAGAGAATCTTGGGCAGAAATTGTAGGTGACATTTTTGGAGCAATGATACCAGCAGTGGGAATATCTCTGAATGCAAACAAAATTAGAAGACTTTCAACAGTAGTGGATCGCTTGTCTACAAGCACCGCTGGAGGATTTTATTGGTAGACACTGAAATGGTTGCCATGCGTGCTATGGTAATGCAAAATCGACTTGCCCTTGATATATTACTGGCAAAAGAGGGTGGAGTCTATGGAATGCTGAAAGTTCAACATTGTTGTACTTACATTCCTGACGAAAGCAAAGATCTGAAAATTTATATTAGGAATATTACTGAATTGCATGATGAAATTGTACCATTGGAGGTTGAAAGTGTTTGGGAAAAGATCGGAAAAAGCTTGGTAGTACATTTATAGGCAAAATATTGTTTCCATTAACATGTGTGATTTTCATAATATTAGTGATAAGATTAGGTTGTATTTGCTGTAAAAATAATAAAAACAAGAAAAGAGTAAAGAGCGAAAAATTAAGAAGAAAAGACAAGAAACAAGAAAGGGAATTTGAGGAGATAGAATTGGAGGAGTGGAAGGAGAGTGTGTCTGAATCAGCAAAAAGAGAAGACGTAGGTGAAACTGAATTATGATTAAGAGCAAGAAAACATTTTAAAGATTCCGTAAAAGACAGAACAAAATGTTTGGTTGGTATGGTGATAAAATCACCAAAGGGGGGATTGCTGGAGCGGGTAATTCAAAAATTTTGTATACCCTCCCCATTTTGCATGTTTATGCTAATTAAATTAATTACTCAATTATAATCAAACTAATGGATTGAAGTGGAAATTATTAATCAACCTTATTAATGACTGAAATACACGTGGGATTGCTTTGCATGACTTAATTAATTTGTAAACTAAATTATGTACGCATACTAATGGTAGACAATTAGAATATTGCATGATATATGTTGCATTTGTGATTTGTGCTTTATTCAGTAAGTATAAATCGCTTGAGTGTTGCTTATTGCTAGATAAATACATACACATATGGGTATTAGCGAGGGAATAACATTTTATTTGTTATTTTTATGTATTAATTGCGTTTTGTGTTTCTTTCGCTTAAGTTGACCATTTGGGCCTGCCACAAAATGGCTGCTTCCGGTATCTAATTTGACCGTCGACACTACACGAGGTTTGGGGTGAAGTGTGCCTGCGCTAACGCCAGCTACAGTGGCCTCGTCATGACCCTAACCAGACTATACCCACCAAGGTCGCCCTGGGAAGCAAGCCAGCTTTTCAGAAAGAACAATAAGACGCCTCTTAAAACCGGAACAAGCAAGACTGATGATCTAAGAGACATTATTTTGTGAGAACCCTGTCAGACGATTTTCGATTGTCCAATCAGAGGAGCTGAAAACCCATACTTGTTACATTTTGTCAATGATTTTTACTATAAATTATGGCAGAATAGAGAGGTTGGTGCGGGTTCGTTTTTGGCTTTTCTCGATTTCCTGACGTTATGCTGACGGAGAGGACGGTGACGCTGCAGGACAGCTGTTTCCCTGAATCTTTTACGGACTGAATTAATACCCAAACTCTGATGAACTGAAATTACTAAATTTGATGGGCATAGATTTGCGAGACTACCAGATTTGACTTAGAGGACGACAATTAGCCAGAATAGTTAAATATGATTGGCGACTTGATTAAATGAATGATTTAATTTGCATTAATTAGATAAAGATTGAATTAATCAACTACAGAAAGAGTTGGGTTGTTTATTCATTGAAAATGTATTAATTTAAAGGTAAATTAGAGAATTGGAAGTCAACCTAAACCTGCTACTAACTGATCCATCCCGATTTATGAGAGGAATACTAAAAGTGAAGTTCAGGACCTAATCATCAGAAGGTTGTATAGATTTGTTGCTCATTAGGGTAAAATGGAAATTCCTTTCATGTCAGCGTTTGGAAGATAATCGCCTCCCGAGGAACACAGATTGATGGTGAGTGAATGTTGGTGTTATGGGCCCCACCAGCGAATGTATGGATAGTGTATGTTTGTGAGATTTTTGGTCTGTGACGGAGGGAGGGATTTTGTACTCCACGCTGCAGCACTTCCACCCTTCTTGCTCTGCGGATGCGCTGGGGTTCGGCGAGGTCGGCGGATCAGAGGTTCCTCTTGGGTACGTGGAAGGAGATTCTGGCGTTGAGGGGTTGAGTTCTGGTGTTGTGGAGGCATTTGTAGGCGTGGGTGAGTATCTTGAAGGTTACTCTCTTCTCGACTGGGAGCAAGTGAAGGTCTCGCAAGTGCTGGGTGATGTGTTCATGTCAAAGGATGCCGAGGTTGGGTCTGGCTGCGGTGTTCTGTATGGTCTGGAGTTTGCGGAGCAGGGCCTTGTTGATCCTGGCGTAGAAGGCGTTTCCGTAATCCAGTCAGCTGGTTATGAGTGCTTGGGAGACTGTCTTCCTTGATTCAGGGGTGGATCCATTTGAAGGTCTTTCGGAGGATGCGTAGGGTGTTGAAGCATGTGGAGGCGACGGCATTGACCTGTCAGGTCATGGAGAGGGAAGAGTAGAGTACGATGCCGAGGTTTTGGGTGTGGTCCGTGGGGGGAGGCTGCTGAGGGCGGTGCGCCACCAGGAGTTGTCCCATGCAGAGGGGGAAGGTCCGAGGACGAGGACCTCTGTCTTCTGTAAGTTGAGTTTCAGGCAGCTGCTGCTCATCCAGGATGCAACATCTTTCATTCCTTCCTGGAAGTTGAGTCTGGTGGTGATGGGGTCCTTGGTGAGGGAGAGCATGAGCTGGGTTTCGTCGGCGTAGGATACTATGCTGAGTCTGTGCTGTCTGACGATGGCGGCAAGGGGGGCCATGTAGATGTTGCAGAGTGTGGGCTAAGCGAAGATCCTTGAGGTACTCCGCAGTTCATTTCCTGTGGGTTCGGAGAGGAAGGATGGAAGTCTGATTCTTTGGGTTCTACCAGCAAGGAAGGAGCGGAGCCAGTCGAGGGCAGTTCCCTGTATGCCTGCTTCGTATAGTCTGGCGATGAGTGTGCAGTGGGAGACGGTGTCGAAGGCTGCAGAGAGGTGGAGGAGGATCAGGGCTGCGGTGTGTCCTTGGTCGAGAAGGGTGCGGATGTTGTCTTTGGCGGCGAGTAGAGCAGTCTCAGTGCTGTGGTTGCGGCGGAATCCAGATTGGGAGGGGTCGAGGATGGAGTCCTCTTCAATGAATTTTGTTAGTTGGATGTTCACGGTTTTCTCTGTGACTTTGACCACGAAGGGGAGGAGGGAGACGGGTCGGTAGTTTTTGAGGTCGGTGGGATCTGCTGAGGGCTTCTTAAGTAGGGGTCTGACTTCTGCGCATTTCCATTCATCGGGAAAGATGCCGGTTTCGAAGGTGGTGTTGATGGTGTGTTGTAGTTCGGGAGCGATGGCGGTAGCAGCTCTGTGGAAGATGTGGACAGGGGTCCATTAGGGCTCTTAAGTGGATGCCTTTCATGGTCGATGCGGTGTTCTCTGTGGTCACTGGGGTCCAGGAGGAGATGGTGGGCTGGCTGGTGTTGCTGGCGGGTGGAGTGGTTTCGGACTCAGGTGTCTGGTCGTTGAAATTGTCGTAGAGGCCGTTGATCTTCAGATGGAAGTAGCATCCGAACTTGTTGCAGAGGTCCTGTGAAGGGGTGATGTCTGTGGTTTCGCTGGTGGGTTTGGTGAATTCCTGGATGTTGCTGAAGAATTCCTTGGAATTGCTGGCACTGGCAAGGATCTTGTTCTGGATTATGGTCCTTTTGGTGGATATGATGAATTGGTGGTAGTCTGTCATGCGCTCTTGTAGGAGGTGCGATCTTCCGAGGATTTGCTGTTTCTCCATTTCTTCTACAAATGTCTGCAGGTGCGTCTGGATTATTGGAGGTCGGCAGTGAACCAGGTGGCCTTCCTGGGATGTTGTCTGTCGGGGTTACGTAGAGTTGTGTGCTCGTCTGTGCAGTTGGAGATCCATCTGTGGAGTTCTTTGGCTGCGGGTTGGCATCAGTCAGGCTGATGGGGGCATCACAGTTGAGGGTAGAGTTGAGCTGCTCCTCAGTGATTTTGCTCCAGTTTCTTCATGGAGGGCAGGGTGCGGGTTTGGGTGCCGTGGGTTTTTTCGACGTGGAAGTGTACGCACTGGTGGTCCGTCCAGTGGGGTTGCGTGGTGTGGCTTAAGTGGATGTTGTTACCTCCTGCGAAGATGGGGTCGAGGGTGTGTCCTGCCTTGTGGGTGGGGGTGGTGACGATTTGTTTCAGTCCGAGGCTGGCGTGGCTGTCCAGGAAGGTGGTGGAGTTGGGTGTCGCTGAAGTCGTTGAGGCGGAAGTTGAGGTCTCCGATGAGTATGTAGTCCATGGACGCAGCAGCGTGGGGTGCGATGAGGTCAGTGATGGTGTTGGTGAACGCAGATCGAGGTCCGGGAGGTCTGTAGGCGAGGGTGCCTCGTAGGGTCGTTCTGGGGCTGGTCTGGATCTGGAAATGTTGGTGGTCGGAGGTGGGTTGGCTGTGGCTTGAGCTGGAGGTCGTGAGTCGGAGGGAGCTCTTGTGTACGATAGCAAGCCCTCCTCTGGATCTTGTATCCGTCCGGGATAATGTTGGCGATGTCAGGATGGAGGTGAAGTTGGTCCAAGTTTCTGTGAAGAAGGCGACATCTGATGAGAGGGTGTCAGGGAGGTCCCAGATCTCTATGGTGTGTCTGTATAGGGAGCGCACGTTGAGGAGGATGCACCGTAGGGCTTAGGAGGTGTTGGCGTTCGGCATGTGGGCGGTGGCCGTGGAGGTGCAGACAGTGGTGAAGGTCTGGCGGAAGAGACGGCAGGAGACCTGGCCGTGGGTGGTGCTCAGTGTGGACAGCTGGCAGTTGTTGTTCCTTCCAGGGTTGAGTGCGAGGAGGGCAGTTGAGTTATGGCGTAATGTGGTTGGATAATTAGGGTCCCTGTCCGTAGACGGGCACAGACAGGCTTGCCTTTGGTGCGGCCGCCATTAAATGGGGAAGGGGGGCACGAACCACAGCTGGGAGGCGGGAGGCGGCATGGGGGAGGTGCCACGGGGGCAGCAGCGGCTGGAGAGGGCGACGAAAATGGGCAACGGAGGACACAACAAGGGCACAGAAGGGGCAAACCATGGCACAAAAAAATAACACTACAGGCAGAAACAAATACAGGCACAGTTATAATGCAGTATTAAAAACGCTCATCAGGCACAAAACGAGTGGACAGGTCTCAAACCCTTACTCACTGGAGCGGTGAGGGGGCAGCGGTACAACAGCAGAGCTGCTGGGGCAGAGGGCAGAGTCCCTGACCAGGTGGTCAGAGGTCTTGCTCGCACGTCCGAGCAGCGGGCGCCATTAAATGGGGAAGGAGAAAGGGGCCGCGGGGGCAGCAGCGGCTGGGGAAGGCTACGAAAACGGGCAATGGAGGACACAACAAGGGCACAGAAAAGGCAAACTTAGACAAAAAAAATGTGATGTTATTTTTTTTATGATTTGTTTTTTAATTTTATTGTACATTCTTGGCAATTATATGCAGGTTTAACTATTGCATTGCTCAATAACAAAGTTTCAGTGTAGTGGACACATAATGTACTTTATGTGAGAAGAATTATTAGTTGAAGTATGGCAATAACCTAAATAGCACTGAATGTTATTTTTTTCACATCGGAAAATACAGATCAGTTAAATATTTGGGATTAGAAACAGTTACATTTGCACAATTCTAGAATTTACATGACTGACAAACCAAATAGACTTTTGTAATAGGCAATTATGGTTGTTATATGATAATAATACATATCTGGCAAAATAGGGACTACATCTCTGTTAGGAAAATGAGAGTAATTTTGTTTCCTCATAGTAAATGATGAGTGCTAAATAGCTCTATTGCATGCCTGGCGCTGTAGAGATTAGGTTTCTGCAGGGCACATGGGATCATTATAATGTGGAGAAGCAATGTTTAGGTCTCGCTTAGCGAAAGCAGCACATGCGCTGTCTCGCTATTGCGAGTACCTTTTGGAATCGATTCTGCCGAGGGCTTGCATGCACGCGTCTGCATGGACAAATTTGGCTGCTCTTGCCATTTGTCCATAGCAAACAGCATGCTCGTGTTCGTAGTCTGTAGGGACTGTGGACAGCCCAACACCATTTTGCATTTTGGTGTCCTAACAACGAAAATGCTGTTTCCTGTACGGCGTGGAAGGTGTCCTAGCAACGAAAATGGTTGTTATTTATTTATTCTTAACCGGCACATTTCTTAAAACTGCCACTTACACTGAGTTTTTATCAATTTTGTTGAAACGCGCGCCGTGTAACTTGGCATACTACTCACTCTCTACTACTCACTCTCTACCCCTCTACTACTCTCTACTACTCTACCCCTCTATACCCCTCTACTACCCCTCTACCCTACTACCCCACTACCCTTCTACTACCCCACTGCCACCCCACTACCCTACTACCCTACTAACCCACAACCCCCCACCCCCCTACTACCCCTCTACCCCTCTACTAACCTACTACCCCTCTACTACCCCACCTACTACTCCTCTACTACCCCCTCTACTACCCTACTACCCCTCTACTACCCTACTACCCCTCTACAACCCCACCACCCCTCTACTACCCCACTACCCCACTACCCCTCTACTACCCCACCTACTACCCCTCTACTACCCCACCTACTACCCCTCTACTACCCTACTACCCCTCTACTACCCTACTACCCCTCTACTAGCCCACCACCCCTCTACTACCCAACTTCCCCTCTACTACCCTTCTACCCCGCTACCCCCTACTACCCTACTACCTCCTACTACCCAACTACCCCACTACCCTACTACCCCTCTACCCCATCCCTCTACTACCCCTCTACCCTACTACCCCTCTACTACCCCACTACCCTACTACGCCTCTACTAACCCACTACCTTACTACCCTACTACCCCTCTACTACCCCACTACCCCTCTACTACCCTACTACCCCACTACCACACTACCCCCTACTACCCTACTACCCCACTACCCTACTACCCCTCTACCCCTCTACTACCCTACAACCCCACTACCCTACTACCCGTCTACTACCCTACTACCCCACTACCCCTCTACTCACACTACCCCTCTACTACCCTACTACCCCACTACGCCACTACCCCTCTACTACCAACTACCCTACTACCCCTCAACTACCCCACTACCCCTCTACTACCCCACTACCCCACTACCACCCTACTACCCTACTACCCCTCTACTACCCCTCTACCCCACCGCTCTACTACCCCACTTCTACCCTACTACCCCTCTACTACCCCACTACCCTACTACCCCTCTACCACCCCTCTACCCCACCCCTCAACTACCACACTAACCCTCTACTACCCCACTACCCTACTCCCCCTCTACTACCCCCTACTACCCTACTACCCCACTACCTCTCTACTCCACTACCCCTCTACTATCCCACTACCCCTCCATTTCCCCACTACCCCTCCACTACCCTACTACCCCTCTACTACCCTACAACCCCACTACCCCTCTACTACCCCACTACTACCCCTCTACCCCTCTACTACCCCACGACCCTACTACCCCTCTACTACGTCACTACCCTACTACCCCACTACCCCTCTACTACCCCACTGCCACCCCACTACCCCTCTACTACCCCACTGCCACCCCACTACCCTACTAACCCACAACCCCCCACCCCCCTACTACCCCTTTACTACCCTACTACCCCACCTACTACTCCTCTACTACCCTACGACCCCTCTACGACCCCTCTACTACCCCACCACACCTCTACTACCCTACTACCCCACTACCACCCCTCTACTACCCTAATACCCCTCTACTACCCCTCTACTACCCCACCACCCCTCTACTACCCCACTACCACTCTACTACCCTACTACCCCACTACCCCTCTACTACCCCTCTACCCTACTACCCCACTATCCTACTACCCCTCTACCCCACCCCTCTACCCTACTACCCCTCTACTACCCCACTACCCTACTACCCCTCTATTACCCCACTACCCTACTACGCCTCTACTAACCCACTACCCTACTACCCTACTACACCTCTACTACCCCACTACCCCTCTACTACCCTACTACCACACTACCCCCTACTACCCTACTACCCCACTACCCTACTACCCCTCTACCCCTCTACTACACCCCTCTACTACCCCACCCCCCTAATTCCCCACTACCATACGACCCGTGTACTACCCTACTACCCCACTACCCCTCTACTACCCTACTACCCCACTACCCCTCTACTACCAACTACCCTACTACCCCACTACCATCCTACTACCCCACTACCCCTCTACTATCCCTCTACCCCACCGCTCTACTACCCCACTACCACTCTTCTACCCTACAACCCCTCTACTACCCCACTACCCCTCTACCACCCCTCTACCCCACCATCTCTACTACCCCACTACCCTACTCCCCCTCTACTACCCTCTACTACCCCACTACCCTTACCCCACTGCCCCTCTACTACCCCACTACCCCTCCACTACCCTACTACCCCTCTACTACCCTACTACCCCCTACTACCCCACTACTACCCCACTACCCCTCTACTACCCCTCTACTACCCCACGACCCTACTACCCCTCTACTACGTCACTACCCTACTACCCCACTACCCCTCTACTACCCCACTGCAACCCCACTACCCTACTACCCTACTAACCCACAACCCCCACCCCCCTACTACCCCTCTACCCCTTTACTACCCTACTACCCCACCTACTACTCCTCTATTACCCCTCTACTACCCTACTACCCCTCTACGACCCCTCTACTACCCTACTACCCCTCTACTACCCCACCTACTACCCCTCTACTACCCTACTACCCTCTACTACCCCTCTACTACCCCACTACCCCTCTACTACCCTACTACCCCTCTACTACCTCTCTACCCCACTACCCCTACTACCCTACTACCCCGTACTACCCCACTACCCTACTACCCCTCTACCCCACACCTCTACTACCCCTCTACCCTACTACCCCTCTACTACCCCACTACCACCCTATTACCCCACTACCCCTCTACTATCCCTCTACCCCACCGCTCTACTACCCCACTACCACTCTTCTACCCTACAACCCCTCTACTACCCGACTACCCCTCTACCACCCCTCTACCCCACCCCTCTACTACCCCACTACCCTACTCCCTCTCTACTACCCTCTACTACCCCACTACCCTTACCCCACTACCCCTCTACTACCCCTCCACTACCCTACTACCCCTCTACTACCCTACTACCCCTACTACCCCACTACTACCCCACTACCTCTCTACTACCCCTCTACTACCCCTCTACTACCCCACGACCCTACTACCCCTCTACTACATCACTACCCTACTACCCCACTACCCCTCTACTACCCTACTAACCCACAACCCCCCACCCCCTACTACCCCTCTACCCCTTTACTACCCTACTACCCCACCTACTACTCCTCTACTACCCCTCTACTACCCCTCTACTACCCTAATACCCCTCTACTACCCCACCTACTACCCCTCTACTACCCTACTACCCCTCTACTACCCCACTACCCCTCTACTACCCTACTACCCCTCTACTACCTCTCTACCCCACTACCCCCTACTACCCTACTACCCCGTACTACCCCACTACCCTACTACCCCACCCCTCTACTACCCCTCTACCCTACTACGCCTCTACTAACCCACTACCCTACTACCCCTCTACTACCCCACTACCCCTCTACTACCCCACTACCACACTACCTCTACTACCCTACTACCCTACTACCCTACTACCCTACTACCCCTCTACTACCCCTCCCCTCTACTACCCCACTACCCTACTACCCCTCTACTACCCCACTACCCCACTACCCCACCACTCTACTACCCCTCTACCCTACTACCCCACTACTACCCCACTGCCCTACTACCCCTCTACCCTACTACCCCTCTACTACCCCACTACCCCTCTTCTACCCCCACTACACCTCTACTACCCCTCTACTAACCCACTACCCTACTACCCCTCTACTACCCCACTACCCCCTACTACCCCACTACCCTACTACCGCTCTACTACCCCACTACCCCTCTACTACCCACTACCCCTACTACCCCTCTACCCTACTACCCCTCTACTACACCACTACCCCTCTACTACCCCTCTACTACCCATCCAGTACCCCTCTACCCTACTACCCCACTACCCTACTACCCCTCTACTACCCCAGTACCCTACTACCCCTCTACTACCCCACTACCCTACTACCCCTCTACTACCCTACTACCCCACTATCCCTCTACTACCCCACTACTACCCTACTACCTCACTACCCCTCTATTACCCCACTACCCTACTACGCCTCTACTAACCCACTACCCTACTACCCCTCTACTACCCCACTACCCCTCTACTACCCCACTACCACACTACCCCTACTACCCTACTACCCCACTACCCTACTACCCCTCTACTACCCCTCTACCCCACCCCTCTACTACCCCACTACCCTACTACCCCTCTACTACCCTACTACCCCTCTACTATCCCACTACTCCCTACTACCCCTCTACTACCCCACTACCCTACTACCCCTCTACTACCCCACTACCCTACTACCCCTCTACTACCCTACTACCCCACTACCCCTCTACTACCCCACTACTACCCTACTACCTCACTACCCCTCTATTACCCCACTACCCTACTACACCTCTACTAACCCACTACCCTACTACCCCTCTACTACCCCACTACCCCTCTACTACCCCACTACCACACTACCCCTACTACCCTACTACCCCACTACCCTACTACCCTACTACCCCTCTACTACCCCTCTACTACCCCACTACCCCTCTACTACCCTACTACCCCTCTACTACCTCTCTACCCCACTACCCCCTACTACCCTACTACCCCGTACTACCCCACTACCCTACTACCCCTCTACCCCACCCCTCTACTACCCCTCTACCCTACTACCCCTCTACTACCCCACTACCCTACTACCCCTCTATTACCCCACTACCCTACTACGCCTCTACTAACCCACTACCCTACTACCCCTCTACTACCCCACTACCCCTCTACTACCCCACTACCACACTACCTCTACTACCCTACTACCCCACTACCCTACTACCCTACTACCCCTCTACTACCCCTCTACCCCGCCCCTCTACTACCCCACTGCCCTACTACCCCTCTACCCCTCTACTACCCCACTACCCCTCTTCTACCCCCACTACACCTCTACTACCCCTCTACTAACCCACTACCCTACTACCCCTCTACTACCCCACTACCCCCTACTACCCCACTACCCTACTACCGCTCTACTACCCCACTACCCCTCTACTACCCACTACCCCCTACTACCCCTCTACCCTACTACCCCTCTACTACACCACTACCCCTCTACTACCCCTCTACTACCCATCCAGTACCCCTCTACCCTACTACCCAATACCCTACTACCCCTCTACTACCCCAGTACCCTACTACCCCTCTACTACCCCACTACCCTACTACCCCTCTACTACCCTACTACCCCACTATCCCTCTACTACCCCACTACTACCCTACTACCTCACTACCCCTCTATTACCCCACTACCCTACTACGCCTCTACTAACCCACTACCCTACTACCCCTCTACTACCCCACTACCCCTCTACTACCCCACTACCCTACTACCCCTCTACTACCCCTCTACCCCACCCCTCTACTACCCCACTACCCTACTACCCCACTACCCCTCTACTATCCCACTACTCCCTACTACCCCTCTACTACCCCACTACCCTACTACCCCTCTACTACCCCACTACCCTACTACCCCTCTACTACCCTACTACCCCACTACCCCTCTACCACCCCACTACTACCCTACTACCTCACTACCCCTCTATTACCCCACTACCCTACTACGTCTCTACTAACCCACTACCCTACTACCCCTCTACTACCCCACTACCCCTCTACTACCCCACTACCACACTACCCCTACTACCCTACTACCCCACTACCCTACTACCCTACTACCCCTCTACCCCACCCCTCTACTACCCCACTACCCTACTACCCCTCTACTACCCTACTACCCCTCAACTATCCCACTACTCCCTACTACCCCACTACCCCTCTACTACCCCTCTACTACCCCACTACCCTACTACCCCTCTACTACCCCACTACCCTACTACCCCTCTACTACCCCACTACTACCCCTCTACTACCCCATTACTACCCCACTACTCCTTTACTACCACACTACTACCCCACTACTAACCCACTACCCTACTACCCACTACCCCCCTACTACCCCACTACCCTACTACCCCGCTACCCCCTACTACCTCACTACCGCTCTACTACCCCACTACCCTACTACCCCTCTACTACCCCACTACCCCTCTACTACTCCACTACCACCCCACTACCCTCTACTACCCCACTACCCTACTACCCCACTACCCTACTACCCCACTACCTCTCTACTACCCCACTACCCCTCTACTACCCCTCTACTCCTCTTCTACCCATCTACTACCCCAATACCAGACTACCCCTCTACTACACCAATACCCCACTACCCCTCTACTACCCCAATACCCCACTACTACCCCAATACCTCTCTAATACCCCTCTACCCCCTCTACCCACCTACCCCCTTCTATTACCCCTCTACTACCCTTCTACCCCTCTCTATCCCTCTACCTCTCTCTGTACCTCTACCTCTCTATGTGCACACATATGCACACATATATGTATATATATACATACATACATACATAAACATATATATACAACTGCATATCTATATAAATACAAATATAAATGCATGCATACATATACATATATGCATACAAATGCATGTTATGTACATGAAAGTTTGAAAAACACTAATAAAAGCAAAGCTAAAAAGCAACCTAATTACAAACAGAATTGCTTTAACTTAAACGAGGGTGAGACCTATTGCATTTTCAATGCTTGTTTTAAATCGCATTTCAATATCAAGCACATACTTTACTGGTTTCAGTTAGGGAAACGGGCATAGCTATTTTCTACAAGTGAAATGATGGATGTTAAATTGATGTTTTACATATCTGGTGAAGTAATTCCATGATTCTTGTCAGGTATGGTATTCCCATTTTGTGCTTGGGGGATTATGGACATTAAGAGGCGAATGACTACATTTCCCATCACATTTTAATGGTTAGTTTTAGGAAAATCGTTTTTTTAACTTGTGGGTTATGGGTGGTAAGTGGCTGTTCCATATCACCGGCACAGTGTTTTACATATTCCTTTAGTGATAATGGGCAAAGTAATTTTCTACATGGGTTGATGATGAGAGTTAAATGGCTATTAGATATACCTAGCACTGTATTTTCGTGATTCCTGTTAGGAAAAATCAATTAACTATTTAATGAATGGGGATATGAGCTTCAAATGGCTATTGAATACATTTGACAAGATAGTCCTGCTAGGAACATAGGAATGCCTCATTATAGGTGGTAAATGTCTATTAATGTATCATTAGAAAAACTCTCTTGGAGAAATCAACACATTCACATATCTCACACTCTGCTGTCTTCGCATTCAAACATTGCGTAATATCAATCTAGGAGGGGGACCCAAAAGGCAATTATAAAAATCTGTTTAATAATAGGATGAATTGAGATTGTCTTTTAGAATGTTTTTAGGCAATATTTATTTTATATGATTGTATAATTGCTTTCCTAGTGATCGTTTTATTAAACAGGTGTTTATAATTGCCTTTTGAGACCCCTCCTAGATTGATTTTACGAAATGTTTGAATGCGAAGACAGCAGAGTGTGAGATGTCGGAATGAGTTGAGAGATGAGAGTTTTCTAATGATACATTAACTGTATAAGGTACCCTGTCTCTTGGAGTAGTAGGACCGCTCTCCTTTTTTGAGTTAAATGTCTATTACCTATACCAGGCACTGTATTTTCAGATTGCTCCAAGGAAACTGTAGTTAGCTATTTTGCACTTCGGAGTTTAAGGGGTTTAAAGACTGTTAAATACACGTTCACTATGTTCTAATGTTTTGTGTTGGAAACATGTGAATATCTTATTTTTACACAGCAGTGATGTGTGATAAATGGCTATTACATAACCCGAGTGCAGTGTTTTGCATATTCCTCCAGAGAAAATGGGCATAGAGACTTTCTACATGGGGGATGATGGGTGCTAAATGGCTATTACTTTTATGTTATACTGTATTTTAATGATTCTTGTATTATTCATTTGTTTACTGAGTGCTCATGCTCCAAAGCTTGATGGCGCTGAAAATAAAAAAATTAAAGAAAGTCAAAGGCAAATAGATAGGGTAATAAAAACATAAGGCACTCTGCCTAAACAGAAGCGTTTTTAGTCTTCTTCAGAAGGGCAGTACTTGACAAATGCTCAGAATTTCATCTGGATGTTTATTCTACTCTCTGGTGGCTATTATGGAAAAGCCACCTCACCACAATTCTTAAAGCCTGATTACGGGTTTGGCAGTCCGACGGCTGGAGAACCACATCATCTATGACACTGCAGCGCCGGCGATCAACCACCTGTCGTATTATGAGCAGTGGTGTCTGAAAAGCCGACCACGGTCACAATGTTCTTCCAGGCAGGACGCTGCCAGGTCCGGGGTCTACCCACTGAGTATGTTACGACTACACAATCGTACTCGCGGTCTCCCAGTGGCGGTCAACAAACGATGGTCAACCCCCAAGGCACGTGCCCAAAAAAATACAGTAGTGACCATTGGATGGATTTAAAAACTACTCACCTGATATGCTTTGACATGTTGGCATGCATGTAAATCACACTATAAGACTCACTTCATCCCTGACCACCATCCTTTGCTTCACAGCTGCAGCACAGCAAGATAGCCATCAGCGTTGTCTGCATTTTTTGATAAGGCACCCCTTTGTTTTTGCTCCCTATTCAGCACACTTCGCTTACTTGTTATCTTTGTTTTGCACCTTTTTACCTCTATTGCTTGTTTTTTTTTCATTCATATTCTCACTCACATGCGTTTTATTTCATCATGCCTGGGAGAAAAACAAGCTTCACTGAGCAAGATTTGAGAGTTATGGTGGATGAAATCATTAGAGTAGAGCCACACATTTTTGGAGCCCAAGTCCAGTATACTCATCTCAGTAGGAAAAATGAAATGTAGGACAGGGCAGTAAATCAAGTGAATGCTGTTGCTACCACCTTGCGCACACAGGGCGACATTAGGAAGAGGTGAAATGACCTCAGGCTGAGGGCGCGCACCAAGTACAACAGCCACCACTTAAAGGCTCAGAGGACTGGCGGTGGCCCTCCCAGTGCACTATTACAACTCTTACCCTAGTAGGAGAAGGTCTTGACCATCCTGCATACTGAGGGCTTGATAGTAATAGAGGGGGGAGTGGACTCTGGTAAGTTACATTTCAACAACTGACACAATATCACATTGTCCTGTTTGCTCTAAAGTCTGCTTTTGCTATTGTCTTCTCTACCTACTTTCCTAACACGCAATACTTAAAGTATCTGAGATGATGATTTGTCTGTGGCAATGTGTATTGGTGCATATAGGAGCACATGTATCCAACTCCCTGGCACAGCACATGTTGCAATGCTGTCTGTAAGTGCATCAGTATAAAAAAATATCAATCCAGGACCCATGATATGGGCTAAAATGTAAATGTATGGTTCATCCCAAATGCCTGTTGCCAACAGCTATGGTACACTAACCGTTCGTCAAGTGTTGCTAAAGTGATATTAAAGAGACTACAACTACCATGAGGCCTTGTGATTGTAACTCTAACCAATATGCTACACTCCTTTTGTCCCTTCTCACTTGTCTGCCATGTCACTACTGATCTACACTAGTCATGAAGGTTATCATTTCTCAAGTGTTGGTAACTAGAGAAAAAGCTACTACTACTATAACGAGGCCCTGTCGCTCCAACTCTTAACCAAGGTGCAAGACTCCTTATGCCCCTTCTCACTTGTCTGCCATTTCACTACTGACCTACACTAGTCATGCAGGTTACCATTTCTCAAGTTTTACTAAAGTGAGATTGAAGAGACTACAACTACCATGAGGCCTTGTAATTGTAACTCTAACCAAGATGCTACTCTCCTTTTGCCCCTTCTCACTTGTCTGCCATGTCACTACTGATGTACACTCATCATGGACTGGGTAATGTGTAGAAAATGGTCAACTCAGATATACGTCTGTATACTTTGCTTTGTGGTATCCTGGACCCATCAACATAAACTACTGATGGCATGAGTGACACCAAAACAACGGTGTACCCCTAATATATGTCAGCCATGAAGGAAACTCAGTTCATTAGCAGTGCCAGGTGACCCCTTGACTCTGCACTTCTCACACGGTGAACGATGATATATATACAACCAAGCTAGATGTTTGTCTGTATTAGACACAACTAGGCCTTGGAGTGGACAAAACACGTTATGACTGTGTTTGTAGCAGAGTTTTGGAGATGTCATGTCTATTTCTAAAGCCAAAATGCCACATATCTGCACATCTAAAGAGCTGATAAAATCTACTACATCTGTTCAATGGCAACAAATGTCTAGTAACCAAATTCAACTCCACGCAAAGACATAACAATACTAATCTCTATCTATATTGTTCCATTCTAGTTCTCCATTTACCTTGACACAAACAACGTGGATGTAGGTACCTTACTTCCACCATTAACAATGTTCTCTATCTCTCAACAGGTCGATCTAACACTGCAACTGCAGAGAGGTTAAAACCGAACAGAGTTTATCTCCACTACAGGACGAAGCTCTCAGTGATTCCAAAGCTCCTGATGAGGTGGACGTGGATGACGGTCCTGGCCCATCTGGTTAGCCTAGGCAGATGCCAACAGTGGGCCTCACTGTGCCCACTACAACTCCTCCCACCACTGCTACATTACAGCCAACCACTGCCCACCCAATCTGTGCACCTAGCACAGTCAGTCCCATCTTGTGCCCCCCAGTCCTGGATTTTCAGACAGCTAACAGCACCAGAGTCACTGAGGAACCAGGACCTAGTGGGTGGGTGCAGGGCCATGGGGGTAGGTGTCGTGGGAAGGTTACTGTGGGCCCACAGAGTGAGTCCACTGAGGGCACGGACACACAGGCTGCCATCACTCAAGTCCTGGGAGTCTACCAGGACTCCAAAAGTGTCATGGCCAGGTATTGGCCGAAATCCAGGAAATGAAGGCGTTGCAGAGTGACACATACCGGGAGGTTGTTGCCATCAATGCAGAGATGGCCGGCATACGCATCGAGGTGACTGGCATCTGCATGAAGGTGGCCTCCCTGGTTGGGGTGTTGTGGGACATAAACACCACCCTGTACAGGGCTATTCCACCTGCATCTACCCCTTTCTGTGGTCCAAGCACATCCAGACCATCAATATCTGCTGCAGCCACAGGAAGGGATGCCCTGTCAGAGGACAACACACCTGCACGTGCCACTGTCTCAGCAGCTCCAGATCCCCCTCTGCCAGAGGGAGGGGACGGTCACATAAATATCCAGGAGCTCAGAATAGCAAGACAACTACCACCACCAGTTAGAGACCTCGACCCTAATCCCGTCCTCTTGTGCGTGTTACACATTCACTTTGCTGGGCTATTCCTGCCCACTGTTCCATATCTGAGGAGAGGAGTATGTTGGACTCTTGACCATTTGGACTCTACTATATGGTTTCATCCACCATGACTGAAGACTTCACTTTTTGTTTGCACTGTTTAATTTTAAGTCAATTTCTTTATCTTATCCTTGTTCACTTCATTAAAAAAAATGTCACCACAGCATTGTCTCCTGTTGTAATTCTCACATTTGACAATGTGAATGCACTAACAGGTAAACTTTGCAAGGTCAAAACTAGGGACTTCTGGAAGCATGGATATTTTGTATGTAAACAATGTTCAACTCAGGATCACTACCATGTCACAACAACACATACAAACAAGTGTCTGGGCTGATAACATCTTTTTTCCATTGTTCAAATCACAGGCTGACATGATGTCAGACACATAGCAAATAAGACATGACTCAGTTATTCTGAGTGAGTGATCACATAATTACTTGCAGACTTTCACAACATGGAAGGAGGAGATACATCTGACAATATCCCACACAACAGGCAACAATGAAATAGGTCTACAACATCCGCTGGAGCTATATTGCCTAGCTCACAAAAGGAATCCTACATCAAATGAACAAATCAACAGACACATAAGTACAACAGTTTCTGACCACAAGCTCATTTTAATCCAGTGATGCTTGTATCTAGTGGAATGTCACAAGTAAATGTCAGTGATGTGCTACAAGCTCTTTGGCCTACAATGAGGAAACATATCAACAGCTACACCCAGTTCATATACAATGAGGAATTAGCCAATTTGAAGTCAGGATAGCATGAATTGGGCACACCACAACATTGTACTGGATCACATGGTGGCACACATATTGCATTAGGACCAATGCACCACAAGGACCAAGTTCAATGGAAGCCAGTTAACTTCCATTCTGTCGCTGTGCAAGCTGTCTTGGTATCTGCTTTGTACACCCAAACTCTGTGCAGACATTACCAGGACCAATCCATGTCCACTTCGTACGTCTCAACAGCATCATATACCTGTTGATGTCGCAACTCTGAAATGTCCAAATGAAGATGACATGTTGAAAGTACCTAAATCAGACCAACACAGATTTGCTGAGAAAAGATACATATGACATACATCACATTGTCAACTGCTTGAGTACACAGTCCAAGACAACAGTTACATCTGAAAAAAGGTGCACGTACAATACAAATACCTTTCCCCAGATATTTCCAGACCCTTATATTCCTAGTATGTAGCATTAGCATCCTCCTTACAACATCACTATAAGAGTTGCAAGAATAGTCAAAGTTATCACATCACACACCATACTTACACTCAGGAGTAGTAGTTCTGGATGAGATCCTGTGCAAATCAGCTCCTTCCTCTTCACCACTATTATCTTCATTTGGCATTTCAGGGTCCCCACCCGTTAGGTTTTCATGGCCTGCATCCTCTGCGATGTAAAGTATGTTCCGTCGCAGGGCAATGTTGTGGAGTATGCAGCAGGCTATGGTGTTCTTACACACCTTCCCAGGTGAGTAGAGGAGGGCTCCCCCAGTCTTGTCCAGACATCTGTATCTGGCTTTCAGAAGCCCAAAAGCATAATCCACTGGCCGCCATGTTCTTACATGGGCCTCCTTGAAGCGGATTTACCCTGGCGTTGTAGGATTCATCAGCGGTGCCAACAACCATGGCCATTTGGGATACACTGAGTCTCCTAGATGGAAGCCAGACAGAAGGGCAATATTTGGTTACACACTTTCAAGTCATACTACCTGACATTTCCCACAAAAGTTAGGACAGATTACACTTACCTACAAGCATCTCTGGCAGTAGTTGTGACATCAGCTGGGGTATGGTGCTGTTCCACAATATGAAGGCATCATGTGCCGATCCTGGGAACCGGGCACAGAAGTTTGAGATGTACAAATCCAGTAAGCAGACAACTTGCATGTTGATATAATGGAAGTGCTTCCTGTTCCAGCAGATTTGTTCCCTGTTGTGTGGTGGTACTAAGTCAATATGGGTGCCATCAATAGATCTAATTAAATGTGGGATGTGACCAAATCCATAGAAATACGCCTTCACAGTGGCTAAATCCTCACTTCTGGGGACTGGATGTAGCTTCCCACGTGTCTCAAAAGTGCTGCTAGCACCTCTGTGAGTACCTGACCGAACCTGGGTTGTTACATTCCACCTGACATAGCGACAGTAAACTGCAATGAGCCTGTGGCCAAAAAATGCAAAACCTGATATGAGTTTAACAGGTGGTGGCATTGATGTAGGATTAGTGAGGCGAGGTAGTGTGAGAAAGTGGGGTTCTGTTGCAGTAACCCCCCCCTTTTTTTTGTTGCCAGACTACTGATGCTCCTTGACTTGATGTGCTCCGGGGCCCTGCCAATCAGGACCCCACGGCCTGTGTTATTTCCCCCAAAACAAAACCCAATTGGTATCTCTGGCCACATGACAGCCCCTGGTAAATGGTACCATAGGTACCCAGGGCACTGTGACCAGAAAAGGCCCCTAAGGACTGCAGCACTTATTGTGCCCCCTTTAGAGGCCCTGTACCCTGACACACACCCACTGCCTTTGCAGGCTGAGTGTCTGGGTGCAGAACAAAACAAAGAGTCGACATGGCACACATCCCTGTGTGCCATGCCCACAAACCACTGCCCTGGCATACATCAGTCACCTCTCTAACTGGGTGCCCTATGCCAGTGGTGAGGGTACAGGTGCATGAGCCCTGTACCCCTACAGTGCCCAGGTCCATTCCTGGGCCCTGTAAGTGCAGTGCTGCCATTAAGAGTATATGGTGCTGGGAGGTTGTCATTACGAACTCCACAGAATCATAATGGCTACACTGAAGACTGGGAAGTTTGGTATCAAACTTCTGGGAAGTTTGGTATCAAACTTCTCAGCACATTAAACCCACACTGGTGCCAGTGTGGGATTTAATGTAAAATGCACCACAGTGGGCATCTTAGAGATGCCCCCTGAAAAACAACCAACTAGCTGTGACCTGACTGAGTGGCTGCGCAGGCTGCCACCACCAGACATGTTTCTGGACCCCTGAGTCGAGAGCCTTCTGCTCTCGGGGGGCCTGCAACAATGCACATCCTTGGACGAGGTGCCAAGCCTCCTCCCCCAGCATGGGCAGGGTTCAAGAAGGAGAAGCTTCAAGGGCATGCCGCCTTTGTGAGCCTCTCCAGACCATTTGCTGCTTTCAGCAACTGGTCCCCACTGGTTCTACCCCCCACTTTGGGCGGGAGAATCAGCGGGGAAAACAAGTGAGGAAGAGAGGTGTGCCCACCTCTGCCAACTCCACCCCTTAGGTGGGGGAGGCGAGGTGAGGCACAACCTCGAGTCCCCGCCATCTTGAGGATGGGGGGACCCAGCCAACCAGGGACAGGCTCCTGTCCCCCTCCCACTGGAGAGTAACAGAATAAGGGGTGTACCCACCCCAGGGAAGGGACCCGTTGGTCCCTGACCTTTACCTACCTGTAACGCCCCTAAATTTAGTATTTAGGGGCACCCTGAACCTTCCTTCCTCAGATCCAGCAACCACAAGAAAAGAAGAAGGACGAGAAGCCGTGCAGTGCTAACAGGAGGACGACGCCCACTGACTTGGCCCCAGCCCTACAGGCCTGTCCACCCTCAAACCTGGTCCTGCAAAACCCCTGCGTGTCCAGCGGCCAGCAACCTCAAAAACCCTGGAGGACCTGCCTGCATTCACTTTCCAAGCTGTTTCTCCCGAGAACACCGGACGTGTTTGAACTGCAGCTTCTGGTGCCAGACAGAAACTGCGAATCCAGCACACTCTGCACCCGCTGACCCCGGCCTGTGTTTGAGTGAACAAACACCACGAGGAGGTCCCCCCGGCGACCCTGACCCGAGGTCCAGCGAGAAAATTCGATGTCCAAAGGTACCCCTGCACCCGTCGCCCCATGGCCTTGTGTGCCCAACTCAGTGGTGCCTAACCATCCCTCTACATCCCAACTTACCCCTCATAGTGGTGGTCACTCCTGGAATATCTTTGTCCCCAAGCCTGCAGTGTTTCTTTGTCCCGGAGAATCTCCATTGAATTCAACAGGGCACCCGACCTCAAAACTGCACCCTGCACACGGCTGCCCTAGCGCCGCTGAAGGTGCCCCTTTGGTGCTAACTTGGTCCCCAACGTGCCCTGAGCTTAACCCTTGGAGCTTTGCTCCCACAACCCTGTGGCCTGCTTGCCAGCAGCCACCAACTGGAGTCCCCCTATTCCCCATAGGATAACATTGGGCCTCAACACTCTGCACCCGGCCGCCCGAGTGCCGCTGAAGGTGCAACAACCATCCCTGACCCTGGGAGACTCCTGAGTCTAACCCAAGAACCCTAACTCAAAAGACCGATTACTTACCTTGAAACCAATAACTCATTTTTCCTCATAGGATAACATTGACACTTTATCTCTCAAAACGTTTGTGTCGACTTTTGAAAACTGCAAATATTCCTTAAAAATCAGCTGATTAACCAAAACACATTTTCTCAACGGTTTTCAGGAAATGTCCCAGTGCTGAATCCAGGATCCAGCACTGAGTAAGAAAAAGTAACGATAATCTAACTTACCTGCTTAGTGAATTTCCTCCCATAGGATAACATTGGTGATTCTATGTGAAAAAGTTTTTAAGTGTCAACTTTTGAAATACAATAATATTCCTTAAAAATCATACCGTTAACCAAAATGCATTTACTCACCTGTTTTCAGGAAATGTCCCAGTACTGAATCTTGGATCCAGTCCTGTGGTTAGAAAAGTAATCTGAAAAGTAATTAACTGCATTTTACTTAAAAAGCCCATTCAATTGAATGTACTATACCTGCAATGTGTTGCAAACTGCTTTCTTAAACCTGTAATCAAAACCAGTACCAGTTATACTGCAATTCTGAACTGTGTTCAAACAAGTCAATTACTACTGCAAAGTATTTATATGCTTACCTGTACCAGGCTTGCTTGGTTCTAGAAATAAAACAACAGTATATTTTTTTTATACAAAACAATTGGCCTAGAGTTCAGTTCTTGAGTGTGTGAGACCATTTGCTGACTGAGTGTGTACATCAAATACTTTACACTGTCCTCTGATACTGCCTTACTGCTCGACCAAGCTACCACTTTAGAGAGTAAGGTTCTATCTAACTTTCACGTCTGCCAAACCTCTGGAGACTCTTGGACCCTATACACACTGTACCTCACTTTGGTGCAGTATATATAGAGCCAGTTTCTTACAGGTAGGAGGTCAGGCTTCAACTGATGACATAAATCCAGGATTGTTTGACGATTCAAGCAGAACTTCTGGATAATATGTCGCTCTTCCAAGGTCTGTAGGTCTGGAAATTAGCGGTAACTGGAGCCTGGCATCTCCATCCTCTTCCAGGGTACCTATGTGAGGAGTAACACAAAAATGTATATTGGTCACAGTGTGCAGAGCCACATATGTGAAGAGTAAGGCAAAAGTCATGTGTCTGAACGTTAATGCTTCATAAAGCAATACATTTCTTACTTCTTCATAGTCATATCTTATACATATACCAGTCATCCCCAATGGGGCCTGCACTGATCTTTAACAGAACTGTGCACATTATCAAATCTAAAACGTTAAATACCCACTGTAGTGAATGTAGCATATCTTTCCAAGTCAAATTCCGCCAACCGTGGTGTACAGTGCAGCGCACACATGTGAACAGTAATGCACTACACAGATAAAGTTTTGCACTCGACATGACATGGGAATTGAGCATTTCAAATGATAACATGTTTGCTCTCATTTGTTGTGGTGGTGACGCACTTAATTGTATTCAACACAGTGTCCCCATCTACAAATATGGCGGATGCCTGACATGCCTAATAGAACATGTCAAACATGCTCGACCGGCGGTAGTTGACCACGCCGCAGGTGGTCACATACATGGCGGTCACAGCCATAGGCTAACGTTGGGGATAGTGGCAGTCCAACGCTGATGGCCGCTTAGGTGGCATACATGTATGCAGCGGCTAGAAAAAGTCTCACTTGCCTCCTGACACTGCCGCTGTCAACACCTCCTCCATTTTAGCTGCTGCTTGCCACCTCTGGGAGCAATCATGGCATGCACTACAGGAGACAGGGCCCCTCCCTTCACACCATAGAAGCAGGATTGCCTGGTCGATGAGTTCCTTCCCCTGTATGGCTAGGTCTATGGCTCACCAGAGGGACAGGTAAGTTGTTCTAAAACATATTGAACTCCATTTCACTGCTCCCTACCTATTCCCATAAACTACAATGTGCGTCTGAATGTCAGAGTGTAAGCATTATGTTGATTGCAGACATTGTGTGGCCCCTATATAGAGCACACGTGGTGGGTTATGGGGCCATGGACTTTGTGGAGAGAAGGCCACCATCGGAATGCGTGATACCTTGTTTTACATGCAAATCAGTATTCAGGGTTCAACTTCATAGTCGCTAAATGTAGTTCTCAAATAACATCATGATATATGTGCATTGTTATGTATAGGCTTAACACCATGAGCCTTTTATGCATACTGTTATAATCAATTGAGGATCATGTTAGCCAAGTGTACCATCCCCAAGATCACTAAGGGCACATCACACTTTGTAAAACAGTTGTCTGGGAGGTAGCTATACCTCACAGACCCTTTCAGAGTGTCACACAACTGTATGTTCTCATATGAAATGGACAGAAGTTTCACATTTTGGTATTGAAATGTTGGAAATGTGAGGGTCATGTGGGGTTGCCTCAGCCTGTAATGAGCAAGGCCTGACTGTGGCAGGGGAACTGGTGCACAAAGCAATGTCCCCGTAGATCCATGGATGTTCACATAAAGAGTTATCTGTACCACTAGTTACATGGCTGATATGTGGCATGTGTGAGGCGATCCCCTGACCTGATACTTCATTCCACTGACCCACAGTGTCAATATGTGGCTGTGAAAAATGACTGTCCCAGTACTCACAAAGGTCTGTTGACATTTTTCTCATAGTGTTGCTTCCACTGTACAGGCCTATAGCACATCTAAGACATGAACAGTGTAGACAGTGGGTTACTTTTGATTAGAATCACACTACACATACAATATGTTGATTGTCATCCCTGTTTCAGTGTCACATATGGCAACATGGGTGTCCTGTGATGGCAGTAAAAACAACACAAACATATTATTACTTACTAGGATAATCATATGAGTAGTCCACATGTCCACAAAGCCTCCAGAGAGGTAGCTCTCAGTACCACACATATAAACCTGTACATTGTGACTTTACTATAAGAATATTGTGTATGCTATGGATTTCGCCTCTATAGACCATATGCATCAATGCAATTGGCCTGGCAGTAAAGGTGTCTGGACAGTCATGCACAGGTAGTTTACCCTTCAGAAGGTTAAATTGGTGTGGTGTGGTGTCATGGTACCTCACATCACATCCCATGTAGGATGGCCCTGGCCTACATGATGTTAGAGCTGCCTCAGTCAGTGTAGGTCACGACCAGGGTAGAGGTTAGTCATCAGATGAACCCAAAAGTGTGTATCCATGCTTTAGATGTTCTTGCCATGTGAGAGGACACATGTAATGTGTTGACTCATGATGAGGGCTTTTGCTAGATGTCAACGTAATGTGTATCGAGCTGACAGTTATCCTCAAACTCCCAGTTACTAACTATTTCCACATCTATTACATCCATACAGGTCAAGGCCCGTCAGAGGAAGGACATTTGGAGACCCATCGCCCAGATGGTGTGGACCGTGGAGGCCTACAACATGCGGACCCGGAAGATTGTGGAGGTAAAACTGGGAAGTCCTCCCAACATGTAGGGGGCACAAGCCGGACCCTGACCCGCCTGATGGCCTGCATACTGGTGGTGGCCTACCCGGACCTTGATGGGCAGTTGAGGGACCAGCAGCAGCAAGAAGAGGGTGAGTCCTGGCCAGAGTCATACATGTTATATTGCCAACTTTGGGTGTTATAGATATGCATTCCACCAACCATATTGGTGTGGTGGGCCATGTGCTACACACAAGATGAGTAATTGTTAGTGTAGTGTGGAAGTGGATGCATGCTACTGTGCTGTAGCAACTGTCTTTCTGACCTTGAAAACAGCAGAGTCCTGTCTACATCCAATTCTCTCCTTTAGAGCATTACCTCGCTGAGTGAAGTGAGTACTCATCTCATGTTCTCAGTAAGTCTGGACAGTTGTACCACACAGGCAATTGGTCCTGGTATGAGTGATGTACCCTCACTACTGTCTCTCAGGTGATGGTGGCCCTTTTGCATGGGACATGACATTTAGTTCACAGTGCATGCAGTGACTGTACAACAGCTCCCTTTGGTAAGTATTGGCCATATACTGAAAATGGAGTGCACACATCACTAGTGCCATCAGCAGTAATGTCTAAATGTTGCCAGTTGATGGTCCATCTGCAATAGTGTTTCAATACACTCATTCACTGACTGGTGACATGCATTAGGGAGTGAGATGCAGAACAATGGGGAACATATGTCAGTGCCTACACTGATCCTTACAAGGCAATCTGAGTATGCAATACCAAAGAGTGGTGTGATGTGCCTGCCTATTGGGACTCTATTTATCCCACATCTTCAATGCATAGATTTTCATGGACAACAAAAACATTCAAAGGTGTATTGGCTTGTGGATATACAATCTAGGATTGGCGCCATCACCTGTACCAAGCAGGGTTGGGAATGTTCATATGGCTATATGGATTGTTGTGCTGTGTGAAATCTGAGTATGTACCTCCCAGAGGTTTGGACCTCAACCTTTACATGGTATTGTATCAGCAACATGTGAAACATAGCTAAACGACATGAATACAGCTGTCATGTGACTTTTCGGGTAGTGGACATATGATGTGATTTGGAGTGGAAAGTGAAATCAGTGTGCAATGAGCATTTGCATGTGACATGATGTCTGCCACAACAGTCATTGATGGTACATTGGTGTTCAACTTGACCATCATGAAATCATGATGTGTAACGAGTAATAGTTAGATGTGTTTGACTCTGGGCGTTGTGTGTGCGTTGTGTACATCTCACACTTGGATCCATACTATTGGGTTACCTCTCTTTACAACAGTATACAAGTGCCAAAGTGTGCTAGTTGATCAACTATCCTTGTATGCACAAAAGGATGGAGTTCAGCCAACTCCATCAATGCATTTGGGCCTATCTGGGGTAATGAGATGAGTGGACCCAACTGTAATGGGCATAGCTATTTTCTATAGGGCGATGATGGGTGTGAAATGGCAGTTACATATACCTGACACTGTGTTTTCATGATTCCTATATGAAAACAGTAATTAGATATGTTAGGCATCGGTGATTATTGATTCTAAGGGGCAGTTGAATACATTTCCAACTATGTTCTAATGTTTCCAGTTGAGAAAATTGGAATAACAATTTTTTAAATGGAGATGAAGGGTGGTCAATGGATTATATGTGTCAGGAGTACTTTATTTTACTTAGGGATCATGATTATAGATATCTTCTACTTGCAGGATGATGGGTATGACATAACTGTTATATGTACCTAGCACTGTATTTTCACGATTCCCTTACTATTTATTTTTTATTTATTAAGCCTTCATATGCCAAAGATTCATGGGTCTGAAAATAACAAATGTCGACAAAAGAAAGACAAAGAAGAATAGATAGCGTAATACAAAACACAGGGCATTCTAGCTAAACAGAAGTTTTTTCCATCTTCTTTGGAAAGGCAGTAGTTTGAGAACTGTTCAAGTTTCATCTAGGAATTTATTCCACTCGCTAGGGGCTATTATGGAAAAATCCCACTCCCTATATATTTTAGTATGGACTTTAGGAATGAATAAAAGATTAACCTTTCTTTATCTCAAAGGTCTGGGAGAACATAGATCGATAAGAAAGAAAGGTATGGGATCCATGGATAACCTGATGAATGACTGCAATGGCTAAAATCATCTGCCTAATTGGAAAACTCTGTCTCAAAATGGGGGCGATGTGGTGTCTCCAAAGGAATGTCACAGACAAGACGAAGCATCTGCATTCTGAACTATGTGGAGCCTCTTTAAGGTCTCGTTTGACATTCCCAAATAGCACATATTTTCTGTAAGGAAACAATAATAAGCTATTTGACGCAAAGGGGATTGTACCGGTCAGAGTGGTGTTGAATATATTTACCACTATGTTCCAACGAGTCCTGTAAGGTAAATAAATAGGTAATTTTAACATGGGGAATTATGGGTGGTAAATGGCTATTACATATGCCAGGCACTGTTTTACTTATTCCTCTTGAGATAATTGACTTACTGGCACATGCATCAACAATGCCATTTGCGATTCCCTAATAGCGAAAAATAAGGATTCGCTAATAAGGAATAGCAAAAGGCTATGCATGTAGAAATCGCTTACAAAATAGCGATTTCTAAACATTCCTTAATTGCTACTCGCAAATTGCGAGTCGCAATTAAGGAATACCTCCCCATTGATTCCTATGGGCCTAGAGGCCCATAGGAATGAATGGGAGGACTTTCTCAATTTGCTAATCTCAATTAGAGAATCGCAAATTGCTCATGCTATTTCAAGGGTGCCAGGGCGTCAAAAAGACACCCTGTTGCACCCCTGAAATCTGCATATGAATACATCTTGCACACACACATGCCCCAAGGGCATGTGTGTGTGTAAAATGGAACTTTGAAAAATGCACTTTAGTGCATTTTTCAAAGTTTTTGCAAATTACCATGAAGTTCAACTTCATGGTAATTTGCTCCCCCTATTAGCGAAATCGCTAATTTTTAAACTTTCATGCATTGCATTTAAGGAATCTCAATTTGGGATTCCTTAAATGCAATCGCAATTTAAGGAATCGCTATTTAGAGATTCCTTAAATAGCGATTTTTGCATTTGGGATGATGCATCCCAAATGCAAAAATACCGGTCGCAAAGGGGCAGATTCTGCTAATCTGCCCGTTTGCGAGCAGTTTTCTCGTTGATGCATGTGGCCCTTAGTGATTTTCTACAGGTGTATAATGGGTGTTGAATGGCTGTTACATATCCTGCTTGTTTTGTGGAGTTTTATATAGCGCAAACTTGACCCAGTATCGGGTATCAGAGCACTTTACATAGCACCAGTTGCGTTACATGAGGACACATTCATTTTTGTTAGGCACGGGGAGATTAAGTGATTTGCCCAGAATCACAGGATGTTCAGCATCATTGCCGAGACTTGAACCCGGTTCCCCAGATTAGAGGTCAACCGCCCTAGCCATTAGGCCAACTCCTCGCCCCTGCTTCTATAAAATGGTGCTGGACCCAGTTTAGGATAATGTGGGTGGGCTACCTTTCATAACCAATAGCAACAAGCATTAAAAATGCAATAGGTCTAGCCTTTTAATTAAGTTAAAGCCATTTCCTTTGCCATACAATACCATTAGCAGAACATATGGCGTTAACTTAATCAAAGGCGAGACCTATTGCATTTTCAATGCTTGTGTTAATAAAGCAGCCTATATATGTATTTGCTGTAAGTGTATTCAAGGACATGTACTGCAAAGCACTTTTCATGTCAGTCTCTAGAAGGTTTGTTACCAACTCAGCAGACGAGAATTTCAAACTTCAAGGTTGCATGTTTAAGCGTTAATGGAAAAGCTCTTTAAAGATGCAGAGCACCTGAAATTAAATTAAATCTATACGTGTGGACTGGGGCTGCCTACGTTATCTTAACCTCTGTGTTTTTTTTGCTATCGTGTTTTATTTTTGTTGGTTGATAATTTAACAATGGGTTTTAAAATTATTTGTGCATCTTGAAGACTCTCACTGTGAGGAGGGAAGTAAACATTGTACAATTAACTACGAATACCAAGCCTTCTTAGAAGTGGAGAAGTGTGGCTCAATGATTAGAGAGGTAGACCCTGGATGCAGAGGTCTAGCCCGGGACCAGGGCTAGACCCTTGGCGGGTCTTGGGCTCAAAAATTCCACGGACCTGATAATTCTCGCCTTGGTGCCTATTCCAATCATGGAGTCCCACTCTACAACTCTGGGCAATAGCTTGCTTGCTTAATCTCCACAACGGCGCCCACAACGTTAAGGATGCCTGGCCTCCACCTTGGGGGTGCCCAGGAGTGGACGCCTCACAGGGAAAGCCAGGATGGGTTCCACAGCGGTATTTGTACAAGCGCCTTGAGAACCTTGCGGGTGAGTAGTGTGCTATACAAATATCAAATTTACATTCCTAGATATTGAGCCGTGACTGCCTTTGTGTGAGTTAGACATCAGCTCTTGAATCTTTTGTGGGTGCGGGACAGGACTCAATAAAATATATTTAAAAAACAGTTCTGTTCAAGTTTGTTCATGAGCATCAAATTAATGTGCATTCTGCAATCCTAAATTCAGCTTGAAGTGAATGGGAGCAGTGCTTTGATGTGGGTTCTGCAGGGAGATGTATGCAAAGTATTGGTCGCAGGTTTGAATGTTAGCATGATACATCAGTGGGTTAAGGCACTTGCTGCAGCGACTTGTGTGTAATGAAGTTTTACAAAAATTGCAGTCTCATCAGGATAGATCCATCTCAGCATCGCCCTAGCAGTGAGTTCTCTATCGGGAGAGTTTAGCTGTTCAAAAAAAAAAAAATAATGAAGTAAGTGCTGCGTTGAGTAGCAAAAATCACCTCAAACTCCAACCACCCCTAACACGGCCTCTTAGCCCACTCAAGGGACACCCGGCCCTGCGTCCATCGTTACCCCAGCCATGACTCATTGTTTTAAATCACTTTCTGCTAGTCATGAAACGGGCTAAAATTTATATCCCAGAAGAAGTACAACTGAACCAAAATGGCGCCCGCTGAGGTGGACATCGTGGTTAACATGAAACTCGGCGCCATTTTATTTAAGTCGACTCAGTGCAAACCAGGTTATTCTCACACTCACCTAAGGCTTGTTATGCGTTGTGTAAATTGAACGGGCCTGACAATTGGTCGCTTCTTGTGTTGAAGCTCACGGTGTATTGCTTTATGCAAGTAATGGATGCTTGGTCGTAGTAATGTAAATGTAAATGTATATGTACTTATATAGCGCGCGAATCACCCCTAGGGGTATCTCAGCGCTGTACTCATACCGCTGAGGGAACCCTTCCTGGCTTTTCCGTGTGAAGTGTCCACTCCTGGGCACCCCCATGGTGAAGCCAGGCATCCCAGCGCTGTTGGGGCCGTTGTGGAGATTAAACGAGCTATTGCCCAGAGTTGCAGCGTGGGACCCATAATTATAATAGGCACTGATGCGAGAATATCAGGTCTGAGGAATTTATAGCCCGAGACCCTGCCGCGGTGGGAATCAAACCCTGGTCCCGTTCCAGTGCTCTGCAGCGAGGTCTGCCGCTCTAACCATTGAGCCACACTTCTCCAGGAGAATGAGCGCAGAAAGCCTGCCTGTCATTAAAATCATGTATGTGGCATTTGTTATAACACAATCCACCTAGTCCATCACGTTTTAGTGTGTAACAAATGTATTAACATATGCCCAGTTACCTTTACGTGCTCGCCTATATAAAAACTAACAATACTTTAAGATTTCTAGAATTAAACTCCATCCAGGTTACTATAATCAGTTCAGTAACAGTACATATTCTTCTCAGAGCGCAAAAAAAACATTTCCAGAGAAATGCTTGTTGCAACCTTGGGAGGTATTAATACTCGTCTTTAATTTGGTTAATTTGGCACCATATCAACGGCTTGGATAGACATCCAATACCTACATGCTCTGGTGTCACGAATTAATAGTGTTAATGCCTGTCATTGAGTACATTAAACCAGAGGTAACCCGTTATCATTTCCCTTCTGAATAAATATAAAGTATTCGTATTAAAAACGAATAAACCTGGTAATAGTACCACTTATGAATAGCTCTTAGAGACAGTGGGATTGGGGCATGAAGCGCTATAGTATTTTATTATTAATTTTATGATAGTCCCATATCTTAATATTTTAGGTATATTAGTATCATAATATGTCCCCAGAATCATTAAAATATGGAACGGCTTTGTGTGCTCTAGCAAAAAATATTTTTCATCAAAGTACATTGTTTAATAGGATTGATACGGTTAACAATTGAGAACGGGAAACTGAATTGTAGGCGCTTTGTTATTAACTCGGTCTACCTTTTCCTAGCCATTGTGTTTTACACGACTGTTTGGATATGTCTTCATCGACAAATGACATAAGAGAGGGTGAACATAGTACTGCACTTCCTGCAAGAAAATAGTACATATCACTGCAATCCATGAACCCTCGTGTTTACGCGAGATTTCACAATCACATGACAAGCTAAGCGTAATTTTTAGTTTAAGCCTACCTTCAAACGAAGCATGGCTACTTTCTAGGAGAAGTGGCATTTACCATAAAACCCTGTAATTTCGCAATATCAGTGCCCTGCCAGGGCTTGGAGCCCAAATGTAACTCACATATGAAAGATTTGGTTTGTCGATAAGGGAGGGCGATTCCTGCTACACAATTATAAATAGCGATTTGTATCTGGTGGTGGTTTCTGAATGTGAAACGATGCTATTATTGTAACTTGACAGATAGATGGATATGTAGACAGACAGACGGACGGATGGATGGATGGATCGATGGATATTGCATTCTATGCTCTGTGTTTCTGTGAACTTCTAAATGAAACATAATATGTTGTTTTGTCATGTTGTGGTACATTATGTTCTAGAGGTGTGTATAGCATGCACTGTTATTATAATAGCCTCTCGGCGCTGTTGGGCTGTTGCTTTAAATCTACGGAGGATGTGCACGTGCATACTCCAGTTTTGTTGCATGTCGCTTATGTATGTGTAGTATTATAGCAAATATAAATCGTAACAGCCAGAGATGTTTCTTTTAAGTGACTGAAGAAGGTCTATCATGTCTGTGCCGAAGCATCTGTTTATCCCGTTGCGTTAACCATGGGGTCGTAAAACATTATTCTTTAAAATGACTCATGGTAAATAGGCCCATGTCCGTATGGGCTATTACCGCGTTTATACTGTTCATAAACAATAGAATTTGAATGTAACGGTTATATATCTAAATCTGTCATATATCTAAATGCTGATCTAAAACAATCTCCTCGGAAAAGCGTGCACAGGTGTGGGAAAGCGCAGACCTCAGACTTCGAGACAACTTGGAGGGGAAGGTGGAAATGTTTTCTTATTCAGGTTTTTGAGGGGCTAGCTGGCATAACGTCTCTATACACAGCTTAGATAGCGATTGCTGAACCTTAAACATGCAATTAGATTCAGTTTAACTTGTTGTTTATTATTCAATTTTCTCATACAGAGGCACATGTCGGAAAGGGGATTTGCGCAAGATCACACCTTTGCGTACAGTGAGAAACCGGGATTTGAATTCACGCCTCTTCGGTTCGCAGCCCACAAAACCAGTCGCACCTTATAGAACTAATTTTGCGCAGCACATTATAATTACACTTGTCTTTAATTTAGTGCATTTAATGCGATCTAAAGCTTCACATAAAATGTGCACAGACTCGTATCTGAAATGAAATCGAAACTGCCCTTTTAAAAAATCGACTAACTGAACGCTGCATGTGAAACACGCCGATTTCATCCCCATTGAGTCTGAAGTAAGAATAACGCCTGCACCATGTTTTATCAGCGCAAAGTGATATCTTCGTCTCTAAAGGCCCCGTCTCGAGTACGCTATTGATTATGCATTGTGTCAGGGTCCTTTTCTCATTCAGATGAGCCCCGGCATAATGAATTTGTTCATTTAAAACATGACCAGAAATATTGGGCATTGAATGGGACAGGAAATGACACTTGACCTCCGGATGCTGCGGTTCCCGGAAACAATGACATCTTCAGATATGAGATCCCGAGCCAGAGGTGGCCGCTGGGGCCACCGACACCCATTTTACAAAACCTTTTTCAGGGAAACTCACAGACAGATAAACCACGGACAGCAGACCCGTCTCTGCACCGGCGCAGGCCCGTGGAGGAATCGCCATCGTCCACAAGAAATCTATCCGCATCTCAACCAGCTCTGACGTCAATCTCGCCAACTCCGAACATCTTCACTTCCAGATCCACATCGACCCCAAAACAACACTCAGAGGCACTCTCCTCTACAGACCACCAGGACCCCGCGCAAAATTCAGTGAAGACATCACGGACTTCATCACCCCACACGCGCTCCCCTCCAAAGATTACATCCTTCTGGGAAACCTCAACTTTCACCTTGAAAAGACCAACGACCACAACACCTCCACCCTCGTGGACAACCTCGCCAACCTCGGACTTAAACAACTAGTCACTTCCCCCACCCACATCGCAGGTCACACACTCGACCCCATCTTCACATCCAGCAATCATATCTCCTTCTGCCACACTACGGATCTCCTCTGGACCGACCACAGCTGCGTTCACTTCATCTACAACAAGCCGAAACCCATCATCCACTCCCAACCTACCCTGCAAAGAAACTGGAACAAAATCACCACGGACCAAATCTCCGCATCGCTCCTTCGAAACTCCCCAGCCCTCTCTTCTAACGCCAACGAAGCCGCCGCCAACCTCACCCTATGGTTATCCAACACCGCCGACACCTTAGCTCCACTGAAAAAACGTCAAAGCAAACCTGGCAGCAAGAAAGCCTCATGGTTCAACGATGATCTCAAGAAGTCCAAGAAACTCTGCCGCTCCCTTGAAAAGGCCTGGAAAAAAGACCCAACCACCAGCACCAAGGACGCCTTCAAAAGCGCCACCCGCACCCACCACCAACTGATCCGAAAAGCCAAGAAAACAGCTTTCAAGGATCGACTTGACAACAACGCCCACAACAGCAAGGAACTTTTCAACATCGTCAAGGAATTTTCCAATCCCTCGGCCAACTCCAACGACATCACCCCCTCTCAAACCCTCTGCGACTCCCTAGCCCCTTTTTTCCACAACAAGATTGCAGACATCCACAACAGCTTTGACAACCAACCCGGAAACCAACCCACCCTACCATCTGCTGACCACCTTCCCCCCGTGAACACCCTTAACGCTTGGAACCCAATCTCCACTGAGGACACCATCCGCCTGATGAATTCCATCCACTCAGGATCCCCCACAGACCCATGCCCTCACCACATCTTCAACAAAGCAGACTCCGTCATAGCACCGCACCTCCGAGACGTCATCAACTGCTCCTTCAACTCCGCTACCTTCCCAGAAGACTGGAAACACGCCGAACTCACTGCCCTTCTGAAAAAACCAACAGCGGACCCCACCGAACTCAAAAATTACCGCCCCATCTCGCTTCTTCCATTCCCGGCCAAAGTCATCGAGAAAGCCGTCAACAACCAGCTCGCCGCTTTCCTCGAAGCCAACAAATCCCTCGACTCCTCACAGTCCGGCTTCCGAGCCAAACACAGCACTGAGACCGCCCTCATCGCAGCAACAGACGACATTCGTACTCTACTGGACAACGGAGACACAGTCGCCCTCATCCTCCTCGACCTCTCTGCAGCATTCGATACAGTCTGCCACAGCACCCTTCTACAACGCCTCAATAACATCGGAATCCAAGGAAGAGCACTTGAATGGATCACCTCGTTCCTCACCGGAAGAACCCAGAGAGTCCGCCTTCCTCCATTCAAGTCCGAGGCCTCTGAAGTCATCTGCGGCATCCCTCAAGGATCCTCACTCAGTCCCACCCTCTTCAACGTATACATGAGCCCCCTCGCGGCCATCGCACGCCGACACAACCTCAACATCATCTCCTACGCGGACGACACTCAACTAATCCTTTCTCTCACCAATGACCCTAGCACCGCCAAAACTAACCTACACGAAGGAATGAAAGAAGTTGCCGAATGGATGAAACAAAGCCGTCTGAAACTGAACTCAGACAAAACTGAAGTCCTCATCTTAGGTACATCCCCCTCTGCATGGGACGATTCCTGGTGGCCTGAAGCCCTCGGAAAAGCACCCATCCCGACAGACCACGCACGGAACCTAGGCGTCATCCTGGATTCTTCACTCTCAATGAACAGACAAGTCAGCGCCGTATCCTCTTCCTGCTTCAACATTCTTCGCATGCTCAGAAAAACATTTCGCTGGATCCCCCTCGAAACAAGGAAGACAGTTACCCACGCTCTTGTCACGAGCCGACTGGACTACGGAAACACCCTCTACGCGGGTACTACCGCAAAGCTCCAGAAGAAACTCCAACGAATCCAAAACGCATCAGCCAGGCTCATATTAGACATCCCTCGCAACGAACACATCTCTGATCACCTTAAAGACCTCCACTGGCTACCCGTCAATAAGAGGATCACCTTCCGACTGCTTACCCACGCACACAAATCACTCTACGACATCGGACCAGATTGCCTCAACTCTCGACTGTCCTTCTACACCCCCTCCCGCCAACTACGATCTTCCAGCCAAGCCCTCGCCACTATACCTCGCATCAACAAGACCACCATGGGAGGCAGATCCTTTGCATACCTGGCTGCTAAAACATGGAACTCACTCCCCGCCTACCTTCGCCTCACCCAGAACCACCTAGCGTTCAGAAAGCAGCTTAAAACGTGGATATTTGACAAATAACCCTCCTCCCCTTCCTAAGCGCCTTGAAACCCTCTGGGTACGTAGTGCGCTATACAAATTCTATGACTTGACTTGACTTGACTTTCCATTGGAAGACCTTTCTTCTCCTGCCGCATACATTCTTGGGCGACAAATTAGGGCCTTGAGTCCGATCGGATGCTGCGTCCAAAAATAAACCCAGCCTCTGACCTTGCGGCTCTCTGAGATAATGGACCCACCAGCATGAAGCGGTATTCAGGGCCCGGCCAGCTGCCGGCTGGGTGCGGGGGGCACTTTCTGGGGTTTGTTTACAGCCGTGAGGGAAGATTTAAGTAAACAAGCATTTGCATTGCAATAGGTCTCGCATTTACGCTAGTTTCAGCTATTGGCATTGTAAATGACAATGTCTTTTATTTAGGTTTCGGTTTTAAAACCTAAATAAAAGGCATTTTTATTTACAATGCTAATAGCTTAAACTCCTGCAAATGCGAGACCTATTGCATTGCAAATGCTTGTTCTTGTTTGTATTCACGCCTATTTTGTTTTCTTTGTTGGTACTTATTTTACTAATTTCGTTACCCGTTTAAGCCCTCACTTGTTCCCATGAAACGACCGCTGATGGTTACGTATTCGCTCTGCTCGTTATTCCCCCACCATACCGTGTTTCTCATCACCTTCATAAATTTGGCTTCCCTCGTTTATTTTGCCTCATGCCAGCGTCACTGTTTATTTATTCAGTTACTCCATATTTATCCGTACACACTCGAAACCCTCCCTCCGTAGGATATAATTACGCACATAAGCATGACTCAGCAGCAAACGTGTTACCAAGCCGACGAATGAGCTGTGGATGGATTACTCTGACATAATGCCTGTTAGACCTACGTCCTAGGGGTAGCTTGGCTCCGGTCACATGGCTCACCACTCCGTTTGGCTTTTCAGGGCTGCATCCTACTCAGCTCGCAATCTTGCGCAACACCACTCAAAAAGAACAATACACCGATTTTGTATAAGGTTTACTGTGAACTTTATAACATTTCTTTCTTATTAAAATCCGGTTTTCAGTTTGACATTACAATCTGAACCATTTAATTTCATTTGCATTTGAACCTCTCTCTATATTCTAAGGCTAAACCTGGACGTTACTGTAGTAGATAAACTCTTCTTCAAAGGCTTCTTTTTCTTCGACTCTTAACACCCTGTTTCATTTACAAATGGCATTTCCAGGTATGACTTGACAACTTTTGACATGAAATATTATTAACAACTTGGCATCTTACTACCACTCTTTCTGTGGTCTATGCACAGCACTTGAGCTCTGGAAGGACGTCTAATCCCCTGTGTAACCTTGCTCGGTAACCGCCCCCTATTGCACACCCTCCAAGATTTTACATCCTTCAACACATTAGTGGATTAAACAGCCTATACAAGGTTCTACTGACACGACTCCTTTTACTGGAACTCCTGATCCTTAAGGAAGGTTCTCTAGATTGCCTAACAGCAAATTACTTTAGTACCGTTTACTAAGGCCCTCTATTGAAGCTATGGTTCCCACCCGGGCATCCAGAGGCTTATAAGGATTCCATACGTGTCATTACATCAGTTCACAGCATTATATAGGCTTTAATCCCCTCACGATCTATGCTGGTCTACCATGGATCGCGGCTTCCCATAGATTAAAAATAATAAAAGGTTCCATTAAGACGTATCCTGAACCCAGCTGTGGGCCACGCAGAACTCTCTCTCCCCCTCCCCTCTCTTCAGGGCCCAGCTTACGGTACAGTCCCGTGGTCCTCTGCTCCAGGAGTCCCGCCGGAACTGGGTCGGCTGTCCCTTCACGCTGGGGGAGACGAGTGTCAGGATGTCAGCAGACCAAAAAAGAAAATATACAGCCCACTAACCTCTGCGTAGCAGCCAGCAAGGACGATGTCGTGAAGAATAGGATTCCTTCGCCCCCGAAGACCTTCACCCCAAAGTGTACTGATGTTACAGCTCTGAGGGAACGCGCCCGGGGGACAAGGAACAGCACCTTGGTCTTTAGGGTCTCAGGGCAGGGGGTCTGGTCGGGGAGGCACTGCAACTGCCTGAAAGAACAAGAGGAGACTCACCATTAGTGCAAGGGGAAGGAACCCTTTCTTCTCTATTTCCCTCTTGAAAGTCACGTACCTGAAAAGGAGTACCCTTCCGCGCACCTGTTTCCCAGACACTGTCTCGAGAGGCTCCTGTATGAGTCGTCTCTGTTTCAGTCACAGGGACCGACAATGGTTCGCCCCCAACTTCCCCAATGTTTAGGAAGCCGGCTGAAGGTGCTTAACTCGGGAAGATAAACAATAGGGCAGAGCAGTGTACCTCTGCGGGGAAGTGCTCTGAACTCGTGGAGGATATCAGGGTCTGGGGAGGTCTGCGGGAGACTCGGGATTCCCAATGTACTCACGTCTCCACAGGAACAGTAGGGATTTCCGGGAATGAAGGAAATCGGAGGCTCCGGGGGAAGACGGGAGCCCTCCGCTCTTTTGAAGTCCTCTCGGGATGTCGGGAACAAAACAAGACTGGAAAATCGGAGGTCCCAGTTGGAATCCCTCCGCTCTTTTGAAGTCCTCACGGGATGTCGGGAACAGAACAAGACTGGAAAATCGGAGGTCCCAGTTGGAATCCCTCCGCTCTTTTGAAGTCCTCACGGGATTTCGGGAACAGGTAACTGATGTTCGCTTCCTTACTCTGTCCTATGCGGGAAAGAAAGCGTCCGCTTGAAGCCAGGGTCCGGAACGGATTGTCAAGCGCCGTTCCTAGGTCCCGGAAGTGTTTTTATGTGTTTCCGACGCCGCAGAGTCCTGCCCCCTCGGAGACGGCTCTGCCTCTGGGAAATGTAGTCTTTTCGTCCTTGTGGCGACGGAACGGGAGGAATCGACCTTCGCATCTTCGTCTTCCGCTTAGTGAGTACAGGAGCATGACAGAACCCCCTCTTAAGGAACGTCGTCTCGGCGGTCGTCCTGGTTTACCTGGATGGGCTTCATGGAATTTCTCAACGAGATCAGGGCAATTGAGGTTCTGTACCGGTTCCCAGGTTCTATCCTCCACCCCATAACCTTTCCAGTCTACCAAGTACTGAATCCTGCCCCTTATTAGTCTTGAGTCCAGGATTTCTTTCACCTCGTATTCCTCTTGACCTTCGATTGCAATCGGGGGGGGTCGTTCTGGCAATCGAATGTGAGTAGAGCATGGTTGGAGCAAGGATACGTGAAATACTGGGTGTATTCTCCATGACGGGGGTAAGGATAGTTTCATGGCTACAGGGTTGATTATTTCCACTATGGTATAGGGACCTATGTACTTTGGTTTGAATTTGTTGGCCCCTTTTAAATGTAAGTTCTTTGTAGCCAGCCAAACCCTGTCCCCCACCTGATATTCGGGTTCTTTTGTTCTTTTGCGATCGGCAAATCTTTTTTGAGCTTCCTGTGCCGTCTTCAGGTGTTGTTTCGCTTCTTGTAACACGGTGCGCAGATGTGTGTGATGTTCTTGGATGCTAGGGACTGGTGTTTGGATCGGTCACTCGAAGGAGAGCATGTTGGGGTGGTATCCGTTCAAACAGAAGAACGGAGAACATCCCAATGTAGAATGCTCTGAGTTATTGTACGCAAACTCGGCCGTCCAGAGAAGGGTCGTCCAGCTGGTCGCACTCTGAAGGGAAAAACAACGAAGGTATTGTTCCACTGTCTGGTTGAGGCGTTCGGTTTTTCCATCAGATTGAGGATGGAAACTGGTAGAGAGCCTGGCGTCGATATCCAGGACTTTGCATAACTCTCTCCAGAACCTGGAGGTGAATTGGGATCCTCTGTCTGTAATTAGAACATTGGGTATCCCATGAAGTCGCACGACATGCTGAAGGAAAACAAGGGCCAATTCAGAGGACGTAGGGAGCCCTTTCAAGGGTATGAAGTGCCCCATTTTTGTTAAATGGTCCACCACCACCAGTACTACCGTGTATCCATTGCAGGGGGGCATTTCCACGATAAAATCCATTGAGACTGTGTGCCATGGCCTGGGAGGGATCGGTAAAGGGTGTAGAAGTCCCACTGGTTTCAGGTGTGTCGCTTTTCCCTGGGCACATATGGAACACCTACTAACGTAGTCTTTGGTATCTTTCTTTACCGTCGGCCACCAGAAGGAGCGTTCTATATTGGCAACGGTTTTTGAGGTTCCCATGTGTCCTCCCAACGCTGTTTCGTGGGCCCAGGCCATGACCTGTTTCTGTAGATCGGTCGTGGGTATGTATAGTACGTGCGAGTGGTACCATAAATCGTCAGTTATGACTCTGTGTTCGGGTTCCTCCTGAATCCAACCCCGTGCATCCATGGCTGCCAGGGCCGTTTTAACTTCCTCGAGAAAGTTCTGGGAGGTTAGTACTGCTAGGGAGGAGTCCGCTATGGTACCTTCTGCTAGGATCAAGGGTGGTTCCTGTTTTTCCAGGTCCCCCTGTCTCTCAAGGTCTTCAAAACGAGAGAGCGCATCTGCTTTCCCGTTTTGGGAGCCAGGTCTATACTTGATAACAAAATCATAATCAGCAAAAAATAAGGTCCAGCGAAGCTGGCGGGGTGTAAGAGCTCTCGCTGTCTTCAGAAACAACAGATTTCGATGATCAGTGTATATCTCGATGGTATGCTGGGCCCCCAAGAGATAATGGCGCCATTCTTCACAAGCCCGTTTGATGGCGAGTAATTCTTTATCGGATATAGAATAATTTAGTTCACTGGCTGTCAGTCTTTTGGAGAAATATGCCACTGGGTGTAACTGTCCTGTTTGAGGGTGTCGCTGGGATAACACCCCTCCTAGGGCGTACTGGGACGCGTCTGTTTCTACCACAAATGGGAGAGAAGAATCAGGATGTCGCAGGATGGGGGCCTGAGTAAATCTGGCCTTCAAGTCCCGAAATGAATTTTCGGCCTCCACTCCCCATACAAACGGGGCATGTTTTCTGAGCAGTTGTGTTATGGGTTGGATCACCTTGGAGAAATCTTTTATAAAACGTCTGTAATAATTCGCGAACCCCAGGAAACTTTGGACCGCTTTGACATGCTGAGGAGTTTTCCAGCGGGTGATTGCCTCTACCTTAGTGTCATCCATCTGAAAACCCTCCGCATTAATCACATAGCCGAGGAAGGCGACTTCAGGGACATGGAACAAACATTTTTCCAGCTTGGCGTATAGGGAATGTTGTTTAAGTCTTTCCAAGACGGCTGTTACATGTTTTATGTGTTCAGCTAAACAGGGAGAGTAGATGAGGATGTCATCTATGTACACCACGCAACAGACCTCCAGAAGACCTCTCAACACCTCGTCCATGAAATATTGAAATGCGGCTGGGGCGTTACAGAGTCCAAACGGCATCACTCGGTACTCAAACAGCCCGAATTTCGTTCTGAAGGCGGTCTTCCACTCGTCTCCACTCTTGACCCTGACGAGATGGTATGCCCCCCTCAAGTCTAGTTTAGTGAACACGCGGGCCCCTTTCAGTTGGTCCAAGAGAACAGGAATCAGAGGGAGAGGGTATCGGTTTTTTATTGTGACTCGATTTAACGCGCGGTAGTCAATGCAAGTCCGCAATTCGGCACAATCCTTCTTAGGAATGAAGAAAAGAGGGGACGAGGCTGGTGAGGAAGAGTGTGAGATGAATCCAGAAGCCAGGTTTTCTTCTAAATACTTCTTTAGGTAGAGCGTTTCCGGCTCAGTCAAGGCGTAGACACGACTGCACGGAATGTCGGCTCCGGGGATCAAGTCAATCCTGCAATCGTGGGTCCGGTGCGGAGGCAGTTGTGTGGCCTTCTGTTTGTTGAAGAGAGACTGATATTGCTGATAGGCCTCGGGTAGCTTGCTGGTTTTTTCTGGGGGTAATGGGCTACAAGCGAGGGCCACCAATACTGCGAGGGACGTGGTGTTGGACTCTGGTTCCGTATTCTCTTCGGTGCAATGTACCCTGCAATATTGGGAATTTAGAGAGACCGTGCGATCGGCCCAGCTAATCTTGGGGTCGTGCAGCGTAAGCCACGGTATACCCAGTATGAGCCGAAACTGGGGGGCATCAATGAGATCAAAAGAAATGCGTTCATAATGTTCCCTCCCGAGTTTCATCAGTAGGCGAGGTGTATGGCTTACGACAGGTCCGGAGGTCAATTCAGAGCCATCCACCGCTCTCACGTTATCAGGGATCTTCTTACGTTCGCTTGTTACTCCAAGGTTTTTTGCATAGGTTTGGTCCATGTAGTTTCCTGTTGCCCCGGAGTCAATCAAGGCCTCTACTTGCACAGGCTTTGACCCTATAATCCACAGGGAAATTCCTACATACAGATGTGCTACTGCAGGTTGGAGGGTGTTTGCTATGAGGGATGAGATCGGTAACTGTAAAGAACCCGACCCAGAGATCTCTGGCTGGTTCGGGTTTGCTAGTTTTCCGATGGCGCTGGGATGTCCAGGGAAGCAACGGACCTAGGGGAGCTGCTTCGTTCGGGTAGTTGAGCTCGGGCGCGGCATTCACGGATAAAGTGTCCTCCTTTGCCGCAATACAAACAGAGTTTCAACTTTCTCCGTTTGTCTCTCTCTTCGGTCGTTAAGGGACCTCTGATTCCCCCTATTTGCATCGGTTCCGGTCCGTCGGTTCCTTTGGGGCGTTCTTCCAAGGTGTTTCTAGGGCGTGGAACGAAGGGACGCATCTCCCCGCGACTCCGATCCCCTTTTCTCTCCAGTAATCGGTGATCTAATTGGACTGTTAGATCTATTAGTTCTTCGCACGTAGACGGCAATTGAACCACCTGTGCTAAAACGTCTTTTAATTCTCCTCTTAACCCCTGGTAAAAAAGGGAGATTCGTTTCTCTGGTGGCCAATCCGTCTCAACCACTAACCTGTTAAACGAGGTAATGTATGTCAAAAGGTCCTGTGTTCCCTGTCTCAGGGTAAGGAGTTCGCGGTCCAGGGACATCATATGGTTTTTTCTGTCGAATAGTTTCCTGAGCTCCACACAAAAATTCCCAAAATGATGTAAGACTGGGTCGTTTCTTTCCATTAGGGGTATCGTCCAACTTGCCGCATTTCCTCCCATGTAGGACATCATGAAGGCGGTTTTGGCCGAGTCCTCTTGAAAGACTGTCGGTTTGCATAAGAAGTGCAGTCGGCACTGATTGAGGAATGTTTCGAACTTTTTTGGTTCTCCATAGAAGCGTTCTGGTGGCGCTAAGGGTATACTGAGCGTTTGGATCACATGGATTGCTGGAGCATTTTCGGAGGTTGATGGGGGACTAGGGGAGGCTGCGAAGCCACCTCCTCGGGAATCACCTACGGAAGGGGATCGGTTCGACTGAGAAGGGGGTGGTAAGGTTGCCTCCCTGATGTAGGTACTTGGACCCCTACGGGATAATCCAGCAACTTCCCTACGTAAGGAATTCACTTCCTTACGTACTTCTTGATTTTCCAACCGTGAAGTTTGTACCTCTTGTTGGAGAGCGGTTAAAGTATCCAACAACGAGGACATCACGACATTGGCGTCCATCGTCCGGGCTGGGCGTCTTTCTTGGGCTTGACAATCTGTCAGGATGTCAGCAGACCAAAAAAGAAAATATACAGCCCACTAACCTCTGCGTAGCAGCCAGCAGGGACGATGTCGTGAAGAATAGGATTCCTTCGCCCCCGAAGACCTTCACCCCAAAGTGTACTGATGTTACAGCTCTGAGGGAACGCGCCCGGGGGACAAGGAACAGCACCTTGGTCTTTAGGGTCTCAGGGCAGGGGGTCTGGTCGGGGAGGCACTGCAACTGCCTGAAAGAACAAGAGGAGACTCACCATTAGTGCAAGGGGAAGGAACCCTTTCTTCTCTATTTCCCTCTTGAAAGTCACGTACCTGAAAAGGAGTACCCTTCCGCGCACCTGTTTCCCAGACACTGTCTCGAGAGGCTCCTGTATGAGTCGTCTCTGTTTCAGTCACAGGGACCGACAATGGTTCGCCCCCAACTTCCCCAATGTTTAGGAAGCCGGCTGAAGGTGCTTAACTCGGGAAGATAAACAATAGGGCAGAGCAGTGTACCTCTGCGGGGAAGTGCTCTGAACTCGTGGAGGATATCAGGGTCTGGGGAGGTCTGCGGGAGACTCGGGATTCCCAATGTACTCACGTCTCCACAGGAACAGTAGGGATTTCCGGGAATGAAGGAAATCGGAGGCTCCGGGGGAAGACGGGAGCCCTCCGCTCTTTTGAAGTCCTCTCGGGATGTCGGGAACAAAACAAGACTGGAAAATCGGAGGTCCCAGTTGGAATCCCTCCGCTCTTTTGAAGTCCTCACGGGATGTCGGGAACAGAACAAGACTGGAAAATCGGAGGTCCCAGTTGGAATCCCTCCGCTCTTTTGAAGTCCTCACGGGATTTCGGGAACAGGTAACTGATGTTCGCTTCCTTACTCTGTCCTATGCGGGAAAGAAAGCGTCCGCTTGAAGCCAGGGTCCGGAACGGATTGTCAAGCGCCGTTCCTAGGTCCCGGAAGTGTTTTTATGTGTTTCCGACGCCGCAGAGTCCTGCCCCCTCGGAGACGGCTCTGCCTCTGGGAAATGTAGTCTTTTCGTCCTTGTGGCGACGGAACGGGAGGAATCGACCTTCGCATCTTCGTCTTCCGCTTAGTGAGTACAGGAGCATGACAGAGAGGCTTTCCTTTCCCGCATGAATGGCGCAAATCCGGGTACTTCCCCAGATCTACACTCCCTTCCCTCCGGGTCAGTGCCTCGCTCCGCTACGGCTTCTTGACAGCCAGCCGCGGTAACACCAGATGGGGACCTGGGAGTTTCTTGTACCCCGCCTCCGAAGCCAGGGTAGTGCAGACTTCCTCCTTCTCGTCAGCGAGGGGCGGCGCTACGGCCCCTCTTCACGTGATCGGGGGACGGCGGCCTCCAGGCCGGACCCGCCTCCCTTGCCTACTTTCTGAAGTGACTCTCCTCAGATGTCAGCGGTCTCGCTGACCCCCAGCTCCGCTTTTCCTCCAGCCCACGGGGCACCGCAAGTCCACTCCAAGGACCACCGGCCACCCGACGATCTCAGAGTGGCAATGAGGTCCGCTTCAGGTAGGGACTCGTCGCGGGTGTTTTAAGAGGGGGTGGGGTCTGGTGCTGCACGTTGCTACCGGGTAGGCTCCGGGACAGTTGGACAGAGTGGCCCAGTCCTCTCGCTATGGCGGCAGTCCACTCCTCGACAATTATGGATGGGGGGGTTACCGCCACGGCCAGTCTGTTTCTTCCCCTGCTGCCAGAAAGGTACTCGGGATGAGTCGATCCTAGGTCACAATCCTAGACCCCCTCCATGGGCTCCAGCCCCTAATGAAAATTCCGGTATTACGCTGCTCCTCCAGTTCACTGCCTGCATTCAGGGACCGGTCACAAGGATAGGGGTGGCGTTACTAGGCTTAGGACTCTGTGCAGACCCGTGGACCTGTCCGTTCCCCTCTAAGTACAACCACCTCCTCACACAGGCGCCTTACTCCTGAACCTTCCGCAGTTCTCACCTATTCTAAAATGGCTGCCCTCCTGCCACCTCTATTTATCACCTTGGGCCTGACTTGCCAGAGGGGCCCAGAAGGTTCCGGAACCTCTCATGGCAGTCATGGCCCAGGTGCTGAGGTGACAGTTGGAGCCACCATTTTGTGAATCCCACCTTCCTCATCTATCTACCTCAGTGGAGCACCTTGCGCCTTTCCCTCATGCGATGAGGAAGAGGCGCCCAGAACCTCTACATCAGCACCCCAAAAAGCTTGGTAGACAGAAAAAATGAGAAGGGGAAAAGGGACAAAAATAATAAAATGAGGAGGGAACTGCCAAAGGGCTGACAGGTCTAACACGCGTCCCCCCCAGCTGAAAGTGGGGAGAGCTACCCAACCCCTTGGGAGTCCTCTTCACTAAGGCGGAAATACCTGGAGAGACCGTCAGCATTGGCGTGGTCCACTCCTGGGCGATGTTCCACCTTAAAGTCCACCCCTGTAGGGAAATGGACCACCTCAACAGCTTGGGATTCTCGCCCCTCATTTGCATCAGCCACCTGAGGGGCCGGTGATCGGTCTGAACCAGGAAGTGCGAGCCAGACAGGTATGGCCGCAGCTTCTTCAGAGCCCACACCACCGCAAAAGCCTCCCTCTCAATTGCACTCCACCTCTGTTCCCGGGGGAGTAGTCTCCTAGATAGGAAAACCACCGGTTGGTCTAGACCCTCGTCATTGAGTTGCGACAGCACTGCCCCAATACCGTGCTCCGACGCGTCTGTCTGGACAATGAACTCCTTGGCGAAGTCAGGGGCCCTGAGAACAGGTGTCGCACACATGGCCTTTTTCAAGGTGTCAAAGGCTTGTTGACATCCCTCGGTCCAGATTACCCGTCGAGGGTGCTTTTTGGAAGTGAGCTCAGTCAAGGGGGCTACAATTGTACCGTATCCCTTGACAAAGCGTCGGTAGTAACCAGTGAGGCCCAAGAAGGCCCGGACTTCTGTCTGAGTCTCGGGGGGTTCCCAGGCCATGATGGTTTCGATCTTGGCCTGGAGAGGTTGCACCTTGCCCCTACCCACCAAGTGACCGAGGTACACTACCGACCCCTGCCCGATCTGGCACTTACTGGCTTTGATCGTCAGACCTGCCTGCTGCAAAGCCTGAAGAACAGCCTGAAGGTGACACAAATGGTCCTCCCAGCTGCGGCTGAAGACAGCAATGTCATCCAGGTACGCAACTGAAAAGGCTTCCATTCCAGAGAGGACCTGGTTCACCAATCGCTGGAACGTAGCAGGGGCGTTCTTGAGCCCAAAGGGCATCACACAGAGCTGGTAGTGACCCTCGGGTGTGGAGAAGGCTGAGCTTTCCTTCGCTCCATACGTCAGGGAAATCTGCCAGTACCCGGATGTAAGGTCAAAGGTACTGAGATATTGGGCAGCTCCCAACCGGTCAATGAGCTCATCCGCCCTCGGGATAGGATGAGCATCTGTCTTTGTCACTGAATTCAGTCCCCTGTAATCCACACAGAACCGGAGTTCTGGGGTAGTGCCCGGTGGGGCAGCTTTGGGTACCAGTACCACCGGACTGGACCAGGGACTACTTGAAGGCTCAATTACTCCTAGCTCTAGCATCTTAGTAACCCCCATGGATGCTAGCCTTCACCTTATCCGACAGTCGGTAGGACTTGGACTTCACAGGTGGGCTGTCCCCTGTGTCCACGTCATGGGTACACAGATGAGTCCTTCCCGGGATAAGGGAGAACAAGGAAGCAAACTGCTCTAGTACCTGACGACAGTCCTTCCGTTGTTCAGGAGTTAGTGACGGTGAAAGGATCACTCCCTCCACCGATCCATCCTTCTCTTGGGACGCAAACAGATCGGGAAGAGGTTCACTTTCCTCTTCCTCTGACCCATCAGTCACCATCATTAACGTGACCTCGGGTCTCTCTTGGTGAGGCTTGAGGCGGTTAACATGGAGCACCCGATGGGGCTGCCTGGGGGTCTTAAGATCTACCACGTAGGTAACCTTGCCCTTCTTCTCAACCACCTCAAAGGGGCCTGACCAGCGATCCTGGAGGGCGCTAAGCTCTCCAGGTTCCATCACCCACACCTTCTGGCCAGGCTCCAGCTCCACCGAGTGAGCGTTTCGGTCATACCATTCCTTCATGACCGTTTGGCTGGCTTCTAGGTTTTCAGAAGCTTGCTTCCACAACCTAGCCATTTGGTACGAAAGGCCAGCATGTAGCTCACCACATCTGGGGGAAGTTTTCTGGGAGTCTTTTCCCATCCATCCTTCACCAGGCTGAGTGGTCCACGCACAGGGTGCCCGTACAACAGTTCGAAGGGGCTGAAGCCCACTCCCTTCTGTGGTACCTCCCTGTAAGAAAACAGCAAACAAGGTAGGAGGACGTCCCATTTCCTCCGCAGGCTCTCGGGCAGACTCCGGATCATGCCCTTTAAGGTCTTGTTAAACCTTTCCACCAGACCATTGGTCTGGGGGTGATAAGGGGTGGAGAACCGGTAAGTGACTCCACACTCCTTCCACATAGCCCGTATGTATGCCGACATGAAGTTGGTACCTCTGTCCGACACCACTTCCTTGGGGAATCCCATCCGGGTAAAAATTCCCATAAGGGCCCGTGCCACTACGGGTGCAGTAATGGTCCTCAGAGGGATAGCCTCTGGGTACCGTGTGGCATGATCCACCAGAACCAGGATAAACCTGTGACCGGCAGACGTTGGTGGATCCAATGGCCCAACAATGTCGATGCCCACCCTTTCAAAGGGTGTGCCAACGACAGGCAGTGGTTCCAGGGGAGCCTTCAGCTTCACCCCTGTCTTCCCACTAGCTTGGCAGGTTACACACGTCCTACAAAAAGTATCGGACGTAATCCTCATCTGAGGCCAGTAAAAATGAGGGACAAGTCGAGCAAAGGTCTTGTCTTGTCCCAAGTGTCCTGCCAAGGGTATTTCGTGAGCCAGTCCCAATAGGAAGGCTCGGTAACGCTGGGGAACTACCAAGGCCCGGGATGAACCATGCACCGGAGCCTTTGGTTCGCTATACAGGAGTCCATCTTCCCAATATATGTGGAAGTTCCCCGAATCGTTACCCGCTGCCTGGGCTTCGGCCTGCCGCCGTAATCCCTCAAGGGTAGGGCACTCCTTCTGGGCCCGACAAAACTCTTCCCTAGTAGGTCCTCCCTCCACCTGCCAGTCTGCAGGGGTAGGTAAGCCCTCCAGGGAAGTTACATCCCCCTCTGTAGACTCCGGGACTACTTCAGTTGCCCCATCCACCTTTGGAGGGTCAGATGCCAGGGCAGGTTTCCCCCTACCCCGTTTACCCTTTCCGGCAGCTGGTTGGGCCTTTGTCCCAGGCTCCAACCTCGGTGAACTCCCTCTTCGGGCAGTCACGGACCGGGTGTTGGCACACGTCCACTCAGGGGTCCCCAACATTTCCATGTGGGCCCTGAACTCAACCTCCTTCCACGCCGAGTGTTCAAGGTCGTTTCCCAACAGGCAGTCGACCGGCATGGCAGGGCTAATCGCAACTCGTAGAGGACCCGCAACCCCTCCCCACTCAAAGAGAACCTGGGCCACCGGATAGTGACCCTCTCGGTTGTCAGCCATCACAACCGGGTGGACTACACTGGGAACCACCTGCTCTGGGGACACCAGCTGACTCCTTACCATAGTCATGTTGGCTCCTGTGTCCCTCAGAGCCTCCACCCTCTGGGCATTGATGGTGACCCATTGCCTGTACTTAGTAGTATTCGAGGGCATCTGGGTCTTAGGAACCATCTCACAATCCCCTAAGGACACTAGGGTTAGCCCTGCCCACTCTCCTCCCTTATCTAGGGGCAACTCCTCCCCGAGTACTACACTCGCCACCCCAGGGGTCTTTCCTCCAATGGGAGGGTGTGGTCTCTTGGGACACTTGGCATCCCCCTTATAATGCCCAACCTCGCCACACTCATAACATCGGACAACCCTAGGCTGCTGACCACGGTCAGGATAAGGGGGTTTGTGGGGGCCAACCTTAGGGGGGAATCCTATTCCCCTCCCTTGGGAACTCTTTTGGGGGCCTTTAGAGAACTCCCTCTTTTTGTCTCCCCCCTCTTTCTTCTGGGGGGGTGCCCTGTCCAGCCCCTTGGAAATTCCCTCCAGACCCTTTTGAGGATATCCGCCTCCTCTGCAAGCTTCCTGGGATTAGTTAGCTTGCTGTCTACCAGGTGCTGACGCAGCTCCGGAAAACTTTTCTCGAGGAGGTACTCCTTTAAAATTAAATTGTACAGTCCCTCATAGTCCTTGACTTCACTGCCCTGCACCCAGCCCTCTAAGGCCTTCCTGGCATAGTCCAAGAAGTCCACCCAATTCTGGGTGGGCAACTTCTGACTGCCCCTAAACCTCTGCCTGAATTTTTCAGGGGTCAGCCCAAATTTCCTTACTAGGGCTACCTTCATGACGGGGTACCTGGTCTGGTCTGGCTGTTCTATCGCTAACAAGGCATCCCTCCCCACCGGAGGCATATACCTATACAGGCCACCCCCCCACTGAGCTTCGGGGACCCCATGGGCTCTTAGAGAAACCTCGTAGGCAGCCAGCCATTTCACAATGTCATCCCCTACACCATAGCTAGCAACTACATCTTTGGGCAGGTAGGGCCTGGACTCTCTCGGGATTTCTCTCGGTATGCTGCCACCATTTGGACTGCTGGGGGTTCCAAGTTGAAGGGCTTTGAGCTCTAACTCCTTTAAGTGGAGCTCATGGAGGAACCTCCTCTCCTCCCTCTCCTTTTCCAACCGGGCCAGATCCATTCTAAGCTGCCTCTCTTCCCTTCGGTCAACTAGGTCAGCAGAGGACAAGCTCCCCCCGGAGGCGCTACTACCCACTCTTGATGGGGCCCGGGACCCAACGTCCATGTGGCCGCTCCCAGGGGGAAAAAGGACTTCTGGTTCCTCCAGGGGGTCTAGTCCTTGTTCCTCCTCCCGTTTCCCGCTAGGGTGGGCCATGACCCAGGCTCTTAAGCTGGCTTGGAGCTCTATTTTCTTCACCCCCTGCTTAAAGAAGACCTCCCGCTCCTGGCAGAATTCCTTCAATTGGGCCACCGTATATTCCTCCAGCCTACCCAATTCGAATTCCATCCTACCAGATGGGACCCCAACACAGTCAAAAAGAACTTCACACTGGAAGACTTTCCCTAGAGAGGAAGTAAAACACAGGACAATTTTGAAAACCCCCAATCAGAAAAATAATCTGGAGAAAACTCCCGTTAAAACAATCAGGTGTAGGTGGTGACGCGCGCAAAACTGCTACTAAGCGGATGCAAGCACTGAATAAGTAATCCCACCGCTGAGCACCAATTTGTTAGACCTACGTCCTAGGGGTAGCTTGGCTCCGGTCACATGGCTCACCACTCCGTTTGGCTTTTCAGGCCTGCATCCTACTCAGCTCGCAATCTTGCGCAACACCACTCAAAAAGAACAATACACCGATTTTGTATAAGGTTTACTGTGAACTTTATAACATTTCTTTCTTATTAAAATCCGGTTTTCAGTTTGACATTACAATCTGAACCATTTCATTTCATTTGCATTTGAAACTCTCTCTATATTCTAAGGCTAAACCTGGACGTTACTGTAGTAGATAAACTCTTCTTCAAAGGCTTCTTTTTCTTCGACCCTGTTTCATTTACAAATGGCATTTCCAGGTATGACTTGACAACTTTTGACATGAAATATTATTAACAACTTGGCATCTTACTACCACTCTTCCTGTGGCCTATGCACAGCACTTGAGCTCTGGAAGGACGTCTAATCCCCTGTGTAACCTTGCTCGGTAACCGCCCCCTATTGCACACCCTCCAAGATTTTACATCCTTCAACACATTAGTGGATTAAACAGCCTATACAAGGTTCTACTGACACGACTCCTTTTACTGGACCTCCTGATCCTTAAGGAAGGTTCTCTAGATTGCCTAACAGCAAATTACTTTAGTACCGTTTACTAAGGCCCTCTTTTGAAGCTATGGTTCCCACCCGGGCATCCAGAGGCTTATAAGGATTCCATACGTGTCATTACATCAGTTCACAGCATTATATAGGCTTTAATCCCCTCACGATCTATGCTGGTCTACCATGGATCGCGGCTTCCCATAGATTAAAAATAATAAAAGGTTCCATTAAGACGTATCCTGAACCCAGCAGTGGGCCACGCAGAACTCTCTCTCCCCCTCCCCTCTCTTCAGGGCCCAGCTTACGGTACAGTCCCGTGGTCCTCTGCTCCAGGAGTCCCGCCGGAACTGGGTCGGCTGTCCCTTCACGCTGGGGGAGACGGGGCTTTCCTTTCCCGCATGGATGGCGCAAATCCGGGTACTTCCCCAGATCTACACTCCCTTCCCTCCGGGTCAGTGCCTCGCTCCACTACGGCTTCTTGACAGCCAGCCGCGGTAACACCAGATGGGGACCTGGGAGTTTCTTGTACCCCGCCTCCGAAGCCAGGGTAGTGCAGACTTCCTCCTTCTCGTCAGCGAGGGGCGGCGCTACGGCCCCTCTTCACGTGATCGGGGGACGGCGGCCTCCAGGCCGGACCCGCCTCCCTTGCCTGCTTTCTGAAGTGACTCTCCTCAGATGTCAGCGGTCTCGCTGACCCCCAGCTCCACTTTTCCTCCAGCCCACGGGGCACCGCAAGTCCACTCCAAGGACCACCGGCCACCCGACGATCTCAGAGTGGCAATGAGGTCCGCTTCAGGTAGGGACTCGTCGCGGGTGTTTTACGAGGGGGTGGGGTCTGGTGCTGCACGTTGCTACCGGGTAGGCTCCGGGACAGTTGGACAGAGTGGCCCAGTCCTTTCGCTATGGCGGCAGTCCACTCCTCGACAATTATGGATGGGGGGGGGTTACCGCCACGGCCAGTCTGTTTCTTCCCCTGCTGCCAGAAAGGTACTCGGGATGAGTCGGTCCTAGGTCACAATCCTAGACCCCCTCCATGGGCTCCAGCCCCTAATGAAAATTCCGGTATTACGCTGCTCCTCCAGTTCACTGCCTGCATTCAGGGACCGGTCACAAGGGTAGGGGTGGCGTTACTAGGCTTAGGACTCTGTGCAGACCCGTGGACCTGTCCGTTCCCCTCTAAGTACAACCACCTCCTCACACAGGCGCCTTACTCCTGAACCTTCCGCAGTTCTCACCTATTCTAAAATGGCTGCCCTCCTGCCACCTCTATTTATCACCTTGGGCCTGACTTGCCAGAGGGGCCCAGAAGGTTCCGGAACCTCTCATGGCAGTCATGGCCCAGGTGCTGAGGTGACAGTTGGAGCCACCATTTTGTGAATCCCACCTTCCTCATCTATCTACCTCAGTGGAGCACCTTGCGCCTTTCCCTCATGCGATGAGGAAGAGGCGCCCAGAACCTCTACATCAGCACCCCAAAAAGCTTGGTAGACAGAAAAAATGAGAAGGGGAAAAGGGACAAAAATAATAAAATGAGGAGGGAACTGCCAAAGGGCTGACAGGTCTAACAATGCCCAAACTGAATGAGAAGGCAATCTGAGAGCTGCCAGGCTCTATTAAGAAAAACTACAAACAGTGGAACAAAAGCTCAAACTTTCACTGGGTTGGCAGACATAGTGTCCTCAAACTCTCCCTTTAAAAACAATGCCCTGGATTAGTTGTTGGACCGGCCGTGCCGTGATGCATAAAGTTTTCCACCAGGAACAGAATGAAACTAAAATCACATTGCACATTTTCTGTACTTGAGTAAGGAAGTTTAGGACAAAAATGCATGCATTTCATTTTTTTTATTATGAACAAACTGGTGGAAAAAAAGCTTCGGGGCTGTGCAGCACGCTGAAGGTATTAGAATTTTCCTAGCCGGGCCACGCCCCCTCCTCTATAAACTACAGTACCTGTCAAGGCCATACTTAACCACGCACGGCAGAGTTCGCAGAAGCGTATTTCAGCACCGGATACCGGCGGCGCGAGCTCTGGACGGACTGCTGCACGCGCTCTCGCGAAGATTTCTCTGCCCTCACAGTTGTTGTAAGGTAAGAGAAAACTACAATCTGTGTGAGTGAGCGGTACTCGCACAGCTCGGCCTTTCTCTGTAAGGCCTGCTAAACACTGCAGTTTCTAGTCTTTGCTGGTTGAGCTGTGAGATCCCAGGGAGGCAGGGCACCGGATCCAGCTTGCGTCCGATCTGGGTGATGCAAGTACAGCTTGCTGTGTGCGGTTCAATTCGAATCGAGTCCGGAGTTTGTAGTTCACTTTCATTCATACAGGACAGCAGAAGCCGGTTGAATATTATTTATTTTCTAAATAAAAGCCGAGGGTATATAATCTTTAAAAAAAATACACTAGGATTACACATTTCAATATAGAACAAGGGCTCAATTCGTTAAACAAGCGCACGCCATGACGTATTTGCTCGGCTTTTTTCTGCCGAGCCACTTGGACGGCCTCGGCTGCGAAAAGGTTTCTTATCTTTATGGGGCCATGTGTTTGGCCCCATAAAGATAAGAAACCTTTTGCGACGAACGCAAAGCAGGCCAGGCCGTCCAAATGGGACGGCTCAGTAAGCCAAGCAAATACGTCACCGACACCTCTTTTCCAATGGCTGGCCACCGTTTAGCTTAAACGGTGACGCCAGCCAATGGAAAAGAGGGGCGGGGCTTAATGCCCCTTACAGAAAATACCGCATCTCATTAAATCTCGCCAGCGAGATTGCGCATGTGCGCAGCCTACGCCAGGCGTGACCTAAAAAAAAATGTCATTAAATAGGGATACTCTTCCGTGGCACCGACATGGCAGAGAGGAGGCCTGTGGCATCGGGCGGCAACACGCAGCTACAGACAAAGAGACACAGGGGTCGCAATGTGTGACCGTCCCACGCACAGACATCACAACTCAGATACCGACACCAACTCACACACACGCACTGGCATCATCTCACCCCAGCACACTAGCACACACATACACACTCAGTGACACTCAGAACACACTGACACACACAGGCGCCACTTCTCACACGAACACCACAGACCAGAGACACATACATTGACGCCAGCACACACATACACACTCAATGAGAGAACACATTGACACACACACAGGTGCCACTTCTCACACGAACACCACAGACCAGACACACATACATTGACACCAACACAAACATGCTCTCTATCTCACACACACACTCAAACACACCCTGGTCCTGGCCCACACACACACTAGGCACAAGTGCACACTCTGACATCACTACACACACACTGACATCAGCATACACACAGTGACATCACCACACATGCAGACACTATGGGAGTATCAAACACAACTACACACACACGAACATACTGCCCTTATGCACATATACTGATGTCAGTACAAACATACACACACGGACTCATCACACACACCTTTACTCGCATTTATACTTGCGCACTCTCCGCTGACACTAGAACAAATAAGCAACACAAACAGGGCCGGATTGGCCGTTGCGGGCACCGGGCAATCCCCCGGTGCGCCGCATGGGTGGGGGCCATTTTTGTTATAGGGCCGTTTTTGCAGCATAGCTACAAAATCGGCCCTGTAGCAAAATCGTCCGAAAACCGGCCCTGGCAAAGAGGTCGGCGACACCCCCAACCCCCGCGCGGTGGGGGGAGGGGGACGGCCGAGCACTTTGCCAGGGCCGTTTTGGTTCCCAGTCCGGCCCTGAACACAAACGCATATGGACACACCCATACACACGCAGCGGTACGTGTATACAGCACATTTAGAACACGCCCCACATAAACATAAAATGTGCACCACACACTGAATACACCACAAATAACACCAACCCGACACTACACACATTGACCATATGTATCGAACACAACACAGAGATATCACACATAATCTACACACATGTACACACATACCATGCAGACCGCAGACCACAGGCACACCTGTGAAGGATGCAAAATGCACTATACTCTACAAATCTGTATCTCTCGCAAATCCCTTAGCGGCCACTTACCACAAACACGCCAAATGTATGAAACATCGCATGCACACCATATATGCTACGCACCACGCCACACACCACATTTCTAACATGCATACTGTATGTAACACTGTGAGTACACACAGAACTCACTGCAGGCGCGTCACCTGTGTTAGACACCGGACACCATGAGCCTGCAAAGCGAATTAGGCAGTTGAGCGCTCTCAGGTAACACCTTGGAGTCACGTGCTCAACATCCTCAAGGTCAACTCACTCAGCCTTTTATCTATGCGGTTAATGAATTGAATATTATTGAATTTAGTGAGATACTGCATCAGACGTGCAGTGCAGAGATGCGAGTGCGGGAGGCCTCTGAACAGAAGCACGCGTTAATTAGGTGCAACAAAGACACTTGACACACAATGTGTATCATACAGATACACAACACCTGGTAGCAATTGCTGTTCTTTCTATGTATACATAGTGCAAGAGGAAGTATTCTGACTTGAGACTGAAAGAACATCTCTTGCAAAATGTATTTAGAAATGTAAGCAATTTTACCCTGTTTTAAGCAACCATACCATGCACAATTTTGCCCTGTTTTAAACAACCATACCATGCAGGCTTGATAGGAATGAGCAGTGCACGCGGCATACTACATTACAAATGCATTTGCATTTACATTTATATAGCGCACAAAATTTTTGCCATTTCACAATGCAGTGCGATGTTCAAGGCCGCGATTAGTTGTATTTTAGCCACTCTCAGCCGAGGAATACAAGGACATGGTTTTTAACTTGTGGGCATAAGACCCCCACCTGCGGGACACTTACTACAGCTGCTTTCCCTGCAGACAGGTGACGTAAACAAATAAAGACAAGCCCTGCATCTCAGCAGTGGGCACAGAGAGATGGATGCGCGTTCCGGGTGTGCCTTTACTTCTTGTTAACAAAAAAAAAGCGCTCCCCAGGCAGCCGCGGTTTATTTTTGCATTGCGCTTTCACTTTAAGTGAAAGCGAGATGCAAAAATAAACACGCGGCGGAGCTTGTCTTTATGGGGCCATGTGTTTGTAACACATGGCCCCATAAAGATAAGAAACCTTTTGCGACCCAAGGAAAGCAGGCGAGCCCGTCCAAGTGGGCCATCTGAAAAAGCCAAAGGGAGGCAACATGGAAAGCTATTTTCCAATGGCTGGCCACCGTTTAGCATAAACAGTGACGCCAGCCAATGGAAAAGAGGGGCAGGGCTTAAAGCCCTTTACTGAAGCTAGTCAAAAACGTTAAATCTCGCCGAACGAGCTTCGCATGTGCGCAGCAACGCTAGGCGAGACCTAAAAAGCCTCCGTCACCATCAATTGTAAACATGTTTGTCATGGAACCTTTTCTTCATGCCATATCTTATTATTTTTACTGAGATTTCTTTTTCATTTTGTTAATCATTTAATTGGTGTGCAACATACTCAATGCCTAGTCAATAACAAAAGGACAAAAACTCCTGATCAATAACACAAGTGCAAAGAGACAAAACAGTCCCAGTCAATAACACAAATGGTGACAGAGCACAATGTATTCAGTTGGTCTACATATAGAGTTTCAAGCGTCTATCCTCCATATGGCAAATCAATGAATCCTGACATTTACTTTTACTTCCAGTCAACAAATTACTAAAGTAATTTAAAATCTCCCCTTGCGTGGGTGCTAATTGGTGTCCTGTATTTCAATAGTGGTTACTAAACCTCTCAAATGTATTGCACCATGCAGTGCCTAGAGCAAAAATAATGGGGTGACCCGGTGTCCCTCAGAACCTGGGTGGGTGTATTATATAAATACAATGGTTCTGTCGGGAATTTCTAATTTCTTTTAGAAAGTTCAAAAAATATTCATTACATGTAACAGATATCAGATAAATGAGGGGGAAAAAAAAGAAAAAAAGGAAGGCACACACCAATGAAGTTTGCAATTTGGTAATTTAAGGAAATAAAGTGTTATGGGCTGTCGTAATACATAAGTTCAAAAGAGCAAAATATTGGTGACTTGTGGTGATAAAGTGACATGTGATGATAAATAGTATATACAATATATTTCAAATGTGGTAAAAGTAAATAAGTAGACTGAGAGCTGACAAGACGTGCTGAACTACAGATCCCGTAAATGATGGGACTGGCTTAAAAGTAAAACCCCAAGTTTATTGAAGACATCATCCTTTTACCTCAAAAATCTTCAAGGCCTCCTCCTGATTCACCAGGACTACAACTTTGACTGAGAAAACCTTCTCGCCCGCAGATATTAACCAAAATCTGGGCTTGGGCTGTATACCCATCTGCACTGTCCTGAGGAAGACCCACCGTGACGCTTATTATATTTTGCGCAGTACACGGGGTCGAAACGTCGACGCACCCTTATATGGCTACACAATGCTTCTGATTACAGATTAATTCACATAGGATCTTGTAGCATATGTGAAAAACCATAAAGACATATCAAGAAATAATGTACATTTCTATTCTACTTATTCACTTTTACCGCATTTGAAATATATTGTATATACTATTTATCATCACATGTCACTTTATTACCACGAGTCACCAATATTTTGCTCTTTTGAACTTATGTATTACGACATCCCATAATACTTTATTCCCTTAAATTACCAAATTGAAAACTTCATTGGTGTGTGCCTTCCTTTTTTTTTTCCCTCATTTATCTGATATCTGTTACATGTAATGAATATTTTTTGAACTTTCTAAAAGAAATTAGAAATTCCCGACAGAACGATTGTATTTATATAATACCATGCAGTGCCTAGGCATTTCGATCTCTATGGCTGCTTAAATCACTTGGATCTTCCTTAGAGCCGTTAAATTCCTTAGTGGATTTCCAGGTATTTTGACCGAATCAATAACAGTGCGTTCTACGTAAAAATCAAGAGACGTTCTCTAATAGTCAATTGGGGAGAGGAGTCGACCTGGGAACTGGGTTCAAGTCTCGGCAATGACGCTGAAAATCCTGTGATTCTGGGTAAATCACTTAATCTCCTTATGCCTAACAAAAATGAATATGTCCATATGTAATGCAACTGGTGCTATGTGAAGCGCTCCGATACCCTATTCGGGTCAAGTTCGCGCTATATAAAACTCTCTAAAATAAATTTTAAAAAGTCATCAAGTAATGTGACATGATGTGTGCATTTTGGTAATTTTGCAGCCATATCTTTTCATTCTTCCAAGATTCGCTCCAGATGTAAACTTGGAGGTCTACTGGAATATTTCGTACCTGAAGGCACTGAGGAATGGCATTGGCTTGTAGGTGTTGCAGCAGTCCCTCACCATGCAGTACCGTTCTGATATGCTTCTTTTTCAATCTACTTTTTCCTGCATTAGTTTTCTGTTGAATATTGGTTGATATCCTGCTTGTTTGTAGCACTGAAGGGTGTTTTAATCGTTTTTCAATATGTTCTTCTGAGTAGCTCAAAGACTTCGGCTCTGACATTTCCTGTACAGTTGTTGTTCTCTCCCTGTCCAATTCAAGCTTGATTTAAAGAGTTTGGTAATTTACACTCCAAATCTCCCGATTTGAATTTCTTTCTGAATAGCCCTCTTGTGCTAGTACACACTGATACAATGGCTATAGAAGATGGGTCTGGGCCAGGTTTAGGAAAATGTGTGTAGTGTACCTTTCATAATCAATAGCTTGACTAAAGAATTTGGGGGGTTTGAGATATATTTATTTTTTAATATAGAAATGTGTTTATTGTTTTGGGGGCGGGGAGACTGTGTAACTACATTATTAGTAGTGAAAAATAATCATTTTATTTTTTTAATTATGTGCCATGTATATATGTGTTTATTTTAATAATTAAAAAATAGATATGGAATAAATATAGATTTCTAAACATAACATACTGGGGTTGAGAGTTATGCAATTATATGTGTTTATTTGTAAGACTCCCACAAATGTAAGCATTTGCACAGTGTTTGAAGGGCTGGTGTCTGTAGATGTAGGGAAGTCAAAGATTTTATTTATAGATTCAAGTCAGAGCAGAGGGTCCAGCTTCCCTCTAAGAGCCAAAGCACAAGCAGAGTCTGCAAAAACATGTTTATGATGTGCAAGGTGGGCACATCAGCCAACTGGTGGAATTGGACCAGTGCAGGGTGTCCCAATTAGTCACAAGTCACGCTACTAGCACTACCAGCTTTTCCTACCATCCTGTACCAGCATCACCTTTTTTCATGGCATGTCTTCCCTTTACCTATTCTTTATCTTCCTTTCTATTTCTCACCAGAAAAGGAGACGTTTCCCCATGCAAAATTTAATATCTTATCTTTCTACTTTCTCCTTGATCTGCCCCTGATCAGGCTGTCTGTATCCCTCTCTGCCCAGTCATTTAACACCCATCATCCCCCATGTAGAAAATTTGCTATGCCCATTATACCAAGACGTGTAAGTAAAACTCCTTGCCTAAGATATGAGCCAGCCATTGAAACCCATCATCCCCAATGCAGAAAATCACTATGCTCATTATGTCTAAAGAGAGAAGCAAAACACAGTGTATGGGGCATGTAACACCATAATTGCATGTGTAAATATGTACAGATAAGCTAATCTCACCGTTCAAACAGGAAACAGAACATAGTGGCAATATATATTCAGAACCCCTTTAAAGCCCATAAATCCCCATGAGTAAAATACCTAATGTCCATTTACTTACAGACATTTCTCCCGGCTGTGGCAAAGGTGTGTGAAAAAAACCTGTTTATAAACAGTTGGCTACATTTGTTGAGACAACCGGCTCCCTCCACCCTGCCCAATCGGAGTTAAGGGCAACGTATAGCACGGAGACAGCCCTTGTTGAAATATCGGAGGCGATAAGGGAATGTTTGGATGTTGGCAGCAGAGCGGCCCTGATCTTGCTAGATCTCTCTGCCGCCTTCGATACGGTGCCCTACCGTCAATAACTTGATCGTCTTTCAAGTATTGGCGTATCTGGTTTGGCATGGGGCGGGCTCAAATCATTTCTTGAGGATAGAACCCAGCAGGTATGGCTGCGGCCGTTCTCCTCGGCCCCCAGAAAGGTGACCACGGGAGCTCCGCAGGGCTCTACTTTAAATCCTCTCCGTTTTGATCTTTACGCTACTCCCCTGATCTATCTAGTAGAGGAATTGTAGAGGAATTGGGAACCAAGATCATAGCTTATGTTGATGACACACAGCTCCTCTTTACCTGGAAGGAAAACGACCTGTCCCCAGACCAAGCTAAAAACTGTCTTTCCGCCGTTTTTAAATGGCTTGCATTGTCCCAGCTTAAGTGCAACTAGGACAAGTCAGAGATACTTCTGTATGGATCCTTCCCCCCTCATTTTAGGGAGGCACTTTGGCCCACAGAGTATCCCATGCCAAATTCTATCAGCAATCCTGCTAAGAATTTGGGGGTCTGGTTTAGTGAGGACCTCCGGTTCTTCTCGCAGATAAAAAGACTTGCTGGCGTGTGCTTCTGCACACTGAAATCGCTCAGAAAGTTCCTTCCTCTGTTACCCAGGCCAGCTAAGGAAATGGTGACACGTGCCCTTATTCTGTCACGCATTGACTATGCCAATGCATTGTATATTGGCTTGCCCGGCTACCAGCTAAAAAAAACTGCAAACATAACAAAATGCTGCAGCCAGAGTTCTGCTCGGCATTCCTGGAAGATCTAGAATGAAACAACACCTTCGGGACCTACATTGGCTTCCTGTGGCCCTACGTGTCCAGCTTAAAGCCCTCATTCTCGCTCATGGAGCTCTGCATGGATCTGGGCCGTCCTATCTTAGGAGACGCTTTAATTTCTACGTCCCCAGAAGACAACTGCGCTCAGCAGCGCAGCGTCTAGCAGTGGTTCCCCGCTTTTGCCTCACCCGAATGGGGGGAATGCCCTTCCTTTTGAATTACGGAACACCCAAGACCTCAGGCTGTTTAAGAAGCAACTAAAGACCTTGTTTTTTAGCTAAGCTGCGCTACTTTCAGTTTCACTGTTTTTTCAGATGGCTTCCACGCCAGGACACTCTTAAGTAGCCGTGCGCGATACAAATGCCCAATAACATAACATAACATAACATGTAATAGTCAATTAACATCAGTCATCCCCATATAGAAATTGCTGCTCCCATTATCACAAGATAAATAAGTAAAACACCATCCATGAGATATTTAACAGCCATTTACCACCCGTAATTCCCCATGTAAAAATTAGCAATTCCCATTTTTCCAACAAGAAACATTAGAGCATAGTGGCAAATATATTTAACACTCCCATAAAGCCCATACTCCCCCATTTCTAAAAGAGTTCATTACTCTTTCCTTAGAGGAATCATGAAAACATACTGCCAAGTGTATGTGATAGTGATTTAAGACCCTCCATCCCCGATCCGGAAAATTGCTATGCCCATTATCCCTAGAGGAATCACTGAAACACCATGCCCAAGGCATTTTACAGCCTTTGCCACCTACTACCCACATGTAAAAATTAGCTATTCACATTTTTCCAACATGAAACTTTGTAACAGAGTGACAAATATATTAATTAGCCCCTAAAGCCCATAATCGCCCATGCATAAAATAGCTAATTACCTTTACTTTTCAGGAATCATCCAAATATAGGGCCATTGATATGTAGAAGCCATGTCTCACACATAAGCCACCCATGTCAAAAAGAAATTCCCATTTTCCGAATAGAAATCTTCAGTCCATAGACTTTAATGTATTTGACAGTCATTTACCATCCATTATCCCCCATGTAAAAATTAGCTATTCCCATTTTCACAACAAGAAACAGAGCATAGTGGCAGTTACTGGCAAATTGTATTCAACAGCCCTTAAAAGCCCATAATGCCCCATGCACAAAATAGCTAATTACATTTTCCTTAAAGGAAAGTTAAAAATATAGTGGCAAGTATATGTAACCGCCATTTAACATCCACCATCCCCATCTAGTAAGTAGCTATGCCATTACTCCAGGAGGAATAAGTTAAAAAAACGTGCCCATGATTTGTAACAGCCATTTCCCAACTATATTCTCATGTCAAAATCAGCAAATCCCATTTTCCTAACAGTAAGCTTTGGAATTCATTGTCAAATGTATTCATTATATCCTTAACACTAGTAATGTTCAATGCACAAAATAGCTATTGCCATCCCCTGACAGGAATCATAAAAATAGATCAGCCGGTATATAAAAAAGCAATTTAACACCCATCGTTTCCCCATGTAGAATATATCTTTGCCAATTTCCGTAACAGAACCAGAAAAGTAAGTACCAAATGTACTGATAAATAGCCATTTAAAACAACAATACCCTCACATTATAAATAACTCATCTGCCATGCAGAAATGTATTTGCTATAGTGCCAGACGTATGATAGACCCAGTTACTAGACCCAGTTAGCACTCATAATTCTGCATGAAGAGAATAGCTATCAACTATTTCCTAGCAGAAAAATGTCGCCTACTTTGCCAGGTAGGTGTTACACCTATGTAACACACATAATTGACCCTTACATAAGTGTGTTCGAATAGTGTGTCATGTACATTCTAGTACTTTGTAAATGTAACTGTTGCTTATACCCCATATTTATATAGGTAGTATTTTCCATTCTGAAGAAGTATCATCCAGTGCTATTTACATATTATTGTCATACTTCGACAAATAATTCCTCTTACATAAAGTATGTTAGGGGTCCACTACCACTGAAAACAGTTGTGTTGCAGCTGTTTGTGATCAAGCAATGTAGTAGTTAAATCTGCACATAATCACTAGTAATGTAAAATGGAATAAAACATAATATACAAGATAAAATATCACATTTCATATATGTGAAAATATCCCAAAAGGTTCACTATGTGAATGTCGACCAGCAAGGTAATTGTTAATGAAAAGTGAGTTTGTAAGAAATGGACCACTGAGATATGTCAAATTAGCAAACTGACACCTTTCCTTCGTGTTGCCTTTCATATATTGGGCAAACGTGCCCATTACTTAATTGCGTGACTTTGCAACCAGCAATTCAATGGTTAAAAAAGTGTGTGCTTGTGAAATATGTGTATTAAAACCATTAAAACATCCTATTAGGAAGACAATAGCAAATATTGTATTGTAATTGCATTTATATAGCGCTTACTACCCCTGAAGAAGCATCAAAGCACTTTTTCGACGAGTAACACGCTACTCCGGAACTCATAAAGCATTAGTGGTAAATTAGTATACTGAAATATGAAATAAATTTGAGAGGTGGATATGTTAGTCTGTTATTTGGATTGAGAAGAACAGTGTAGGAATAGAAAAGGATAAAAGGTTTGCATTCATATAGCGCTTGCTACCCCTGATGAGGTGTTGAAGGGCTTTTAGGCAAGTAGTACACTACTCCGGAACCAAAAAAGGATTAGTGGTGAATTAGTCTGGGATAATATGAAATTAATTTGAGCAGCGGACATGCTAGTCTACTATTTGGATTGAAAAGGATAGTGGAGGGATGGAAGAGGGAAGGATTTGCATTTATATAGTGCATTCTACCCCTGATGGGGTGTTAAGTGTTTTTTGGCGGGTAGCACGCTACTCCTGAACCCAAAACAAAATAAGTGGGGAATCAGCATAGGGAAATATGACATAAATTTGAGTTGTGGATATGTTAGGCTGTTATTTGGATTGAAAATGAAATATGTTTATTTTTTTGGGAGTTCATAGCTGTAGGAGGGGGTTTGTGATGAGTAAAAGGGAGGTGGAGGGGGAAGAGTCAGAGGTAAGGGTTTAGATAGGCTTGTTTGGGAGATCGGAATAGTAATAGCGGTATGATATGACGCAAGGAGGGAAGAGTCTAGAAAGGGTTATTTTGGGGATCATAGTAGTGGCATCGGGTTTGGGATGAATGAGAGAGGGGAGGTAGAGGATATATTGATAGAGGTATAGGGCGAGAAATAGGGTAGTGAATTGGAAAGAGTAGTAGAACTAAGTTTCAGATGAGTTAGAGAGTTGAGGTTTGAGGATATATTGAGAGCGGTATAGGGTGAGAAATAGGGTAGTGCATTGGAGAGAGTAGTAGAATGAGGTTTGAGATGAGTCAGAGTGGAGGTAGAGGACATATATATTACGATAGATATAGGGTAGTGCATTGGATATGCTGAATTAGAAGCAAAGTAACAAATATAAAGATACATAAGTACATGGAAGGTGTGTGTGTGTATATATATTATCTACTGGCGGTCGCCAGTAGATAGTTATAGTTAGGACCGTGTTTTCATAGGAAATCTCAAAATTCTATTTTGAATAACTTTGGCGCCGGTTGACGAATCTTCGCGGAATTTTCAAAACTAATGGGGCGCTCCGCTCAGCTCCTACCCTGAAAGTCTCGGGGGGATTTGTCAAGCGGGCGCCGAGAAAAAAGGGGGGTCCCAAAACACGTTTTCCCCATGCATTTTCCCATAGGACCTTTAGTCGAATGTACAGCCCGAACGGCTGAACAGAATTACTTGAAATTTGGCAGAGAGGTAGTCCTCAGGTCAGGGAAGTGCCTTTTGCATATATGGAGTCATTCTGTTCAGTAGTTCCAGAGAAAATTGCAGTAAAAAGCACATACATATCTATAGCTGCGCACGGTGCGCGCACCGTACGCGCACGGTGCGCACACCCTAACTATTCCCTTAAATTACCAAATTGAAAACTTCATTGGTGTGTGCCTTCCTTTTTTTTTTTTTTTCCTCATTTATCTGATATCTGTTACATGTAATGAATATTTTTTGAACTTTCTAAAAGAAATTAGAAATTCCCGACAGAACCATTGTATTTATATAATACCATGCAGTGCCTAGGCATTTCGATCTCTATGGCTGCTTAAATCACTTGGATCTTCCTTAGAGCCGTTAAATTCCTTGGTGGATTTCCAGGTATTTTGACCGAATCAATAACAGTGCGTTGTACGTAAAAATCAAGAGACGTTCTCTAATAGTCAATTGGGGAGAGGACTTGGCCTAACGGCTAAGGCGGTCGACCTGGGAACTGGGTTCGAGTCTCGGCAATGACGCTGAAAATCCTGTGATTCTGGGTAAATCACTTAATCTCCTTGTGCCTAACAAAAATGAATATGTCCATATGTAATGCAACTGGTGCTATGTAAAGCGCTCTGATACCCTATTCGGGTCAAGTTCGCGCTATATAAAACTCTCTAAAATAAATTTAAAAAAATCATCAAGTAATGTGACATGATGTGTGCATTTTGGTAATTTTGCAGCCATATCTTTTCATTCTTCCAAGATTCGCTCCAGATGTAAACTTGGAGGTCTACTGGAATATTTCGTACCTGAAGGCACTGAGGAATGGTATTGGCTTGTAGGTGTTGCAGCAGTCCCTCACCATGCAGTACCGTTCTGATATGCTTCTTTTTCAATCTACTTTTTCCTGCATCAGTTTTCTGTTGAATATTGGTTGATATCCTGCTTGTGTGTAGCACTGAAGGGTGTTGTAATCGTTTTTCAATATGTTCTTCTGAGTAGCTCAAATACTTCGGCTCTGACATTTCCTGTACAGTTGTTGTTCTCTCCCTGTCCAATTCAAGCTTGATTTAAAGAGTTTGGTAATTTACACTCCAAATCTCCAGATTTGAATTTCTTTCTGAATAGCCCTCTTGTGCTAGTACACACTGATACAATGGCTATAGAAGATGGGTCTGGGCCAGGTTTAGGAAAATGTGGGTAGGGTACCTTTCATAATCAATAGCTTGATTAAAGAATTTGGGGGGTTTGAGATTTTTTTTTTTAATATAGAAATGTGTTGTTTATTGTTTTGGGGGCGGGGAGACTGTGTAACTACATTATTAGTAGTGAAAAATAATCATTTTATTTTTTTAATTATGTGCCATGTATATATGTGTTTATTTTAATAATTAAAAAAAAGATATTGAATAAATATAGATTTCTAAACATAACATAACAAATTGCAACTGGGGTTGAGAGTTATGCAATTATATGTGTTTATTTGTAAGACTCCCACAAATGTAAGCATTTGCACAGTGTTTGAAGGGCTGGTGTCTGTAGATGTAGGGAAGTCAAAGATTTTATGTATAGATTCAAGTCAGAGCAGAGGGTCCAGCTTCCCTCTAAGAGCCAAAGCACAAGCAGAGTCTGCAAAAACATGTTTATGATGTGCAAGGTGGGCACATCAGCCAACTGGTGGAATTGGACCAGTGCAGGGTGTCCCAGTTAGTCACAAGTCACGCTACTAGCACTACCAGCTTTTCCTACCATCCTGTACCAGCATCACCTTTTTTCATGGCATGTCTTCCCTTTACCTATTCTTTATCTTCCTTTCTATTTCTCACCAGAAAAGGAGACGTTTCCCCATGCAAAATTTAATATAACGTAGTTTATTGAAAAATAAATATATAAAAAAAATAATAATACATACATAACTTAGCATTTAAAAAACCATACAAATTCACTGAAAAAACCATAGGTTTCACACACGTTATAGTTAGGAATTAGCATTTAAAAAACCTTGCAAATTCACTTAAAAAACCATAGGTTTCACACACGTTATAGTTAGGTGGATATTTCACTCGTAAAAAACCAATGAAATTCCCCCGTTATAGTTACTTCAGATAACTATAACTCGCGTGACCGCCACTTTATCACAAGGATGATGTCATCAGTGAGGTCAAGAGTGATGCCACTGACCATGTCATGAGTGATGTAATATGTGACGTCATGAGCAGAGGATTGCGGGCGCGCGAGTTATAGTTATCTGAAGTAACTATAACGGGGGAATTTCATTGTTTTTTTACGAGTGAAATATCCACCTAACTATAACGTGTGTGAAACCTATGGTTTTTTAAGTGAATATATATATATATATATATATATATATATATATATATATATACACACACACATAAGGAAGGTAATATATGTAGATTTATGTTGCATTTAATAAACTCAGATGTTCAAGTGTTGTTGTGCTTTAAATTAATTTCTTTTTTTAGTAATTCAGTAGTGCAGCAATTGTAGATAGTTATGATGAAATATTTACATATTTATGCAGTAACTTATATACATGTTAAACATAGAAAAATTTAACACTAAGTCATATGTAAATTTTTTAAGCAGAACTAAAGAATAGCTCAATCTCTAAAAACATAATTATTAAACACATTTATACAAAGCAATACACATATTTAGGTACACTTATAGTCCAAATAAATGCTTATATAAAGAGGGATATGCTGTATATTTATGTTTGAGCATGGTGGTTATGTGGGGAAGAGCCAATTCTTGAGTAGGCTTCTGAAGATAAAGTGGTTATCCGTGGATCTTATTTTGAGGGGTAAAGAGTTCCATAGTTTGGCTGCTTGAACAGAGAAGGATGTGCCACCCATGGTTTTTTCTTGTGCGGTGGGATTTTGAGGCGAGGTGCCACTCTAGAACGGAGGTTCCTCAGCTAAATGTATTTTGTGATTTTATTCATGATGATGAGCAGTCCTGGTCCATGTATCGCTTTGTGGGTGATACAGAGCAGCTTGAATGTGGATCTTCTGGCAACCGATTACCAATGTAGGGCTTTCAAGGCAGGGGAGATGTGGGCTTGCGTCTTTATATGTAAGAGCAGTCTGGCAGCAGAGTTCTGAATCCGTTGTAGTTTTTTCATAGTTGTTAAAGGTGATCCGAGGTAGAGGCTATTGGCGTAATCGAGTTTGGTGAGAACAAGAGAGATGGTAGCCTGGACCTTGTGTGGTAATCTCAGGTAGGAGAAGATGTGTTGCAGAGTTTTTATAGTAACAAAGCTTGATCTTGCTAGTTCGTCCACTTGGGCATTCATTGATAGCTTGGAGTCCATGATCATTCTGAAGTATCTTACTTCCTTTGATACTTTAGGCGGTGTTCCCATGTTCCCAGATCATCAGGCCAGGCGGCAAGCGGGTCATAGTTTTTCCAATCACCACACGTGAGTATTACCGTTTCGGAAGCATTCAATTGGAGATGGCTTCCTGTCACCCATTGAGCCACGGCTCTGAAACAACTGAAAATTGGTGAGTTTCCTATCTCTTTGGGGTATTCCAGTAGAAGAAGTGTCATCTGCATAGTTAATGCACGTGAGGTGAAATTGATTGATCAGTGCCGGTAATAACTTCATGTAGATGTTCAAAAGCATGGGTGAGATGATAGAGCCATGAGGGACCCCTCCTTTTTTGTTAAGTTCGGTTTGGAAGAGAAAGGTGGGGTATGGATGACATAAGTTCTGTTGTGAAGGTAGGATGTGATCCAATCCAGAGCAGTCCTTCTATGCCGGCTTCGTAAAGTCTTTGAATCAGAGTGTCATGGTCAATCATTTCAAAGGAAGCTGAGAGGTCCAAGAAAAGTAGTGCAGCAACCCTGTTGCGGTCAACTGTGTTCTTAAGTTCATCCTAGATGGCAATGAGGGTAGATTCTGTGCCTCTTCCTGGATGACCTTTCAGCAGACAGACAGACGCTGTTGTGATGCATGCGCTCTGGATAGTCACGTGCTTAAGGAACTCCATCGCTAGTAAGGAATCTTTTTGAGTGAAGATCCACACAGACAGACTCACACTGTGACTGCATTCACGCGTACACCACATGTGTGCCTAACACCGCAATTAGGTTATGGACCTCCACATCGCTCCATTCTGTGTAACACAGGTCAGCGCAACAGCTCCCGTGTTCAGCAACCACATTGATTTCTTTATCACAATATCAGTCCACACACTCTACTGTGTGTCATCACTTCATCACTGGCGCTGTGCTACTCACTGATTGCCAGCCCTCACCCTCACTTGGGTACCCGGCTGGGTTCCCTTGACAGTGTCTTTTCCCTTGCTATCAGTCACTGTTGACACACACTCTTCACTGCACAAAGGGTCGAAACGTTGTCGACAAAAAAATATGTTACAATATGTCACCAATACCTTAGGTTCCTGTTTTTCACTGGGGACACTACGCACTATCTTTTCATTGTATATTTGTTTGTGAAATATAAAGCACAACTGTGTTAAACCAAACCAAAGGTGTATATGGTTTCTTCTTCCTCTGACATTACTCTAACCCTTCCATTGCGATTGCGCATTTGATGACCAATACTTGGTTTTACCATTCCACAGGAACCACTGTTTCTGACAATAATTCTTCTTGGATGAAATCCCGTCTGAAAGCATGGCATTATTTTCAAAGAATTGTGACATCTGGGCCAATGCTGCTCTTTCTATAAGTTTGCCTAGGAAAGATCCATTTGTAATCGGTCTCTAGTTGTTGGGGTTCAGCGGGTCCAGGTTTATTTCCTTTAGTAATGGGCGTATGTATGACTTTTTAGTTATTCTGAAATATTCCGGTAGTTAAGGAATTGTTGATGAGTCTTCTTACTGGTGTGGCAGAAGAGGTTGTTTGAAGAATTCTCTTTAAGATTTGTGGTGGACATGGTTCAGAAGGGCTGCTGACAGGCCTGCTTGCTTTGACCAGGTCCATAAATTAATCATGTGAAATCTATTGGAAGGAATGGAGAGGCTGGGTTAGAGTACTGTTGGATTGTTTTTTTGAAAAAGGGTTGATGCTGGTGCTTTTTCTTTGTTTTAAATATGAGTCCAACATGTATGCTTTGGCTGTGTAATGATTTGCCAGTTTGTCTGTGAAATCTTGAGTAACGGGATGAGCTCCATCTTGGCAATTTGGTTTACGAAATTTAGTGAGAATTTTATGGAATTCTTTATTTGAACATTTAGCATTTTGAATTGTGTCTGACTGAATAGTACCTTTTCTTAGCTTTTTTGATAGCTGACTTGTATAATCTGTTAGGTTTCTGTAGGCGAAGTTGGTCTTGATTGGTGATTGTTTTTAGCCTGTTGCAGCTTTCTAATTTGTTGTTTTATCTCTTTTAGCTTTGTATTTCTCTAAGGTGCCTGTTTTCTTTTGTTCTGTTGTGTAGCTTTAAGTGGTATTAGGATATCAAACGCTTTCTGCAGCTGCTCTTATGGTTTTTGAACAGAATTTATTGTGCCTAGATCTGTACTGGATCTTATCTGTGTTTCTAAGTGTTCCAAATTGAGTTTGTTCCACTGTCAAAAGATGGATGCACGTAAGGTGGTTTTAGGTACGTTGCTTTGTGGTGCTTTATGTTGGAAAGCAAGCAAATGGTGGTCTGACCATGTGAGTTGTTATTGTTTGAAAAGTAACTAGTTCTGTATTTGAATCTAGTTGAATCTAGGATGTGTCCAGTGTTGTGTGTGAGTCTGTGGACAATCTGATGTAGGTTCAGTGCGTCTAGGCCAGTGATGATTGTTTTCGGTAGGGGCATATTGGGTTTGTCAAACCAAATGTTGAGGTCACCCAGAATGCAAAGGTTGGAGTGTAATGTGATCAGGTTTGAAACTGTGTCTAGAAGTGTGTCTGGGAATGTTGCACTGCTAGGTGGAGGTCTGTAAAGGAGTAGGAAGTTACAGAAGGAAGATGGTGTAGAATTGCATCTGCTGAAAAGGGCCTCACAACCTTATATAAATACGTAATCAGCTTTAATGATGTATAATGTTTGCCTGAACACAACAACTAGGCCACCTCCTCTTTTGCCTATACGATTTTGCCTGATAGTTTGATAGCCTAGAGCCATGGCTTTATGTAGGACTGGAGCCATATCATCTCCCAACCATGAATCCGTTATGAAGAGTATGTCAGGTTTTGTGTCAGTGAGAAGGTTGTAGATGTGATGTTTGTTTCTAGAGAGCGATTGAGCATTTATTAGTAGACAGTTTAGAGAATGTGCTTTGATAATAGTGAGATTTTGTTTTGTAGAAGAGTTATCAGTATTTTGTGGGCTTGCAGCAGGTGTGTTCTTAGTGTTGGTATTAGTTGTATGAGGATTGCAATTGTGTTGCTGTTCTGTATCATGTTCCTTGTCCAGCAGGCTAAGAAGGCATTTTGATGGGTCTGCGTGTGTAGTTGGTAGAGATGGTGGTTGAGCGTGAGTTGGTGAGCTGTGTTGTTTTTGTAGTGTAACCTTGTTGTGCAGTAGACATGGAGAAGCGAAGTTGTGAGGAGTGGCATGTTGCTTATTTTGTTTGCATCTATTTCGGGTGGAAGGTGTATGAGTTGGGGTGGAGGTGCAGCATGTGGTTCATGTAGTAAGGTTCTAAATTGTCCAATGGATGAGAGGCGGTTAAGGTGTGAGGGAAGAGAGAACTTTCATTGTGTACACGTGAACATTAAACTGCACTACCAGCAGTACACACTTAAGGGAAAGCAGCCCATCATCCCATTACCCCCAGTGACCCCTATAGTCCTTAGAGGCGCATGTATGTATGGCCAGATGCCTCGTTATTCCCAGGCAGCCATGTTTTATTGAGGATTGGCTTTAAAGTTTTCAATAAATTAAATACTTCACAGTATTTTGTGAATCAGGCGGGCGTACACATTAGATAAAATACTGTGCATGCTCATACTTCCTTAGGCCACCTATTGCTACTGCACACAGAAGTTAACTTTGCTGCTGCCCTTCCCCTCATTTATGCAACAGCAAAGCAGGCATTAACTAAGAGTGAATCAGCATCAGTAGAGACTCAAAATTCATGCTCATACATGTCAACTTTTCAAGGCAAAATACAAATATTTGTGCGGTGCTACAAACTCCTTGGCAGTTTTTAGAGATATTGTGTTTGTTTCCATGGTAGAAAATTTGGGCCATCCTTTTAAAGAGTGAATACCAAATAATGATGGGGTGTTAAGTGTTTTTTGGCGGGTAGCACGCTACTCCTGAACCCAAAACAAAATAAGTGGGGAATCAGCATAGGGAAATATGACATAAATTTGAGTTGTGGATATGTTAGGCTGTTATTTGGATTGAAAATGAAATATGTTTATTTTTTTGGGAGTTCATAGCTGTAGGAGGGGGTTTGTGATGAGTAAAAGGGAGGTGGAGGGGGAAGAGTCAGAGGTAAGGGTTTAGATAGGCTTGTTTGGGAGATCGGAATAGTAATAGCGGTATGATATGACGCAAGGAGGGAAGAGTCTAGAAAGGGTTATTTTGGGGATCATAGTAGTGGCATCGGGTTTGGGATGAATGAGAGAGGGGAGGTAGAGGATATATTGATAGAGGTATAGGGCGAGAAATAGGGTAGTGAATTGGAAAGAGTAGTAGAACTAAGTTTCAGATGAGTTAGAGAGTTGAGGTTTGAGGATATATTGAGAGCGGTATAGGGTGAGAAATAGGGTAGTGCATTGGAGAGAGTAGTAGAATGAGGTTTGAGATGAGTCAGAGTGGAGGTAGAGGACATATATATTACGATAGATATAGGGTGAGATATAAGGTAGTGCATTGGATATGCTGAATTAGAAGCAAAGTAACAAATATAAAGATACATAAGTACATGGAAGGTGTGTGTGTGTATATATATTATCTACTGGCGGTCGCCAGTAGATAGTTATAGTTAGGACCGTGTTTCCATAGGAAATCTCAAAATTCTATTTTGAATAACTTTGGCGCCGGTTGACGAATCTTCGCGGAATTTTCAAAACTAATGGGGCACTCCGCTCAGCTCCTACCCTGAAAGTCTCGGGGGGATTTGTCAAGCGGGCGCCGAGAAAAAAGGGGGGTCCCAAAACACGTTTTCCCCATGCATTTTCCCATAGGACCTTTAGTCGAATGTACAGCCCGAACGGCTGAACAGAATTACTTGAAATTTGGCAGAGAGGTAGTCCCCAGGTCAGGGAAGTGCCTTTTGCATATATGGAGTCATTCTGTTCAGTAGTTCCAGAGAAAATTGCAGTAAAAAGCACATACATATCTATAGCCGCACACGGTGCGCGCACCGTACGCGCACGGTGCGCACACCCTAACTATTCCCTTAAATTACCAAATTGAAAACTTCATTGGTGTGTGCCTTCCTTTTTTTTTTTTCCTCATTTATCTGATATCTGTTACATGTAATGAATATTTTTTGAACTTTCTAAAAGAAATTAGAAATTCCCGACAGAACCATTGTATTTATATAATACCATGCAGTGCCAAGGCATTTCGATCTCTATGGCTGCTTAAATCACTTGGATCTTCCTTAGAGCCGTTAAATTCCTTGGTGGATTTCCAGGTATTTTGACCGAATCAATAACAGTGCGTTCTACGTAAAAATCAAGAGACGTTCTCTAATAGTCAATTGGGGAGAGGACTTGGCCTAACGGCTAAGGCGGTCGACCTGGGAACTGGGTTCGAGTCTCGGCAATGACGCTGAAAATCCTGTGATTCTGGGTAAATCACTTAATCTCCTTGTGCCTAACAAAAATGAATATGTCCATATGTAATGCAACTGGTGCTATGTAAAGCGCTCTGATACCCTATTCGGGTCAAGTTCGCGCTATATAAAACTCTCTAAAATAAATTTTTAAAAATCATCAAGTAATGTGACATGATGTGTGCATTTTGGTAATTTTGCAGCCATATCTTTTCATTCTTCCAAGATTCGCTCCAGATGTAAACTTGGAGGTCTACTGGAATATTTCGTACCTGAAGGCACTGAGGAATGGTATTGGCTTGTATGTGTTGCAGCAGTCCCTCACCATGCAGTACCGTTCTGATATGCTTCTTTTTCAATCTACTTTTTCCTGCATCAGTTTTCTGTTGAATATTGGTTGATATCCTGCTTGTGTGTAGCACTGAAGGGTGTTTTAATCGTTTTTCAATATGTTCTTCTGAGTAGCTCAAAGACTTCGGCTCTGACATTTCCTGTACAGTTGTTGTTCTCTCCCTGTCCAATTCAAGCTTGATTTAAAGAGTTTGGTCATTTACACTCCAAATCTCCCGATTTGAATTTCTTTCTGAATAGCACTCTTGTGCTAGTACACACTGATACAATGGCTATAGAAGATGGGTCTGGGCCAGGTTTAGGAAAATGTGGGTAGGGTACCTTTCATAATCAATAGCTTGATTAAAGAATTTGGGGGGTTTGAGATTTTTTTTTTTAATATAGAAATGTGTTGTTTATTGTTTTGGGGGCGGGGAGACTGTGTAACTACATTATTAGTAGTGAAAAATAATCATTTTATTTTTTTAATTATGTGCCATGTATATATGTGTTTATTTTAATAATTAAAAAAAAGATATTGAATAAATATAGATTTCTAAACATAACATAACAAATTGCAACTGGGGTTGAGAGTTATGCAATTATATGTGTTTATTTGTAAGACTCCCACAAATGTAAGCATTTGCACAGTGTTTGAAGGGCTGGTGTCTGTAGATGTAGGGAAGTCAAAGATTTTATTTATAGATTCAAGTCAGAGCAGAGGGTCCAGCTTCCCTCTAAGAGCCAAAGCACAAGCAGAGTCTGCAAAAACATGTTTATGATGTGCAAGGTGGGCACATCAGCCAACTGGTGGAATTGGACCAGTGCAGGGTGTCCCAATTAGTCACAAGTCACGCTACTAGCACTACCAGCTTTTCCTACCATCCTGTACCAGCATCACCTTTTTTCATGGCATGTCTTCCCTTTACCTATTCTTTATCTTCCTTTCTATTTCTCACCAGAAAAGGAGACGTTTCCCCATGCAAAATTTAATATAACGTAGTTTATTGAAAAATAAATATATAAAAAAAAATAATAATACATACATAACTTAGCATTTAAAAAACCATACAAATTCACTGAAAAAACCATAGGTTTCACACACGTTATAGTTAGGAATTAGCATTTAAAAAACCTTGCAAATTCACTTAAAAAACCATAGGTTTCACACACGTTATAGTTAGGTGGATATTTCACTCGTAAAAAACCAATAAAATTCCCCCGTTATAGTTACTTCAGATAACTATAACTCGCGTGACCGCCACTCTATCACAAGGATGATGTCATCAGTGAGGTCAAGAGTGATGCCACTGACCATGTCATGAGTGATGTAATATGTGACGTCATGAGCAGAGGATTGCGGGCGCGCGAGTTATAGTTATCTGAAGTAACTATAACGGGGGAATTTCATTGTTTTTTTACGAGTGAAATATCCACCTAACTATAACGTGTGTGAAACCTATGGTTTTTTAAGTGAATATATATATATATATATATATACACACACATAAGGAAGGTAATATATGTAGATTTATGTTGCATTTAATAAACTCAGACGTTCAAGTGTTGTTGTGCTTTAGATTAATTTCTTTTTTTAGTAATTCAGTAGTGCAGCAATTGTAGATAGTTATGATGAAATATTTACATATTTATGCAGTAACTTATATACATGTTAAACATAGAAAAATTTAACACTAAGTCATATGTAAATTTTTTAAGCAGAACTAAGGAATAGCTCAATCTCTAAAAACATAATTATTAAACACATTTATACAAAGCAATACACATATCTAGGTACACTTATAGTCCAAATAAATGCTTATATAAAGAGGGATATGCTGTATATTTATGTTTGAGCATGGTGGTTATGTGGGGAAGAGCCAATTCTTGAGTAGGCTTCTGAAGATAAAGTGGTTATCCGTGGATCTTATTTTGAGGGGTAAAGAGTTCCATAGTTTGGCTGCTTGAACAGAGAAGGATGTGCCACCCATGGTTTTTTCTTGTGCGGTGGGATTTTGAGGCGAGGTGCCACTCTAGAACGGAGGTTCCTTAGCTAAATGTATTTTGTGATTTTATTCATGATGATGAGCAGTCCTGGTCCATGTATCGCTTTGTGGGTGATACAGAGCAGCTTGAATGTGGATCTTCTGGCAACCGATTACCAATGTAGGGCTTTCAAGGCAGGGGAGATGTGGGCTTGCGTCTTTATATGTAAGAGCAGTCTGGCAGCAGAGTTCTGAATCCGTTGTAGTTTTTTCATAGTTGTTAAAGGTGATCCGAGGTAGAGGCTATTGGCGTAATCGAGTTTGGAGAGAACAAGAGAGATGGTAGCCTGGACCTTGTGTGGTAATCTCAGGTAGGAGAAGATGTGTTGCAGAGTTTTTATAGTAACAAAGCTTGATCTTGCTAGTTCGTCCACTTGGGCATTCATTGATAGCTTGGAGTCCATGATCATTCTGAAGTATCTTACTTCCTTTGATACTTTAGGCGGTGTTCCCATGTTCCCAGATCATCAGGCCAGGCGGCAAGCGGGTCATAGTTTTTCCAATCACCACACGTGAGTATTACCGTTTCGGAAGCATTCAATTGGAGATGGCTTCATGTCACCCGTTGAGCCACGGCTCTGAAACAACTGAAAATTGGTGAGTTTCCTATCTCTTTGGGGTATTCCAGTAGAAGAAGTGTCATCTGCATAGTTAATGCACGTGAGGTGAAGTTGATTGATCAGTGCCGGTAATAACTTCATGTAGATGTTCAAAAGCATGGGTGAGATGATAGAGCCATGAGGGACCCCTCCTTTTTTGTTAAGTTCGGTTTGGAAGAGAAAGGTGGGGTATGGATGACATAAGTTCTGTTGTGAAGGTAGGATGTGATCCAATCCAGAGCAGTCCTTCTATGCCGGCTTCGTAGAGTCTTTGAATCAGAGTGTCATGGTCAATCATTTCAAAGGAAGCTGAGAGGTCCAAGAAAAGTAGTGCAGCAACCCTGTTGCGGTCAACTGTGTTCTTAAGTTCATCCTAGATGGCAATGAGGGTAGATTCTGTGCCTCTTCCTGGATGACCTTTCAGCAGACAGACAGACGCTGTTGTGCTGCATGCGCGCTGGATAGTCACGTGCTTAAGGAACTCCATCGCTAGTAAGGAATCTTTTTGAGTGAAGATCCACACAGACAGACTCACGCTGTGACTGCATTCACGCGTACACCACATGTGTGCCTAACACCGCAATTAGGTTATGGACCTCCACATCGCTCCATTCTGTGTAACACAGGTCAGCGCAACAGCACCCCGTGTTCAGCAACCACATTGATTTCTTTATCACAATATCAGTCCACACACTCTACTGTGTGTCATCGCTTCATCACTAGCGCTGTGCTACTCACTGATTGCCAGCCCTCACCCTCACTTGGGTACCCGGCTGGGTTCCCTTGACAGTGTCTTTTCCCTTCCTATCAGTCACTGTTGACACACACTCTTCACTGCACAAAGGGTCGAAATGTTGTCGACAAAAAAATATGTTACAATATGTCACCAATACCTTAGGTTCCTGTTTTTCACTGGGGACACTACGCACTATCTTTTCATTGTATATTTTTTTGTGAAATATAAAACACAACTGTGTTAAACCAAACCAAAGGTGTATATGGTTTCTTCTTCCTCTGACATTACTCTAACCCTTCCATTGCGATTGCGCATTTGATGACCAATACTTGGTTTTACCATTCCACAGAAACCACTGTTTCTGACAATAATTCTTCTTGGATGAAATCCCGTCTGAAAGCATGGCATTATTTTCAAAGAATTGTGACATCTGGGCCAATGCTGCTCTTTCTATAAGTTTGCCTAGGAAAGATCCATTTGTAATCGGTCTCTAGTTGTTGGGGTTCAGCGGGTCCAGGTTTATTTCCTTTAGTAATGGGCGTATGTATGACTTTTTAGTTATTCTGAAATATTCCGGTAGTTAAGGAATTGTTGATGAGTCTTCTTACTGGTGTGGCAGAAGAGGTTGTTTGAAGAATTCTCTTTAAGATTTGTGGTGGACATGGTTCAGAAGGGCTGCTGACAGGCCTGCTTGCTTTGACCAGGTCCATAAATTAATCATGTGAAATCTATTGGAAGGAATAGAGAGGCTGGGTTAGAGTACTGTTGGATTGTTTTTTTGAAAAAGGGTTGATGCTGGTGCTTTTTCTTTGTTTTAAATATGAGTCCAACATGTATGCTTTGGCTGTGTAATGATTTGCCAGTTTGTCTGTGAAATCTTGAGTAACGGGATGAGCTCCATCTTGGCAATTTGGTTTACGAAATTTAGTGAGAATTTTATGGAATTCTTTATTTGAACATTTAGCATTTTGAATTGTGTCTGACTGAATAGTACCTTTTCTTAGCTTTTTTGATAGCTGACTTGTATAATCTGTTAGGTTTCTGTAGGCGAAGTTGGTCTTGATTGGTGATTGTTTTTAGCCTGTTGCAGCTTTCTAATTTGTTGTTTTATCTCTTTTAGCTTTGTATTTCTCTAAGGTGCCTGTTTTCTTTTGTTCTGTTGTGTAGCTTTAAGTGGTATTAGGATATCAAACGCTTTCTGCAGCTGCTCTTATGGTTTTTGAACAGAATTTATTGTGCCTAGATCTGTACTGGATCTTATCTGTGTTTCTAAGTGTTCCAAATTGAGTTTGTTCCACTGTCAAAAGATGGATGCACGTAAGGTGGTTTTAGGTACGTTGCTTTGTGGTGCTTTATGTTGGAAAGCAAGCAAATGGTGGTCTGACCATGTGAGTTGTTATTGTTTGAAAAGTAACTAGTTCTGTATTTGAATCTAGTTGAATCTAGGATGTGTCCAGTGTTGTGTGTGAGTCTGTGGACAATCTGATGTAGGTTCAGTGCGTCTAGGCCAGTGATGATTGTTTTCGGTAGGGGCATATTGGGTTTGTCAAACCAAATGTTGAGGTCACCCAGAATGCAAAGGTTGGAGTGTAATGTGATCAGGTTTGAAACTGTGTCTAGAAGTGTGTCTGGGAATGTTGCACTGCTAGGTGGAGGTCTGTAAAGGAGTAGGAAGTTACAGAAGGAAGATGGTGTAGAATTGCATCTGCTGAAAAGGGCCTCACAACCTTATATAAATACGTAATCAGCTTTAATGATGCATAATGTTTGCCTGAACACAACAACTAGGCCACCTCCTCTTTTGCCTATACGATTTTGCCTGATAGTTTGATAGCCTAGAGCCATGGCTTTATGTAGGACTGGAGCCATATCATCTCCCAACCATGAATCCGTTATGAAGAGTATGTCAGGTTTTGTGTCAGTGAGAAGGTTGTAGATGTGATGTTTGTTTCTAGAGAGCGATTGAGCATTTATTAGTAGACAGTTTAGAGAATGTGCTTTGATAATAGTGAGATTTTGTTTTGTAGAAGAGTCATCAGCATTTTGTGGGCTTGCAGCAGGTGTGTTCTTAGTGTTGGTATTAGTTGTATGAGGATTGCAATTGTGTTGCTGTTCTGTATCATGTTCCTTGTCCAGCAGGCTAAGAAGGCATTTTGATGGGTCTGCGTGTGTAGGTGGTAGAGATGGTGGTTGAGCGTGAGTTGGTGAGCTGTGTTGTTTTTGTAGTGTAACCTTGTTGTGCAGTAGACATGGAGAAGCGAAGTTGTGAGGAGTGGCATGTTGCTTATTTTGTTTGCATCTATTTCGGGTGGAAGGTGTATGAGTTGGGGTGGAGGTGCAGCATGTGGTTCATGTAGTAAAGTTCTAAATTGTCCAATGGATGAGAGGCGGTTAAGGTGTGAGGGAAGAGAGAACTTTCATTGTGTACACGTGAACATTAAACTGCACTACCAGCAGTACACACTTAAGGGAAAGCAGCCCATCATCCCATTACCCCCAGTGACCCCTATAGTCCTTAGAGGCGCATGTATGTATGGCCAGATGCCTCGTTATTCCCAGGCAGCCATGTTTTATTGAGGATTGGCTTTAAAGTTTTCAATAAATTAAATACTTCACAGTATTTTGTGAATCAGGCGGGCGTACACATTAGATAAAATACTGTGCATGCTCATACTTCCTTAGGCCACCTATTGCTACTGCACACAGAAGTTAACTTTGCTGCTGCCCTTCCCCTCATTTATGCAACAGCAAAGCAGGCATTAACTAAGAGTGAATCAGCATCAGTAGAGACTCAAAATTCATGCTCATACATGTCAACTTTTCAAGGCAAAATACAAATATTTGTGCGGTGCTACAAACTCCTTGGCAGTTTTTAGAGATATTGTGTTTGTTTCCATGGTAGAAAATTTGGGCCATCCTTTTAAAGAGTGAATACCAAATAAACAGCAGCATGGATTAATACCCAAAACAGGACACAAAGGCAACTGGAGTTATGCAGCTTTTACTGCCACAGCACTGAATTCTAAACATATCAAACTAGGTAAGATGGAACCCACATTCGTCATAACTGATCCTAAAGAGCCATGAGTATTGTGCATCTTATATTGCATTGATTGAATTGTATTGGTATTTTTATTGTGCTTTCCAAACATCTTCCAAGGGCACAAGTGATATTCTGAGTGTTTGCTTGCATCATTTGTTGCGTGCTTCACCCCTGCTGAGGATGTGAAGCGATTTGATTTGTATAGGTTCCTGGACACCTTGGAAGAGGGTCTGAAGGTGTTCACATCTCCTCCCAGTTCTGCTTCAGAACCACTGCTGCGTGACGCATGCCCGAAGCAGTACTTCGCATCACATCCCGCAGTCTCCTTGGAACCGCTGCTGTGTGACAAATCTTCAATGCAGGACTTAGTATCGCAAGCCCCTCGTCGATGATGCAGGATTCCGCATGGCAGCCCAACAGCTTCTTTGGAATTGTTCAGTGCGAGAAGCATCTTCAACACAGGGGTTTGCACTGGAGCGTAGCAAACATCCCCAAAGCCCCCAGGGTGCAGGGGGCCCAGTCTTCTCCACAGGAAGGGTGCCCCCCAGCTTGTCTGTGCAGTGTGCGTCTCTCTAAAGCAGCTGCAGTGTGCTGCCTGCTTTGAGCTGACACAACGCTAACCCTGGACTGGAAAGATATAATAGGCTGAGGGCGATCCTTATAGTAACAATTGCAGAGGTGGGGTTGGCTCTTATCAGAAAAATATTTTTGAATACATATAAAATGAATGGCAGGCTTATACAGTTGCTCCTTTGTCCAATAGATTAAAAACTCCTTTGCTCCAACAAATGAATTAAGGTACCTGGAAAAATAAATAGGGAACAGTTCATCTCGAGGGTAAGCCTTTGTATAGATGAAATTTATGTTTAATATAAAAAAAACATGGTTATAGATACAAGTGACTCAGAGTGTTCTTCATAGAACTTTTTTAAATAGGTCTCTTTATTTTAGATCAAGTTAGAGGGATATTTGTATTCTTTTAAATATACCAACTGAGGAGGATTATATCCCCTTGCTATAAAGTGGAGAACATATTACCAGGAATACCAATATTAAGAAACAAGAGAAAAAATTCCCAAAAGCGTCTACAGAATTATGCTTACCTGCTGTTATGGAACTTAAAAGGTGCGAAATAGATATATATATATATATATATATACTAGTGCATACGGATGGGTAATTAGGGGACTGCCCCAACAAAAAGAACATGCAAGAACTAACAAACAGAAGTATAGAAATTCAACTAAATATACTTATTATTGCTGTCCCTTTAGAGTGATTTCATAATAACTGAATATTGTGAACAAAAAGAGATAGAGAAGAACCACCCTGGGGTTCTAGTCTGAGCAAGAAAAAGCTGAACAATATATTCATTCAGCTCAACTTGGTGAGTGTGAAAGGACTTATGGATATATGAAAGAGATGTTTGAGACCAGAAAGAAATACGACTCTTCTAAGAATGGATTGATGTCCCTGTTGACTGAGTGTATGCTGAAGGATAACAGTAGACTCTGCAGCAGGCATGTAGGATGATGGCCAAATATGGGAACAAGGTACAACAATGTAAACAGGATCGTCTAGCTGTTAAACCTTTGTGGGAGTTTATGTATTGGTTGTCTGTCCTGAAGAAGGTGGTAATATAATACAAGATTTGCCCAAACGCATCAAAGTATATTTTTTGATGAATGATTCGCTTGATGCTGTGATATGGTAAATGATTATTGTAGCAAAACAATACATACTATTGTCATGCATATAGTAGGCCAGCAACATTGTAATAGTCTCATGTGTACACTCTTGTGTATTCTCCCTTTTTAGATTCTCCCATTTTAGATCTCGCCTGAGCCAGCGCATGCGCTGCTCTGGCGAGACATTTAGTGAGTGGGCTTTAAAAAGCCAAGCACAGCTTTTTGGGTGGCATAGAGCGTGCAGTTACGCACACAGTTACGAGCAGAGGCGCCATCTGGCTTTCCTCTCGCTATCCCAAGCGCGCACGCCTCGCTCCGCCTCTCCATCTTGCTCCCGTTTCAATGCCCCTCCCCCACCACAGAGCGCGTCTCACGGCCGCGGGACGCTTTTTTTTTGTGTAAGACTTTAAAAGAACAAGAATCAAATTAATAGCAACAAGGGGCAGGCCTTTATTCCTCTGACTCGGCGCGCACTTCCAGGGTAGGTGCACTGTTCGCGGCTTCATCTAAATTAGCAAACTCAGTATCGCTTCTCATTACGGGGACGGCCCAGGGCCACGTGTCTCACGCCTGACACTGTTTACATGTTAATGATCCTAAACACAGGGCCTCTGTTGCGCTGGGCTGGCTGCCGCCTCTCGGAACTGTAAATTCAGGCCACGCTGCAAGAGTATCGTCTTCTGCCTTCCACAATGCTGGCTTTTGTGTTCCTTCTTCTACTCTGTGTGTCCTAATTAGGGAGCCGCATAATTAAGACAAACTCGGAAAATGGAAATGTGCCGGTACAGTTCTCAACTTAAAATGGTTGCCATACCCTTTTCAAAGGAAACAATTGTAAAGTCCTTAACATATGGCTGATCACCGACTTTTAAGGTTAAGGAATAGGTATGTAGACGTACTTGAAACTGATAAAATTATTACGTCATCAAATGCAATTTGATTATCCGTGGCTTTGTAGACAACTGCACTAGTGCATACAGTTACAGACGAAAGTGAGGAGATTAATAGTTATGGAAACTCTGAGAAACTCTTTTTAGGTCTGCCTACACAGCGCCCTGATCTGCAAGACACTGTTACCGATAAATATACATAGCTTTTGCCTGCTGAGAGCCTTTCATATACACCTATGAACAACCCTCGTCAAATCCAGTACGTTTGGCTTTAACTTGTCACACATACGTATGAAGAAATGCTGTATGCATATCCTCTCATTTACGCCAGGCTTTTTGGCTTTGCCAATGCTTTTTTTTTACTTTAAGCGGATCGAGAACAGAGTTAGTATGCAGCCAGTACCTCTTCATTGTTTGTGAAATGCCACTTGAAGATTGTAGGGCATTGGGAGAGCGAGAATCATGTTGATTTGTTAAACGGTAAATGAAATTGGTAGGCCATTTAGCAGACTGTCACGCACCTTATTTCATTAGGCAAGCCGCGAGGCAACTTAACCCCCAGCACTCTGGACCCGACGTAAGGCCTTTTCGCGCATACTAATTGTACCGAATAGAGAGAGGGTCTGGATTGTGGAATGACCAGTGCTCAGATGGGTGTGGTGAAGCAACAGGGAATGCAAAAGGCAAGATGTGGTTATTGAATTAACATTCCCTCCTAAGTATTTGCTCAAGAAGTGCCCCTTTCACATGCTTTGCAGGACTGATTTTGCATGTTTGTCGAAAACATGGAGAATGCCCCTTTTATGTGTTGTGGGACCTCTGGGAACCTTCATTATACTGCAGCGTTAGTAGCACTGTCACATTTCGGCCTTATGTGATGAGGTCAAAGGAGCACTTGAACTCACAGGTTTCAAAACTGTGCAAAAATGACCTAATGAGGAGGGCTTTTGTGACGTTTTAGGAATTGTTCAAAACCTCAGTTTAGGGTTTTTGTGCAGTTCCACTTACAGATTGTTGTGAGATAAATGTCAGATGTGCCATCTAATTTCTGAAGAGCATTTCTATTGGACAGAAAGTTGGATTAAAAGTTAAATGATGATAGATCAGTGTCTGTCACTTTCGATAAATCCATTTTCCCTGCAGCCCAAAAACCTTTTACTTGATTAGTTTTCTGCTGCCCCCATGTTATGATTGAGACTTTCTGCTATTCCTAGTATTTCACCCAAAATAAGAGTGATGGGCCTTGTAGATTAATACTTTTCATGGAAATGTGAAATTACAAATCCCGGCATATTTACTGATGTTGACTGAAATATCCACAATTGGTTTCAAGCTAAATTCATGACATGTGACCGCTACACAAACCTTCGCTGGATACGTAGGTACTCCTTGGTTATCACATAGCAACCATTTAGAAGTCCACACTTGCATGATCGCTCACTGACTCCCTTACCTTGTTTGAGCCTAGGTTCATTTTCTCAGCTACGTCTCTGGAGTTTTTTAGGGTGCGAATAATAAAGAGTAGTGTTTTGTAACATCACACGAGCTAAGCTGCTCTGTTGCAGCCCAATCAACTACATAAGCCAAGCAGGAGAGCGGGACAGTGAGCAGTGAAAGTTCAGATATTTAGACTGAGAGCAATGCTCTCGTCATCATCTTTAATGGAAGATGGAGTCACTGAAGAAGCAGTGGCCAGTCAAGCGAAACAGGCCAGCGCTGCTGACCCTATAAATGGAGAATTAACCTTAATGAGAACTAGCGGTTGCCATCAACTATCAACGTCCAAAACAACCTGCTCTCCTTTAAGCATGACCTCTCTCTGGGCTATGGAACCTGCTATAAGCTGTCATTCTGATTGTTCACGGATGATGGCTTCCGCCTGTGTACCAGTTGGATGCCATTTTTAGGTCTCGCCTACGCAGTGCGCATGCGCTGCATAGGAGCACCTTTAGCCGTCGCTCTGGTCATTTTCAAGCACAGACTTGTGGTTGTGGCGGCATCCATCTTGTGGGAGCGAGCAGGGGCGCGCCACAAGCACGAGTGCAGTGCTTGAAAATACGCAGACTGCGCGCGCACGCACGCAGCACTCCCGCAGCAAACCCGGGCTCTCTTCGCTCTCGCTCGCGCTCTCTATCTCTCTCCTCTCGCTTCCTCTCTCTCTTCTCTCTGTGAGAAGTGTGGCTCAATGATTAGAGCGGCAGACCCTGATGCAGAGGTCTAGCCCGGGACTAGGGTTCAATTCCCCGCCTTGGCGGGTCTTGGGCTCAAAAATTCCACGGACCTGATAATTCTCGCCTCGGTGCCATTCCAATCATGGAGTCCCACTCTGCAACTCTGGGCAATAGCTTGCTTAATCTCCACAACGGCCCCCACAACGCTAAGGATGCCTGGCCTCCACCTTGGGGGTGCCCAGGAGTGGACGCCTCACAGGGAAAGCCAGGATGGGTTCCACAGCGGTATTCGTACAAGCGCCTTGAGACCCTTGCGGGTGAGTAGTGCGCTATACAAGTATCAAATTTACATTCTCTCTGTCTCTCCCGCTCTCTTTCTCTCTCTCGCTCTCTCCCTCTCTCTCTTTCTCACTCTTTCCCTTTCTCTCTCTCCCACCCGCCCTCTGCTGGCAACTGTACGTTCATGCTGCCGCTGCTGGTTAATCAGACGTTGCTGATTGCCCTCAGAGTTCACATCTCTTGGTGAGTGCAGAGAGACGCGTTTCCTTATTTTGTCATTATGAATAGATTATTATTTTTTGATGGAACGGTTTAATTACAGAATGTGTTTGAGCTTGGTTAGAATGTGCTTGTTTGTTTGTAAGTCTGGCCCGTTGATGAGCTGCGCGTCAGGTCGCTAACAAGGCATCGCGAGTGCACATCAAATGCGGAGTCTGCATCCTATGGCATAGACCCAGTGGGTACCCGCTTGAATACCACTATCATCGTCGGGGTTACTTCGGTGTCTGACTCTGTAGTCTGTTTAGGTGCACCATGTCTCCAGGAGCCATGTGTGTGACGGCGTTGGTTACTATGGCAACGATCGGCCATTTATAACACGTGCGCGTGCTCTGCCCAGCCGCTACCAGCTAACAAGCATTGGCATAGCCAATAGGTCTCGCCTTTGGGACCTTATAAGTATTTAGTTATGCAGCACAATATCCTTACTGCAGCAACATTAACTGTTGCATGGCTAAACACTCATAAGGTCCCAAAGGCGAGACCTATTGGCTATTCCAATGCTTGTTAAATTTACCTGTGTATAGACATAAGAATTTTCATTGTCTAGGTTTTTCTTTTTATTATTTCATAAAATCTTTGCACCGTATTGAGGGGTGGGGTTCGTTCTGTATTCAATTGAGATTTGGAATTGTGAAGCCTCTATATTGTATATTTTTAGTTCTGTGTAGAAATCACTTTATAACATCAAATATGGATATTTTATATCAATAATTGGGTGTATGTTACTCTTGACTTGGTGCAAAAGTGATTATCTATGTGGTACCAACCTATATTTGAAAACATCTTTGAGAGACGCAAATAGAGCGTTGTGGGTATTTGGCAGAAAGAATTATGTATGTATGATTGGTTTTCCCAAGAGGAGAACTGTTTTAACCCGGAATGAATAGAAACAACATTTTTTTAAAAATTATTTTCAGTCCGAGCCTGCCAGGCACCTTTTTGGAGGGGTGGGGGGAGGCTGAGAGATAGCGTCCTCCACAGAGCACAACACGTTTTAGAATAAAGAGGCAGCACAGAAGCAGGGGTGTAACAAACACTCCTGTGGTGCAGGGTGGGTCCGGTCTTTTTTATAGGAAGGAGGCAAGTGGGCCCCTCAGATTGTATGTGCAGCGTGTGTCTCTCTAAAGCAGATGCAGTATGCTGTCTGCTTTGAGCTGCCACAGCGCTGGCCCCGGACCGAAAAGAAACAAAATAACTTATTTGTTTCTTTTCAGTCCGAGCCTCCCAGGCTCCTTAGAGAAGTGAGTGGGGCCCCTAAGAGTGAGCATACTCTGCAAAGCATTGCATATTTTAGAGGGAATAAGCACCACAAAACTTGGGCCAGATATACCACCCTTTTTAACGGTCGCAAACAGAATATCATGCCATTTGTGACTGCTAAAAATGATTGTAGCAAGTACAAACCCTATTTTGTGTGTCTGTAACCTTTTACCAACTTGCACAATAGGGTCTGAGAGTCGCTATAAGGAAGGGGTGTGCCAAGGGCATCCCTTCCTAATAGCGAGTTGCATCGGTATGTATGATTGTTTTGTGACCGCAAATGGGGTCGCAAAACAATTGCAGTTAGCACATACTTCAAGTAGGTGGTAAGCCAGTCACAAACAGGAAGGGGTCCCTAGGGGAAAGTATTCAAAAATATTTTTTAAGAACAGGCAGTGGTCAAAACGGAATGATCGTACATCTGGCCCTTACTGGAGTAGAGGTAGGTTTGCCACCTTTCCCAGATACAAATGCCAGCCCGCTCTTCACATTTTAAGATTCTGCAAAGGCCTACACCCTATTGTTAGGTAAAACTTTATAGCAAATAATCTGTATTATTTTTAATATTTTCTTTATGTCTTTTTTTTACTTAAATTATCAATCAGAGTCATTAGGACTGCTGTACAACACGTTTAAATTATGTACTGATAAAAGGAAAAACAAAGCCAGGACAGTAAATGCTAGACATTGCAGGTGATTTCACAATGTTGATGGAAACTCAAAGTTCTTCTTTCACTTGGGCATGCTTTGAAGACCTTTGAATAATGTGGCAGGCAAGTTAAAAGCAATATGCAATACATATAGTTAAAAAATAATTGACAAATATATACGAATAAAAGCACAGTATTGAAAAACAAAAGTGACCAGCTTTAATGAAATATTTAGAAGTGCTTCATGTATTTTTTTAAACCGAAGTAAAGCCTCTGCGTTACGTAAAATAATTCAGTGAATTGAATATTTAAATAACCACATTAAGTTGCAGGTTTCTAAAGCAGAGATCTCAATAGCAGCAGCTCCTCAGCTATGGCAGAGGCGAGTGGCCCCCCTGCCAGCACTTTAAAAAATGTGAAAACTAAAACAATAATAAAACGGGTTTAAAAAACATTTTTCTCATAATTTTATTTTTCTTGTGCCGAGTCTTGGGGGCGGGGCCAGGGTGGTGACAGGCTGGAGGATAAGTAGTGGGCACTGCCTTCACTGCGCATGTGGGTTTGGCCGGCCAAATCCACAGGCGCAGTGAAGCTCTCTCCAACCCCAGCTGCATTGCTGGGGTTGCAGGCACAGACTCCCAGTCTCTCCTGGAAGCGCAAATCATCTGCTCTCAGGCCAATCCTGAAGCTGCTCTCATTCATAAGAGCAAAAACAACAATTGATGGACAGAATGCAGAACAATGTCATACATTCACCCCAGTACAGAGATCTGGGCCTAAATCCATCGTTTTTTAGCTCACCATGCCATTCCAGTTTGAACCCAGCCATATGCAAATCAGTCTTGACCCTGTGCCTCATGGGAACAGTCCAGCCCGAACTGCCAAGCCAGGTCCTCCCTGGACTGGAAACAAGCATCCTAGGACCGGTTTCGGGGTTTCACCCCTCTTTAGCCAGAACAGCTTGATTCCAGTGGCATGGAGAGCACGGGACTCACGTCTGAGTATACCCGTCCCACTCGGGGTGACAAATGCAAAAACAACAATTGATGGACAGAATGCAGAACAATGTCATACATTCACCCCAGCTCATTCATAAGAGCAGCTTCAGGATTGGCCACAGCGCAGGCTGGGAGCCTGTGCCTGGCTGCAGGGGAGAGGAGAAGAGCATGACGCGATGCAGGAGGGCGACAGGTGAATTTTGTTTTCTTTTTCTATTTGTCTTGATCGTCCCCCATTCCCCTACTTCCGTGACCCCCTCCCCAGCTCCACCTCTTTTCCCCGACACGAGCCGCTCCTGGATCTCAACCTTTCTCTTGTCAGATGTATCTTGTTTTTAAACATGGCTCTTGTCATTTTGCTTTTCCCATTATAGACAATAATGGGCCCGCTAAGGTTTTGTTATGCCACTGGCTTTACATCGCAAGGCCCTCGTTGACGGCATCATCGACAACAACGCAGGATGTTGCATTGCAGCCTTACAGATCCTCGGAAGCGCCACTGCGCAACACAAATCCTTGACGCAGGATCTTACAATGCTGCACAACCAGGATTTAAGGTAGGCTTGTGTTCAGCGGGCCTAGCTTTGTCCCTGTATTCGGCCCGTGCTCAACTGTGATCGGTCTGAACTTGTGACTTTGTCCCTGTCCGGCGTGACCAGATAACCACAGTTCGCGCTTAGTGCTTCTAGGCTCTCTTTTTACTTAAAACTTTAAAGTTGCATACCTCCAATTTTACTGATTGGATATTTGTCATTTTGGTGTCAAATATTTTATTACATTTTAATCTGTTTGTCCAAATTGGTGAATGATTCTTCTTGTGTGGTGTTTTCACTTTATTACTGTCTGAAGTGCTGCATAAATACTATATTCGTTGCCTCCGAGTCAGGACTAAATACTCCTGTGCCAAGCTACCAGAGGGTTGAGCACAGGTTAATTTGAGGTTTGCTTGCGACTTCACCCTGACAGAAATTCTGGCTAATGTTTGATTCGTTTTTCACCGCACCTCAACCAGTAACCCTTTTTCCAACAGTGTCCCTGGAATGTCTACCAATGAGATAAACTCATGCAACTATAGCGGAGCAATGAAACTTGAGGGCCCCCAAGCCAATTCAGGAGCTCCCGGGCCAGGAGCTTGCCGCCCACACACAGTGCTGGAGGTGGCCCTCTAGAGCTCAGGCCCACCCCAATCCCAGCCTTCCCCACACCGCAGGGGCTAATGTCATGCCACTGTGCGACTGCGTCTTCATGGCTCTGTTTCTTAAGGTGTGGGCCTTATCAATGTCCCCATGACTACTTTAAGATCAACTTAGTTTGGACCACCTAGGTTATAAAGGGACAGTAAAAGCTTAACCCAGAAGATTGGTTTTAAAGCTACCAAGGGCTCTAGAGTTCCGTTCAGTCCCAAAGGACAATCTGTCCAGGCCCAATTGGTGGCCTAAAACAATTTAACAACCACCAATGTTATAGCTATATTGCTATAAACATTTCCTCTCATTTTGCCATTCAAAATGTATGTTTTGTTTCTCCAAATAACTCAGTCATGCAGCATTGACACTTCAGTAGCACTTTTAGTTACTATCGCACGTGCAAGTACCCTCATCTTAAACTGCTGCCACTCCTCATCAATCCGTGATGTTTTACAGGACTGGAGGTTGGGGAACGAAAGCTGGAAGCATACTGTTATTTATTCTACGAAGGGACCCGATTCTTTCCACATAAAAGCTCAGCTAACATGCTTTTTACAAGCTTAAACCCACTGTTGCTGTTCACAAAATGTGATTTCACACTTGTAAAATATTAACTCACAAATAATATTACCCCAGGAAGGTGTAATATTACATGGTAGTAAATCGCTCAGGGGTAGGAAGTGGGCAACAGTAGCATCACATTGAGGAACTGGAAAGTTTGTGCTCAGCCACAAGTTAGTGAGCTTGGGGTGCACAGAAACTCTCAGCCCACTGACACCCAACAAAATGCAGAAGGAAATCCAATACCCCGGAAACCATCGGAGAGTTCAGAAATTCTAAAATCTACACCCAAACATAGGTGTAAATCTACAAGCTTAGATTTGTGACTATTGGTGTGACTAAGACCCTACAATTTTAATAACGAATGTATTATTAACCCTAATGATTTGCGCCGTCTGTGCTAGTTTCAAGAAATCCTCTATCATTGCTGCTGACCAGTCTTGCTTTTTCTCTCCCGAAGGAAACCTATAGGTCTCTACTTGTATAGTTAAATATCAAGTGTAATTGAAGCACATGATGATAGTTCTCACTTGGCACTATACTCTTAAAAATCTTAATGACATTAAAATTTCAATCCTGGACTACAATATAGTTGATCAAGGAATAAAGGCTGTTTCAGCAGACGGTTGAAGGACTGTAATCACTTATTGTCTTTGATCGTCTGAATTCTTAAAATTAAAATGTGGCACCATGAGGAGTAAAACAAAAAAGAGAAAAACTGTTTCAGGGTGACAATAGAATTTTAGAGTTTCAGTAATAACAAATAGGACAGCTTGGTGATCTAGCCATACATTTTGAATAGCGGGTCAAACTCCTTCACAAAACAACCGTGGTCTTTGTAATCTTATGCTTTTACAATCATCAGATCTTTCTAGTTCCTCCAAGTCTTGCATAGTGTCACACATCTAATGACATTTGGTGCCTGAATACAATCCATTTCTTTACAGTTACATATTTCATCATGGTAATTAGAACACTCCTCTATAGCCAGAGTCTGATCAACAAGTCCTTTCTATGTGGGTGAGTAGCGGACATCAATATTCTTCAACACACCTTTTCCATCGAATTAACTACTCAATTAATGTATCACTCAAACTAAAAGTTGGGAATCTGAGTTGCTCTCAATTAATTAGCCTTCAGCGAAATTGATTTTTCTTAATTAGTAGAATCTAAGTCGGAATCATTTGACCAAGATTATAAGTCTGGTGTAACGCTACTCTAGATCTAAACAACCCTTATCAACCCCGTGACATCGGATATGCTCTCTTCCCTATACTTTATTTCTCTCCGACACTCCGCCCATCCCTCAAGGTAAACTGGATTGCTTAGGCCACTCTACACCTACGTTTATTCACATTAGTATGGACTTCACCGCCAGAAGAAGGCTCTATAAGCAGCATGGATGCATTTTATTGAGGCATCATACGAATTTGATGTAATTCAAATGTCAATTCATTTCTGCATCGTATCGGCTTATAATATTAGCTCAGTTCAGGTACACACCTATATGTGAAGCTCCTGACACAAAGATACTAAAAGCAATAGGAAGAGATTTTTTTTTTTTACTTTCTCCTCTTTACGTTGTAACCTGAAATGGCGCTAAAGAAGCCAACTTGAAATGGTCCTTATGGAGCCAAAGAGAACAGACTCAGCTGTACCAAAAACATGAGCAATAGGTCATTGCATATTCTAATGGCGTGTCATCCTTAAGGTGTACTTTCATTTTGATTATACTTGCAAAATGGCATATGTCACTTGTCGGAGGTTCAACCGTAATATCAATAAGGGGATTGAGCCATTCTAACTTTGTCCTCTGGTGCAGTTTCCATGGAATATATGAATAATTAATCATTTGTACAGAGGACATAGACATTAGGCCTCCATACCGTAGGAGAAAAATGAATGAGTTTGGTTAATGTAAGGCAAAATAATTTTCTTTTATTTATTTGTGGTGTTTTTTTAGAGTGCGAACATGACTATCAAAGCGCTGTACAAAGAGAGAGCCGAATGAGGGTTGCAGTACATTAAAGCACCAGTCTCTTATGGTGCGCTGTATATAGTAGTCAAAGAGCAAGGTACAAAAATAATAGGATACAATATAAAATAGGGTGAATGACAGTTTGAAAATAGTTCTCTTATGACATGTTTAGCAAGGGAATAGTGAGCAACAACGTGGCAACCGGAGCTATTGTAAGGGAGGTACCGTGTTTTATTGCTAAAGAGTACCCCACTGCCTAATAAAAAAATAAAATGTAAATGCTCATTTGTAATCGTACAGGTCAACTGTATTAAACATAGTTGTGACTCATGTGGAGCACATTATAAGTAAGTCTGATATGTCTGTTAACCAGAGAGAGAGAGATGATAAACATAATTAGGAGATCTGTCAGCAGAAAATGATTTCCAACATCATTAAATAGGTTGTTTTCAAAACTTCCTATTAGCAGCATTAAATATTTTATAAAACTATATAGGATCATAGCAGCATTTCAATGCCATACAATTATCTCTGATATTCTGAATAATGTATTCATTGCAACTGTGGGTTCTGGACGGCATTGCCGCAGGATATCACGATAGTTGTTAATGTCCGAGAGTTATGTTGCCACGTTTGCAACAACATAGAATAAATGGATACTTGAAGAAGTTTGGCTGCTGCAATCACGGATCCCATTGATGTGGATAGGTTCTACTGATTATGTCCATCTTCTAGCTCTCAATGTAACCTTTAAGTGATGATTTATCCCTCCTGATAACTAAATGCAATTTATAATCTGCTCCCTGACAACTGTATGTGGTAACGGAAGATCTTGAACAGCTTCACAACATGACAGATGAGGGCCCTACTTTAGAATGCAGCGTAATCAATGGCAATTTTAATGCCAAATATGTGATTTGAAGTAGAGTGGCCAATTGCATATTGACATTTAATTCCCCTTGGAGGTGCAGGCACCTGATCTATCCGAAACAGAAGAGATAGTACAGGGAAGGTCATTTAGATGCAGCTAGGTGAAAACTTCACGTTGAACTTGTAAGAGATATCTGCCAATTAACCATCAAGCATTTAAATAAGCAAGACTTACTCAAAATAATTTCCTCAACCAATCCCTCGTCGTATGCTTGTTACCCAGTACCAGTCACTCTAACCAACTGCCCTGCCAAAGTCATTTGAACTGTTCCAAAAATAAATCTGTACACTCCTCATTAGAGGAAGGCATATTATTACTCTGTTCTCAGAAGTCAGGTCCAATTACCCCTCTACTAAAACTAACTTAATCTCCAACACTAGCAACTTTCAAAACCTAAAATCAGAATCCAAACTTCCATCCTTAGTACAGATCAGTAAGAATGCTGTTTCCATCTAACCCACTACTCTAAAAACAACATTCTCAATGAATTTCAGTGCAGCTTTCTGGCAAAATGCGGAGTAGAAACTGTGAAACTCCACATACATGTTGATATTCTCCCATCTCTGGATGATGAAAACATCTGCCGGCAATACTAGACCACTTGGCAGTAATCCACACTAATTGACAGCTTGTTAAAAGCCATCTCCCAGCCAGGACAGGAACAGAAGAAATCATTTTAAACTGACTCCATTCCTTCCTTAATTCACAATCCCTATTGGCAAAAAAGGCTTCTGCCGATCAGAATAATTTCCCCCTCACTGTGGTCGATGCATGGATCAGAGCTCTCTTCATATTTTTAACCTCTACATGGAACTATCAGGAGCTAAACCAAACAATAAAAACATCAACATTCATTAACATGTGGACAATATTCACCGGTAAATAAAGGTGTCACCCTGAACAAACCTCTCTACCCCAAAAAAGTTATGGAAAAACGAATCAATTGGATGTGGTGTTTCTCACATTGAATACAACAAAGAATGAATTTCCCCTCATCAACTCCAATCACTCTTTCCATCTATCCCAACAAGGAAACTCGCCTTCTCTAGTCCCAAACACAGCATCATTAGGCTTCATCGTTGATGAAAACCTAAAAATGATTCTTCATGCTACAAAACTAAAGACATAGCACGTATCCAAACGCTCCTACTTAAAAAACTCGAACCCTACATCAATCCTCCAGACTTCAGGACCACAGGACAAGCAATGGTGCATAAGCATCTAAACAATGGGAATGCAATGCTGGCTGGCATCCCAAAGTCTGCTCTAGCCGTCCTCAAAAGCATCCTACACAAAATGGACATCATAACCCTTCCATCCTCAAAGAAAAAATGTAGCTCCCTCTCTGAGCAAGAATTACATTTAAGATGGCTTGTATCACAAACATCGCTTCCTTTCAGGATAGCAACTGACCAAAGGAAAACAGTCCGACCATAGGAGGAATGAGAAACACGAGTGGTAGGAGCAGTCTTTGAAACATTCACAAAACCAAAACGACTAAAATCCTGAACCAAGCTTTCTTGTGTCAAGCACATAAGCTATGGAACAGTCTACCATGACACTAAGGGCTCAACCCGAACCTGCTCCCATGCAATAAAAGACCTAAAGACTTTCTTGTTCAAACTCTGCTCGACCGGCTAAGGAGGTGATTTAAATGTTTGGTGGACAGAGTACTCTGTCACAAACACAACGGAGTACCATGTCTGCCACATAGCCAGTTCACCCACCCTATTTAGGTAACTCCGACATAGTAGGGGAAGCTAAAATGAAGCCATCACACCATGCACTATGTTTAGAGTGGATGAGTTATTTTTCCCATCCTGGCAAGGGGGGAAATATGACCGCCACACGCCCTGGGAGTAAGCTCCCAGTGTTTGGGGATCGTACTTTTTTTCCCAATAACCAACTCCAACTTTCGGGGGCACAATTGTTTTTTAAAGTCTGGTAGATGGCAATATGATGCACCTTGATGGGAACTGTGGTGATTCTTTTCGATGGACAGGGATGGGCCGGCAGTGATCTCTAGGACAGACCACCAGCCATCATTGTAGTGATGGATTACTCCTCTAAATTGTCCTATGTTTTCGAAGTTGATGCATTTCAAAGCCAGAAGGAAGACATAAATGTTCAATGTGCTCCAAATTTCGACTTCTTTCCTTAGATTTATAAGATAAATTGCATGTACCTTTAATCATCTTTATAAAGCTCCACTGTCACAGTGTAAGTATATACTAATTAAATAAACAGGTTCATTAGTGGAGATCACTTTGATTATTGTTAAAGAATTAAGAGAGGAGAAAGCTTAGTGGGTGATTGTGGGTGATCGTCTGCATCAGTGCATGCTCTATCATAGTGCCGATGCTTATCCTATCCGCAAGAAAAGGTACAATGGCTCCAATAAGCTCCCTGGTTCTGACACTGGGTTCATCTAGATTACTACTACGGTTTAAACCTCAACAAAACAAAGAATCAGACCCACTACTGGAGATGTTGAGTAATATGGTTACAACCAAACGAATAGAGAAGATTGAATAAGTATCTGTCAACAAACTATCACATGTATTCTGATTGAACAAATGCAAAGCAGTAAGAAATCAAAGGAGTTCTCATGCAGACTAAAATAAGAGGGAAAGATGCTTGAAGAACAATGAGACTCGTACAACAGACAAACTACACCGCCGAAATTAATTTGGAAGGGTATTTAAAAAGGCAGAATGTAGGGCCTCTGAACTCACTGTCTGCTCGCTCATTGATTTGCTGATGTTCCCATGGATGATTCGGTGTGGGCAAGGGCTAATGTACTATCTGGGATCTTGATTGATCTACTGTGGTTCAAACGCAGATATCATAATTTGGGATAGCACTAATCAAATCCCTACATAAGGTGGGCCACTGTGATCATCTTTGGATGAGTTTCAATGTTGTAGCCAACACAGTAAGGCCTGCTCTACAAATGACATGACACCAATTAAAAATTAAGCGTTGAAGTTCTTTAGTAGGCATAAAGAGTTTTTCACTGTGAAAAGGGAGACCAGTAATGATCTTCTGGTGTGTTTTTGTCCCACCCATACCTTATCTTTGAGTCTTTGAAAGCTTGTCTTAATCTTTTCTAGGAATATTTCCTGATTGGTTGCTCCTATAACTTGTTGTTGGTTGGAGAATACATTGCTTATCTCTTCTGAAGCATCATCATTGGAATCTTGTCCTGTTAAAGGATCGCATTTTTATTTTGCAATCTGGGGTGAAAGGTAATAAAGTCAAATTTTGCAAAGAAATCCATCCATCATAATTAGGGCTCCCGGTTTGATGGTATTTATTATTTTAATATATCTGTCTGTATTAATCCATATTTATTTTTTGCCCATCTTTTCCCTATTTATTTTTTGTTCTCTAAAAAGATGAAGTTGTAATATGGTATATTTCCACATTTATTTAACTTATAAATATATGCTCATACTTTGACGCCTGTCGTGTTTTAGCAAACTTAGCAGCCAAATATTCTATTCTAGTCTCCTAGATTTATAGAGCATCTGGCTACACAGAAGGGCTTCCCATCGCTAACTAGCCACAGGAGAGCGATTATGCGGAACCTACTCGAACAGTCTAGTCTTTAGTATTATCCTACATTTTAGTTCTGATTCCATTAGTCTCATTTGTAGCGGGAGAGACTTCCAGAGTCTCGGGGCAATGAGAACAAAAGAGCAGCCAATGGCATTGGCTCTCTTGAATTTGGAGACAGTGAGTAGCAACGATCTCACTGGAGTGTAAGGGGAAATAAGGTCCTGGATCAATTTAGAAAAGTTTTTGTGGATTGCTTTATGTACAAGGCATTCGATCTTAAAATGTGTTCTTTTGTCCACTGGGAGCCAGTGCAGGGTCACCAGTGTTGTCCTTGCTGATTGGTGTTGGGTACTGTTAGGAGAATGTGTGCTGCAGCATTTTGTATGACACTCATTCTTTTCAAGACTGACTTAGGGATTCCAAGGTATAAGGAGTTGCCATAGTCAAGTTATGAATTTACTAGGCCTTGTACTATTACTCTACGTGTTGGGTAGCCATCTCAGAAGTCTTCTTAAGGTGTGGAGTAGCCCAAACACAAGGGGCTGCTAGTTTGTTGACATGGTTTTCCATTGTCAGTTTTTCTTCCAACCAGTATCACGCGGCTGTGAGAGAGCAGCAGAGAATGGAGCAGCGGAAGTCGTGGTCACGGAGCGGTGGAACAGGGCGATTGGCGAGTGGAAAACATCCAGAGCAGAGACGAGTAGAGATGTGCGGTGAGAGCCACAGGTGTCCCCGGTGAGTGCAAGCGAGCGGAGAAATCTGCGGCGCTAAACGCTAACCGCCAGCTGCCCCTGCCCCTCCCCCTCACTTTGCATCCCGGCTCGGCACCATTTCACTTTGCTACTCCCCACCAAGACATAATTATTCAGATTCAGACTTATACTTGGCAAGTCTGGTTTGAAAAGAGCCCTGCAGGACCCTTGCTGGGGACTGCTGGTGACCGCTGCTGTTTGTAGCATTGAGGTGGCAAGTGGCATCAGTGGAGGTTGCAGGCGCCGGCGGCACCGGCGCACTGCACAACAAACCGCTCATGAGGTTTAAGGCAGGCAGGCACTGAACATTGAACATGGATGTGACGATGTGATTTGAAGTAACTTGAGCAGGCTCCGAGTAAAGTGGACGAGGCAAAGCGAGGCAAAGCATAAGACCTATTCCAAGATATTTCTGTTGGAGAAGTCAGAGGTTGCTCCCTGGGTGAGAGCAAGAATGGGTGCCAGTGAGGAGGGGGGGAGATGTGCTACTCTTCACTGAGCTCCGTCGTTTCCTGTTGTTGTTTTCCTGCTCTCCTGTATCGCCTTGTATCGCCCACCCGTCTCACAAAATTCCCATAAACACCTTCCCTTCCCTGAGGGGAGATTCAGCGCTCTGCCCACAGCTACAGCGAGAGGCAAAAGAGTGGGTGAAAAAGTGGGAGCCTGGAGCCAGGAGTTTGAGCAGGAGGTTTTGAGATACTGAGAGGTACTGGGGCTCTGTGGGCTCTCGGGCTGCACTTTCCAACACTTCCCGGCACTTCCCAGCTGAGGGCTGAGAGCACCGACTTTACCACTCCAACTCCCACTCCCCTCATGCAACCTGGTAAGTGATAATAACTTACATAGGGCGCGGTTAATTACCGAGGGCGAGGTTGCGGGCGCTGTGGGGGTGAATCCATCCTTTTTAAGAGAGCCTGTGGAGCCGGTGGAGAAAGAGGAGTAATTGCAGAAGAGCAGAGAATCGGACTCCCTATTCTTCACACTTCATGCCTAGTAGTATTAAAGAACAAGTTACTTACCTTCGGTAACGATATATCTGTAAGAAACATTAGTTAGCTAGATTCCTTACCTTAGAATATCCCCAGGCGTCAGGCTGTATCCCGAAAGATTTTCGTCAGCAATACCCTTGTGCGACTCGGAGGAGAAGGCGGAGTCTGCGATGAGGAACATGGCGGCAGGTTAAGCGCCGGCTGCAGCGGCTCTGGGAGAACGCCGAGGCTGAGAACGCCAATAACCGAAGCGGGACAATATGCGGTTGTAGCTGGCACCTCAAGGCGATACGGCTGAGGAGGCGGCATTAGGACCTGCCAAGACCTGCTCTATTGGCCCCATGTGTGGGAAAGAAGTGCAAGCAGGGAACTCAGACGTATGCCGAAGGAACTGGTGGTTTCGCTCTCGTCTGGCCCTCGTTCTGTTCCAGCTCCGTGGCCCAGTGTGTGAGAAAGTTTCCAGTTTTTCGCAGGGTAACGTGGCGTCAGTGCAGGTGCAGGCACATGTGGTAAGCTGTTGTGGTGGGGGGGAAGCGCCAGCGTGCAATTTTATGGATCAGGGTATAAGTGTTTCTACCCTTTCCAATTCTACAGATGGCCAGCACTCCAAGTTAATTCAGGAGGGTGGTATGAGGCATAGGCCAACTGCGGGGGTAATAGAGAAACCTCCCTCCCTGGGCAGATCACGCTCAATTTCGCTCCTTACACCGGCTATAGTACCTGCAGTAAAAGCATCAAGTCGGAACCAGATGCAACAACTGGCTTCATTGTCCTTTCCCCCTGGAAGACAAAGGAATAGATATCAACTCCGCTCACAGGAGTTGAACGCAGGTGGAGAGTTGGATTCGGTCGACAGAGAAAGGCCCATGCCATTAACCCCCTGCAAAGGAGGAAAAAAAAGGTAGGAAACGTAAAAAAAAGCAAAGGTGCCGAAACCTGCGCAACTGCCTCTTAAGAGAAATTCGCCCTCACTTAAAACCTATTTCAGAATAATGGAGCAGGCTGCCGGTCACAATAAACAAGCGGAGTCCGATCCTACTCCACAGGGAAAACAGAGTGCGGAGACTTCAGCAATCCCCCTTGAGAATCAATTTGTCCCATTGGCTGGTCTGTCTGGCACTGGGAGCGGGATACTGCTGGTACAGTCTGAGGAGGTGGAGGTGGAGGGGGCGGTTAAAGGTCCAAGACCCCAGGATGCTCCTACATTGGTCGCAACTCAGGAAAAGCAAGGTGAGGACCTAGCTCTGGGCCTGGGTCCGGCCCGCGATCAGGGTCAGAGCCAGGGGAGCTTAAGGGAACCAGAGAGCTTAGAGACAGACAGATTGGGCTCCCTTTTTCAGTCCCTAAGGGGGGATTTGATGACTAAATTTGAGATCTCGGAGGGCAATCAAAAGGCAATTCATGACAGGTTTGATTTATTGGAAGCTAAAATTGATGATGTTATCGCCCGGACCAGTAAATTGGAACTGGATGTGGTAGCCCTAAATAAATCTGTCCAGGGGAATTTAAAAGACATTGAAACTTTGAAAGTACAGAATAAATCCCTTGCTTCAGATGTGGAGAGGCTAGAAACCCAAGCCAGAAGAAACAACTTGAGAATCTTGAAAATACCTGAAGGAGCAGAGCTGGAGGACATCAAGGGGTTTGTCTGTAGTCTGTTAAGAGAAGGGGTTTTAAAAGATCGTCCAGACATCAACTTGGAGGCTGAAATTCAACGAGTACACAGAGACCCCTTTAAGTTACACGCAGATAGAAAAGCACCTAGGAAAATTCTGGTAAACTTTCAGTCTTTTAATGTCAAAGAATTAATCTTAGGGAGAAGCCTCTCTAAAGTAGATCTTCACTATCGGGCAACCCCATATCTAATTAGATCGGATATAGGAGGTAGAACAGCTCAGAGGCAGTGGGAGTTGGGCACTAGAATGCCAGAATTAAGATCGTTTGGAGCCCAAGTACAAATGAAATTCCCAGCCCTCTTAAAGATCATGTGGAACAATAAAATGCACAATTGCACCCAAGTTACAGAAGTAGATGATCTCTTAACTTTAATGAGACAGAAGTGAGAGACACATCTTGAGTTGAATGTCTGTATGCCTGTTTTCGAAAAATTGGGGTGGGTACAGGAGATAGAGTGTTCCAGACAGAAAGGAGTGACTAGGGGGGTTGCGATTGTTGTTAGAGCAAATAGGGGGATAAGACTGATAAAGTCTGAAACTGACCAAACTGGTAGATGGATAGTGACAGCCCTCTCCATTTACGGCTTCCACTACACATGCGCAGTATATTATGGCCCTAATGATGATGACCCTGGTCCTCTATTGAAATTGGCAGCAGGTTTATTAGCGTCCCCAGGTCCTGTGATTTTGGGGGGAGATTTCAATCTTATTTTTGATTTTAATCTGGATAGGACATCGAAGGTTAAATATCATGCCCCTTCCAAATCACTTTCTGTCCTAGGAGCTTTGATGAAAGACTTTAATTTGCTGGATGTTTGGAGGGCCAAGTTTGGCTCTACTAGGGGGTTTACATTCTATAGTAAGAAATATAAAAATTATTCGAGAATAGACTACTTCCTAGTAGATCAACATTTGCTTACAGATATAACCTCTCTTTCCCATATTCCAGTAGGGATATCTGATCATGCGGTTGTTGAAATGGTCTTTTCATTAAGCTCTAGACCCCCAGCCATTAGATGGACACTGGAGAGGACACTGCTCTTAGAGGATCAAGTAAAGGCAGAAATAAGGAAAATAACAACTGAATTTCTAAATATTAATATTGGCTCCTCTACCATTCAGACCGTGTGGGAATCCTACAAGGCTTTTTTACGTGGCATGTTGAGTTCCCTTATGGCCCACAATAGAAACATTCTTAAAAGAAAAAAGCAGGATGAGTTGAAAGCGATTATGGAAAAAGACATGGAATTACAAGCGGCCACCGTTTCAGATAGAGAGAATATCTCTAAACTTGAAAAGGAGCTTTTAGAATTACAACTTTCTCTTAAAGTCAGCGAAGAAAAGATTATTAGGAAAAAATGGGAAACTAGCAAGCTGAAGAATTTCGAATACGGGGAGAAATGTGGGGCCCTCCTCGCCTGGAAAGCTAGAGAGGAAAGATCCAGGAATAATATTAAAGTTTTAACTCAAAGGGAGACAGGCATATCAATTTTGGAGGATAGGGATATTAGGGAGGAAGCAAGAGGGTTTATGCATGACCTATACAAGGAAGATAAGAGTGTTGAATTAGAGAAAGTTCAATCTTGGTTAAGTCAGAAAAATCTACCCCAAATCTCAGAAGCCGATAGGAGCTATTTAGAGAGTGAGATAATGGAAGGGGAAGTAATAGCTCAACTCAAGAAAACAAAACGGGGGAAAGCGGCGGGCCCAGACGGGTTACCAAGTGAAATTTACACAGATTGCTCAGAGCAATTGGTACCTGTCCTCACTTTACTCTTTAACCATCTATTGATTTCTGGCCAGAGCATCCCCCCTTCCTGGGCTGAAGCGACGATCACTTTAATTGTAAAACCCAATAAGGACCCAAAAAAAATCGAGTCCTATAGGCCCATATCTCTCTTAAATTCTGATTTAAAACTTTACTCTGGGATTCTAGCAACCAGACTTGCCAAAATTATAAAATCCATAATACATCCGGACCAAAGAGGGTTCATTCCGGGGAGGCAGCTGAATGAGTTGACCTTCCAGGCGATTGGAGCCATTGATTATGCGGAAGACAGAGGGCTCCCATTATCCTTAATTGCAATAGACGCAGCCAAGGCCTTCGACCAAGTAAACTGGAATTATCTGTGGGCCACTTTGGCTGGGTTTGGGTTCCCTTCAATTTTCATAGAGGGAATTAAATCTCTCTATCAGGGCCCTAGAGCTAAAGTACTGGTCAACAACGGCTTGTCTGACTGGTTTCAGATATCTCGTGGTACGAGACAAGGTTGCCCTCTGTCCCCCCTTTTGTTCGATATTTATTGTGAGCCTTTTGTCTGTGGTATTAGGGCTGACCATGTAATTCAACCTTTTAAGATAGCAGATTCAGAGCTAAAGGTCGCTCTTTATGCAGACTACCTTCTTTTATACACCTCCAATCATATGGAAGCTATACCCAGGCTGTTTTATTTAGCTGAAGAATTCGGAAGGTTCTCGGGGTATCAAATAAATAGAGACAAGACCGAAATAATGGGATGGAATAATACTACATCTATACAAAATGTAAAACATAGAATGAGATATTTGGGAATTCATTTAACTCAAGAACTGAAAAATATTTCAAAAATTAGCTGGCAGATAGTAGTAAAAGAAATTACAAAAACATTAACTAGATGGGGTAATCTGCCATTAAATATTTATGGACGCGTCAACCTCATTAAAATGTCCATACTTCCCAAATTAACCTTTTTGTATAATTCCACCCCCCTATCATTTCCTCAGAAAGAGATCAAGTGCCTTCAAGGTAAGATTGGCTCTTTTATTTGGGCTTGTAAATCTCCTAGGATAGCCTGGAAAAAGCTAAGGAGAGGGTTAAGGATTGGGGGTTTAGGCTTGCCAGATTTACTCATATACTGTCATGCCTTTCACTTTAAAAATTTTAGACTACTGACCAATAAACTGGATTCAACCTCACAGGGCCGTCTATTTCAGGCTTTGCTTCACGACCTGCCACAGGGTCAGGAGTTTTTTTAATTTAAATTTGGCGACCAGAAATTCTACAAAAAAGTCCGTTTGAAGATCCTGCAGGCTGCCCTTAGGAATTGGGTATATGTTCGGAGGGCTCTGGGAATCTCATATTACCATGCTTACGCCCCAATCTGGGATTCCCCGGGTACTCCGGAATGCCTTCAGGACCAGTTGTCCCAACCGTTAAAAACAGCAGGCGTGAGGATATGGGGAGATCTCTGGGGCAACTCGGGCCTTTTGGACTGGGATTCCTTAGCTTTACTAACTAATGGATCTTTAACAAGATTTAAGTTTTACCAACTCTCCGCCTGGTGGTCAAGACAGATGCTACAGCAACAGAGGGACCTTGAGATACTTGAATCTGTCAGCAGGGTAGGCGGGTGGAAACGTGAGGTATCACTTTGGTATAGGGCTCTATTGGGGCCAACAGAAATGTCAAACTGCGAGTTGGCTAATCTCTGGGGTAATTTGATATCAGATAGTCCCGAAGCTATAAGTAAGATCTGGATAGATTCCTTTTCTTTGTCTCAGAGCCTTATAAAACCGGCCAATCTAAGGAGAAACCATCTGTTCACGGCCTATCGGGTGTATTGGACCCCTGCTAGATTGACCAGGGTTACACGAGTCAACTACTGTTGCCCGCGCTGTAAACTCCCGTCAGCTGACGACATTCATATATTTTTGGAATGTCCAAAGATTCTAGAATATTGGCAGGAGATTTTTGACTTCCTGGGGAAGGTTTTAACAACTACCATGTTACGCTCTCCGAGGTTAGTTTTTTTTGGTCTACCACCTGGCTATAACGTTAATAATTACTCCACACAATTCATATTCTACGTGATGGTTATAGCCAGGAGAGAGATTTGTAAAGAATGGAAGTCAACGGCCCCTCCCAGGTTTACTAACTGCTTACGAAATATTATAGAAGTCAGCAAGATGGATATGGCGAGCCAAGCAGAGAATACGGATAATGTGTGGTCGGAACTGGTGGCCTGGTTGTCGACATAACGGTCCGATGATTATGCCAGAGGTTTGTTTAGATCCGGTCCTCCCCTGCCCTGAGGTATCCCATCATAGGACAGGGGAGTGGGACAAGGAAACAGCCTACCTCTGGGCGACCCCTATTGCTGTGCATTGAGTCCAGGGCGGTATCAGTAGACAATGTGGAAGGCATATGGGGTTTCCATCTAGAGTATAGACTGGCGGTATATATGAGGACAAAAAAAAAAAAAAAAAAAGAGCAATACCCTTGTGCGTCGCTAGGCGTCGTCTGCGGCTCCGCATCAGTCGTCGGCGTCGTGATCGCTGGGATGACATCGTCGGAGTACTTAGACGCCGCCCTCGCGCGCTGATGTCAGTTCTTGTACATAGCTTTCCGCACCAGGAAGGCAGAGCCATGCAAGAGACCGACACTGGTGCCATAAATCTAGGGCCCTGAAAGGGATGTCCTTAATTCTAGATATCAGTTCGCAGAACGGGGAGGATGGGTGGGGCGGTGTTCTGCTCGACTTTCCTGGCTTTCTTGTGTTAACAAGTGATTGAATGTGACTTCAGTCTCTTACCATTCAAGCCTAAGGGTTAGAGTAGTGGATGGAGCCTATTTACTAGGCACTTCGACATGATTCTGTGCTCTTCCCCATAGATCAGGGCTTGCACATATAGCCTAGGGGATAGATTCGTTAGTATTAGGGATAACCTGTCCTGTAGTGAGGGTATTTCATGGAGCCGTGCTGAATGCAGGCCTGGTAAGCCTCAAACGGGAGGGACTCCATCTTTCTTTCTGCTCCGGCAGCTTGGGATTCTTCTAGGTCAAATGCAATGTTTTAGTTATGAGGTGTTATTTGCTTGGAGAGAACCGGTTCAGGCCGGCCCTTATCGAAGGATTGTATTTTTCTTCATGCCGAAGACACTACATCAGGCCGGCCGGCTGGGAACGTGTCCTTGGTACGGGGAGGTACAAGAATTTGGTGGGCGGCAGGTTACGGGTCGGAATTTTCCATGAGGAAATGCACCTCTATATTAGTGAAAGTTTGAGGCAGTTACATGTTCAGTCCGTAGGCGGCATCTAGCCGTTAGCAGTAGAGCTACTACTTATTCCAGGGAAGACAGACGCCATCTTGAAGGCGGAGAAGAACTGAGAGACAGATGCTTTCCTAACAGAATAACCAGAGAGGAGAGAGTAGCCGATAAGGAAGAGGTCCCAGTGACTCGGAGAAGGGTGATTCCAGGCGAGCCGAGACACAGACGAGAAGGGAGCCTAGATGACCACTGAGTGCAGGCTACATACTACTAAGGTGATGTCGACCCTTTCTTATTAGAGTGTACAACTTAATCTTTCACTTTTCTTTGCAGGTTATGTGTTATATCGTAATGTTATGTAATTGTATGTGTAATGAGTAATAAAGTATCCAGTTTGTAGTGAACCAACATATGCTGTGTGTTCTTGTATAAGAGGGTAGTCTATTCTTCTAGTCAGCTGCGGCTACATGAACAGATGTTAACCCTGATCAGGTAAGTGGTAACTGAATAAGGGAAAGAGGAGCCCCTCAAACCTGAGAACAGGCTATGCCCGAACTGGCAATCCTTGTGTGATCTGATGAATAGTGAGACTGATTCCCTTTTTGTATGTTATGGTGATCATAGGATGAACTGTCGTATGAGACTGCCGTCTGGGTAGAGAGGTCTGGGTTCGTATGGGACCGCGAGGCCGCCACTTGTGATACTGTCGTATGGGCAGAGAGGTCTGGATCCGTATGGGATCGCGAGGCCGCCGATTGTGCTGAGACTGCCGTCTGGGTAGAGAGGTCTGGGTTCGTATGGGACCGCGAGGCCGCCACTTGTGATACTGTCGTATGGGCAGAGAGGTCTGGGTTCGTATGGGACCGCGAGGCCGCCACTTGTGATACTGTCGTATGGGCAGAGAGGTCTGGATCAGTATGGGATCGCGAGGCCGCCGATTGTGCTGAGACTGCCGTCTGGGTAGAGAGGTCTGGGTTCGTATGGGACCGCGAGGCCGCCACTTGTGATACTGTCGTATGGGCAGAGAGGTCTGGATCCGTAGGGGATCGCGAGGCCGCCGATTGTGCTGAGACTGCCGTCTGGGTAGAGAGGTCTGGGTTCGTATGGGACCGCGAGGCCGCCACTTGTGATACTGTCGTATGGGCAGAGAGGTCTGGGTTCGTATGGGACCGCGAGGCCGCCACTTATGAGATCTTGGTATGCATAGTAGGAATCCCCTGTCCTTAGGTGATAGATATATGTGGTTGTAGGATTGTAAATAGGTTCTAGGGAGGGGGTAACGTTCTGGCTGGGTTAGTGTGGCTCTGATGAGCGGGTTCTATCTGATCCGAAAACCCAAGCAGAACAGGCGGTAAGGAATCTAACTAACTAATGTTTCTTACAGATATATCGTTACCGAAGGTAAGTATCTTGTTCATCTGAAAGAAACACGTTAGTTAGATTCCTTACCTTAGAATAGATACCCCAGCAATACCAACCCCGGTGGTGGGTCTGCGAACCAAGATCACACCAGGAAGTCCTGGAGAACGGATCTGCCAAAGAAGCCGTCTCTCTGGACTTGGCTGTCCAGGCAGTAATGCTTAGCAAACGTGTGAAGCGAGGCCCACATAGCTGCCTGACAAATGTCCTGCAGAGGGACTCCCCGTCCCAGGGCAGTAGTAGCCGCTGTGGCCCGAGTGGAATGGGCCCTCAGCCCCACAGGAGGTTCCTTCTTAGCCAAGGAATAACAGGCCTTAATGCACAAAACGACCCACCGAGAGATGGTTCACTTGTGCACTGCCCGCTACTTCTTAGCGCCCACGTAGCCAACAAAGAGTTGGTCGTCCACCCGGAACTGTTTCGTGCGGTCCAGATAGAAGGACAGCGCTCATTTTGGGTCCAAACGGTGGAGCTTCTCTTCCTCTTTCGAGGGATGCGGAGGTGGAAAGAAGGTGGGCAATGTAACAGACTGGCCGATGTGAAAGGCAGTTACCACCTTCGGGAGAAAGGAAGGACGAGTCCTGAGAACAACCTTGTCCGGATGGACAGAGAGGAAAGGAGGCTTAGAAGAAAGAGCCTGGAGCTCACTCACCCGTCTGGCAGAGGTGATGGCAACCAGGAAAGCAGTTTTAAGAGTCAGAAGACGAAGAGGACAATTATGAAGTGGCTCAAAAGGAGCGCACATCAGATAGGTTAACACCAGGTTCAAGTCCCACTGAGGCATTATGAAAGGGACAGGAGGAAACATATAAGTAATGCCTTTAAAGAATCGAGCAACAACAGGGGACTTGAAAAGAGAAGGCTGATCAGAAAGCCGTAAGAAAGCAGAAACAGCCGAAAGATATCCCTTGAGGGTGCCCAGAGCAGAGCCCTGCTGGGCCAGGGAAAGGAGAAAGAGGAGAACTTCTAAAAGAGGGGCAGAAAGGGGATCCACAGCCTTTGCTGTGCACCATGCCACAAATTTGTTCCACCTGCAGGCGTATACCATTTTAGTGGAGGGACGCCTGGCTGCCAGAATGACATCACAGACTTCAGGAGGCAAGTCAAATGGCATCAACTGTTGCAGCTCAATCTCCACGCATGGAGGTGGAGGCTGGACAGGTTCGGGTGGAGGACCGTCCCCTGCTGCTGCGACAGAAGGTCCTCCTGAAGAGGCAGTCGAATCGGGGGATCGATTGATAGACTGAGTAGCTCGGGACACCAGTATCTTCGTGCCCAATCCGGAGCCACAAGGAAGACTTGGGCCCGGTTGCGCCTGATCTTCAGCACTCTGGGCAGAAGTGGTATAAGCGGAAAGGCATACAACAGACCGCAACTCCACTCGCGACGAAAAGCGTCTCCGAGCGAGTGCCGCCTTGGAAATTCCAACGTGCAGAACTGATGACATTGCGCGTTCTCTTCTGTGGCGAATAGATCTAACCAAGGCTCTCCCCACTGCCGAAAGAGGCCTTGCGCCACGTCAGAGTTCAGACGCCATTCGTGTTCCATCATGCACCCGTGGCTGAGTTTGTCCGCCCTGGTGTTCAGAGAGCCCGCCAGGTGTTGAACCACCAGGGTGAGGCCCTGATGTTCCAGCCATGTCCAGAGGCGTAGAGCCTCCTGACAAAGGGTCCACGACCCCACCCCGCCCTGTTTGTTGCAATACCACATGGCGGTGGTGTTGTCCGGACAGAGGGAAGGAATGCCTTCAGTGCAAGCCGGATCGCCCGCAGCTCCAATAGGTTGATATGGAGCCGGGACTCCGCCGGAGACCAGAGGCCTCTGATCTCCGCCTCTCGCATGTGCCCCCCCCATCCCAGGAGGGACGCATCCGTCACCACTACATGCTCCGGTTGGGGTAGGGAGAGGGATCTGCCACTGACCCAATCACGGTCCAACTGCCTTGTAGTGCCCTCCGATATCAGGACGTGGTCGGACAGGTTGCCCCGATGTTGAGCCCACTGGAACTTCAGGTCCCGCTGCAGAGCCCGCATCCGCCACCTGGCGTGATGTACCAGCAGGATGCAGGAGGCCATCAGACCCAGCAGCCGCAGCACCAACCTGACCGAAACTCGGGATAAAGGCTGAAAGATCGGAATCGGAGCCTGAATATCCCGAACCCGCTGTTCCAGAGGATAGACCCGAAACTGCGCCGAGTCCAGAACCGCTCCGATAAAAAAAAGGAGCTTCTGGGAGGGACTCAGATGCGACTTCGGCACGTTGATGGAGAACCCCAGCAAATGCAGGAGGTCGGCCGTAGTCTGGAGGTGGGAGACGACTGCCTGGGGCGAGCCCGCCTTCAATAACCAGTCGTCGAGATAGGGGAAGACTGGAACCCCTAACCTGCGCAGATGAGCTGCGACCACCGCCATCACTTTCGTGAACACCCGAGGGGCACTGGTGAGGCCAAAGGGGAGCACGGTAAACTGAAAGTGCCTGTGGCCTACCGTGAACCACAGGTAGCGCCGGTGGGCCGGCAGGACGGTGATGTGGAAATATGCATCCTGCAAGTACAACGCTACGATCCAGTCTCCAGGGTCTAGGGCAGCCAGAACTTGAGCTGAGGTGAGCATCTTGAACTTCTCCTTTCGGAGGAAGGCGTTGACGCTCCTGAGGTCCAAGATAGGGCGTAGGCTCCCTTTGCCCTTCTTGGGAACAAGAAAATAATGGGAATAACAACCCCGACCTACTTCTGGGCCAGGAACGCGCTCAATGGCCCCCTTGGCCTAGAGGGCCGTAACTTCCTCCTGCAGAAGTTGCAAGTGATCCCCCGACATGCGGTGGTACTGCGGTGGCATGGCTGGAGGGGTTGCCTCGAAGGAGAGGGAGTGGCCCCTTCGGACTATTTGCAGCACCCACCTGTCCGATGCAATGGTATGCCAGTGGAGCAGGTGATGGCGAACTCTGCCTCCTACTGGCGTGAAATGGGCCTGAAAGCTCGGACTAGGAAGGCTTTGAGGCAGATGCTGCTGGGGCAGATGTGGGCTGACCGGCTCTCTGTCCCCCTGCTCCGCCTCGGCGGAATCCACGTCCGCGACCGCGTTGAGGCTGGTTCTGCGGCCTGTGGTTAGACGGACTTGTGGGGGCGCCCCTTCCTTGGTTACGAAAGGGGCGAAAAGCGGAAGTTTGCTGGTGCGGGGCCGAGACACCCAAGGACTTTTTTCCGTAGCCCTGGAGTCCTTAAAGCGCTCCAGCGCACTATCCGCTTTGTCGCAAAAAAGGCGATGGCCATCGAAGGGCATGTCCATGAGGGTGCTCTGGACATCCCCGGAGAAATTCGTGGATCTCAGCCAGGCGTGGCGACGAATCGCCACCGTGGTCGCAATTGCCCTACCGATCGAGTCTGTGGTGTCAAGCCCACATCGTATCGAGTACCGTGCTGCATCCCGCCCCTCAGGAAGAGCCTGGGTGAGCCATGTCCAGGCCTCCTCCAGACACTGGGGCAGCACGTCCGCCACCGTATCCCACAACGAGTGGGTGTAACGGTCCAAAAGGCACGCGGTGTTGATAGACCGCAACCCCAAACTAAGTGAGGAAAACAGCTTCTTCCCAAACTGTTCCAACCTTTTGGATTCCCGATCCCGGGAAGGCGGTCTGGGAGGTAGAGGCCTGGATAACCAGGCTCTCAGGGGTTGGGTGCACCGACAGAAAGCTGGGGTCGCCCAGTGCGGGCGGTGGTGCAGGGCCACGTTCTGGTCCACAGGAGTGGCTGGGGAGGGCTTGGACCAGGTGCCCATCAGAACGTCAGTCAGTGCTTCATTGAACTGCAGTAGAGGCTCCGAGGAGCTTACCGGCGGTTGAAGCACTTCAGTGAGGAGGTTAGTCCTCACGGCCACTGCAGGGACATCCAGATGAAGGGCTTCCGCAGCCCTGCGCAGCACCACAGAATAGGTAGCACCCTCCTCCCTAGCCATGGATGGAGGAGAGATGAAGCCAGTGTCAGGGGAGGTGTCGAGACCACTGGCATCCCCCAACTCTTCTGCCCAGTCCATACTCAACTGGCACTGCTGTGCCAGAGGGTCCTCAGACCCCTCCCCGTCATCCCCGTCATCCGACTCCTGGTAGACAGGCTGAAAGGTCGGAGCCGGGCGGTAGATGAATTGCTCATCCAGCGGCGTCGCTCCGACGCCGGACCCGGACTGGGACTGAACCTGGGGACGACGTCGTCCGAAGACGGCGCCGGGGGCCGCACCGAAGGGATCGGCGCCGGCGGAGGGGTCGTAAGGTCAACCGGTGTCGACCGGGATCCAGGCTTGGATCCCACGGGGGCCTGCGGCGTCGGGACCGAAGTCGACGACAGCGCCAGGGTCGGAGCCGCCGGCATTCTGGGCCTCCCAGTCGGACCTGCGGGGCCCGAAGGCGCGCCAGCAGGCCTCGTCGGCGGAGCGAGACTCCTCATGACCACGAGGAAGTCTCGGATCTTGCTCGGAGTCGCATTAGGCCCAGGGAACGGAGGGTATGGGGCCGGATGAGACTCCTGCGGCTCAGACGGAGCCGCGCGGGTGGTGCCACCCGAACCTTCAGCCAAGTCGCGCAACCGGCGAGGGGAGTCAGAAGAGCGATGTCGCCTCTTCGACTTCTTACTGCGCCTCGACTTACCGGAATGCGAGGACTTCGACCCCGATGAGCGGGGATGGCTGCGGCTCCGGGACCGGTCCCTCGACCTCCTCCTCGACCGGGAGCTTGAGCGACACAGAGCAGACTGCCGGATCTTCGAGGTCAAGGCCCGGCAGTCGAGGAACGACTCTGCATCATGGTCGGCCCCAAGGCAGTAGAGACACCGGCTTGAACCTGGGCATCCCTACCGGCACCAGGAGTCAAAAGAGGAACCAAAAAAGTTCAAAAAGTTTAGTCAAAAAGTGACTAAAGGGTATGCTCTTCCCGGATCTGCGCTTACTGGCGCGGAAAAAAGAAGAACTCCGATGACATCATCCCGGTGATCACGACACAGACGACGGACGCTGAGCCGCAGACGACGCCTAGCAACGCGCAAGGGTATTGCTGACGAAAATCTTTCCAGATCCAGCCTGACGCCTGGGGATATTCTAAGGTAAGGAATCTAACGAACGTGTTTCTTTCAGATATAGAGAATAATAGACTATAATAGAGTATAATTGAGTATCTTGTAATGCCATCCAGGTGTTTGCGCTCAAACGCAACAGTAGAAACAGCTAAAAGGTCTGTCAGGGCCATCTGCTAGTTCAGTAGGTCGCTATACGAACCACAGTAGTCCCCTTAAACTCCAAAAAAACTATCCAGCGAAGGAGAAATAGGGATCACCTTTCTTATTTGAAAACGTACCCATCGGTGATGTCTATGCTCACAAAGGGTGTAAGGTGCTCCAAGTATGGTAAGGGGACAAGGGAAGAGAAAAAGGAGGCCCAGGAAGACGTGGAGATGGCCTCCCATGTAAAATCGGAGAAATGAGGAGGGACTTCAGTTTATTGTTCCAGAGGTCAAAGCGGCCCTTTACCCCGCAGTAATTATTCAGCAACAGAATAATAAAGGTGAAAATATTCATTTGTTGACATCTACACAACCACCCGGTGAAATTGTTTTAGAAACAGGATGGGAGGATAGTAAGATGGAAATGGATCTAGAGGTGGGCAAGGCAGAAGGCCTCCCGAAAGAAAATTTTAATAGAAAGGAAACTACTCCATTATCACCATTGGCAGGGTAGGTATCTCTGTTTGACAAGCCCCAAGCAAATCCAAGAAGTATTTTTTTCACAAAGGAAGGTGCACTCAAATAACCAAGTCCAAATTGATGTGTATTCCAAAGATTTTCTCTTGATCTTCGTGTTTATTAAAGAAAATAGACAGCCAACGCGTTTCGTTCCTAAAACACAGGAACTTCTTCAGGGCTGAAATCAATACATAGAATAACATATATAAACAACAACATGTAAATATACAATACGCTTACATCACAACATATAAAAATAACAATAACTAAAGATGCCACAATAACCACAAATCAAAGAGAAACACAAAAGCAACCTAAGGTACAACATGTATAAACATATATGTCAATAAGTTAAAATTCTGTGAATATAAAGTTTTTATAAAGTTTTTCTAGTCTGTATTCTTCTGTTTCAAAGATTAAAAGGTATGAAATGTGTATATCAACTTAGTGTATCCCGAAACATTACAAACGGAGAAAGGAGAAAACAGAGAAAAAAGAAGAAGAAAGAACCAGAAAGATCAAAAAGGACTCATAATAACAAGGACAAATAATAAGAGTACAAAGCAAAAAATTTTTGGTTCTGCCCTGCATCTAACAACGACGGATGCTGGAAGTTGTTGCACCACGTACACAGACACAGTGTACTCTATTATGAAGGAAAACAGTAGGAATCTAAGTGCTTGACCTTGGTCCGTTGTTGGGTTTGCTTTGTTTATGTAAAATCCAAGAAGTATGATCGGATTTAAGTCAGGTCCCTCTCTGTTAAATTTGGGTGAACCGGCGCTAAAGGTATTACATAGTATAGACCTTAGCTCTAGATCTGAACTGGCGAAAATAGAGGACTATACTCTACCGGACATTGCTAAACAAATGAAAAAAAATGAAGAACTGAAGGCGCAAATGAGAAAAACAAGCATCATAGAGACAGATCTGGAATTGGGAGTGTCTGCGGTCTTATCAGCTGGTCATCCACATATGCCTGCCCTGTATAGTAGTACCCCCACTAGTTTATCACACGTTCATTCATTAGAATTGTCCGCTGTAGGGACATCAGCAGTATTACTGGATAAGGGGGCAGATAACATGAACTCAATCGAGAATTCACGGAGGGGGGGAACCTCGGAGATGGTCTATGCACTGGAGAGAATTATCTCCTCAATTTTATCTCTGTTAGAAAAAAGTATGGCAAATTCTGATCATATATTGGAAGTCCACTTCCCCATATTAATAGGGGTCCAAGAACTCAATCAGATTAATCAAGCTACAAATAAATTATTAAAGGTTCCTGAAGTAGCCTGTCGCTCATGTCCGACATGTAACGGGTGCCAAAGGTGGAATTAAGTTAGAGGATGGGGAAACGAAGGAGGGTTCTAAAGCTGTACCACTCAGAGGAAGCCCAATGGTAAGTTCTTCCCCAGTTAAGCAACACATGGAGTGCCCAGCCTACTAGCCAAGGTGGAAATTTAAACTTAAAAGTAACTCCGGTTACGCCCCCATAACGGGTATATCCTATTTTTTTTAAAAGTATCTCAAACAACTTACACTTCACAGGCCCTCTGAATAAATTACAGTTACCTGAAGAATCAGCAAATACTCTAGATATTGCACCATTAAGGGAGGTACCCGCACCGAAAGAAAGTAACACCCGACTTGGTCAGAGGGGAAAGAAGAAGAACAGGATCGATGTATTCCAAAACGGAAACAGAAAAAATTGCGGGTCCCTCACGTAATTGAGGAATTAAATAGTACAAAATCACCTCCAAGTGAAAGGTTCCCGGGATCTTGGGGCAATCTATATCAAATGTGGGTCACAAAATTAGGCTACATAACGGTAATCAGCCAATCTGCTCGAACCTGGTGCTGATTAACCCACAGAGCCAAGAGCAACAGGAAGAAAGTGGGACCCTAAATGCAACATAGGCGACAGTGAGAATCAGAATGTTCCCTGGAACATTAATGTGGTCAATTATGAAAAATGTAGAGACCCCACACTTTGAAACGTATTGACAAACTCACATGTGCCTGTATTAGAACAAGGCTTAAATAGGGGAGGTGCCCCTCTTCTTTCTAGTGGACGGGATACTTTCCCAGTACGGTTTGATCCCAGTCAGGGGAAAGTCGGGGAGGGAGACTTAATCACAATTTGTAACAGTAACAGGGTTATGTTAGAAAGGGGTTCGGTCTTAGGGCAGTCTGGTATAAGGCCCATAGGGAATATAGGGCCAGGTGTCGGGCAGGTGAGCAGGACCTTGCTCCTCGGTTCTCTGTTCGCAACTTAATCAATGTTTCTGAATAGAAGTACCTTCTTCAGTTGTTATCAGAAATAAAGGACTTGGGATCGATAACAAACAAAGACCTGGAGTTGGTCTACTTAGATTTGAGAAGTACCCCCTCACCAGGCACTAGAGTTACATTCACGTCAGGGATAGTTTCAATGTTAGTAATAGCTAATGTAGATTCCTTTAGGAAGAGAGGTATAGATGTGCTCTCTAGTGTAACCCCTTGCCCAGTTCCATCTAAAAGCTCAGGAATGGTCCATCGGATGCAAGGGAGCAGGTTCTCTACTAACAGGGGCGCTAAAATCCCTATAAACCCTAAAGACATCGAAATAACAGTATGGAGAAATCTAGGAAACAGCGAACTTAACATCTTAGGTCCCGAAGTCCAAAGGCTCAGTAGTCCCAACGTGGAGGATGAGCTGGCTAAGTGGAGTTGGATGGCCGGTACCCTGAATGGGTCAAAAGTAACAAACACAAAGCCTAAATTGCGGGGGTAGCCAATTGGGAAGAATCCTATCCTGGAATGTAGCAGGGGTAGGAAAAAGTAGCTCCAAGCTTAAATCATTGTTAGAATATGACCCTAAAATAATTTGCCTCCAAGAAACCTGGAAGGGGGAGGATTTTGAGAACTTTTATGTGTATTGTTGTACAGCAAAATCATCTGTAAAAGGGCATGCCAGTGGTGGTTTAGCTATTTTACTTAGCTGTACCATGAGATGGGATCCTGTGATTTATACTCATCCCTCAAAGTGTTGTATGGGAGTGAAGTTGAGGATTGGTGAAGAGAATTCGGGGCAAGCAGTTTTCCTTTTATTGGTAAATGTGTATATTCCCCAGGGAGAGCATCAAACTCGCTGGTCGATTCAATTTGTACTTTTGTGCAAAGGTTAAGTAACATTGAAGAATGCTCACGGATCATAATGGTGGGTGACTTTAATGCCAAATTATCCAACAGTGCAGTCATGTCTTTTTCAAACCTTGAATTGGAGGAAGTATGGTCCATTCCAAATTCTGTATTGCCGAACCATTTAAGATCAGATAAATGAGGCTTGTTACTTCTGCATAATCTCAGAATTTTAGACCTTGTAATGTTAAATGGCAGATTTCCAGAGGATTCCCCAGCCTCTAACACTTATCGGGGCGCATATGGTCTCTCATTAATTGATTACATGGTGGTATCTTAACAACTTTTTAGCGTATGTACACAATTTAAGGTATTTTCTACAAGAATGAGCGACCATAGTATTTTAGCTGTTAATGTAGATATAGAAATCGAGAAGCCTGAACTCTGGAATCAGAGGGATGAGAAGGTTTTATAGAATCGCAGTAATGGGCGCACTTGCTGGGTTTTTGAAAATACTACTTTTTTTTTTTTAACCAATTTTATGCGTCATACAACAAAGATCTTGCAGTGCTCTGTAACCCAGAGACGTACTGCTACATATATAACAATCAATATGTTGACATTTATACAATGTATTACATGAATAATCTTGAAAAAGAAAAAAAAAAGCAAGAACTATTAAATTTACAACTAACTAACCACCCTCTGCCTCCCCCCCCCTCTGTGCACTGTCGATACTCCACCTCCCATCGATAATCGCAGTTAATCCTGTGGCGGGAACAGGCAGGTCCGCACAAATAAAGCCTGTATCGTATGGGATCATCCTAACTGTCATAGATCTCAGTCGCAGCCACATCAGGTTCTAAGGAGAGACTCCTATACTCTGCCCATCACTTACAGATCTTCGCATGTTTTTGAGGGCATCCTCGGGCTCGAAACACAGGGAGTTCCAACCCCATATTAAAATCTAACCCATTCTTCCAGGTCATTATTGGTGATGAAGTGGTCGCCTTCCAGCTGCGCGCTAGGTCTCTTTTAGCGAAGGTAAGATCCAGGAGCAATAAATGTAGTTTGTATATGTTGCCCCCTATGCCCTCCAAGATATGCAATAGTACTAATTTAGGTGAGAAAGCGAGATCCCATCCCAAGACTTCAGATAAGCAGGCCAACACTCTCCTCCAGAATCGTACAATCACATCGCACTGCCATACCGTGTGGAACAGGGTACCGTCCTCCAGAGAGCAGCGGAGACAGAGTGGGGAGGCTATTAGGCCAGCCCTCCATAGTCGCACCGAGTGTAATATATTCGATGCAAGTAGTTAAACTGGATCAGGCGGAGGCGCATAGCTATTGCCGCCTCCCTAGGGGATAAAGTGCTTCCGTCCAATCCTCACTCTCCAGAGGTCCAAGGTCCTCCTCCCAGGTCCCCCGAAGTTTATCTAATGTGGAGGGGCTATTTGTCACCAAAGATTGATAGATTTTGGAAATGTTATGCTCATGCAGGTCTCCTATGAAGAGTTTAGCTTCGATGGGGCTAAATTCAGGGAGGGATTCTAGGCTAGCGATGTTGGGAAGAAGGGTGTTGTAATCTAGGAAGTTTATAATGCATCTACTCTCTGTTGCTGTCCTTGCCTTGCTGCTCAGTCTGTGTGATGTCATCGGAATGTTGAGTGTGTTTGAGTGGAAGCAAAGATCAGTTGGAGATGGGCTGAGCAGCAGGGAGGCTGCTCCTGGTGGGGCATCAATGGATATTAATCAAGGCCTAATCTGAGCTTGTTGTGGATCCTATCTAAAGAATAAAGCTAAGATCTTGGACCACATCTTATGGACTACCTGGCTTTCTTTAATTGCAACACTGGCGACGAGTTAGAAGAACCTGCGTGCTGATTGGACTTTTAAAAGTGAAGAAATTAATTTCTGTAAGTGAATCATCTGGATTTGAAGGAACCTGGCACCCCTGATGCCCCACCAGTGACCCTGTCAACGGTCGCCCACAACTCAAGGTGCCAGTTCCTGCTACATTGTCTCTGTATTGGCCTGCTGTAACCTGCTTTGGAAGAGCAAGACTCTGGACATCTGAAGATACTTTTGGCCTGAAACTCAAGTTTAATTTAAATTACACATCAAAAGAGGTGCTGTGGGCGTTTAGCGGTAAATTGCCTGTGTGTGGAAGTAAGCACCAAGATTGGAGTGTATAACCTTGGATATGTTTTTGACTATGATGGAGTCTCTTTGAGCCATTTGTGGTCTAGGCAGTCTGGCACACTATCGTTTCCCCGCACCTTCCTTGTGTGAGGCTTGGAGGAGAGAGCTGACGTGCTGCTGCACATTTCTCGTGGTACTTTGGATGTGTTGGATACATGTCCTGTAATAGATCAAGACAACTGAAGTGTGAACCGGCGGATATCTGGAGGAAGGAGTGTTGGATTTATTGAACAGTGAAGGTATTTTTATAAGGCTATCTTAAGCATTTTCAAGCGTCACATTAATTGCGGTTGACTGTTACGTTGGGATTTGAAAGCGTCGCTCGTGCCTGGGTAGCGCGCGCAGAAGTACCTGTGAGCTGGTCAGCGGAGAGGTTGCCATGGATCCATTTCAATAAGCGCATAGCCTGCATGCGACGACGAGCCGTGAGCCACCCGGCGCGCCGTCACCTACGTGCCAGCATTTTGAGATTCACGGCCGATTGTAAGAGAGGGGACTTTCCCGTGATGCAGAAGCGCATTCAGTGGAGCGGGGTTACGCAGTATCGCAAGAAATGGAGCGGCTAGACACGGAGTAGCAGGGAAGATTTCTTTGTTAACTCTTGTTGTAAAACTCTGATCGCCGTTTTTTCTGACTAAAATTTAGAGATGGAATGTTACAAGTCCAGAGCTAAGTTGGCAGCCAATTGGAAAGTTTTTTTTTGTCTTGTGTTGCAGCAAGAACGGAAAAGTCACCGGGAGGAGTTTTTTTTGGCACCTGTGAGCCTCGGGTGAGAAGTCGCTCACCGGTCACGTGACTGTTTGGTTATATTTCTTTAATGTGGTATTGGAGTTTGTGCTGTAATGTTTAATGCCATCCTTATTCTTTCGTTTTGATTACATGTTTTTTCAAGACATGCTCTTTCAAGAATAAGTGAACGTTGTCTGGTATTTGTCATCACCAGTTTATGGTGTTAGGTGTGTGTAGGTGAGGGATTGTATATGTCATAAGTCCTGTGTTTTTTTGCAGAAGAGGAGGGTGTTTGTGTTACCTTCCACGTCCTGCGAATGTTACTGCACTGTAGTGCGTAAATGGGTGAGGTAGGGGAAGCGTTATGTGTTTCCAGTCCTGTGAGTTGGTGATTATGAGGGTTGTCCTTGTTTTTAGTATGTTGAATAAGAGGGAGAAAGTGAGTATAGTGTCTTTGGTTGTGTTAGTGTATGTTTTGTTAACTTTGCCATGTGCGAGGTGTTGGTCTGTGTGTTTGAGTACGCACGTTAGAAGATTCTTAATGTGAGTCTTCTCAGACTTACCTGTCTGGTTTTACCATTTGTTAGTGGTTACCTCGAGTGAGGTCTCGGTCTGTGTGTTATGGGTGCGCACGTAAGAAGACCTTTGTTTTAAGTCTTCTCAGACTTGCCTGTCTGGTATTACCCATGAGTTGGTGGTTGCCACGTGTGAGGTGTCGGTCTGTGTGTTATGGGTGCGCACGTAAGAAGATCCTTACTAAGGCTTCTCGGACTTACCTGTCTGGTTTTACCCATGAGTGTTGGTTACTTGTGTGAAGTGTTGGCCTGTGCGTGGTGGGTGCGCACATTAGAAGACCTTTGTCAAGGCTTCTCAGACTTTTCTGTCTGGTTATACCTTTGGGTTAGTGGTACCTCGTGTGAGGTGTTGGTCTGCGTGTTATCAGTATGCACGTTAGAAGACTCCTAATGTGAGCCTTCTCAGACGTATGTCTGGTTGTACCCTTTAATAGGTTACTTGGTGAGAATGGTTGGTCTGTGCGTCATGGGAGCGCACGCGTAGAAATTTGTTTATCTTTTTATCATCTTGATTTGTTTGTCAGGGGATGCAATGTTACCCTTTTCAAGTTTTTACTTGAAGCTCATTGGTTTTGGGATGTGTGTCTTTCTATCTTCGCACAGTTTATTTATTTGGCCTCGTTGCATAATGTACTTTGTTTTTGCATTCTACTATCTTCACAATTTGCACAAAAGTACATTGTTTTTGCATGTTTATATTTTCACTAATTTGATGAGGGGGGGATGTGTTGTAATCTAGGAAGTTTATAATGCATCTACTCTCTGTTGCTGTCCTTGCCTTGCTGCTCAGTCTGTGTGATGTCATCGGAATGTTGAGTGTGTTTGAGTGGAAGCAAAGATCAGTTGGAGATGGGCTGAGCAGCAGGGAGGCTGCTCCTGGTGGGGCATCAATGGATATTAATCAAGGCCTAATCTGAGCTTGTTGTGGATCCTATCTAAAGAATAAAGCTAAGATCTTGGACCACATCTTATGGACTACCTGGCTTTCTTTAATTGCAACAAAGGGCGTGTAGAAACTTTAGGAATTTATAAAATTGAGTCTTGGGCATTGAGAACTCCTGTTGGAGTGGACGGAAAGACTTAAGATTCGCACCTCGCATAACATCTCTGAGGGTCGAGATTCCTATAGCATCCCAATGATGGAAGCCCGCCAGGCCAGCCAGTTGAGGCAAACCTCAGTTCGCCCACAACGGAGTCTCTTTTGTCAGTCTGCCCCACCATCCTATCTTCCGCAATGCCTGCTTCCACACTTGGAACACCATACCGATAGCTGACGGAAGGACTCGGCGCATCGGGGCGGAATAGAGAATAGTATGCATGGAGTGGTTTCCCATGAGGCTGCACTCCAGCAGGTAGGTCGGGTCTGAACGGTCCCCATAACACCACTCATTTAGTATAAGTATAAGTAAATGTAAGACAAGATATCCGATGTGGCTAGGCCGCCGCTGTATGTCGACTGAAAACAAGTACGTAGCGCCACTCGAGGAGTTTTACCGGCCCATAGGAATTGACTCAGGGCCGAGTTAACCTGGCGGAACCACGCAGGTGGGATACGGAACGGATAATTCTGCAGTTGGTACAATAACCTTGGTAAGGGAAGGGACCAGGTTTTAAGTTCATCTCAAACACGCATCCATACCGGGAGGATATTATGGTCCCATGAGACGTTTGCAGAGTCTGCTAGGAACACCCCCAAGTACTTCAAGCCGACTGTAGTCACCTGTATTGCAGAAGCCCAGGGACCAAGGATTATCTGTGGGCCCCTGGTCCACAGTGTAAATTTGTAGTGATTCATATAGAGGCCAGAGGTCTCCCCAAAGATCTCCATGATGCGGAGTAATCGGGGGCCAGTCCTTTAAACATCTGTGAGGAAGAAAAGAACGTCTTCGGCATAATGGGCTATACGGTCCAAGTGTCCATGTGCCCACTCAAATCCCGTAACCATGGCGTCCATTCTCACCCATGCCGCCAAGGGTTCCATGGCCAAGGCAAAAAGGAACGGCGACAGCGGGCACCCCGGTCAAGTCCCCCTGCCCACCTGGAATGTGGTCGAGACCGACCCAGTGATGTAGACGGATGCTGTAATCTCGGTATACAGTAGCTCCAGGTATGATAGGAACTGCGTGCCCAGGTTTAGTCGGTCAAGGAGTGCAAATAGATATGGCCAGCTGAGAGAATCAAAGGCACGGTCCATGTCCGCAAGGAGGAGCGCGCCAGACACATTAAGCCTCTGAAAGGCATCTACGGCAATATGTGCACGACGAATGTTGTGCCGCGTTGCACGGTGGGGCATAAAGCCCGCCTGGTCTGGGTGGACCACCTGGGTTATATAGGGGGAGAGTCTATTGGCAAAGGCTTTGGCCAGTATTTTGGCTTCTAGGTTGAGTAGCGAAATAGGGCGATATGACGTGTGCTGATTGGGGGGGGGGGGGGTTAGGACCCGGCGCTTTACGTTGAGCCCGTGTAGGGCCACCCCCAGTTCCTCCACCGTGAGAGGGCAATCCAGGCAATCTCAGGCCGCAGTAGGGAAGCGTTGAGGCGTAAGAGAATCTATGAAGTGGTGGATCTGCTCTCCCGCTCGTACTTCGTGCGGGGCGTTGTGTTGCATAATAGCGATGGCCTGGGGGTCACGCAGAGGGCCACCATCAGGGCCTACCACCGCAGGGAGAGTCAGGGGGTGTATAGCTTCCTGGCACAGCCGATGAAGCAATTTGCTGGATTTGTCCCCCCATTGATATATTCTAATACGGGTCGCCAGCCACACCAGACGCGCCTCCTCCAGTAAGAGATCAGCATGCATCTGTCTCGCGAGAGTCAGCTGACGGCACGCCCTGCTCCCCCCTACTGGCCTGTTCCAGGGTAACCAAGCAGGCCTCGGACCTCAACAATTCTTTTTCCAGGCCAGGCGCGCGTCAGAGCAATATGAAATGTCCACACCACGTATAGTGGACTTCAGGGCTTCCCAGAGAGGCTCAGCTACCTCCACAGACCCCACGTTTAGCTCCAGGTATTGGGCTAAGGCTTGGTCTAGATGATCTCTACTGTTCATCTTGAAGGTTCCAGGTAGAAATGCGCCATCTAAAGGGCGGCCGCGTAGGGCCAAGATGTAGCTTTAGGGCGACAGGGGATTGGTCCGAAAGGCCTCTCGGAAGGATATCTACCTCAGATACTCTGCCCATAGCTCCTAGGGACGAATAAATAATCCAGGCGGGAGAAGGATTCGTGGACAGAAGAAAAGTAAGTATAGCCCTGTTCCACACCATGCATCAAGCGCCACGTATCTGACCAGCCCATTCCCGCCACCAAAGAACTAAGTTTAGTGACCGATCAGGTCATAGGTAGGCCCCCCTGTCTCCAGCGGTCTTGGATCACATTCATGACATCATTCCAATCACCCCCAACGACCGTTACGCCAGGGGGTATCTCCAGCCAAAGGGCTAGGAGATGTTCTGTCAGAGACCAGGAAAGCGGGTGAGGAGCATACACGCAGCCCAAAACCACCTGTTCCCCAAAAATGGACCCTTGAATGACAATGTATCTACCCTGCGTATCCACCCAGGATTTGGAGTTTACGCAAGGAATGCGCTTATGAATAAGGATACCCACTCCTCTGGAGGCCCTAGTAAAGCCGGAATGGAAGACTTGCGCAAACCCATAGCGGAGAAGACAAGGGGTCTTTGAGCCTAATAAATGTATTTCCTGTAACATCAATATGTCTGCGCCGTCGCGCTTGGCTTGTCGGACAATGGCACCACATTTAATTTTATCAGGTGCTCACCGCACATTCCAGCTGAGTATACAGAGTCCGCCTTTCTTAGGTTGTGGGCACGGCTTTGGGTGAGATATGTATAGGTGTCATACAGGCTAGGTGCGTCCTCCGGAGTGACCGGCATGGGACCCGGTACCGCAGTGGCACCTAGGCAGCAGGGGCATAGAGCCCATAGGCAGTAGAGTAATATGAGCATGGCTCAGAAAACGGTGAGTGATCAGTGCACAGATACAAAGCATAACAATAGAGAAACAATATGCAAATACAAAATGCAACCCCCCCACCCACAAACAACCCTCCACCCCCCACCCCAATACCTCAGAACCATTAAAGTATCTATCGCGGTGAGTAGGATATGAGGACCCCTCGACCTCTACGCCAATGGATCCCCAAGAGCCAATCCGGAACTGTGGACCCGTCCCTGGACCACTGAGGGTCAAACATAGGTTGAGCCCAGTCCAAGGCCCATTAAAGATAATATTGTAAGACAAAATCTGAAAAAGTTCAGCAGCAATATAAACTCAAAGTCTCAGGCCGACATGTATAAGTGAGTTCAATCCATGCTCCCAGGCGGTAAAGCTGGGCCAGGATGCATCACATGGAACAAAGCTAAGTCACAGGAGGGGGATCCCCCCATAGGTATAGGGTGGCCTCAGAGAAGCAGCCCCAGCGCCACCAGCAGGATAATGCCAAAGTACTCACGATGCTGTGTGTCCTGATCTGGAAGTTCTGCAAGTGCCGCCATCGGACTGTGAGCGGCGACGGGATCGGATTCTCCTGGATGATTTATTCTTGGGTTTAGTAGATGTGAGCGTTGGATCCCCAGAGGAGGAGTCTGAGTCCAATCTGGAGGGTAGATAAGGGGCGCAACTTCACGGTCTCATCCGTCCAGGCAAACACCTCCTCTGGAGAATCAAAGAATAATGTGCGGGCCTGATAGATCACTCTCAATCTGGCAGGGTACAGGAGGGCGTACTGTATCTGTAGGCCACGGAGACGTGCCTTGGCTGCCACAAAAGATTGTCGTTATTGTTGGACCAGTCTTGTGTAATCTGGGAAAATGAGAATGCGGGCATTGTTAAAGTGTAGGGGCTCCTTGAGGCGGGCCTGTTTCAGGATAGTGTCTGTCATGGTAATTTAGGATCTTCGCAATAATGGGACGCGGCTGGGCACCTGGAGGACGTTTCTGTAGAAGGGCCCGGATGAAACAATTGAACATGGAGTCAGGCGGCAGCCAGCTAGTCAGCCATGTAGTTAAGAATTGTTCTGTGTTGCCACCTTCGCAGCTTTTGGGAAAGCCACAAAGTGGCGATTGCTTCGCCGAGCCCTCCCTTCTGTATCCTCAACGCGCGAGGCCAAGGTTCTAGATATCATTTCAAGGGACGCAACCTTTTTCTTTAAAGTAGTTACAGAGTCCTCAACTTCGGAGACTCTGGTCTCGGCAACTGTGACGCGCTCCGCCACATTTCGGAGATCTTGGCGGAGAAGTAGGACTTCCGAACCCACCTCACCTATCTTGGTCTCGAGGGTTATCCTGCACTGTGTTATTGCCGCCAGAATTGTTGCATTGTCTGGTGGTCCGCCCTGGGCGCCCCCCTGGTCCTCCGCCTGCGTGGTCGTCCAGTATAGCAGTCAATCTTGGGCTGTCTCGCTGTGTTCACCTGCAATTTATCTCTCGTCATGGTGCTTGCCAGACGGTCGTAGGAGAAATGAAGAACCGAGGGTTCAATCCAATCTAGTATATACTGCCCGATATGGCAGGCAGGTCTGAGGTGCAATCCGGGTAGTATCTGCTTCAGGTGGGGCCCAGGCCCAGGCCCAGGCCCAGGCCCAGGCCCATTTATCTTCAAGCACAGGGGAGACGGTTGGAAACCCGGCCGCTCACAAGCCACAGCGAGGCAATCACCACCACCCTTCACACCTCAGCATCAGTGGGACCGCACTGGGGCCCCGCGTGTCCACAACCCACAGGGCCACAGGAAGGAGGGCGTCGGGCCGAGCAAGCGGACCTGCAGGCCAGAGCACCCGGCAGCCGGAGTGTCAATCCCCAATCGCAGCTGCAGCCCCACTAGCAGATCAACAGCACACGGCAGCCTCCGTAGTAGCTCCCGCACAGCACCACTGCGGTCCGACACGACCGCCGATGGATGCAGAAGCGGAGCTGAGTCAACAGGATGGAGGGTACCCACTGTGTCACCCACGTGGCCGTCCGTCCACATGGTACCCGTGCTGAACCCAGGTTCTCCCAAGCGGTGTCCCCCCGTCCACCAGATGATGATGGAGTCCAGGCTCGGGGGTCAGTCCACCGCCCCACACCAATGACAATGTGGCCGCTGCGGGACAGGGCAGCCCTCAGGGTGGCAAGAAGGAGAACGGGGGTGGCGATCCGGAGGCAGGCCCCCGCCCGACGTCCCAAGGAAACGGCACAATGCTCGCCACCAGCGAGGCGGCAACACTACAACGGAACCAGTTAGCAGGGGGGGATGGGGGGGATGGGGGGGCGGTATATAACACCCGATCGCACCACCCACCGTCCCGCTGCAGCCAAGTCTCCCGCCGACGGCCTGTATGCGTCAGTGGAGCCGGGGCCTCGCGTAGACTCCGGACGAGCTCTGAGCAGAGTGACGTCACCAGGAGCCCTCCTCCAGCCCCGCTGCCGGAACAGTCAGCGTCGCGCCTGGACGATCTTCACCCCAGAGCGTATGATAATGACCGCAGTTGTCGTCGCAGGATCAGCCAGAAGTTCGGGAATGCTGCTGACACCGTAGCGATATGTTATCTCTGAGGGATAAATTCAGGATTATGCAAATGGGCTCGGCAGAGCTCGCCTACTCTGGGACCACCATGATGGCTCGCTAGGCCACGCCCCCGAAAATACTACTTTTATTTGTATTCAAGAAACCCCTATTCACAGGTTTGAGAGAATCTTGGCTGCAATTAGAACCTTTGGAATAAAGAAGCAAGTTATCAGTTTTGCACCATAAGTAACTATATCAAGGGAAATTAAAAAAAAAATATCGGGAAATTAATGCTTTAATTAGAGATCTATTAAGGCTGCCCACGATACAAAGGCAAAGAGAAATTAATAGACTGAAACAAGTACGGAAAAGGAAAATGGTATCGGATCGTAGAAGGGTCGAAGACTCAAATTGGTTTAGACTTCGAGAGGTGGCTCTTTCTGGAGACACTAGGAAGTATTGGGCACTGATAGCAAAATTTTGTGATGGGAGAGAGAAGTCAAAACCTATTTTGATCCCAGAAGCTGAACGGTCTACGTATATTTCCCAGTTGTATGCCTTAAATTCCGCAATTGGGCAGAATCAAGAAGTTAGCTCTGCCCAGACCATGGGGAGCGATTATGGTGCACCATCATGCTCAGAAATAGAGGCCTACATTAAAGGGGCAAGATACTATAGTGCGATGGGCCCAGATGATGTACCTACAGCCATAATAAAACAGGATGGCGAAGAGTGGGCGAAATTTTTGCATCCGCTGTTTGTCCATTGTTATACCCATGGTGATATCCCACAATCCTAGAAGGGAAGTATAATTGTTCCACTATACAACAAGCATTGAAAATGCAATAGGTCTTGCCTTTGATTAAGTTAAAGCCATTTGCTTTGCTAATGGTACTGTATAGCAAAGCAAATGGCTTTAACTTAATCAAAGGCGAGATCTATTGCATTTTCAAAGCTGGTTGTTATCATGCTTTTAAGCCTTAAAAAATTAATTCCCCTTGTGACATCAAACTGATTCCTCCTAAATGCCCAATGGTAGCCCCATCACTGATCATTTATTTCCCGCCCCTTGTGCCCAAGGAGTACCATCCATTGTGATGTCACACAAATGGGCTTGTTTAACATCCAACCAATCACCCCTGTCTCGCAACGCACCTGGCTATCTGGTTTCGTCGGATGTGCCTCACGAAGCCGTGGCTCATGTCCAGCCATCCCCCAGGGCCAGTCTTTTCCAATCCGCCGAGCTCCTCCCCCTCTTCCATGATCCGCCCTTGTCGGACAGTCGTGGCCTAAATTCACACAAAGACCAAGTGTCCCCAGCCCGCGTGCAGTTTCTCTGGAGAAGCAGGGTTGTGCGGGGGCGGAACGTCAGCATGCTGAGTGGCAGCACAAACTGTACCGCTAACAATTAGCAGATGGCGCTGGCCACCACTCCGTCAGCGAGCCTTAACCGTAGCTTCCTGAAACACTATACCGCTCGTGTCTAAATAAAGAAGAGCGTTGTGGTTAACAAAAAGATAAGACAAGACATGTCTGTACCCTGCTCCGGACAGCCATTTTGTGATATTTCAGCTTTACTGGCTGGGTCTCAGTGACACGCAAGAATCGAGAATTAATAATAGCATTTAACTGTGGACAATGGTAAAACCATCAAAGTGGATACAAGTTATGATTCAACAAAGAATTTTCAATCTCATGTTTTTTGCAAACTCCTTCGCTGTACCGAAAAAAACGCAGAGCCTTTTCGCGGAGTTTCAAATCATTCAATTTCATCGAGGTACTCCTGTTCTCTATATAATCAGCACATTTAGAAGAAACCCACCGCAACAGCTTCTCTCTGACATGGATATGGCTGATCACGGCGTCTTCCGGAGTTTTTGATGCTTTGTAGTTTTGGGGTCCGGCAGCCAATCAGCTTTGTCAACTTTTTGTGGGTCAAGCCTCGTTCTTGTAGTCTATCCACCAATCCGATTCAAGCAATCAGTGTGCCTACCGAGTGAGACTTGTAACGCAGACGTGCAGTGTTCGTAACCTACAGAGCCACAGACAGGGACATGGCAACCAGGGTATGAGTAAAACGCGAACGGGAATTGGAGGATGATGAGGAAGGTGAGTGTTCCTCGGCAAGGAAAAATGGCAATAACACGTTAAACGCACATGAATCTGCAGGGTAGTAGAAACTGAGCTGTGTCACAGGGTTATCCCTATTTGGGCTGGTGGCCTCAACCAGTGACCTATACAGCATGTCATAAGCAACACAATTAACATATTCAATGCATTCGCATCTTGGGCGGTTATGACGTCAAGTCATGTTCAATGGCTGCCTGCAGTTGGTGTTTTAACTGTATTAGAACTTTATTTGTTACCACCAGATTTTTGGGCAAGGAATGAGCGCGATTTTGACAAGCTGTGACCAGCGGGACAGAAGTTTGACATAACTGCATACACGAAGCGGCATTTTCGTTGCCATGACAATGAACGCTTCGCAAGATGGCGTCGGACTATCCACTGTCCGTATGTACATGCGCATGCTGTTAGCTTTGGACAAATGGCGAGAGCAGCCATCTTTGTCCATCCCTACGCGTGCATGTAAGCCTTTGAGAGAATGGATTACAAAAGGCACTCGCATGGCGAGAGCGGCGCATGCGCTATCGCCAGGCGAGACCTAAAATGGGTCCAAAAGATTCCCCTGCCAGTTTTAGACAGAACTCTCTCCTGGATGCAACTGGGAAACTATTTGCAAGGAGCAGCCTCACTCATCTGCAAGATTGGGCATTCGGGAATGATTTTATTCCCTTAGAACAAATAGGATTTCTCAAACATAGTGGCACCTTGGATAATATCACTGTCTTGCAAACCTTTACCGAAAAATACCCAGTGAGTCGGGGAATGCCGTTATATGCAGTTTTGATAGATTTCTCTACAGCATTCGACAGGGTTGATCGAGGAGACTGTGGAGAAAATTGGTCACATGGGGATACCAGGGAATCTTTTACGATTAGTTATTGCTCTCCATATCTCCACTTGGACACAGGTCTTATTAGGGGGAACACTAGGCCTCTCAAGAAAAATAATAACTAATAATGGTTTGAAGCAGGGGTGCCTTTTGGCCCCTTTACTTTTTTCTATTTATATTAATGATTTGGCAAGAAGAGTGGGGGTCAGTAAAGGGGGTCCACCTAAGTTAGGAAATTTAAAGCTGAGTTGTTTGCTATATGCAGATGACGCCATAATACTGGATTTAACCCCAATCGGACTACAAAGTCGAGTTGATCAGGTATAGAGAAGAGTATTATATAAAAATCAACATTTTAAAGAGTAAAGTCATGATTTTTAGTTATCAAGGAAGTAAGGTCAGAAAAAACTTGCATTGGTTTTTGGGAAAAGAGAAACTGGAAGTAGTAAAGTTTTACCCATATCTAGGAAAAATATTCACAAATAGGTGCTCCGCTAGCAAACATATGGACCACTGTAAAGGCAAAGCAATCTCACAAGCCTTTGCAATTAACCGTATATATTTACACTGCGGGAACAGACACTTCTCACATATTATATCAGTCTATAAAATAAAGATACCACCCACACTGAGTTATGCCAGCAAAACAATAGACGCACAAGAGTGGGATAAATTTGAGAAAGTGGAAGGGCAGATCTGGCGCCAAATATGTAATTTGAACCGCGCTGCCTCTATTGTAGCGCTTAGGCTTGAATTTGGTTTACTCTCTACTTACGTGCTATCGATGGCTGCGTGTTTAAGATGGAGCAATGCATTATTAAATGGCTCAGAGAATTTGCTACGGGCAGCATTATACAGAGAATTTTTTGTCAATATGAAAGAAAAGAGTGCTCTTTTTAGGAATTATTTAAAAGTATCAACAATGTTTGGCTTAGATAAGGATGGGGCGGTGGACCTCTGTAAAAGGGCTCTGAAAATAAGAATTAAGAAAACAATCTATGGGGTTTCTTGTGAAAGAGACATTAAAATATGTGCAGAGAATAACAATAAAGACTGTATTGTGGGGAGTAGTATTTGCAAAAAACCCCAACCTTATGTTTTATGGAATCTCAAACATGGAGTACGTAGGGTGATTCTGCTGCCTAGATTGAACCTATTTCCACTAAGAATTGTAACAGGAGCTTTGGAAGGTATTGTTAGACATGAAAGATTAATGTAATTTCTGTATACAGGACCTAAATCATGTCCTATTTGTTTGTCCCATATTACAAACAGTACGTCGTAGATACCCAAGGAATTGTTTTTAAAGTATAATATTGCCACAGCAGAACAGGCCCGGAATTGTCTGCTGGCACCCCCATCTGAACTCATGTGTTTTAATTTTTCTGTGCTTTTTTAAACAATTTTTAAATATATATTAGAGCAGTACTGTTTGATTTACTATGTAAGCTCTGAGCACTTGCACTTTTTATCCCTAAGGTTACGGAACAAAGGAGGCTGATTTACTATGTACGCATCTGAGCACACGCACTTTTCTAACCTCTTTTGCTGCTATTTTAGGAGTCCAGTAGGCGGAAGTACTATGTACACATTGAGCACTTGCACCCTTACTAATCCTTTATTTGCTGCTAATTAGCGTGTATTTCATGCTGAAAATGGTCTGGTAAAGTGTTTAAAAAAATATTAAGATGTATTTTTATGTGGAACTCTTCGGAGTTCCAAATCATAATAAATACATTGAATTTAATTGAATCCAACCAGACTCAAAAGCTTTTTATCTCCTTTTGGGGGGTAGGATGGTTACCCAGGGCTATCAGCCAGTTCATTTACATAACCCTAGTTGGATTGTTACCCACTATCACCTCTGTCTGATCTCCATTAACTTTTAAGATGCTAGCTGCCATCCAGTCCACTACATCAGTGTTTCCCAAACTGTGGTCCGCGGACCCCCAGGGGTCCCTGACACATTCTTAGGGGATCTGCAGGCAGAAGTTTTGAAAGCACTGCAAAGTATCTTGTTTAATTAGCAGTTTCCAAAGAACAATAAAAGTGTCAAGATAACACGAGTGATTAATGTCCCTGGTGGAGAGAGATGAGAGTTTTGTCCAGTGGCAGCTTTGACTTATCTAATGTAGCGCAGAAGGTTAAAATGCCTACTGCAAAGAACGTGTACAATGCATTTTAAAAAACAGTATTTTATATGCATAGGTCAGTGGGTTACTGCTTTTGTCAGAGAGATTCTTTTGTTACTGTTCAGTTCATAAGTGACAATCGTAATCTAGCACAGTGACCTATAAACTGTCATCAAACAGCTGCTTGCAAACTGCAAGGTACAAGTTAGTGACTTATGTTTTTTCCCAGTCTTTCATTATCCTGATGCTGCTAAAAAGGTTTATTTGGGTGGAAATACATTTTTATTGTTAAAGTCAATGCTAACGACTGTGTTATGTTCTGAATCCTGTGTTTGTGCTTCTCCAGACCAAGCACTCTTTAAAAATGCCTACCAGTATGAATGACATGTGAATTCTTCACCTTGTAGTCCCGTTTGCCTTATGTAACATTTTCTATACACTGATTTACACGCATGATTCACTGTCTCTATATGTGTGTGATGTAAAGTGCTCAGACATCCTACAATGGTATGAGAGATGCTATATAAAATGAAATACAGGTGACAGAGGGGCTATGGGGAGATGAGAAGAACAAGTTACTTACCTTCGGTAACGATGTATCTGTAAGAAACATCAGTTAGTTAGATTCCTCACCTTAGAATATCCCCAGGTGTCAAACTGGATCCGGAAGATTTTTGTAGCAATACCCCTTGCGCGTCGCTAGGCGTCGTCTGCGGCTCCGCGTCCGTTGTTGGCGTCGTGCACCGGAATGACGTCGGAGTACTTAGACGCCGCCCTCGCGCGCTGACGTCAGTTCTTGTACATAGCTTTCCACGCCAGGAACGCAGAGCCATGCAAGAGACCGACACTGGTGCCAAAAAATCTAGGGCCCTGAAAAGGATAGCCTTAACCCTAGATGTCAGTTCGCAGAACGGGGAGGATGGGTGGGTCAGTGAGGAATCTAACTAACTAATGTTTCTTACAGATACATCGTTACCGAAGGTAAGTAACTTGTTCATCTGAAAGAAACACGTTCGTTAGATTCCTCACCTTAGAATAGATACCCAAACAATACCAACGCCGGTGGTGGGTCTGCGAACCAAGATCACACCAGAAAGTCCTGGAGGACAGAACGGCCAAAGAAGCCATCCCTCCGGACTTGGCTGTCTAGGCAATAATGCCTGGCAAAAGTGTGCAGCGAAGCCCACGTCGCCGCCTGACAGATGTCCTGCAAAGGGACTCCACGTCCCAAAGCAGTAGTAGCCGCTGTGGCCCGAGTAGAATGGGCTCGCAGCCCAACAGGAGGGTCCTTTTTCTCCAAGGAATAACAGGTTTTTATACACAAAACGACCCACCGGGAGATGGTCCGTTTGTGCACAGCTTTCCCCTTCTTAGCACCCACATAGCCAACGAAAAGCTGGTCGTCCACCCGGAACTGTTTCGTGCGGTCCAAATTAAAGGAGAGCGCACGTTTTGGGTCCAGACGGTGGAGCCGCTCTTCCTCTTTGGAAGGATGCGGAGGCGGAAAGAAGGTGGGCAAGGTGACAGATTGCCCAAGATGAAAGGGGGTCACCACTTTCGGTAGAAAGGAAGGACGAGGCCGAAGGACAACCTTGTCCGGATGAACAAATAGAAAAGGAGGCTTGGACAATAGAGCCTGGAGCTCACTCACCCGTCTAGCCGAGGTGATGGCTACCAGGAAAGCAGTCTTAAGAGTCAGAAGACGAAGAGGACAATTGTGAAGAGGCTCAAAGGGAGCGCACATCAGAAATGTTAAGACAAGATTCAAGTCCCACTGAGGCATTACGAAAGGGACAGGAGGGAACGTGTGAGTAATGCCTTTAAGAAAGCGTGAAAGTACGGGGGACTTGAAAAGAGAAGGCTGATCAGGAAGCCTTAAGAAGGCAGAGATGGCAGCAAGATAACCTTTCAAGGTGCCCAAGGCAGAGCCCTGCTGGGCCAAAGAAAGAAGAAAGAGGAGAACCTCAGAAAGAGGGGCGGAAAGGGGATCCACAGCCTTTGCTGTGCACCATGCCACAAATTTGTTCCACCGGCATGCGTATACCGTCTTTGTGGAGGGACTCCTGGCTGCCAGAATGATATCACAGACTTCAGGAGGCAAGTCAAATGGCATCAACTGCCGCCGCTCAATCTCCACGCATGGAGGTGGAGGCTGGACAGGTTCGGGTGGAGGACCGTCCCCTGCTGCTGCGACAGAAGATCCTCCCGAAGGGGCAGACGTATCAGAGATCGGTCAACATACTGAGTAGCTCGGGATACCAGTACCTTCGTGCCCAATCTGGAGCCACCAAGATGACTTGGGCCCGGTCGTGCCTGATCTTCTTCAGCACTCTGGGCAGAAGTGGTATAGGCGGAAAGGCGTACAACAGACCACAACTCCACTCGCGACGAAAAGCGTAGCCGAGCGAGTGCCGCCTTGGAAATTCCAACGTGCAGAACTGCTGACATTGCGCGTTCTCGTCGGTGGCAAATAGATCTAACCAAGGCTCTCCCCACTGCTGAAAGAGACCTTGCGCTGCTGGAGCAGAGTTTTCTGTTTGAAAATTCGCTGGTTTTTGAAGCTCTGGCATGTCTATTGGTCATATTAATTTTATTAATTATTAATAATTAATTATTTGTCTTGTGCAAGTGTGTTTATATTAATCAATCCGTTTGTCCTAATAAGAGAGAGTTACACGTGGGTGCGCATAAATGTGCTGTTTAACAATAACGTGCGTGTTTTCATGTTTAAACGTTGCTATGTGCTGTTTATTTTTGAGCACAAAACGCTTTCCGAATTAATGCTTTTCTATGTTGCAAGTGCTAGATAGATGCATACACATAAGGGTATTAGTGGGGTTAACACTGTTTAATCACTATGCTGTGGTAACGTTGTTTTTGTTTCTTTTAATTAAGATGGTCTATTGTGGCCTATGGCGGCCTAGTTAAAGATGGCCGATTTTGTAAGCCTGGCCTCGATTTGAGAATAGAAAACTGTGATGGAAGAGAGCCCTGCTGTATATGGTCCTGAAGTCAGCTGACCACAGTCCTTGCTTGCCTTGTGAAATTTTCCGTGAGGACATCAGCAGCCGGAGTAATCTTCGAGTGAAATGGAACGTCCTTGGCAGCCTTGGGAAAACAAAGGAGCCTTAGAGAAAGACTCTGAGCATTGGTCTCATTGCCGAGGAGAAGTAGAACTAACAGATACATTTGTGATTCTTGGTTCCTGTTCCGTAGTCTTTATTTTGTGATTTTTCCTGAGCGGAGATTTTCGAATGTAGCAATGTTACATCCTTTCCTTCTCGCTCTGCTCAGCGGTCCAGCGGACATTACAACTTTTCTTTGTATCTTTCTTTTGTTCGATTCAGTATAAGAATTGTTAGCCTAGAGAGGGTCTTGCCACTTGCCATTTGCCTTTGCCGCGTACCGAATCTGCGCTGCTGAGGATTGATGCTGAAGGGACTTCGTCTTGAGAGACTTTACCGAGAGACTTGTCCTGACCCGTTCTGACATTTAGCTAGAATAGGTAACTATGAGAAAAATGATTTATGCGGCTTGATTTTCATTTGACTAATTTTAGATAAAACAATATAACTTGAACATGGTGTTGGATATTATTTCTTGTCAATTATTGTGTATTATATTTTGATTATTGACGTATAGGTTGTATAGATTATGTTTATGGACAGTCTCAATAACCAGATCTTATCGACCTGATATTGATGCAGGGTGACTAGGAGTTTTCTTTCCACAGGTTTATTATTGCTGGTAGAGTATATCAGCGTATGTTTAGTGAAATGGGCCCTAGCGTATGATGAATGTATGTGCGTGTAACTGTGAGATTACTCTATCTGTGGTAGTGGGAATATTATACACACCCTGATCTCTATCAATTTCCTGGTAGCAGAGTAGGATGGTTATTGATGATTGTCTTGATCTGATAAGATTGCATGTACATTAGCTTATTGATTATTGATTATTGGTTGATGTTGGTATATGTACTAATACTATATGTTGGAGTCGTAATGTTGAGTTATATGTAGTGCTTCTGGAACTCCGGAGCTGGTAGCAGTTCCGTAGTAGGGCAGAGGGAAGTATATGCTGCTCTCGGGAAAGACGGAATTGTAAGGAATAACGTGTGACAATTGAAGTTGCGCGTCACATTGTCTGGGTTCGGAATCAGTGACATCGTCGTATGTTACTATTAGATATTTCTGGTATATAAGGAGTGTGTATGATAGTGAAGGTTATCTGTAAAACTCTGGTCTTAAGTCCCAGGGATCCGTAAGAATTACCGTTAAAGCTTATCGCGGGAGAAGTAATAGGTATTCTCTGAGCTTGTTTGAGAAACTGAACAGAGGAAAGCTGTTTAGTTGATGTATGTTATAATTCTGTAGTGGAGCAGATTATTGTCTGTTCTTGGGAAGCAGGATTCTGTGCGTATGTACTATATTTCCTTGTATGAATGTGCGTGAATGTTCGTACATTTAGTTGATTGTAAAACTCTTTGGACAAGTCCTAGAGGAAACAGTTAATGAATGTATGTTAGAAGGGCAGAGTAGAGGGAAGTGCTACTGTGTCAATGAAAGATTTCTTGTGAAATAGATTCTTTTTTACTATTCTGTGGTTAGCGAAGCAGACAATGGAGATGTTTTTATGTTGTAACTAATAGATTTTGTAGAAATTTTGACACGAAGTCTACTGAAAAGATTTTGTAAAGGAGGGGTAGACGAGTGACAGAAGACAGGAGACAAGCGACTGCAGCGACTGTTGACGTCAGAAAGACCGCGCTCTGATTGGATAGTAGATCAGAATAGTGCTCGCGCTAGGATTGGTGCGTTAGTGTGAGCCGCGCAAGGATTGGAAGAGCTATTTAGTGACGTAGACGCTCCAGGATTGGTGCGTTAGTGTGAGTCGCGCTGCTATTGGTTGAAAATTCGTATTGTATATTTATAATACGGAAAGAGTAGAGAGTTTTGGTAAACGCTAAAATGTATTACCAAGAAGAGAAAAAGAAGAAAACATTTTTTGGTAAAATTAAAAAGTGGTTTAACAAGGATAAAGATGTTAAAACGAGAGAGGGTGAGTTGTTACCTCCACCGAAAACACCTGCATCCTTCATGGCTGCAAGACATGGGTTTCATACCTGTATATGGTTGGAGAATTGGGTTAGGTATACTAAAGAAGATGGTGTTCTAGCATTTCCAGAACATGGTTCATTTAATCTGGCCGTGTTGAGAAATTTACGGGAAAAGATGTTATGTCTAGACCCGAAACCGAGACCTACACAGTTCGAGGCTTTAGTGGAATGGGAAGAGGAAGTACATGAGCGAGAAAAACAGAGATCTGGAGGGTACTACAGATACATGTTTGGGAGGAGACATGATCTTGAGACTCATCATGATCGAATGAAAAGGTGGCGAGATGTTAGTATGTCAGAGGGATTATATCCGATGAGAACAGTTGAAGGAGGAGCAGAAAGGGTGCCTGAGTCAGAAATGAGAAAATATGGAGTTAATGAGTATGAGGATGAGGTCTTGAATGACATGATTTACAAGAGACCACCTCCATATAGACCAGAACCGGATAAGAGTACACCAGTTGTTTCTCCGATAAGAGATACAGTTTGTGTTAGTGAGACAGAAAATGAGACACCTGAGGTAAGAAGTGATCATTACCTTGATGAGAATGCCAGACAATTAGCCAGAACTACAACAGAGTTGACTGAGAAGATTAGGGAGTTAACGAAGAATCTAGAAGCTGTTACGGTGCCTGTAACTATAGGTCCGGTTATGCCTGTGTTTGACAAACAGAGGACAGGTGAAAATGGATTGGTGATTCCATATGTTGGGAATAATTTGACAAATTCAGTTGGTCCTTCAGGAGATTCAGGCAAAAGAGCAGAAAGAAGTGACCTGAGACAATCAAGACATGACACATGTAGTGAAATATTAGATGCTAGTGAAGCTAGTTGTTCAGGGATGCCAATTTTAGAACCGCAGAAGAGAGTGGTTCCAGTGAGAAAAACTGCTGAAATAACAGTGGAAGATTTGAATGATTGGATGAAAGTTCTACAGAAAAGGGATAAAGATTCACAAGTAATTGACGTGGCTAGGTTACGTGTAGAGCTAGAAGAGCTTGTTACAGGAACAGTTCCAACAGAAATTCTGAAGAGTCATCATGATGGTGAACTAATGTTCATGTGTAAAAACATTACCTGGAGAGCAAGAAATACACATGACAGGCTAAGAGCAATAGCGAATGAGCAGGGAGTTGACATTGATAAAGTGAAAGCTTTACAAAAAACTTACAGGATGGATTTTACAGAGAATGATATTGAGAATTTGAATGCTACTGGTAGAACAGGACAGATTAAGGAAATGGTAGCATTATTGCGAAGATGGGGTGATGTAGAAAAGTGGAAGGATAGGTGGTATAAGAAAAGAGATGAAGCTGAAGATAGAACAACTTATTCAGCATTTCCAGTGAGAGAAAAAGAGAAACCAGTGGATAATGATCCTATGAGAGAAATACCTGGAGGAGGATATGTACATGTTCCATGGACCAGACAGGATATTTTATCATTCACGAATGATTTCCCTCGATTGAGAGAAAAGCCCGTCGAGTGGTATAGGCAGGTAGATAGGTTTGTGAAATTGTCAAAAGTGCTGTGGGTTGACCTGAATAGTCTGTTTGATATAATTGTTCCAGCAGACTTGTGGACTGAGTGTAAAATAGTTGTGAGTTGGCCTACTGAGGAATATCCAAGAGACCCAAGAACAGGGGCACCAGATCCAGAGGTAATGAGAAAGTATGATCAGGTGATGGTATACCTGAAGAGTAAAGTTCCTGCAAAAGAGACAGACTGGGTAAAGATAGATCGAACACAACAGGAAGCGAAAGAATCAGTTCATGCTTTTTACGAGAGGCTGATACTAGCATTTAAACAATTCAGTGGAGATGAACACCTGGGTGACAAAGATTTGAGTCATTTTGTATACAGATTTGTATATGGCCTTAGACCTGAAATTGGTGAGAGAATTCGTGAACATACAGTGGATTGGCAGAGTAAGAAAGTAGATGAGATTCTGAGACATGCGAAATACTTCAGTGATGAAATTGAAGCGAAACAAAGAAAGCTGAAAGAGAAAGCAATGTGGGCACAAGTGAAAGTTGCGGAAAGACAGGAAGCACAGTTAGTGGAACAGGCGAATAATCCAGGAAATAATGCAGGGAATAGACCTAGATATGCAGGGAAAGGAAAAGGAAGTCTTGAGGAAGCGAAAAAAAGGTTTCCTTGTCACAACTGTGGCCAATTGGGGCATTGGAGATCGGAGTGTCCTAATCCACCATTAGTGAGTAATGAGAATAAATCCTTAAATCAACAGGTGCAGAATGAAGGAAATAATCAACAGCAGCAACAACAGAAAGTTGTGAGACAGCAGAGTCAAGAGCCAAAACCGCCCTTGCCGCAGAATAAAGGGTTACAAAAGTATAATCAGGATTCAGGATTCTACAATGATGAACAGGTAAACAAACCGAGACGTTCAAACAAGGTACAACAGTACTTGTTAAAGAGTGAAGGGAGTGAATCTGAGGGTGATTATTGACGGTGCCGAGGAGAGGAAGAAGAGTGCATACTTGGTGCAACTCTAGAAATAGACCAGGCAGGACCATTTGTGGATGGAAAAATAAATGAGGAGAGTGTTACTTTTTTGGTAGACACAGGTGCGACAAGATCAACTGTCAGGTCAACAGATGTTAGAAATCTTCCTCTCTCGGATGAAGCAATCCAAGTAGTTGGTGTAGCCAATACGCAAATCAGAACACGTCTTACTGAACCAGTAAGAGTACAGATAGGGAAATTTTCAGACATGCACAGATTTATTGTCTGTGACACGAGTCCAGTGAACCTGTTAGGTAGGGACTTGTTGTGCAAGATGAACTGCACAATTTTTTGTACACCGGATGGAATAGCCTTTGAGACACCAGATGAGGATGTTTTGTACCGAGTGACTCTAGAGAATAGAGAAAGTGAGTTAATTGGTGCATTTGCTGTGTTTAATCCGGAGGATTTGCCTCGAGAGCTGAGAGACACAGTGAAAAGGACAGTTTGGGATTTTACTGGAGAGGATGTGGGATTGATGAATAATGTAGATCCAGTGAAAATTGCAGTAAAAGAGGGGATTACATATCCTAACATTCCTCAATACAAAATGACACCAGAAATAATTGAAGGAATAACTCCTATAATTGAGAAAATGATTCAGCAGGGAGTTCTGAGAGAACTACTGAGTAGTCCGTGTAATTCACCGATAATGGGACTGAAAAAGCCTAATGGGAAATTTAGAATCGTACAGGATTTGAGAAAAGTTAATCAAATTGTGGTGGCATGTTGTCCTATCGTGCCAAATCCATCAGTGATTCTGTATCAAATTCCACATGATGCTGAGTGGTATACAGTAATTGATTTGTGTCATGCGTTCTTTTCAATTCCATTACATCATGATAGCCAGCCGATTTTTGCATTTAGGTTTGGCCAGCGTATCTTAGCATGGTGTCGAATCCCACAGGGGTATACGGAGAGTCCTTCGATATTTAATCAGTTATTGAAGAAATCGTTGGAGAGTTTGATCATGCCTGAGAGCTCAGTACTAGTGCAATACATTGATGACCTACTTGTGGCATCAAAGACACGTGAAGCTTGTGAAGTAGATACCATAGCTTTACTGAATCATCTGGCAGATGGAGGGTTAAAGGTATCTCCAGCCAAATTGCAATTTTGCAAGAAAGAGGTGCATTATCTTGGACACAATATTGAAAAGGGTCTGAGAAAAGTGACGGATGACAGGATCAGAATAATCAGAGAAATGAAAGCCCCAAAAACCCAAAGAGAAGTGAGAATGTTCCTGGGTATGGTGGGTTATTGTCGTCAGTGGATAATTAATTTTTCGTTGATAGCAAAGCCACTGATTAAACTGACAAAAAGTGAGATGACAGATCCATTGGATCTAGATGCGGAACAAATGGCAGCATTTGAAGAGCTCAAAAGTAAAATGTGTGAGGCTCCAGCTTTGGGTATGCCTGACTACGAAAAAGAATTTGAGCTGTACTGCAGTGAGAGAAATGGATGTGCACTTTCAGTGTTAATTCAGAAACATGGATTACTGAGAAGGCCTATTGCGTACTTCTCATCGACACTTGACCCTGTAGCTGTGGGTTTACCAGGTTGTCTGAAATCTGTGGCTGCAACATGTAGGAGTCTGGAACAAAGTGAGGGAATCATAATGGGATATCCTGTAAGGGTATTCGTGCCTCACAATGTGGCAATTCTTTTGACAAGAAGCAGAACTCAGTACATGTCACATAGTCGGTTGACTAAATATGAAAAAGTGATTCTGGGAGCATCAAATGTGACTCTTGAAAGATGTGTGAATGTGAATCCAGCGACACTCTTGCCGGATATTGAAAATGTGGGTGTGAAAATGGAAGATGATCATGATTGTTTGGATGTGCTTGAGTACTGTACAAAACCGAGACCAGACATAAGGGATCTTCCCTTGCATGAGAGTGATCATGTGTTGTTTGTGGATGGTTCATGCCTGAGAAATGATGATGGTGTGTTATGTGCAGCATATGCGGTGTGCAAAGTTTCAGAGGTCATGGAGGCATCACCATTGAAAGGAGTGAAATCTGCACAAGTTGCTGAATTGATAGCATTGACAAAAGCTTGTGAAATTGGGAAAGACTTGAGGACGACTGTGTTGACTGATAGTCAGTATGGATTTGGAGTTGTGCATGATTTTGGCCAGCTTTGGCTACAAAGAGGTTTCTTGACATCGAGTGGAACTCCGATAAAGAATGCTGAAATGATTGGTAAATTGCTTGAGGCGATACAGCTGCCTAAAGAGTTAGCAGTTGTAAAATGTGCTGCCCATGGACCAGGAGAAGATTTTATCACGGTTGGAAACCGTTACGCCAATGATGTTGCGCAATACTGTGCCAAAACAAATCAGTCCATAAATCGGGACCGAGAGGGGGAAATGTCTTTTCTCTCTGTGATGTTTACTAATGTCTTAGAAACCTGGGATGAAGTGAAACAGTTGCAAGATGAGGCAGGAGAGGAAGAGAAAAAAGATTGGATTAAGGCAGGATGTGCTCCAAGAGAAACAGACCATGTTTGGGTCTACAGAGATGGCAGACCAGTAATGCCTAACTCCATTTTGTCGTCAATGGCAAGAATGTATCATGGCCAGGGACATTTGGGGAGGGATGCGATGGTTAGGTCATTTAAACAGACCTGGTACAATGCAAAGTTCAGGACAATTGCAGAAAGCATCTGTCAAAGGTGTTTGGTTTGTCAGCAATTTAACACTGGGAAAAAGACAGTGGTGAGTCTGGGAACAATAGGCAGAGAAGGAGGTCCTTTTACAAGAATGCAGATTGATTTTATTGAAATGCCCCAAGTAAACAGACTGAGGTATGTTCTAGTGGTAGTCTGTTTGTTTTCAAGGTGGGTGGAAGCTTACCCGACTAGAAGAAATGATGGAATAACAGTAGCAAAGTTACTGTTAAGGGAGTTGATTCCTAGGTACGGGTTTCCAGTAACAGTTGAGTCTGATAGAGGTGGACACTTTCAAAATGAACTAATGGGTTTGATTTGTGAAGCATTGAAAATACAGCAGAAGCTACATTGTGCATACCGACCAGAGGCTTCTGGTGTGGTTGAGCAGATTAATGGCACAATAAAGAACAGGATTGGAAAGATGTGCTTAGCCACTGGCATGAAATGGCCAGATGTTTTACCTCTAGTGCAGATGACTATTAGATCTATTCCAGATAGAACTACTGGTTTGAGTCCGCACGAGATAATCATGGGACGTGCAATGCGCCATGCATTCGTGCCTGTCAATAAGTTGGTGACAATAACTGATGACATGATTTTGGATTACTGTAAAGGCCTGGCTGACGCAGTTCATTCTGTGTTTCACCAGGTTGGAGAAGAAGCTACCACACTTGAGAAGAAGCAAGCCCATGATCTGAGTCCAGGAGACTGGGTGAGGATTAAAGTACACAGAAGAAGAAATTGCTTGGTTCCAAGGTGGGGAAGGCCAAGACAAGTTATTCTGACTACGACGACTGCAGTAAAGTGTGCTGGAGTGAGACACTGGGTACATGCAAGTCATACTCTGGGAGTTCCAAACCCAAAAGAAGGGACTGGTAAAGAGTATTTTGAAGAGTCAGATTCCAGTGATGATGAAGATACAGAATCAGTGGGGAAAGAAGTAGGAAAAGCTTCGAATGAACCACTGCGAGTATCAGAGAAGAGATCAGATTCTGTAAGAGAGCCTGAAGTTTCAAAAAGCAGTGAAGGAAAAAGAAAAGAAAAGAGAAATTTCACAGAGACTACTCCTGAATCAGAAGAGGAGGAGATCGAAGAACCACTTGAGATTATACTTGAAGAAGTAGGGTCAGAAGAAGATAGAGAGGGACAGATTGCGGAAGACCCCCGAGGAGGTGTAGGGAACATTCTTGATGAGCTAGGTGAAGGGACAAGTAGACAGCAAGAAGATTGCGTGTCGGAGACTCGAGGAGGGACAAAAGTAGGGAAATCTCAAACAGTGGTGAAAGAATCTGTGGAAAAGAAGAAAGCTGCTAGAAAACGAAAACAAGAGGCACTTGAAGCAGAATTGGATGATGAGAATGAACAAACAGAGGGTCGAGTTCTGAGAAAGAGAACTTGGATTGGAGAAAGAAGTAATAAAGAAATAAAGCCGTAAAAGGTGATAAAAGGAGATCGTTGGCCTAACAACAGAGTTAAGAGGCTGAGATACAAAATAATAAGAGCAAGTACATCAAAAGCTGAACAAGTGAATGAAGTATCGAGTCAAAGTTCAAAAGCTGAAGGAGAAGAATCAAAGGAGTCAAAAGAACCAGTAGAAATAAAAAGAGTAAGAAGACCCAACCAAAAGTACAGATCACCGGAATGGTCTTATGTGGCACTGTCTGAAGAAGGAAAAGAAGAAACAGTGACTCGAGATAATCCGGAAGAGATCTTGAGAGAAGTGGTTGAGGAAGATACTGGTGAAATTCTAAAAGTACTCTTGACTGACATTGGAGAAGAGTCGAGTACTGAGGATTTTGATGTTGGAGATCTAATACAATTTGATGTTGAAGAAATTGAAGTGAAGAATGACAAGTATCCAAACTGAATAAAGGAAGGATTCACTTGGATTAAGTGAACGAAAGGATCATTTGGAAAAACTGAAAAGCTGAAGAATTGCTGAAGAATTTAAGAGTTCCAACAGTAGTGGAGTAGTAGAGGCTAAACTAAAGTAGTAAAATGGCTAACATAGAGGATAATAGAAATAGATGTGCCTTCTTTAAAAGGTGGTGTAGAATGTGCTGCTGCTGTACTGGATTATTAATGCTTCTATGGGGTGTTTTAGTTTTATTAGTTACTTTTAAAGTAGAGTTTGAGATGCATACAGAGAATGTGACAAATGTAGAGAAGAATTCGCAAAAAGTAGTTCCAATTAGAATTAGTAATACTTACATACACAAAGATAGGTCAATTAATAATTTTTCTAGTAATGTTTTTTCAAAATTGTTATATGAATATGTGAAAACAATGGAAGTAAGGGATTGCTACGTTTGTATGCAATTACCTGCATCCGTTTCAGAGGGTGTTACTTATCATCATTTACCAGCTACATATGGTATTTCTTGTAGTATTTTAAGTAGTGTTTTTTATTTGTTAGGGAAAGTAGATTATAAGATGTCTAACAGAGATAGTATTTTTGGGCACTTGCCAATGAACAAAGAGCTGAATCCAGCTAAAGAAGCTAACACTTTTGGTGAAATTTTTATTGAAGAAAAAGGATTAACATTAGATTAAATTTTTAAGAATAATTTAACTTGCAGTTTGAAAGGAGAGGTGAAAGCTTTCCTGGATATGGTAGAAGAAAGGAGATTGAACATGAAGGAGAAAGCAGGAAAATATAAAGTGAGTGAGACAATTTGGGACATTGAGATGGGAAAAGAGTTGAAGAATGGGGCTAGTCCAACTTTAGCTTTAGATGCACCACAGAAGGGTAAACTTTGCATTACAAGAAGGAAATCCCAATATGATACATATTTTGTTGGGACTAGTGAGTGCCATGATACATACTTCATTGCAACAGGTTGGGGTTTTAGAGGTGGAGAAGATACAATTTTTCCAGGAGTATAATATGTTTGTGGGAACAAGGCTTATTACAAGTTGCCTGACCATTGGTATGGCACGTGTTATGTGGGCCTGGTTTTTCCAAAGATTTTTCATATAGATAAAATAAAAGATGTAGAACATATTAATTTACTAATGCGTTTTAAGAGAGAAACTTGGTCTGAAATAGTGGGTGACATTTTTGGAGTTTTGATTCCAGCAGTGGGAATTTCTTTGAATGCTTATGGAATTCGGAAACTGTCCACAGTGGTTGATCGCTTATTGACAAATACCGCTGGAGGGTTTCTTTTGGTGAATACGGAATTAAGTGCCGTACGTGCCATGTCTATGCAAAATCGACTTGCCCTTGATATTCTATTGGCCAAGGAGGGTGGAGTCTGTGGAATGCTAAAAGTTCAACATTGTTGCACTTACATTCCAGACGAAAGCAAAGACCTGAAGGTCTATATCAAAAATATTACTGATTTGCATGAAGAATTAGTACCACTTGAAGCTGAGAATTTATGGACTAAAATAGCTAATAAAATGATAGCTGTTAAAGATTTTATTGCAAAAATAGGTAGTACTATTATAGGTAGAATATTGTTTCCTTTAACTTGTATAATTGTTGCTTTATTGATAATAAGATTGGTGTGTGTGTGTTGTAAAAACAGGGGAGGGAGAAAGAAATTGAATAAAGAGAAGAAAAATAAGAGGTTGAAAAGAGAACCTCAAGAAATTGAATTAGAAGAATTGAGGGAGAAATTGAGGGAGAGTGTTTATTTAGAGACAAAAAGGGATGATGAAAGAGTGACTGGTGTGTAATGTTGTGTAAGGGGAAAAAGACATTTCCGATTTCTCCTAAAATGGGACTAAATTTTCACTAATTTTTTTTTGGGTTTATTTGGTGATAAAATCACCAAAGGGGGGATTGCTGGAGCAGAGTTTTCTGTTTGAAAATTCGCTGGTTTTTGAAGCTCTGGCATGTCTATTTGTCATATTAATTTTATTAATTATTAATAATTAATTATTTGTCTTGTGCAAGTGTGTTTATATTAATCAATCCGTTTGTCCTAATAAGAGAGAGTTACACGTGGGTGCGCATAAATGTGCTGTTTAACAATAACATGCGTGTTTTCATGTTTAAACGTTGCTATGTGCTGTTTATTTTTGAGCACAAAACGCTTTCCGAATTAATGCTTTTCTATGTTGCAAGTGCTAGATAGATGCATACACATAAGGGTATTAGTGGGGTTAACACTGTTTAATCACTATGCTGTGGTAACGTTGTTTTTGTTTCTTTTAATTAAGATGGTCTATTGTGGCCTATGGCGGCCTAGTTAAAGATGGCCGATTTTGTAAGCCTGGCCTCGATTTGAGAATAGAAAACTGTGATGGAAGAGAGCCCTGCTGAATATGGTCCTGAAGTCAGCTGACCACAGTCCTTGCTTGCCTTGTGAAATTTTCCGTGAGGACATCAGCAGCCGGGGTAATCTTCGAGTGAAATGGAACGTCCTTGGCAGCCTTGGGAAAACAAAGGAGTCTTAGAGAAAGACTCTGAGCATTGGTCTCATTGCCGAGGAGAAGTAGAACTAACAGATACATTTGTGATTCTTGGTTCCTGTTCCGTAGTCTTTATTTTGTGATTTTTCCTGAGCGGAGATTTTCGAATGTAGCAATGTTACATCCTTTCCTTCTCGCTCTGCTCAGCGGTCCAGCGGACATTACAACTTTTCTTTGTATCTTTCTTTTGTTCGATTCAGTATAAGAATTGTTAGCCTAGAGAGGGTCTTGCCACTTGCCATTTGCCTTTGCCGCGTACCGAATCTGCGCTGCTGAGGATTGATGCTGAAGGGACTTCGTCTTGAGAGACTTTACCGAGAGACTTATCCTGACCCGTTCTGACATTTAGCTAGAATAGGTAACTATGAGAAAAATGATTTATGCTGCTTGATTTTCATTTGACTAATTTTAGATAAAGCAATATAACTTGAACATGGTGTTGGATATTATTTCTTGTCAATTATTGTGTATTATATTTTGATTATTGCCGTATAGGTTGTATAGATTATGTTTATGGACAGTCTCAATAACCAGAGCTTATCGACCTGATATTGATGCAGGGTGACTAGGAATTTTCTTTCCACAGGTTTATTATTGCTGGTAGAGTATATGAGCGTATGTTTAGTGAAATGGGCCCTAGCGTATGATGAATGTATGTGCGTGTAACTGTGAGATTACTCTATCTGTGGTAGTGGGAATATTATACACACCCTGATCTCTATCAGCGCCACCTCTGAGTTCAGACGCCATTCGTGATCCATCATGCACCAGCTGCTGAGTTCGTCTGCTCTGGCATTCAGAGAGCCCGCCAGATGTTGAACCACTAGGGTGATGCCCTGGTGTTCCAGCCATGTCCAGAGGCGCAGGGCCTCCTGACAAAGGGTCCACGACCCCACCCCGCCCTGTTTGTTGCAATACCACATGGCGGTGGTGTTGTCTGTGAACACCTGCACGACACTTCCCCGGACAGAGGGAAGGAAGGCTTTCAGTGCAAGTCAGATCGCTCTCAGCTCCAAGAAGTTGATGTGGAGGCGAGACTCCGCCGGAGACCAGAGTCCTCTCATCTCCGCCTCTCCCATATGGCCACCCCATCCCAGGAGGGACGCATCCGTCACTACAACATGCTCCGGTAGGGGTAGGGAGAGGCTCCTGCCCGTGACCCAATCGCGGTCCGTGAGCCACCACTGCAACTGCTGTGCAGCGCCCTCCGAGATCAAGACATGGTCGGACAGGTTGCCGTGATGCTGGGCCCACTGAAACTTCAGGTCCCACTGCAGAGCCCGCATGCGCCGCCTGGCGTGATGCACTAGTAGGATGCAGGAGGCCATCAGCCCCAGAAACCACAACACTAGCCTGACCGAAACCCAGGATAGAGGCCGAAAGATGGGAATCGGGGCCTGTATATCCCGGACCCGCTGTTCCGGTGGATAAACCCGGAACTGCGCCGAATCGAGAACCGCTCCGATGAAGAGGAGCTTCTGAGAGGGGCTCGGGTGTGACTTCGGCACGTTGATGGAAAACCCCAGCAAATGCAGGAGATCCGCCGTAGTCTGGAGGTGGGAGACGACAGCCTGGGGCGAGCCCGCCTTCAACAACCAGTCGTCGAGATAGGGGAAGACTGGAACCCCTGATCTGCGCAGATGAGCTGCGACCACCGCCATCACTTTCGTGAACACCCGAGGGGCACTGGTAAGGCCGAAGGGGAGCACGGTGAACTGAAAGTGCTCCTGACTCACCGTGAACCGCAGGTAACGCTGGTGGGCCGGCAGGACGGGGATGTGGAAATATGCGTCCTGCAAGTCCAACGCTACCATCCAGTCTCCAGGGTCGAGGGCAGCTAGAACCTGAGCCAAAGTCAACATTTTGAACCGTTCCTTCCGGAGGAAGACATTGACGTTCCTGAGGTCCAAGATAGGGCGTAGGCCCCCTTTGCCCTTCTTGGGAACCAGAAAGTAGTGGGAATAACAACCACGACCTACTTCTGGGCTCGGAACGCGCTCGACGGCCTCTTTGGCCAAGAGGGCCGAAACTTCCTCTTGCAGAAGATTCAAATGATCCTCCGAGATACGGTGGTGCTGCGGTGGCATGGCTGGAGGGGTCGTCTCGAAGGGGAGGGAGTAGCCCCTTCGGACGATTTGTAGCACTACCCTGTCCGAACTAATTGTATGCCAGTGGAGCAGGTGATGGCGAACCCTGCCTCCCACTGGCAAGGAATGGGCCTGAAAGCTCGGACTAGGAAGGCTTTGAGGCGGATGCTGCCGGGGTGGATGTGGACTGACCGCGTTGTCCTCCAGTCCCGCCTCGGCGGAAACCACGTCTGCGACCGCGTGCAGGCTGGTTCTGCGGCCGGTGGCTAGGCGGACGTGAGGAGGTGCCCCTTCCTTGGCCACGAAAGGAGCGATAAGCGTAAGTTTGTGGCCGCGGGGCCGAGAGGCCCAAGGACTTGGCCGCAGCCCGGGAGTCCTTGAAGCGAGCCAGCGCACTGTCCGCTTTCTCACCAAAAAGGCGAGTGCCATCAAAAGGCATGTCCATGAGAGTGCTCTGGACATCCCCTGAAAAGGACGTGAACCGCAGCCAGGCGTGACGTCGAAGCGCCACCGTGGTAGAAATCGCCCTACCCAGCGAGTCCGTAGTGTCAAGTCCACATCGGATTGCATGGCGCGCTGCATCTCTCCCATCGGCCAGAGCTGAGGAAAGCTGTGCCCGGGCCTCCTCCGGGCACAGGGGCAGCACGTCCTCCACCGTATCCCATAGAGAGTGGGAATAACGGTCCAAGAGACAGGCAGTGTTCAAAGACCGCAGGCCCAAACTGAGCGAGGAGAACAGCTTCTTACCGAACTGTTCCAGTCTCTTGGAATCCCGGTCCGGAGGATGTTAGCCCTCACAGCCACGGCAGGCAGCTCAAGCCCAAGGGCCGCGGCCGCCTTGCGCAGCCCACAGAAAAAGCTGCACCCTCCTCCGAAGCCACAGTCGGAGGAGAGATGAATCCAGTGTCCGGTGAGGTATCCAAACCACTGGCCTCCCCCAGTTCATCTGCCCAGTCCTGCGAAAGTTGGCCCTGAAGGGCCAAAGGGTCCACGGACCCCTCCCAGTCGCCCCCGTCATCCGATTCCTGGTAAACAGGAGGAATGATGGGAGTCGGACGATAGACAAAATGTGTCTCTAGCGGCGTCGGATGCGGCGTCGAGTGGCGCTGCACCGGCGTCGGGTCCGGACAGGGGCTGAACCGGGGATCGACGTCGACCGGAGTCGGCAGTGGCAACGGTGTCGACGCCAGCGGAGGAGGCGTGACGAGAACGACCGGCGTCGACGGGGGCCCAGGCGTCGGGGCCGGAGCCTCCAACGGCGCCGGGGCCGGAGCCACCGGCGCACAAGGTCGCCCAGTCGAGTCCACGGGGCCCGAAGGCGCGCCAGCGGGCGTAGACGGCAGGGCCAGGCTCCTCATGGCCGAGAGGAAGGCACTGACCTCCGCCGGCGTCGCGTCAGTCCCAGAGACCGGCGGGTATGGGGACGTGCGCGGCGCCTGCGGCTCCGGCGGAGCCGCGGGGGTGGAACCACCCTGACCCTCGGCCGAGTCGCGGGACCGGCGAGGGGAGTCCGAAGAGCGGTGTCGCCTCTTGGACTTCTTGGAGCGCTTCGACTTACCCGAAGACTTCGAGCCAGACGAGCGATGATGTCGAGTGCGGCTCCGCGACCGTTCCTTGGACCTCCTCCTGGACCGGGATCGAGAGGGGCGCGGAGCCGAGTGGCGAAGCCCGAGAAGCTTACGGGATCGCTCCCACCTAGCTTTCGAGGTCAGGGCCATACAATCTGAACACTACTCCGCGTCGTGGTCGAGCCCCAAACAGTACAGGCACCGGCGGTGATGATCGGTCACCGACATCAGTCGGTGACAGTCGTCGCAGGCCTTGAAACCAGGCATCCTACCGGCACCAGAGTCGAGAAAGTGACCAAAGAGTCAAAATATTTAGTCAAAAAATGACTAAAGGGGTAGCTCTCCCAAATCGGCGCTTACTGGCGCGGAAAAAAGAAGAACTGACGTCAGCACGCGAGGGCGGCGTCTAAGTACTCCGACGACGTCATTCCGGCGCACGACGCCAACGACGGACGCGGAGCCGCAGACGACGCCTAGCAACGCGCAAGGGGTATTGCTACAAAAATCTTCCGGATCCAGTCTGACGCCTGGGGATATTCTAAGGTGAGGAATTTAACTAACGTGTTTCTTTCAGATGCACTGTTGGAGGGGGATAGTGGGGGAATCATTGAAGACCCCCCAGAAAGATTGTCGTATTCTGGTGCATGGTCAGGTCTTCATTTACTATTCTTTAAAAGCTAATACAATTCAATATATAATGATAAATGTGTTGTAGACTGCACCATTGTTTCCTAAATGTTTTGGGGGTAGAGCCATCCAAAGCCCCCTTTGTAGTGGTCAGGCTCACTCACTGCACTTGGTGTGCACCGTATGGGGACTGGTCTGAAATCATTTGCCAGGGCTGCTTTGGATTTCCAGTCTGGCCCTGACAGGAGCAGGAGCCTCGTACTGCGAAATAAAACCAACCATCATTTCAGAGCAGTGCCCACAATTGCCCCACCAACTAGCCTTTTGATCAGTCTTGAGTGTGATACAGTGTCAAAGCTGGCACTTAGATCAAGTAAGATCAAAACTGCAGTGACAGCCCTCAACATCTGATTGCATAGATCCGACAACTGGGAACTTCCTGTCTTGGTATCAGTTCAATCTGACACCAGTTGTACTGTTGGTAGGGGTGAAAGGTTTTCACTTATTTTCATCAAATACGTCAGCAAAGTGTTTGTACAAAAGGGAGTTCAATTTCCTTTTCAACGGCAGCAGCAATGTCATGGCTTGAAACTAAAGGTTGCACAGGAGATTGCCATTTTGTTCTCGTTTGACTAGTATGAAAACAATGGGTAGAACAAAACTCTGATGGGAATGTGACTGTACCTCTTTCACAGTTGCTTTCTAGTTGTGACAAACTAACCAAGGCATATCAAAGATAAATCAATACTGGGGTGCATCAAGAACATTAAACATGAATGATTCTACATGTCGCCTTTCTCCAGAAAGGGCTATTTCTTGATTATTTATAATGATGGGTCCTGAAGATAAGGGAAATCTATCTTTGGCTACTATGGCCTCAGGTGTCTGTTTCTGTCCTAGTAACAGATGAAACATAAAAGCCATTTGAGTACCTACAAAATTCCCAGTAGCCACAGAGCCCATTATACATTAAACAGGCTCTGACTCGGTTTCAGAAATTACTGATACCATAGTCAAACCCAAGAGATTTTCTAGTCTTTCCTGGGATTTAGACAACAATTAAATGATTCTCCAATTTTGTTCAAGGCGGTTCCTTCATCCTGCCTGGAGCGGTTTAGTTTTCCTCCTCAGATTCACTTAAAGATTCTTTTCTAGACTCTCCCAACCCTTTGGGTTTGGAAGGACACTCTTTTTCAAAGTGACACTTTTTATCACATTATAGGCATAGACCAGTATGCCGGTGGAGTTCTTGATCTTCCTTAGAAAGGGGAGCTCTAGGCTACCACTCTCCATTGGTTCTACTGTGGAATCTATACTCAGTGCATTTAATGGCTTAATAGCATGAGCTCCGTCTAATCAATGTGGAGTCTTAGCTGTCTTTTTGTGATCTCTTTTTGTATTATTGAAACAATGACCTAGTCTTAAGGTAAAGTTTATCAGATCTGAACAATCCATTGGTTGAATTTCTTTGAGATATTGGTAGGAAAGAGCCACTCTTTTTTTCCTCTGGCCAATTGTTTCAGCGAAGAAACAGACTTAACTGGGATGAAATATAAATGAAGCCTGTGAGTGCCCGGATTCAATTTTAAAAGTTCCTTATCCGCCAATAAAATGGCTGCTCTTCTGTCACATAATTTTGTACATTCTACATAAATGTCAGATCATCTATAAAGAATAGGACTGTATTGGTTAACCAAAGGGACGACCAGTGAAGCGGCATCACCTGATAGACAGGATATTAAAAAAGCTAATCTAGACTGGGCATCTGGGAATACTGTGGGCCAACCCATGAAATGCAGCTGTGCTTGGGTAGGGAACACTTTTATTTTACTGGGCGCTCTTGTAAACCTCCCTGGGGTTGCCAACGGGGCCATGGAAAGAATTGTTACTGAGCTGTTTGTAGAAGCAGGAATGATCCTAAAGGTGAGAGTTTCAAATCTCCACTTGGGCTCTCAAATAATCCTTGTTGAACAGGTTTGGGAGAGAGAATTTGCATCTGTAGGACCTCATTGGCCAACTTTGCAGTTTTGGAATGAGTGGAAGCAACATCCTGTTGCAGGGCTGCCAACACTTTTAATACATAGTCCAATGAGGCCATATTGAGTTTGTGCCTCCTGTAAGGATAGTAAGTTCAATTTATTTTTTTGCTGTTTCAGCTCTCTTTTCACCTTTCTTGTTATTTCTTATGGGTGGAAGCCCCAAAAATGTATCTCATGTTTAAAATGTTTACTTCGTTCAGTATTTACTTTAATAGTTTGTTTCCCCCTCTCATGCCCCCCGTTTGTTTTGTTCTTTTGTTAATTTCTCTCCCTTTTGACTTTGTAAGTATCTCTCATATTCCCTTTTCCCTCTTCATTTTTCCTTTTTTGGCCTGTTCCCCATTTCATGTTGTTGCTATTATTTTTCTTTTTTGTTCTTTTTTTTTAAACAAATTTTATTAGGTTTTTTGACTTACATCATTCCATATGGTTACATATGTGTACAGTAGTTTTAATCATCAACAGCCAATTTTTTTCATAAAAATTGGTGCAATTGGTAAAGTTAGCTTCTAGTACAGCATTTGGAGCACGTTACAAGGTTTCATGTCTATATTTTGGCGATGGCAGATATTGTTTCAACCTATTTTAATAAGAAAAAATATGAACTAGAACTGTTATTATGCAGATACCCCCACTTCCCCCTGATGACCGGTGCAAAAGAAACACATGGTCAAGTAAAGACCTGCTTAGGTGAATTGTTCTCTCGTGTGGAATGGCAAAGGTTCCCATCTATTCAAGTTCATGGGATATTGGGCTTCAAGAGTGTAGTGGGAACCCTTCTATTTTATGGTTTCATATTTGACTGTATGAGGGAGAGGGGAATGTGGTTAGAACAGCAGTAAGTGGTCAGGTCATATTTAACGTGGGCAGAGCTGTCAATGTATTGAAGTGATCTGTCTTTAGATGTTGAATGTGTCTGAAACTTTGAAAGACTCTAGTAATAAGTCCCAGCTCATTGCTATAGATTTCTTCCATAGGCCCCTGTGTTCTTCCCCACGAAGAGCATCACTTTCTGGCAGTCCCCAATGTTCGACTTCTTCTGTCCATGTCAGTATCCTAGAAGGAGAAGCGGATTTCCATCTCCTAGTGATGTTACGCTAAGCTAAGAGCCAAACCTGCGAACTTAGCCTGAACTTCCTGACCCTTTCTCGGTGGGTAAAGGCCCAGAAGACAAGTTTCTGTTGAATGCCACCCAGTTTCCCTTACCAATTCCCACAGGGTGGTTGTGACTTGGTTCCAATATTTGAGTACGGTAGAGCAGGTCACGATCATATGAAGCAGATCTACATCCTACTCAAGGTATCTAGGACATGCCGCTGTAGTGTTCGGGAAGATGGAATGTAACCTGTGCGGTGTGAGGTTTGCATGTTGCGTTATCTTATATTGAATGCATTTAAGTCGTGTGTTGCAGGATACTCGCTTGGGGCATTGTAGTATGGTCTTCCACTCTTTGTCTGAGAGCTTTATATTGATTTCGCTTTACCAATTGCAACGCACTGGTTAGAGAGGTGAAGGTTGGCGAGCACGGAGCCTGGGCAAAACCAACGGCTCAGGTGTCTGCCAGTCCCCTTCAGGTATAAGTGTATTAGTTCATTAGTGTCGGGTTCGGTCCCGTTTGGTGCAGAGTGTCACTTAATATTTTGTACCAGACTGGCATGTACTATAAAAAGTGCCCCGGTGAGCCCCTGCTCATGCATAAAGTCTGCGTGTGTAAGTAATGTTCCATCCCTGAAGAGTGCTCCTAGTTCCGATACACCAGCCTGTGTCCACAGCATGAGCATCTGCTGTGTTAGTGTGCCCGTGCAGGTGGGAAGACCGAGAAGCGGTATATTGGTGGTATAAGCAGTGGTGTGTGCAGTTTATTTCAGAGCCTGTTTCCAGTGAGTGCAGTCTTGAGTAACATTGGGGTTGATGGCGGGAATGTTGCCCCTGGACATATTCATTTATGTAGTTTACCCTGGTCGATCATCTGGGGTAAGTAAGCTATTTCATGCAAGTTTCGTCCCGCCAACCAATATGAAAGCCATTGTAATTGCCCTGCCAGGCAATATGCACAAGTCAGGTGCACCATTCCCTCCAGTATCCGATGGAAGCTGTAGTTTCGCTAAGCTGAGGCGGCAACGACCCACACTCCACATTAAATCGACTAGTAGTGTGTTTAATGCCCGAAAATTGAGCTAGGATTCAACAGTGAAAAAGTAAAGGATTTGCAGAAGCATCACCTTTTTAGAGATAGCCAGACAGCCCGCGACCGAAAGAAATGAATGGATGTCCAAAAAGCGACCTGGGAACACAGCAAGCCTATTCCCTTCTGTAAATTCCCATAGAGTAAGTTGCGTGGGTCTTTGAATATTTGTATCCCCAGATATCGGAAAGTGCAGAGGCAATATTTATCTCATGTTCTCCAAAGGGGATAGCTTGACACTGGAAATCGCCCCTAAACGGGAATGCATGCCATTTCCCAAAATGAATGGCAAGTTCCGTGAAGGATTCAAACTGAGCAAAGGTACAAGCTACTGTATGCAAGTTCTCCCGTAGGTCTTTAGAGTAGATTATGTCGTCCGCTTATAGTGATAGTGCATGTATCGTGTGGTTAAAAGGGATAGCCCAGTCTACTGAGTCAGCGCACAGACGATATGCGAGGGGATAAATAACTAGTACAAATACCATGGGCGAGAGGCAGGCATCCTTGCCTCTTTGCACATTATAGTCCTGCGGTATGTGGGCCCCAGAGCGTACCCGGGCTTTTGGAGAACTGTATAATAGCTTGATCCACTGAATAAACTTAGTGGGGACCCCAAACCTCTACAGATTGACCATCATGCAATCCCAACGTGTCAAAGGCCTGGCGAAGATCTAATGATAAGCACCCTGCACCGAGAAGAGTCTATGGTAAGGCAGACATGATATGGCAGAGACTGTGTATGTTTAATGATGTGCTCCGCGCAGGAACAAAACCTCATTGATCAGAGTGTATTAATTTCGGTAGAAGAGGAAGAAGGCAACTGGTTAGTATTTTTCTGAGTATTTTGTATTACGTGTTAAGTAATGAGAGTGCTCTGTATGAGGAGAGGTCATTATGATTCCTGACGGGTTTCGGCAGTGAGATTACTGGGGCTTGCACCGTGGTGGCATGCAGAGATCCTGCCAGCAGAGATTCTCCATATAGCTTCTCTAGCTGAGGAGCCAGATGCGGAGTGAAGGCAGCATAGAATTCCAGAGGTATGCGGTCAAGGCCTGGGGTCTTATTAGGAAGTTCTCTAATTGCCATTCTTATTTCAGCAGCTGTTATCAGAGCAGCGAGTGACTTATTTGCGTCCGCATCTACTTGGAGTAAGCGGACTATATCTAGGAAGTTTTCGATCACCTGTGAGTCTACTGGTTGTAGGGCAGAGTAAGGAGTTTTAGAGTACTCATAGAAGGCCTCGTTAATTTTGTTGTGAGTAGTTACTCGAGTTTGCAGCGGGGTAATGATCACCAGTATCGGTGTGGGTGCAATACTAATCAAACGTGCTAACAGTGTACCCAGTCTGTCTGACGCGGTATGAACTTCTGTGCATATGCTCGAAAATCTATGGCCCGCAGTTGCTCAAGGAGTTCCGCATATTTTATGCGGGCAACTTGGAGATCTTTCACACTATCTGCGCCACATCACTCTCGACCGTACCCAAGGCCCCCTCCACACGACTAAAGTCTTGACTGTTTTACGCGTGCCCACTATTGAGCCAATCACTGTTCCCTGTATGACTACTTTGAATGCTTCCCATTCTGTCATTATGGAGATGGCTGTGTCTGCATTTTCTGTGAAATAATTGTCTATTGTTGCTGACATGGTGGCACGAAAAACACTGTCTTCTAGGAGCAGGGGATCAAGTCTCCACATCCCAGGGAGAAGGTTACTTCCAATGAGTTATGATTGGACAATGTTTTACCAATATAAATCCCATTTGGGTAATATGCATGAGCAGCGACGGACTGCAGAATACGCAATCTATTTGTCTATGCAATTCATGGGTCAGTGAGTAACAGGAGTATTCTTGCATACCTACATTTCAGCTACGCTATGGGTCTCTCAGTGACCATCCTCGAGAACAGGTTTGTAGGGCTCTAGCATGGCAGATTGAGGTCACGCCCGGGAGTACGGGATGGGATCAGTCCAGTGTAATATCCAATACTGCATTGAAGTCACTGCCCAATATACAGGGGTAGAGGTTCAGGCTGCTAGTAACGCTCCCACCAGGGTGTGAAATGCATCTTGTTCTGTATTCGGGGCGTATGAACTCCCGAGCACTAGTGGCTTGCCATCCTATGTGCCGCAAATTACAGCATACCCGCCATTTATGTTTATAAGTGTCTCTTGTGCAATGAACGCGACCCCTACCCTGATCCAGCTCGCAGATCCCCGCACAAACTCAGATAGCTGTACCAAATAACTGCTTCCTCCATTTCTTTTGAAGTTTAGTGGCTCTGTACTAGATAAGTGTGTCTCTTGTAAAAATACTACATCTGCTTTGCGTCTAGCTAATTGTGCATGGATTCGATGTTTGTGAATTGATCCCATCCCACGAATATTCCAAGTGGTGTAGTTATATTGGTGAGTTGTCGCCATATGTAATTTCTATTTGTGTTTTGATATCTGTGCATTCGCCTTGGATAGGTCTATTATAACGGAGTGAAAAGCATAGAACGCCCTTCATTAACCCCCACAAACTTCCCAATACTAGGTCCAACTGTAGAACATTGTTCGACCAAACATATTTTGCTACATAACCATTTAGTTGCAGAATGTGCAGTTGTCAATGGGGCCACGAAGGCATTAACAGTTAGTGGGGACACCCAGGAAGTCCTAAGTTATTTGCCCAGGTGGAGTGCTTAGCCGTTCCAGGGCCCAGCCCACCCCAACATCCGCAATGAAGTGATCCAACAGTGGTTGCTCCCAATGGTTGCACGTCTACCCCATTTGCGTCTCTTCGTAATTGTATGCTATATGGACTTTATAGACTTTTACCCTGAGCCAGGGATTGTATCCCTGTACATCACTCGGGCAACCCACACACTTTGCAGCATAGAAAAGTAAGTGGCATTCTATGTTTTTTAACATCTCTCCAAATCATTCAAATTACAATCGGCCCATTCAGTAATTCAGCTGTCTTACCATCGATTTAGCACAGAGAAGAGGGTAATATGCAGTCTTATCTAGTACTCTTACTTAATCATGACCTTCTTAGTGTTCAGGTCAATAAATCATTTGCGGCCTGTGGTGCCATAGATGGGAAGAGTGGTTGACTATTGCCAGATTCCGACTGAATTGTGTCGACCGATGAGGATTTCACGTTGTTGCTGCTTTGTGCGTCGGGCCTTGGTTTGTCGTCTGTGTCATCTGCTCTGCAGGGCACTGGAGATCCACACTTTTTCAGTCTGTTCTTTCCTCCAGGGGGCTAGGTTGAGCAGAGTTGCTGTGTTGGTACTCACTTTGTCTGCAAGCTTCTTGTGGTCTGCTCTTATTAGGGTGACCTCAGTAGTGAAGAACCCTAGTTGTTCCTTTAATATTATATCCAGTTTATCTGGAGGAGGGCTCCTCCAGAGAGTGTAATTTATTCTATGGCTCACAGGATGGGTGCCCGCATCAGTATGTGGTGCCCCTCTGGGTCTCCCACATCAGCTTCCCTTCCTTTGGTCCGTCCCATGGCCTTGTATGTAGTTTCACCAAGGTGGGATATTGAGGCCCACTCCGTTGTGTGAGGTATACATTACTTGCTTGTATGCTCTGTGAGGATTCTTCCATCCCCACTATGTCAGACAGGCCTTGTATTGTGTCTGCCAGTTCTGTCGAATCACCCCCTAAGAAAGCCGTAATTGTAGAGGATTGTGTGCCTTCATATTATGCCGTTCGTGGCCAGTAAGAGTGACGGGTAACACGAGCCAGACCAAGTCTGGCCTCAATCAGGAGAGGGCCTCTCTCAGTATTGTGTGCGCACCGCTTAACTGGTATTTTAAATGCTGCCTTGGTGCCCCCCTCACGTATCCACAGACTCAGATCCTCACAACCATAGGGGGGAACAAACTCTCTGGTGGTGCAGGGGAGCTGGGTGAGTCATGTAGGGAAGTCCAATGGTCAGGTCCCATGTATTTACTATACCCTCTTTTCACCCCAGGTGGCTCGCACAGCTACTGCAGTGCTTGATCCTTCCACCTGCGAGAACATATTGTGCGGGGCCCCGAGAGCCGCCACCCACCAGATCCCTTAGGTCGACTGACCCACATCTACAAGGTATATCTGGTTGGGCCTCCGTGCCGCAGGGACAGTGTCAGACGTTCAATGTAGAGGCCGCAGCGCAGCTTCCCGTTAAATTTTGGGCCATTTCCGCAGGCCCCAAGCACTCTTCAGAAGCGATACAGACAGCAGCTTGCGCAGTCTCACCTTCGTTCCGGGCGTCGATCTTCGTTGTGTGGTGGCGGAGGGCGTCATCTAGTTATTCTCCAGCCTGATCACTATCAGGCCACTCCGGCTGTCCCTCACAGCACAGCATAGTCATCTTTCAGTTTCAGTTAGGCTGGGGGCAGTTATCGTGGTCTTTCACTCTATTGCCTCAGCTCCCAACAGGCCATGCACGTTCACAGCAACCACTGCGGAAGAGAGGATATGCCATTAGCCGTCAAGACCGTAGGTTTAGGGGCTGTGTCGTTCCCAAGCTGTAATGAGACACTGGATCCAGATTAGAGCACTCTCCTAACATCTGGTGTGCTTCTAGCTTGGGAGGTCAGGCGGGTGGGACATTGGGAGTATCAATGCTGTAGGAAGGCTATGCTCCGGTCCGGGAGCTACTCTTTCAGGAGACCGCCATCTTCGGTGGTTGGCCACACACACCCTTTTTTGTTAGGTCTCGCTGAGTCAGCGCGCATGCGCTGCTCAGAGAGACTTTAGTAGGTGAGTTTTCAAAGTGCTGCTGTCTGGCGACAAGCTTGCGTTCACGCGAGCGTGCACGCGCGAACCGCCAGCCTTCAGCACCATCTGTCTTTCCTCTCCCTTGCTCCCTGCCTCCGCCCCTCCCCCACCGCGTCTCGAGGGAATTCGCGCTTACAAGCGCTTTCACTTTTGCCGTCTTGTATATCGAGCTGCCCTTCTGTACCTCTCTCTGCCCCCTGTATCCCTCGTTACACTCTGTTCCCACATCTACCCGTGTGCCTACTTGTGTGTATCTATGGACCCCTGCTGGCTTCTCTGCACTATTATCCGACACCTTGTAGATCACGGCCTTTCCTGCATGTGCCTACTCTCCACTCTGTGCTCACACACTACCACTTCCTCCTATGTGTCACCAACTCTGCCCTCACTGTTCCACCCAGGACGGCAGTCTCCTCAGGGTTCCCTCCACATGTTATCAGGCAGACATGAGTCTTTCTCCTTTAGAATATTGTCTGTTTAAGATGTTATTTTGGTACTGTAAGTGCGCTCATGTCCCCCAATGGCACACCCGAAATAGTACATAGCAAATGCTGAAAGGTACAGGATATATCAGATAACAAAATCACTACTTCTTGTAGTAGTAGTGTAGAAATTGAAACTTGGATGTTAGAGAGCCTGAGAATAAATGCAGATATATGTTTATTTATTTTTGTAGGTCTTGCTCAACTGCTTAGCCATCTGCAGATCATATTGTTGCAAATTCTTTAAAATATACGTAGAGTAGGCTTTAGCTCCACCCGCAGAAATATTACTCTTTGAGCTCATGCGATTGGCTGTCTGATGTATTATTTCATCTTCTATAAAGTGCTTTCACTGGAATGCATGAGAGACTATTTGGTCTAAAAAGCTTCTGTGATGGAGGACCTGGCATAATATAGTATGGTGTTATTTCTTTTTTGATTCTTTGTTAAGAATGCTGGATATCCTTCTGCCATCAAGCCAGAACTAATTATTTCTTACTTTCACTTAAATAGGGAAACACCAAAAACCCTCCTATTATTTTTTATTATGTGTCCCCCTCCTCCTCCTTTATTTCTGATTCAGCTACCTCCTCTCTGCTTCTCTTCAATCCCTTTTGAAAAAGGAAAACAAATTCATACACACCTTCCTTTTATTGCTGTTTTTAGGCCTGACTTTTGAGACGGCTTTATCCGTCTCACCAGACTATTGTTTATAAAAACAAGCATTGGTATAGCCAATAGGTCTTGCCTATTGGCAATAATATAAAACAATAACAAAAAACGTATAAGATCCCGAAGGCGAGACCTATTGGCTATGCCAATGCTGGTTTCAAACCAGTCATGTGGCTGCTATTTATTTAAAGTGTGTAGTGGGCGCCCTTTACTATAACAGAAGGTATAAGCAAAACTAAAACAAGCATGGTCAATGCTTATAGATCTGGTTTTAAGGAATTTTGAATGATACTGTGAAGTATTACATAAAGATAGCATGAGGATAGATATATGTGTGAGGCAGGGCTTTAAGTAGGATGAAAAAACTGGGGGGTCTCTCAGAGGGGCGTGGCCAATGTAATTAAGGGCGTAGCTTAAAAACACGTTAGCTAAAAATCTGTGCTTAGAATAGTGAGTCGCCTGACTTGTATTTTGCTGTTTCTATCATTGCATCCAGATATATGATACAAGTAACATCATATCATCAACAAGCCAGGACTTTTGGCTTTGTAAATGGTTTTTAGTTGCATAAGATAAATAAGCAGCAACTATGGCTTGTATATAATATTGAAAAAGCTTCCACTTAAAGCTCTGGTGACACCACCACAACTTTGCTGTTTCCAAAAGAGAAAGGAAATCCAGAGTGAAATTGACTCTCTTTAATGGATTTCCCTTCCCCTACAAGGCTCACCTGGCGTGACGTCATGCCGTAACTTCTCCACTAGTGAGAAGTGAGCAGTGTGAGCACGCGCACATCAATGTGCCTGCTGTCACTGCAGTCTGGAATAAGCATTTGCAATGCAATAGGTCTCGCATTGACGCGAGTTTGCGCTATTGACATTGCAAATAACAATGCCTTTTATTTTTGTTTTCTTTTTAGAAACCTAAATAAAAGGCATTGTTATTTACAATGCCAATAGCTTAAACTCGCGTAACTGCGAGACCTATTGCATTGCAAATGCTTGTTTTACTTACAAAAGATGATCCCAAACCACATGTTTTCTTTTGTCCTTGCTATTTTCTGTTGTCCTAATCCTTTCCTACTACTTTTTTTTTTTCGAGACATTTGATTTTTGTGTCACATTTTTTAATACTGATGAATTAGTATTGAGGTGACACCAACATGGAAATTCCAATGTTCCATCAAGTATGAGTGTTACAGAGTGAACATTATCTTAATCTTCTTAGGTTCATAACCACCAAGCCCCTCTTATATGGTACCGCGTTTATTAAATGTGCTCTGTGTGCTGATATAGCCATGTCAAACCCTGCTCCTCATTAGAGTAGCTTTATCAGAATATTTAGACATTTCTTGTAGTGATGTTTGGATATTTAAAGATTCAAAGAAAAAAGAAGCAATAGAGCCAGTACAAAACACATCCAGGTAAACAGGAGTTCAACCCTCAGGATATCTGAGAGTAAACATACCTTTATGAATAGGGAATTCTGGAGCTTAACTGGTGCCCTTATAAAGGGCTGAAAGAATGCACACAGCTTCTGATGATTTACTCTGTGAAACAATGGAAAATGAAATCCTTAATTTTGGGCCCATCTAGCTCATTGACAATGTGCTACAAGAAAGGGACATTGGACATACAAACTTTAAACAATATGCCACTTCATGCGGTTTGGGACAAGCACACTGGCTAGAAAGCAGATTAGATGACAGGATAGTCCATACAATGTAGGTAGCAGAAATAATTATTTAGATGAGGGGTACATCACGGCTGTGTACCATAGATATACACTGTGACAAGCATGTGAATTTTATGCAATAAAACAATACATTAGAAGATTGTGGTATAGCCTTTATTTTTACACACTGTCTAAATTCCATCTCTGTTTGTTGTACACACAAAAATAACAGTAAAAGGATCCACAGGATTAAGAGAGATCAATAAGTCTCACAGCACCTGAAACAGTCTTACATGGTGAGACACTTTTATTATGAATCAGAAAGACTTTATAGCCATGAAATGGTAATTACCCTGTTGAACAGTGAGAACTTGACTCTGTAAAATGTCTACACAAAGTTCAACGAAAGACTATGTACAGTAAATGTATTCTAGTCCACATACTGGAGCGGTTTTGTTTCACACCTTGTGTGTTTTGGTTCTAAGGTAGCAAATGGTTAATGTAGAATTTACACACAGAATAATGAATTGGCAACTGCATTGCTGACTATATATTCAACACGAAGATGGTATTAATCTGAAGTGACCATTCTTGGTGCTTGAGATTTCAAGAAGTGGTGAGGAGAATGTGCAACTATTATTCTTTATTTTCCCCTTTACAATTAAACAGCACAGTTTGACTTGTTAACACTCCAATGAATACGAGTTTACACTGGGAACCACGTAAAATGTGGCAGGTGAGTGGATGAAGATTTATTCAGCATTAACCTAAAGGGTGATATTTTATAGGAATACCTAAAAGTTTATTAGTTGTTTTTGGAAGGTGGGCACAGGACAATTGGCCAACTTACTGCTTTTGTTATGAGGCAGAGAAACTGTGCTATCTGTGTTTCATCAGCACGGGCGTTCACTCCAAGGCCCTTCTGGGAGAGGAATCTTAGCCTAATGTATCCCTGAAAGTATTGATATGTACTTGGTCCTCAAAGATTGTGTGTTGTTAAACCCAGAGCAGAGAAAAGAGTCTAACATTGAGCGTGTGGAGTATATGCCAGAGCTAACACCCATAGAACATTCCACTGTTCCTTCAAGTATAAGTGTTCCAAGAGAGTGAACATAATCTTAATCATGAACACCATACCGCCAATCAAACTATCCTAGTAACCACCTCAAAGATGCATTGCAGGGGTTGTACAAGGTACTTGAAAAACATATTTAACCAAACTGTAGACCAACTGCTAGAAGCTCAAACACAACATTTAAGAAATTCTATTTTTTCAGTATGATCAACGTTTCTCAGAACAAAAATGCTTTTCATTAATACGAAATGGACTACTAATTAAAACAAAACTACTCCGCAGCAAGGGACTTATAACGAGTGGCAAAGCTATCTTCCGTTTTCATCCAATCTGTTGTTTCAGGAAGCAAATCTGTTTTCAAAAGTATACAAGAAACTTGAACAATTCATTCCAAGTGTTCTTTTTTACACAGCACTTCTCTATCATTTATTTTTGTTTCTATGCTTCCACTTGTCTGTATTTTTCCATTTAAACTTCTAATTTGAAGTATCCTATTTTACTATTAACATTATTAAAAATGCTTGTCAGTCTATCTTGCCTCTGGAAACGTCTGATCTGCTTAGTCCCATTAGTGCAAGGCCCGCTTGAAGAGTCAACTGAATGGCCCAATTCATCAGAGATATCCACTTACATAAAATAAATGATGAACGAGGCTTCATTCGTGTCAATATTCACAATAAACAAATGTGATCTATTAAAAGAATCCAGAGCAAAAGGCTTTCACCATATTAACTGTAATAAAATATGGTGTAATAGAACAGCAGTATTGTATATAACCGTGTCACTGGGAACATGAAATCGTGCCACTCGATTATGACCATCGACTGTAATATCTGCAGTATCCTTTAAAATATTTACACTACAGTTGCTCAGATACCAAAATAAAAATTATGCCCACATTCTGACTTCCATGATGGAAAGGGTGTCTGTTACCTTCATTAGTAGTTCAGTTGACCCTTGCTACCAACACTGTAGTGCTAAAATAGGTTTGTACTCTCAAGGATGGGTCAGACAAAAACTAGGTAGGCGGGCTCTACATACAATTGATAACAAACACACAGTTCTTATAACATATATTTTCATCGCTTCCTGTAAGATATGAATTGGTCCTTGGCAACCAGCTTTTGTCTGACAGACATTCATATACTATGCGCTTTTTATATTGTCCTATCATGACATCACAAATTCCTCAAGTCGATGGTCCAGATAACAATGAATACATTTTTACTGCCTACAAGACTGATACACTAACAAGAAAACAATGAAGATACTTTCATCTAAAAAGAGCAATAGAGAAGCTGGAGTCAGTCCACTGTTTCTACTCTACCACTGCCTAGTAAATATGTTTCAGAGCAACACGGGGCAAGCCACTGTTATCGCTGCCTATTTCAAAGAGGGGCCTCACAAGTATGATTTATTGGTCACAGAGAAAGTATAGCTTATAATAAATGCCCTTTTGGAAAAATCTATATATCTCTTTATTGGTCTAAAACTATTCTGCATGAAAAATGATAACTACTTTTCTTTAATTCCCTAAAAATATTCTGATCTCAGCCTCTCAAAGCAGAAAGTAAAATACTTGCTTAAATCTGAAGGAATTACGTTACTGATTGCAAACATGAAAGCGGAAATCTGTAATCTAGGTTCCAATTTCCAGACAGAGGCCAAAGAAGTTTGCATCTCCTACTTCTACCTATGGAAAGAAAATTCTATTTGCATCGGGGGGCAATCTATAAAATTAACAATTAAGGGCGACCTGACTCATCAGCGTTTCCCAGAATGCTTAAAAGATGCCCTTCAAGTCTCATACTGTGGCGAGAATGGGTCAAGACTAAAATATTGCAGTTTCTTGAACTTCGTGCCGGATAAATGAATGAAAGTCTTCGCCAAGAACTTGCTCCATCTGTTGGAGGCTTGGCTCAATAAGTATCAGTTTGGTCTTAAAGTGTTTGTCATTGTCTAATGACTCTGAACTCAGCAGCAAAGTTGTTCAGACTAAAGAGAACCGTTTACTTGGAAATGTCCTTAAATAAGGTTGCTGCCTTATCCTCATCATTATATTTGTATTTATGACCTTTTTACTCAAATTCAAGATGGTCATGCATTTTGGGGATGTGGATGAAGAAACCATTTATGCCACAGAGTTTATTTAATATTAATGGTTAGAACCCCAATTACCCTTCAAAGGAAGTTACCCTCACGGTGAATTATAGAATAACAAAAAAACAGAGTTTTTTAAAACTACAAAAACAAAGGTAGTGATTTTTTTGCAAATTTCCATGTCCCTTGATCTGGAAGTTGGAGGGGTCGCATTTAGAAACTGTAAACCAGCTGGTTTACCTTAATATAAAGTGGTCATGAAAATTGCCATGACCTCTGGAGTTAGATATTCTGAACCAAATGCATACTACGGAAAGCCAGTAAGTAAAGCATTAATATTTAAAATATGGTAGTGTCCCACTTTCTGATTGTGAAAGTTCTTAACAGTCAGACATGCACTATCATACGATACTGCTTAGTGATTTAAAATGGGACAAACAATTATTGGCTAGTGCAGTGAACGACAAAACTTTTAAGATTGTGGAAAAGTGTTCTGACTTGGGTCAGATTGCCAATGGAAAGTTATGCAACAAATCTGCTCCTCTATATTTTTTTATTAAACCTGCATTAGGTGACAATGTGGGCAGACCAATCCAGTCCCTGTTGAAAGATGAACAACAATCCTGTGAAAATAGGCACAGTGCAATGTTTCTTAAGAAATGAGTGGGAAAATATGATCTTACACATGTGTGAAAGTCTAAATCTATGTGATTGACTTAATTTAAACCTTGTTAGTTGGAGAACATAGCTTTGCTGCTAACTTGGAAACAACAAAGAATGCTAAATTAGCACAGGTCTGAGTTATATTGTGTGCTGCATTGATGCCGCAGAGGTATTTATTGAAAGCAATTAATCCAAAATATAAAGAGACATTTTTACAAGCACAGTTTCCACTTTGGTGACAGAAACGTCGTGGGGGGAATGGCTTTATTATGTCACTTACAATGTCCTGCAGTATATGTCGGATCGAATGTGAATCACTGACCCACTTTTAAGCACATCCCCAGGACTAAGGAATTAGAGAAAATTTTCCTTATAGTGAATTTTTAATATGAATGATTCACACAATGCATTTTCCTCCTTTTGTTTAGCGAATCGACGAATACAGATTGTGTAAGAGTTATCAAATTCATGAAGCACTTGAATAGGTTAATTAATGTAAAAAACTGTTAGGAATTAATGCTTTTTGTATAAAGGGTCAAACTAGCAACAGATATTGATTTTAACATGATCCTTTATGCATAAAGGTAGTATTTATACCCCAAATTCAGATGCGATTGTATTTACTAATGCCCGAATGAACATAATCTAGTGCAAAAAGAGTTGTAGACAAATAATCCGCATTGGGTAACATCATTCTGCAAGCAAACTCCTCAAGGACATCTTCCATGTGTTATGAGGCAAACATTGTTAGCATGTTATGTTAGGGGTGTCTTCAGTTGTGTTTTAGACATCTCCTACATTCAGAGAAAAATAAGAAGACAAAGCAGTGCACATTGTTCCTCGCCAAAATGTTAAAGGAAATTCTGCAGAAGTTGTAACTTTTAGGAAAACACTTGGTGCAGTAGAGGTAGCGGGTCAGGTAGGATGGATGGAATGTGCGTGCTGGGAAGGGAGATCTTTTTTTAAGGAAATCAATGAAACAGTATCTTGATTATAAAGTGTGTAGAATCTCACACACCCATTTATAAACCCCAGTTAACACAGTAATGTGCAGAACAGATCTATGCCTCTTTCTTTGCTAGTACTCACTGTGTTTTTCAAAACAATGGCTATTTACTTCAACTATGAAGAAAGAGGGATATACTTAACGTAGGTGGGAGGTAGTCAATGAAAAACAACTCATAAACGATGTGTAAAACGATTAAGGTATCTCCACTCCATCTTTAGAGTTACAAATACTTGCATAAAACTCACATTTGCTCCATGCAGGTCCAGTCAATTATAGCAAGAGACCACACAGGAAAACCTTGAGGCCCACAGGAATGTATGTTCTAGAGGCAATGTGGTTTTACACTCCCAAAACTCCTGCAGTTTGAACTAATCCAGAGGGTTTCCACCACGAGGAGACAACCCAAGCAATGTGCTGAGTGTGCAATAAGAATCTCTCACTGTTTGGGTGTTCTCATGGTGAAAACACAAACTATCTCATTCCCAAAACGCCCCTGAGACAGAAAATATGTAACTAAAAAGAAACAGCACACAGTTTTTTGTCAATTGCAATGTTTTCCTAATTGTTTATAAAAACCTCTCATTTCAATTTTCTCTGCTGACTGTGCAAAAATTCTGCCTTTGTTATCACTTGCACAAAGGCCTTAGAGAATTAACATATGCTAATTATTTTTAAAAGCTCTCACCTTTGGATAGGCTACAAAATATGAAAATGAATTGTAAGCCAGGAGGAGTGTCACCTAGAGCTCACTGGCAGTCGAAGAGTAGTGATGCTCACTCAATAGCACAAAGAGGCTTTCACTACACTTACAGCGGGATGGAATAAAAAAGTACAGTGATGCTTTTCGGAAAGCAAACAGCAGCCATAAGACAGGGTGGAGTGTGAAGAGAATTTTGACATTGTTAGGTTTCGTGTGACTTAGTCAAGGAATAACAGATCAACACAGTAATATCATGGAAATCTGGACTGACTTTGGCCTCCAAACAGTAGAGTAGTGCAAGACTAACCATTTGTAAGAAAAAAACGCTATGCAGCTCACATCTCGCAAATCCACAAGGCTGCACGAGTCCCACTGGTAGGGAAAATAGGCTCTCCTTCCTCTACCAGATCACTGAATGACAAGATTGCTTGCTGGAAATTTCTTCTCATGTTCTGTCAATATTTTAAAAAAATTGAAATATTAGTATATTTAAAGCGAAATGGAAACAATGATATACTGTTTGTGTTCCATGTTCCAGGTGGGTAGCCCCCAGATATGTAGACGCCGAGTCACCTCCAAGCGCACAGTTCAAGGAAAATACCAGGCATGGGTGGGGTGCGCTTGGCTTTTTCATATCCCAATAAATCACTCTGTCCTTCATCATTTTTAAGTAGGCGACATTTGACCGCATGGAGCTCCTGAGTGGAATGTTCCCTGTTCCTAAAGGACAAGGCTGGACGTTACATTTACCACGCAGAAAGTGGCAGTTTAATAATCACGCTTGTGCGTTGCAGCAGTTAAGAGTCTATTCATACAAGTGGTCCTGTCGCAGCAGCACACACCGTCCACCAACGGGTCAGAAGTTTCTGTTTATAAAACAGGCCATGAAGCTTATCCAATGAATACAAAGTTGGGAAATATAATACGTAGACGCGTACGCTACTTTACAATGTAATTTCCTGGTGCAAGCAACCCAGAACCTGCAAACTGCAGACCCACAGTTTGGGTCTTAAGTCATAGCATCTCTCATATCTTTGAATTTCGAAGTTTTTCGATTGTTTATCAGCTTTTGCAACCTTTCTAAATCGAAACATATTGCCTGACGTGGAGCACGGAGCCCAAATTCGGCAGCTATAGGAGGAGAAAGGGCGGAGTCTGCTGGGCACTTCGTCACTTGTCATGTGACTTCACCTCCAGAGGCACGGCAGGCTGTGCTTCCTCAATGACGCTGTGCACAGCCAGCGAGCGCAGGGTCTCCCGCTGATACTGCTTCGCCTTGTTGTAGAAGAAGACCCCGATAATGACCAGCACCGTACCCACAGCAGAAAGGCTGGTGATCCTGTTGCCGAACACGATAATACTGAGCCATATGGAGAGGGCGTGCTTCACAGTGCTGGCGACGCTGTGGAGGAGACAAGGCAGAGAGAGGAGTGTGAGACGCGCTCGGATGCACCGGGCATTGCAGCTCAGTTTTAAATACAGTACACACTGCTCCCAACGAAGCCAACATCAGCCATTAAACAACGTGGAGATACCCAATGCTCCACAAATTGGATGAGAGGGCATCTTAACATTCAAATGAGATTTACCATAAAATGCCAGCCAACACCAGGTTCACAGATGTGTTCTCATGTTCAGGGTGCTTCAAGAAGTAGAAACAATTAGAAACAGCCGTCTTAGTAAACAGATGTGGAACTGGCAGTATGCCACCACAATGATGTGTAAGCGGACACCAATATTTAAGTCTACATACAATGGACTATTAAGTGGGGGCATTTAATTGTTTTTTTATTTTTTTATTTATTTTACTGACTTTCTTAGAACATACAACATCAGCATATCTAGAAAACTCTGCATTGTACACTCACTTTACAGACATGAGACCATAGGCATCAATTGAAGACATTACAGGTATACAGAGGACACAGTAAAGCGTTGTGCATACCCAGTAGCACTTCCCCACCCATGCTTAGCCATCCGCAGCATTTACATGTGATAACGATATCTGGCAACAGTTAGGGAAGTCCACATCTACAGTATGGTGAAAAATGAATACAGATCGCAGAGTAGCCTAGCCTTGCGATGAGTCAGGCGCCTCGCTGACATCACCTGCCGAGGTGAATTGGTAGATGTTGTATATTTCCCAACGGTTTTTAGGCCTGTTCCGTGGGGGGGGGGAGTAATTCACTGTAAAGTTCCGTCTGTGTGCTACAGAATATCATGTCGCTCTTCCACTGAGTGATCGTGGGGAGTGGTCCACGAAACCAGTTAATTGCCACCCTGCATTTCGCCATCAGCAGCCCCATATCAACCAACCTTCTGACCCCCTTAGGAATTAATTTGGAGTGGCCCAGTAATGCCAGGGTGCATTTAATTGTTTTACCAAACACATCATACTTAAGGAGTATATAGCCGATGCCTGGTGTAGTTACCTAGATAGCTATAGAGGAGATTGGCTGTGGGTCTCCCCCTCGGCCGTCACCTACCTAGCCGGACTTTGGGCAGACTTTCTTTCGTCTCTCAGCCGTGTCTTCTTCCTCCCCCACCTTCTGACAAATCAGCCGGCTTGTTTGACTTTCACTTTGTCTTTTTGGTTCCCCTGAATTACTTTCCCCCTTTCCGGTCTTTCCTGACCCCGATCTTCATTCCAACCCCATGTTACTTTTCCCCTCTTCCTTCTATACCACATAGGATGTGTGTATATGTTTAAGCTATGCTCTAGTAACTCATGTTACTGTGCAACACGGTTTCTTTCATATTACTCGACTCCTGTATCTGACATAATTTTGTAACTCGCTAATCCTCATATAAAGCGCTCTGATACCTCCGGGTCTAGCCTGCGCAGCATAAAACTCTGCAAATTAAGGAGTGCTTCCCTTAAGTAAAACAATACGTTTTAGTTCGGGCTTTTGGGCATGAACCAATGAGGGAAGCTGTGTGAGTAAACAGTAGGCAGTTCTTTTCGACTTAACAAATTAATCCAAAATGAATACCCTCTTTTGCTTTCAAAATGGCGATACATTACAGTACACACAGTTGAATTACATACAACTATGCTAATCCTAGTCAAAGCAATATGGTAGCAAACCTATGGGTAAATGAATGTGTGTTACGCGGAGCCTGAGGAAGAGCGAAAAGCCGCCACGTGGAAAACCATGAGAGGAATAACAAGCAGAGGCAAAGTCAATAGGTCTTGCCTAAGCGAGATCTATTGGCTTTGTCAATTCGTTGCGTTAGCCATTTTGTACAGCAGCGCAGCTGCTTTGAAGTACGGCAGAAGGTAAAAAAAAAATTTGCTATGACGTGGCTAGTAACGTCATAACACTATTGTTTTAAAACATTTAAGCCATACTGCACGGCAGCTGTGTTTCTGTACAACATGGCAATAAAAATAATTGACAAAGCCAATAGATCTCACACACGCAACTGAAGACTAAGAAACTGCAGAGCTTTTTAAGCAATCAAGGCTATCTTGCATTGCATCCAAATCATTACAAAGCAGTTTGCACATCAGATCCCTCAAAACGAAGTTACCTCGATGTAGACTCTGTTGCTCCCACTATACCCCCCACATACTCTCGAATGAGTGTTTTTCACTGTTCCTGTGCGGCATCTCAAATATATTCTTGCCATGATTGTTGGTAATTATACTCTTGTAAAGCGCTCTGATGCCCTTGGGCCATGTTGGCGCTATATAAAATCACAAATAAGACTCTTGACGGGGTCTCTTCTCATACTCAACCAGTGGGTATCAGCATCCCCAAGTGGCAGGACTGGAAAGTTCTTCTGTATCTGTTCAGTAGAGCTTTGCCCATCTACAATCATGTACAGTGTGTATGTCATACGAAGACTGATTGATTGATTGAAGACGTAACCCTCTTTCCAGAAGTGTGAGCCTTTACTCAAGTTCTCCTAATTACATAGGAATCAGCGTATTTTGTGCAGGGGGCTGTGGGGGTGACGGAGGTGTTAATGGCACTGGCTACCTGTAAGGGAGGCACCATGGATTCAACTAACTTTATCCTACTCCATCTCTGCTCACTCCTGGTCTCAAACTGTGGGTAGATGGGACAGAACAGAGAAAATAAAATAAAGAGAAAGCATCACCAGGCAGCTCACGACTAAGTAAGTATCTTTAGGTAGAGGGTAAGAACAGAATAGCCACAGGACACGTAGTTTGCCGGGCAGCCCACACTGCCTCCCTAGAGCTTTCTCTGACAAGTCCGACTTTTACATAAAGTGAAATGCACAAAGATTAACCAGATTCTCCAAACTCGACTCACTGATGAAAAACATGCTTTATTTGATTTAATTTAAAATCATAAAAGCAAGGTGCAAAGCAGCCAAAGATATACTTAAACTCATTAAACATTTGTGCTAGTTTAAATATTAAGTTACAATCTAGTTAATATAAAGTCTAAAACTGATGATAAAACAGCTTTCCTATGACTTCTTATAAGCCTAGGGCTTCTAGCCCTAAAGCCAAAAGATGAGACATCTAATGCGTATGGGTTAGTCCAACCGCTGACTGTCCAACCTCGTGTCGTAAACAAGGAATAAAGTGCTTAAGCAATAATCATACAAACTGCCTATATTTGACCAAAGTAGGTAATGTGCCTATGTAATAGTGACATGTGTCGCTGTGTACGTGATCTGGTTTGGTTTTGGCTTTAAATTTTTTTTTTTTTTTTTTTTAAGCTTAAGCCGATTAAATACACCGCTTTACGAGTCTTAATGCTGGGCCTAGCTTTAGTTTAAAATAAACAGCAGAGACAAACGTGCCAATGGGCTGACTTGATTCATCGGTCTCATTTCTAGTTACTTTGCTGCTGAGCTCAAAAGCTGTACGGCCTTGCATGCCAATTGGATTGTCGAACTTCCTAATGAGCTTAAGCTGACTTGCTGATTAAATACACCGCTTTACGAGTCTTCATGCTGGGCCTAGCTTTAGTTTAAAATAAACAGCAGAGCCATAGGTCCCAGTGGGCTGACTCGATTAATCTGTCTCTCAGACTTGATTAATCTGTCTCTCATTTCTAGTTACTTAGCAGCTGAGCTCAAAAACTTTACGGCCTTGCATGCCAATTGGACTGTCGAACCGCCTAATGATTTTATAACGCCAGATCTGCAGGTTTTATTTGTTGTTGCTTAAATGTTGGACGCAATAGAGTTTTCTGCAATGGTGGTAACGCCGGGCAAGTGCATAATAGATGGAGTAATGATTTGTTATCATAACTGCAAAGACGACATTCCATAGTTGGCCAGGGCTGTTTCCATTTTAGTGTTAGATCTTTAGATGGGTAAACTCCGAACTCCAGTAACATCAGGTTGAGGTTTTTTGATCATGAGAAGTGTTCCTGGTTGATGTTTTTATATGTTGGCATCACCACCCACTCATGGGTTTTGTTCGTCTAAGTTGCTTTGTCTATTAGCAGTGATTGCAGCTTAATGGCTTTGTTAGTTGTTTGTTTGAACTCGAGGTAAGCAGGTATTGTATGCCAAGCCTCTTCTAACTTTAGAGAAAAAAACGATTGCCTTAAAATAGGGTATACTAAATTCTTTAACCTGGATGATTGTTTTTCGACTTCTAGCCAACAGTAATGGGCAAGGGAATTTGCCTCTGCTTCCCTCATTCTCCAGTAAAATTTTATAAAGGTGCCTTGTCTTGCCCGGTTCTGTTTTTTTTAATACGAACTCCAGCCTGATGTGAGCTTGTGTATTGTGGGTTTGAGAATAGTTTCTTGAAAATACTAGACTATGCGGTATTCAAGACCGATGCATCATTGGTTTTAAGCAGTTCCGATCCGTACGAGATGGAAGGCAAGAATTTTGCTGCTATGATCTTTAGCAAATGACTTGTTGAGCAGTCTCTACGTTTATTTGCAAGATTTTGAATGTAGATAGCAGATGATTTGCTTTTGCTTGGCTTGATGCCAGATATTGCTTGTAGTTAAGGTGCCGATCGAGTAGTACCCCCAGATATTGTAGGTTGCGACCTGATCCAGGATGTTACTGTTTGCCATCCAGGTAAATCTGGGTTGTCTTTTATGAAAGCTTGAAAAGCACATAACTTTTGGTTTGTTTTTTGATCATTGAGGTCCAGTTGAGCAGTTGCTATAATCTACTAACTGAGTAATCAGCCGCTGTAAGCCTCGAGGCATTTTGCTGAGCAGAACGATGTCATCAGTGTATTGCAGGCTTGCTAAAGGAACATTTCCCAGTTTTGGGGGGGGTCTCCGTGTGCTTGGAATAGATAGTTCTCTAGGTCCGCTGTCTAAATGTTGAATAGACAGGGGCCCAGAAAGCACCCATGTTTTAAGCTGTTGGTAGTTAACATTTTGTTAGTGACACTTCGGCCCTCTCCTGATTTAATTTGGACCCATGTTCTTGAATAGAGGTTAATGATTACCGCAAGCAATTTTGTGGGAACTCCCCAGCTTTTAAATTTTTCCCATAGCTTTGTTCTGGGGACCTTGTTGAAAGTGGCTTTAAGGTCTACAAAAAGTGCATACAGGAAGCTTGATTTTGTAATGACTTGGTTGGCCAGAAGGGTGACTGCTGATTGATTTGTTAAGAGTGCTTATACCCACGCAGAATCCAGTTCGGCCCCTTCGATCTTTGCTGTTTTATGGCATGCATTACCTGCTTTTGCGTAAACTGTGGGCTAAACTCCTTTTGATTGGCCCTTGTGTTAGGTGCGCTCCAGGCTGAACCTCTTTTTTTGGAGTGGCTATCTTGGATCATGAGGGAATAATGGATTTTGGTGGAAGTTATTTTTTTCAATTTATTTGAGGGCGACGGAACCTTGATGGTCGTCATCAGATTTGAGACCAATGGAGTACCACTCAATATTTCATTGGCGATTGCTGCACAAGAGTGAGCCGCATTGTTGTATGTAATGGCTATATGAGCTCTCTAGGTGAGTTCCGTGATGTCTGCGTTATGGTGACGGTTGTTTCCATTTAATAGGTTATTTATGTTCACCCAGAAGAGTTTAGAGGTTCTTTGCCTACCAGCATGGAGCATTTTTGTCCACATAGCCTTGTTATATGTGTTGTTTTCCACCCTAATATCTTTTTTGTAGTAACTTTTTATTTTTGCCATTATTGCGAGTGAGTCCTGGGTTGGTTAGGAGCCCCGAGAGCGCATCTTTCTGAGTTGTTTATTTAGCTGTGTTTTTTTTAAATCTTTTAGTTACGTGTGAACCATGCTGCACCAGTGTTCCAGACTGCTTTGTAGCTGGAGGTCTTGTAAGGGAATTTTAAGTTTAAATTGGTGACGAAATCCTCCCAAACCTCTATCCCGTGTTGCTTTGCAACTCGACTCACAGATAAGGCTCTTATAAAGGCTCACTGACACGTCAAGGGTCAAGTACACACATCATCCGGATGGTGGAATCATATTTTAGACTACGATTAAGCGAAAGTGTAATAATGTGTGGAAAATGTTCTGACCGAAACATCCTTTTAACACAATTATGGCACCACCCTTCCTTACAATGTAATAACAGAATTAACAGAAAAAATGGAATTCAGACATAGAAGGGTTTAACTCTTTCCACTACGTGGCTGACACTACATCGTGAAGCATTACATTGTTTCAGGTAACTTCGTTATTAATATATATGTGCTACTTTATTAAAATGAATTTGATAGAGCAATTTCAGCACTTTATTTCGTATGGGTGCATTATAGTCATAGTTGCCATGCACCTACGTACAAGTATATAGTTAGCAGTGTTTTATGGTCATGAACATGTATTCAATAGATTCATTTACTCATTCATTGTAGTGCAATGTTATAATATGATTATGTATGTATCATCATGCCTGCATATACAGAAAGCAGGACAGTTTATAATCATATAATGTAATCGTTTGTTGTTTAAGTTGCCAGACGTCCTAGGCCCAAGACAAGGAACCTACTGACCTCCTGAGGCGGAAGCCGGGAGAGTCGCCCTAGCGAATTTTAAAAATACTTGTGTAATTGATGTGATTTTAAAACTGATTTTACCATTTTTTGAGTGTACTTTTGTGAAACAATACAATCCTACCTCGATCCCCTGGGCTCTCCCGTGCAGCTGCAGGAACGCTGCCATACTTCCTGGTGTGGACGCCCTCCCCTGGGACACGCAGGCCACGCCCACCACCTGTCAGGCCACACCCTTTCCTCCACCCCTACTTAATATGTGCTTCCACCGGAAGCACAGCGGACGAGCGCAGCGGGAGCGCCGTTTGCGCGCCGAAGGCGCGCCTAAGGCAAGCCCGTCTGCGCCCGTCCGCGACCAGACCGCGGCCGGGGGCAGTTATGCTGCCGGTAATGGAACACAAGGTGGAAGGATAGTGTGGTCAGGTGAGGACTTAAGGGCTCTTGATCCCCCCATCTGACTGTTGCTCTCATACTACAGATCCTCAGACTTTCAACCCCCCTCAGATCTGTGGCAATTGTGGGATAGTTTTTGGCATTGAAGACTCTGTGAGGCTCCCCAATCCCAAACCTCCAACTCAGATAGGCCTTAGAGCTGGCCTACTGAACTGCAGATCCCTAGCCAAACATGCAGACGATGTTTGGTTATTACTAGAAGAGCAGGAGTGGGATGTCCTGTTTTTAACAGAAACTTGGATCAAGGAGGACAACTTGACCTCTATTGCACTAGCAGTCCCTCTGGGATTTAAAATATGTCTCGCCAACCGCCCTGGCGCAAAAAGAGGCGGAGGTGTAGCTATTATCTTTAAAGAGCAGCTAATATTAACATCTTCGGCTCCCACTAGTATTCAGGGAATTGAAGGCCTTCACTTCTGCTTTCAGGTTAGCCCTCAGCTATCGCTAGCAGGATTGGCGATTTATCGCCCTCCGGGCGGCGTAGACCCCAACTTACTCACCCTACTAGACACGATTGTTCAGAGCTCTCTCCTCCACCCCCAATTCATTGTGGTAGGAGACTTCAACATCCACATGGATAAACCCGACTGTGCCGTGGCAGAGCTGCTCAGAGCAACGTTAAATACGGCCAGTCTTAGACTGATCAATGAGGGCCCTACACATACAGGGGGCCACACGATCGATCTCATTTTCTCCAATATCAAGGATGTGCTGCCTGAGGCACCACTCCCTCTGACATGGTCAGACCACTCATTGGTCCCATTTAAACTGAACATGGTATATGACATTCCCGCTTCAAGTAAATGTTATTTCCTGAAGAGACAATGGAAAAGGCTGACCCCCGATACTATGGGCCCTGTCTTGGCACAAACTACCCCATCTTTGACCGACAATTCCAATATAGATGCACAGCTCCTCAATGAGTGGGTCAGAAAGATGGTCTCTTCCATTGCTCCGGCCTCACGAGCATTATCAAAGAGAGACTCCCCCTCAGCTCCCTGGTTTTCGCAGGACCTGAGGAAAGAGAAAGCAGCCTGCAAAAAGCTGTAAAGACTATGGAGAGCAAACTACGGCCTGGAAGAAAGAACTATATATAAGGAAGCTTCCAAAAAACTACGGAAAGCAATTAGAAAAAGTAAAAAACAATTTTATGCGGACGCTATTCTACAGGCAGGACAGTCAAGCAAACAGATTTTCAAGGTGGTACAGTCGTTTTTTAAACCCAAGTGCATTGAGAGGGAGGTTTTGCCGACATCTACTCTATGCGAGCACATCTCTGAGTTCTTTGACCAAAAGATCAAAAAGGTGTATGAATCTTTTAGACCAGAAATAAAAACGTTGAAACAGGACCTCGCGATTAAAGACGAGCCAGGTGTGACCTTCACCCAGTTCATGAATATTTCCCTGAGTGAGGTAAGACAAGAACTTATCCGATGCAAATCCGCCTCCCCAGACGACCCGTGCCCAGCTAAATTATGGAGCTCTCTAGCTGAGTTTGTAGCCCCCACACTACAACACATTTGGAACTCATCCATCGCTTCGGGTATATTCCCGGACGTCTGGAAACATGCTACTCTCCTCCCACTAAAGAAAAAACCTAATGGGGATCCAGAAGACCTTAGTAATCTCCGCCCAATATCACTGTTAGCCGCCCCGGGGAAAATGTTGGAGAAAGTCATACAGCGCCAACTGAGCAAATTTATAGAAGTAAATAAGGTACTACATGAGACACAGTCAGGCTTCCGACCCGGCTTTAGTACGGAAACAGCGCTTATTGAGGTAGCCGAGTCAGTAAGGTGGTCGATGGATGCAGGTAACTCAGCAATGCTGGTACTCCTGGATCTGTCGGCCGCCTTCGACACGGTGGACCATGCCAGACTACTCAGCCGCCTGGCCGAGATAGGTATCCAGGATAAGGCACTGGGATGGATACACTCCTATCTGTCCCAGAGAACTCAAAAGGTGGCACTAGGGACGGTCTCTTCAGCACCCAAGGTCCTCAGCTGCGGAGTCCCGCAAGGGTCTGCTCTCAGCCCCCTTTTGTTCAACATCTACCTCGCTCCTCTCTTTACGTTGATTGCCAACTGGGGTGTCAAGGCAATTTCCTATGCCGACGACACCCAGTTGGTATTTCCGTACTCAGAGATGACGCAGGAGTCCTTTTCGAACTTCAAAGGCTGTCTCCAAGATATAGCCCATTGGATGAACACGAATAAATTAAAATTAAACGCCAATAAGACCGAAGTAATCTTCTTTGGCAGAGGCCCCACCCCCGCCTCAGAACTTTGGTGGCCGACGGAGATGGGCCTAGCCCCCTCACCCAGCCGCACAGCAAAAAATCTTGGAGTGAGGTGGGACGATAGCATGTCCTTCACCTCCCACATCCAACAAGTCGCCGGCTGCTGCTTGAGCAAACTGAGAAATCTCCGTAAAATCCTGAGACTCCTCCCGGAGAGCTGCCGGAAAACGGTTATCCATGCCACTGTTACATCACGGCTGGATTACGCCAACGGACTCTACCTAGGCCTACCAAAATACCTGACGCAAAAACTTCAGGTTATTCAAAATGCGGCTGCGAGACTGCTACTGCGAATCCCTCTCAAGCAGTCAGTCTCTCCGCATCTTCGATCACTGCACTGGCTGCCAGTTGCTAGCAGAATAAAATTTAAAGCACTTACGCTGGCGTTCAGATCTCTGCATGGCTCCTGCCTAGAGTACTTGAAAAACCGCCTCCCGAGATACTCCCAAACCCGCGCACTGCGGTCCAATTGCCGCGTTCAACTGGCCATCATGCGTACGAAAAAGGCTCGACTAGGCGGACGGACTTTTTCGGCAAACGTTACCGCTCTATGGAACACTTTACCACAAGAAATCCAGCAGGCCCCTTCTGAACCTTGCTTTAAGAAACTGCTGAAAACGTGGCTCTTCACCCAACCCCGCTAGCTCTCCTTCTCTGGCCTCCAGGTCAACTGTGTTCTCCTAGCGCCGGGACACCTCCTAGCGAGGTAGCTGTTCGCGCTTTATAAAATGCAGTATTATTATTATTATTATTGTTTTTGCACGTCCTTGGCTTCTCAAGAAATAATTAATGAAATGCATGTTGTTTTTAAGAAATAGCAATGTTCTCATCCTACTGTAGGTATTGGAATGCCAACTCGTTATTTCCAGATTGGAGAAGATACAAAGAATGCTTTAAAGACAGTTGGAAGCAAGAAGGGAGGATATCTTTCGTGTCTGGCTGGTATGGGAATCAAGGTCACCACGCTGAACAAAGAAGTCTTAATTAAAGAGTGTGAACCTTCCCAGATTGAAAAGTTGCAATGGAAAATTTTACCAGGCTGAAACCAAGAATCGAATTCTATATGATGCGCGGGGACAGAGACCTCAGACTTCTGCTAGCTTTCGGAGAGAATGGAGCATCTTAGAACTCGCTCCTAGCCTTAAGCACCTTAACCCATTTGACGGGAGTACTTCTCAGGACGTCAACATGTGCTGACACCTTTGGGAATAGATGGAAGGGTATTAGATAGCAACTTCTCTTAGTACAGTGTAGGGACAGATTAGTTTTTATTTCAAATGAAAAGGGACCTAGACTCTGTTTCTATTTTAAGCTGTATCCTGATCCTCAAATTTACCATTGTATTCTTGTTATGCCGAATTACTTATATTCGTAGAATCGGCTCTGTATTGATTTTCTTATATCTCTATATGCTAATCTTACGATGTGTATACATCCTATTATTCTTGGCCTTATAATAAATTGACAAACCTAAGTCGGAGTCTGTGGTACTTTCAGGTATAATATTGTTATTGTATTATAAAGTGTTTTCCCCTCCACCACTGTTTAGTAGGTAAATAAAAGATCCTGATCGCTAATAGTAAGGAGGAAGACAAGGGTGCAATTTAGCGTAATCAAATTAAAGGATGGAAAGTGTATTAAATACATTAAGGAGGTCACTCGTCAAACAATTTAATGAAGTGTGGGTGATGGAGTGGTCAGGCGCAGCGATGGCCTTAGGCGGTGCCGCATCACCTGGCGTCAAGCTAGTGGGGGCATCATGTGCTGTCTGGCACGTGGTGTCATACGGCAGCGGCCGCATACTCCTAAAACCTCCGCTGTGAGTACCACTGTCCGACTTTCATTTTTGCACCATAGAAATAAAAGACAGACAAAGGCCCTTGCGCGGTCGGTGATGGAGGATCAGTCTTGGGGTTGCCGGCGAGGATGGGTGGTACCATACTAAACTGGCTTTCAGCCTAGGATTCGGAGGCATCGGAAAGCGCCTATTCCAGGACTAGTGTCTTTGCTGGCAGTGGCACAGTGGAGCGCTGCTCTCGGCAGAGCGTTGAGGGGATGTGATCATATAAGAAGCACAACTGCACATAAAATAAACTCACTTCTCCAGTCTCCACACGAGCAGATCTCCTGGTGCATTCCTGCTATCAATAACCGTGCAGCAAAATGTACATTCCAGCGCAGAAGTCGAGATGACCCTCGTAATTAAACACTAAAACCATGAAGCATCAGCAGAAGCAGCCTGTCACTGCAGTCTGGAAAGGAAACATTTTCGAGGCACTCTGGCCACATTATGGAGAGTGTTGCACGCACGGCAGCTAGCACTCATCTAGGGCACACAAAATCGAGCCCCATTCCACATTATACGGGACAGTAACAAGATCAGGGCTAAAAAAAGAAGTGGGGGGGACTAACCTAGTTAATCAGTATGCAAGTGGCATCACAGTGCGTGACATCGCGGCACGTGACATCGCGTGACATCACAGCCCGTGACATCACAGGAAGTGGCATCACAAGAAGTGTCATTAGATCTTAAGCCCTCACATATATGTTTAGCAGGTGTATCATGAGTACATTTGAGCACATTTGGAGTATACTTGCAAACCCTCCCTATTTAGGATGAGGATTAACAGTTTTGTATGCTACACATAAAGGAATATGCTACTTACCAGTATGCATCTGTTCTTGGCATGTAGAGCTGCAGATCTACACACTTTTGCATAGATCGCCATCTGGTGTTGGGCCCGGATGTTTGCAGTTTGTTTTTCCTCTTGGAAAGTCTTTGGAAGTCACGAGGTCGGTGACTCCTCCCTTGGATCGTATTGCGCATGGGCTTCGGCTCAATCCTCAGACTGTTTTTCGCCAACAGGGAAAGATGGAGCGTAGTAATAACAGTGAAGAAACCCATGTGTATTGTATCTAAATAAGATAGACTGGAACAGATACAGGGAGGCGGGTGGGCGTGTGTAGATCTGCAGCTCTACATGCCAAGAACAGATGCATACTGGTAAGTAGCATATTCCGTTCGAGGCATATGAGCTGCAGATTACACACTTTTGCATAGACTATATAGCAGTTCCCAACCTTAGCGGCGACCACCGGTATCTGTTGCAGTGGTTTGAAATTGTGTTTTTAGTACAGCCTGGCCCACACTAGCTTGTTGCTTGGTTTGCACATCTACACAGTAATGTTTAGTGAAAGTGTGCGGTGTTGACCATGTAGCTGCTTTGCAGATATCATCTAATGGGATGTTCCCTAGAAAAGCCATAGAAGCCCCTATCTTTTGTGTAGAGTGGGCTTTAGGGGGAACAGATAGCGTTTGTTTTGCTTTGTGGTAGCAAATCTGTATGCATTTTACAATCCACCTAGCTATCCCTGATTTTGAGATGGGGTTGCCTTTGTGTGGTGGAGAGAAAGAGACAAATAGTTGTTTGGTCTTTCTGAAAGGTTGTGTTCTTTGGATATAGTAAAGTAAGGCCCGTTTAACATCTAGCGTGTGTAGAGCCCTTTCTGCAACAGTTTGAGGTTGCGAGAAAAATACCGGTAATTCTATCGATTGGTTTAGATGAAAGGGGGAAATTACTTTAGGTAGAAATTTGGGTTGGTAAGGAGAACAACCTTGTTCTGGTGCATTTGGAGAAAAGGTTCTTGTATGGTAAGTGCTTGTATCTCACTGACCCTTCTAAGGGAAGTGATGGCTACAAGAAAAGCGGTTTTCCATGTGAGAAATTGCAGTTCGCATTTATACAAAGGTTCGAAGGGCGATCCCATTAGCCTTGTGAGAACTATATTTAAGTTCCACACAGGTGAGGGTGGTACTCTGGTGGGGAATTATTCGTTTGAGGCCTTCCATGAAGGCTTTAATAGCAGGCACTCTGAAAAGTGATAGGTGCTGTCTGTTTTGTAGGTAAGCGGCAATTGCTGCGAGGTGTAGCTGAATGGATGTATATGCTAGGTTACACCTTTGTAGATGGAGTAAGTAGCATATGATGTGTTGTATAGACACGTCTAGAGGATTGATGGTGTTGTTATGGCAATAAACAACAAATCTTTTCCACTTGGCAGCGTAGCAGGCTCTAGTGGTAGGGCGTCTAGCTTCTCTGATGACGTTCATACAGTCAGGGGGAAGGTTAAGGTATCCGAATTCTAGGATCTCAGGAGCCAGATCGCAAGGTTGAGCGGAGCTGGGTCCGGGTGTCTGATCTCTCCATGGTTCTGGGTTAGGAGGCATGGTGAGAGGTTTAGCTTTTGGTGTGGTACTACAGAGAGTTCCAGCAGTGTGGTGTACCACGGTTGTCTGGCCCATGTTGGAGCTACTAGGATCAGTGCGAGGGAATGCTGTTGTAGCTTTCGCACCACTAATGGAATTAGTGGGAGAGGTGGAAAGGCGTACGCAAATTTGCCTGACCAGTTCATCCATATCGCATTGCCTTTGGACAATGGGTGTGGGTATCTGGCGGCGAAGCTGGGCATTTTTTGTTTTCGTGGGTGGCGAAAAGGTCTATCTGCGGATGCCCCCACATCTGAAAGAACGGGTGAAGAACCTGTGGGTGAAGTTCACACTCGTGGATCTGCTGCGTCTGTCTGCTGAGCAGATCTGCCATGGTGTTTTGGACTCCTGGGACATGCTGGGCCAGGAGAAAGATTTTGTGTGGAATTGCCCATCTCCATATGCTCTGTGCTAGTTGAGAGAGCTGTGGAGAGTGTGTGCCGCCTTGTTTTTGAATGTAGTACATGGCCGTCATGTTGTCTGTGCGAATGAGGACTGTCTTGCCTAAAATCTGTATTTGAAAGGATTTTAGGGCTAGAAAGATTGCCAGTAATTCCAGATGGTTGATATGGAGTAACTTTTGTCACGGCGTCCATGTGCCCTGCACTGTGAGGTGTAATAGATGAGCTCCCCAGCCGGAGAGCAATGCGTCTGTTGTTAGTATTATTTGCGGAACCGGGTCCAGGAACGGTCGACCTCTGGAAAGATTTGTGGTGTTCCACCACTGCAGAGAGCGATGGGTGCGACCGTCTACCAACACCAGATCTGTCAGTTGCCCCTGTGCCTGGTTCCATTGGCGCACTAAGCACTCTTGGAGTGGACGCATCTGGAGTCTTGCGTGAGGCACTATGAAAATGCAAGAGGCCATCATCCCTATCAGTTGCATAAACACTCTTGCTGGAAGAGAGTGTTGAGGTATGAATCTTTGACGCAAAGCCTGAATGCTTGCAATCCTGGCAGGATTGGGGTAGGCTATGGCTTTTGAGGTGTCTATGGTGGCACCGAGGTATTGCTTTATGTGGGATGGTGTTAGCTGGGACTTTTGGTGGTTCACCGTGAAGCCTAGCTGGTGAAGTAGTTGGATTGTAGTGGCGGTGAGGTGTACACATTGGTTGTAGGACGTGGCTTTTATCAGCTAGTCGTCCAAATATGGGAAGACGTGAATGTGCTGTCTTCTGAGGTGTGCCGCCACTACCGCTAGGCACTTGGTGAATACCCTTGGTGCTGTTGTGACCCCGAATGGGAGCACCTTGAACTGGTAGTGTTGCCCGTCCACTACAAATCTGAGGTACTTTCTGTGAGCATGGTGTACCGGACTGTGAAAGTATGCGTCTTTCAAGTCCAGTGTGGTGAGGAAGTCGTTCTGGGAGAGGAGCGGAAGTACCTGCTGAAGCGTTACCATGTGAAAATGGTCTGAATGTATGTATGTGTTTAGGGGCCGGAGATCTAGAATAGGTCGTAGAGTCTCGTCCCTTTTTGGTATTAGAAAATATAGGGAGTAGACCCCTAAATTTTGCTGATTGACGGGAACTTGTTCTATTGCCTGTTTTTGTAGGAGGGAGATTACCTCCAGTTTTAGTAATGTGGAATGTTCTTGTGACATTGGGCGTTGCCTGGGTGGAATGTTTGGGGGGTAGATGTCAATTCTAGGCAGTACCCTGAGCGAATAATTTGGGTCACCCATTTGTCCGAGGTGATGGTCTACCAGACTCCACACGAGCAGATCTCCGGAGTAAGATGGTCTGGAGGGAGTGGGGGGGGGGGGGGGGGGGGGAGTCATTGGGTAGGCGGTGTGGCGGAGCGGGCGGTATTTGTTTTGCTTCTGCCTTTATTGTTATTGCCCCTATAGCCGCCTCTTTGATAACCCCTTGTGAAGGTGGACTGAGCAGGGGATTTGTAGGAAGTGGACGCTCTACCTACAGCCAAGACCATAATATCCTTTTACCAATTAGTCATTTGTTTGTTCTTAGCCACGTTCCTATCGTTATGATAAAAGCGTAGAGATTTTATTTTATTGAATCTGACCAGCAACTTTTGCTCGGTATGTACATTACTTCATCCGTTTGTTCTAATACAGAGCGGGGCCTCTTTCATCTGAGCGGATGCCAGGTGGGGTGAGGCGTGACCCCCTACATTGAGGGGTAAGCATTTTACCAATTAAGTGTCCTTGTTGGTGATTTCAACTTCGGCATCTAAGCTGACTTGTAATAAATGTCTGTCACAACACAGTTAGTTAAACTGACATTGGGAGCCCTATCAACGCAAATAGTATTTTCATATTAATATTGAGAAAAAGCCTGTGAACCACGTTGTTGTTGACCAATGTTGTCTTCCATCAATTTTCTGTTATTGACAATCCCTTTTTTTGTTTTAGGATTTGTTACTTACTCCACGTATATTCGGGAGTGTTTCTACCATTCAAGTAGGTCGTATCTTTCTTTTTCTTTCTTGGTTTGGATTACTACACCAATCAGCAGTAGCTTATAGATCTGGTCCTGACGAAAGCCAGATTGATATTCAATCATAATGGCTGAAACATGTAGACCATTTTTGGGACAATAGCGGTTATTTTTTCAAACTGCTTCCTGCACTGTTTTTTAACCACATCACTCGGTCAGTCATGAATAAATTGTGGGACTGACCCAGTAGCTGTTTTTAACATCTGCACTCACTTTGTATGTTTTTGCACTGCTTTAAGACCATTGGCCACCTTCATTCTTTTGGTAGCGACATCATACTACACCAGGGTTTGAGAATTCTGTGAACTTGTTTGCCTTTCCCTGGCTCCATACACCACACATGTCTCTGTGTGTATGGCTGAATCCTACATGATGATATGCGGTATTTGTTTTGCCTCTGCCTTTATTGTTATTGCCCCTATAGCCGCCTCTTTGATAACCCCTTGTGAAGGTGGACTGAGCAGGGGATTTGTAGGAAGTGGACGCGCTATCTGAGGAGTAGCCTCTAGCGGTACCCCGAAAGGAAGAGCGGCGAAAGGAGCACCTAGGAGGGTGTGACTGCAGGGCTCCCATAGATTTTGCCGTATCCGTGTCCTTCTTCATTTTCTCGAGGGCCTCATCTACCTTTGGGCCGAATAGGTGTTCTTGGTCAAAGGGATGATTTAGGATGGAGGCCTGTACCTCAGGTTTGAAACCTGATACTCGCAGCCAAGCATGGCGACGGAGGAGGACGCTAGTGTTAATGGCCCTGGAGGCTGTGTCTGCTGCGTCTAAGGCACAGCGTATGGAGGTGTTAGTTATAGTCTTACCCTCTTGAATTAATTCATTGGCCCTATTTTTGTATCTTTCTGGGAGGTGGTGCATTATGGTTTCTAATTCATCATAATGCGCCCTATCGTATCTGGCCAATAGCGCTTGAGTGTTGGCGATACGCCATATATTGGGTGCCTGTGACGCAGTGCGCTTTCCTGACGCGTCTAGTAGCTTTGACTCCTTGTCAGGTGGTGGTGCTTCACCTGACGCCTGGGAGTTTGACCTCTTCCGTGCAGTGGAAACCACTAGGGAACCTAGTGGCGCTGGCCCTTTCATATAGGCAGGATCTGTGGGGGCAGCTTTGTACTTTTTTTCTATGCGTGGGTTAATGACCCTAGCCCTAACTGGGTCCTTAAAAACCTCTGGCGCATGTTTAATCACCCCCTTGAGCATAGGTAGTATGGAGGTAGACCTATGTGCGGTATCAAAGGTGTCGAGGAGGAAATCCTCCTCCCCTGGGTCAGTGTGTAGCTCTACCCCGTGATAATGTGCCACCCTCTGAAGTAGGTGGTGGAAACCTAGAGTCTTCCGGTGGAGATGGCCTGGAAGGGTATAGGTCATCTTGTGGGACGTCTGGAATATCTGGATTATTGTAGTTGTCCCATGGGTCTGGGGATCCTGTAGGGGTGGGGTCTTGGGGCACATCCCCTGGATCGTAATATGGGTCCCCCTGATCATCATCGTCTGGACACGGGGTCGGAGAGCGATGAGGTGGGGGTGGAGAAGGTGGAGGGGGCGGAGGTGGAGAGGGTGGAGGAGGTGGGGAAGGCATTCTGAAAGGGGAGGTAGCAGAGTCCTTCCTCTTTGGAGGTGGAGGCGGAGCCGGTTTGTCCAAATGTCTCTTTTTGGAAGAGAGTGCCAAATGTCCAGTTTTTGGATCCTTGGTAAGAGTCTTTTGCAAGGGATCCGGTGTAAAAAGTTCTTGTGACAATGTTTGCTCCGTCGGCGCCGAAGGTTTCGGGGCCGATGACGTTTTAGGCTTGGTCGAACCGTGCTTAGCACTGGGCTTGGGAACCTCCGTTTTCTTGGCAGGCGCCGAGGTGGGCTTCGGCGTGGAAGTGTCGGTGCCGAGGGCCTTATGGGGTTTGGTCGGTACCGAAGATGGCGTCGGCACGGAAAGGCTGGGTTTCGACACAGAGGGCTTCGGTGCGGAGCTCGGTGTCGAGGTAGAGGCCGGTTTCTTTTTCGGTGCCGCAGTGTGTTTCTCGGCACCGCTGGAGGGCTGGCTCGAGCCCGAGCCACCGGAAGGCTTATTTGGCTTCTTCACCGGGCCCGAAGGTGGGGTGTGTGAAGCAGTCTCTCTGTTCTTGCCTAGGCCCGGAGGCGAAGGCGTGACCGAAGGGCCTAGGCAGGGGGTATAGTACTCACGACCCTCTGCGCCGGGGTGATGTCCCGCACATCGGAGTCGTCGGCTTCGGAAGCACTGACTAGGTCCTCTTCGGTGTGCTGCTGTCCCGGATCTTAGACGTCGTCCCCGAAGATGTCGACTGGAACGGAGGTCGAGGAGTGCGCCATGTTTCGTCTGGCTCTTCGATCACGAATAGTCTTTTTTGATCTGAAAGACTTGCAGGCCGGACAGTCTCGAGCCTCGTGTTCAGGGGAGAGGCAGAGGTTGCACACATCATGACGATCGGTGTGGGGGAATTTGGACCCACATCGAGGGCACTTCTTGAAAGGAGTTCTTTCCATCAGCCGGGACCGGAGATTGGGTAGGCCAGAAGGCTGCCGTCGACGACTGGAATCGAAGATGTGTCGAAGAGAAGGTGATTGAGGAGATCTGGATCTGAACAATTCCGCGGTATGCAAAGATTCCGCTTCGATCGTCGAACTGGAAATGTTCGGAACCGAAGCGCGAAGTATTACATCCGAGCCCGATGGCGGAAAAAAACAATCTGAGGATGGAGCCGAAGCCCATGCGCAATACGATCCAAGGGAGGAGTCACCGACCTCGTGACTTCCAAAGACTTTCCAAGAGGAAAAACAAACTGCAAACATCCAGGCCCAACACCAGATGGCGATCTATGCAAAAGTGTGTAATCTGCAGCTCATATGCCTCGAACACAATGTTGCCTTTTGTCAGCGTAAAGCTTCCTCTAGCCATAGTGCCTTTAAAGGAAAAAAATTGTGATACTTAAATTATTACAACAGCCCCTCAGGGGTAGTAAGTGCTATATAAATGCTATTTATTTTGTGCAAATACTGGGAAAGATCAACACATCCGCCGTTCTTACAGTGCATGCTTATCTCCTAAGCAGAGCCTGAACAAAGTGAAAAGCTGCCTCTCTTAAGTATGTGTGAAGTGCTAACAAGGTGTGAGCCTTTGTTCCCCTCTGCTGCACTTGCATCAGGTGTGAGGCTCCCGACTGCTGCCAGCCAGGAGACTCGAACAAAAGGAGGCCTGATGACCCCTCAGATTCGGCCTTTGCTGTGGGCCCAGCAGGAGTCCGAAATAAGAGAGCCCATCCCGTCCACGCCTGCACATTGTTGCTGAACGTGCAGGCGCTGCTGAAAGTGTCCCGGTGTTTGGAAATTACACCGGAACCAATGAAGCATATTTTCCAGTGGTCCCCAACTTCTTGTCAGGGTGGACGGCGTCCTCTCTGTAAAAAAAAAAAAAACGTGGGTGGATGCCGTCCACCCGCATGTACCCCCGACTGGTGCCCTGAACAAGATGATGCGAGTGAAATGCCTAGCCTCAATTCCACTTGGCATTCCAATAAATCATCTGTAAAGCACTCATTCATCCTCATGCACCCAAGTACTTCCCTGCTGTCTTCTCTGGACATCTGGAGGGCTCCTCTCTCCTTTATAGACTTAGGTTTTGTAAGAGTGGAGTTTCTAAAAGCGTGTTCCACAATTTGATTGAATGTTTAGTGAAGAATTTTCCTCACACTCTCACTTTTTGGATTCTGGGCAAACAGGGATGCATTTTACCACTAGACCATGCGTATCTAGTTGACTGCTAAGTATTTGAGCCTATTTCCAATTATTCTGACACTTGCTTCGAGCACAAAAGGTTAGCATTTTTTCAAGCAGACCCTTTCTTGCACCTTCATCCACTACATTTTACCTTTTATAAAGATATATTGATTCGCCATGATTTGTCTGTAACTGCTGAGTTTATATGTACTTGCAATAGACTATCATTTTTTAGCTGTACCAATGTAGAGGGCACTGTATTAGTGCAGCTTGGCACCAATTATTGTGCAGGTAGTTATCAGTAGAATGTTTTTTCTCGAGAAGAGTTTCATTTGTCTCACCATTTTTTGGTAGTAATTAGTTGCTAAAAAGATGGACATTATTTAGTTTTTCATGTTAATTATGGACATCTGCGGTCACTATTACATGCATGGACAATTAAAAAGTCAACAACCTTAAAAATGGGATCACTAGACTTAGCTTATTCGTTAGACTCCTCTGTGTGGGCATCCACTCTCAAATTTTTTCCAAGACTATTTCTACTATTCTTTTACCCTTATCTACATCCGGTGTCAATTTAAACACCACTGAAATGTCAGCTCTGTCGGCATGAAAACATTATTTCAATGAAAGCAGAAGATAATGTAATGTTCTGCCATAATACTGAATCAGATGGGGACAAAACGGGTCTGGTGGTACTGATGAGTCACGAAAGTAGACACTGGCCTTTCTGTCAATAAGAAAACATCTGAACCGTTTTTCATTTGTCTCCATCATCCCAGGCATATCTCTCACTCTTTGGCTTATTAATCAGGTGGTTCAAGGTGTCTAAGACGGTCTGCGTATCCAGCCATATCAGCTCAACAAGGTCTCCTTTTTCTGGTATGGTTAATAAGGGAATTAGCTACAATGTTTTTAGTGTGCCAAATCACTGTTCAGTGGTGTTAAACACCTCCTTCTGAAGTGTATCAAATCATGATTCTCCTGGGAAGGGTCCGTTACACCAATCTGCCCCTATTCACTTCTTTTTGTTTAGTCTTCTCCCAGTTTTTCTTGAAGAGCGGTTTCCTTTATAGAATCCTATAGCATAAGATACTTACTATTCAATTGTAAGGTCACGTCTTGGGAGTTCCTAAAATCTTTAAGAGTTTGTGTCTTTAATCTTGCAATCAGTTTGCCAGCTGTTACTGTTTTGTACTCTGCTACAAGTGCTATAGATTAGATCTATAATATTTGTTCTTTAATCTGTGTAGGTTGCTGCATATGTTAAAAACTTTTTAATATCTAAATTGCAATCCAAAAGAACCCTTGATAAGCTATTAAGAGCATTAAACATAATTCAGCAGCCCAATGTGTTCTGAGGGGAAATATTTTGAAGTAAAAGGGCTTGGTATGGACCGACTATACACATATAATCTTATTCCTGGTCTAAATTAATCTACACTGCTAATGCCAAAAACATGTTTAGGCAGACTGTGCATGCACAAATAAATGTCACACTGTTCGGCTCATTTACTTTACTTATTTAGAGTTGCAGCAACATTCACACTTTCACCAGTTCCAAAGGACAACAGAAGGAAAATGGGAACGTGGGAAAACGGCAATGAAGAGAAGGCAAAATTAGGATGGCAAAAGCTGGAGCTGGGGCACACAGGAGTGGATGTGAAAACGGTGAATGCTGGAGGAGTGTGCAATGGGGAAGGATTTGAAGCAAACTTTGTGATGACAAGAAAAGAATGAATATGAAGATGGGTGAGGAAGTTTATTGATTAAAAAAAGAAAGTAAAGTTTTGGAGGACTGGAGACAGTGGAGGATGAATCGAAATAAAGCTTAGGGAAGTAGAAGAGGTGGCACAAGGTGAAAATGTTAATAAAGGGAGAACAGATATAAAGATTAAGAAAGTAGGGGGTGCTAGGGTGCGCGGCAGAAAAATGGCCGCCGATTAGCAGGGTTCTGCTGGCAGACATTGATAGCTGTCACTTAACTGCGGTATTACGCCACCAAACAACTAGCTAAGACCCTGGGCTTCATGCCTTGCCTTAAAAACGAGGTGCAATATCAGATGCCCTATTTTGTACAAATTTGACTCAGGTCTGCTGCAGCCTGAACTACGACCCTGCGCGCTGCCTGGCCCATCCCCCGCGGCAGAGGGCCAAGAGAGGGTCGCACTCCGGGGACATGTCTTCGGGCTCACGGCTTCACCTTCCCCCGAGGAAGATGGATCCCCTTGGCCCGCCGCGACAACAAGGGCAGCTGAGACCGGAGCCACTGACCCGGTGACCCCGGACGCCGGGGTGGAACTTCAGAGGGTGCCGCTGTCCCAAAGGCTGCTGTGCTTGGGAGGCGGGGCTGCCCAGGGAAACTCTGCAGCTTTACCTTAGATGGGGCCTGAAAGCTAGCTGACACCGGGAGACGTATCACGGCAGGAGGCACTGTTACCGCGATACACATCCCAGTCGGAGCTGACCGAGGTGGCGGAGCTGTGTAACGGCCTGATGCGACCTGGTGTGAAGTGTGTGGCAACTCTAGTCTGCTCCTTGTGGGGGACCCCGGATAGCCGTGCTGCTACTGTTGTGGAGGGAGACTTCTGATGATTCCTGGCTGTGGCGGCGAAAGCGGAGGAAGCCGAGACTGCTGTGCAGGTTGATATGGTAGGCCTGCAGTGCCCAACACTACTATGGTGGGCCTAATACTCCCGCAAGACCAGGGAGAATGAATGAGGCTGGGGCGCTCTATGAGTCTTAAGGGCCCCTACTGCGGGACCCTTAACTTCTCCAGGTGCGCTGCTCCCACCCTCACTGCAGAGGGCAGCGCAGAGCGGGGCCTTAAAGAGACCATGCCTTTGGCGTTGGCCCGGGGTCTGAGCGCCAGCAGAGAACTGAACAGGAGGGTGGGGGCTGCTGCAGGCTGGAGATATACTTGAGGACCAGTTCGGCCCCCCCCCCCCTCATGACTTTGGGTTTATGTGTGACGCCCAGAAAGGCCAATGATTTGGCCTGCTGCCCCTGCACACCTTGTAGCAATACACACGTATTTCCCCCCCTTCATGCCCAACTAAGACATCGTGCCTATAGGTGCCCCCATCCCGCTCCTGCTGGCTCTGGGGTGAGGTGGGGCCCTGGGGGAGGCATTGGACATTCGTGAAGCTTCCTGGCACACCACACAACAATAGACAGACACAGCGGAGGCCACAACTCGGCCCCCAAGACATTCCCTGGTCTACACTGCGGACTCTCCCATGGAGGAACCCTGCGGCGGCATCTACTCATGCACCCTGATCCCCAGAGGAGCGGGGACAGGGTGTGGCGGGACCCAGCGTGTTCCTCCCCCCTGGACCTCCATGACATGGGGAAGCTGGAGGAATGCCAGTTTAAGCTGGCATTCATGGGAAAGCGCCAAACGCATCACACATACCACAATAGATGTGCAGTGCCCCCCTTGGAGCAGTCCCAAAGTGCCAACGAGCAAGATCTAGACATTAAGGCGATGTCTTCGCTCTACTGACGCTGAAATTAACCTCCTAATGAGCTGCGTCGACCACATAAAAAAAAAAGTGGACAAACACGATGACCGCTTGGATCACCTAGAGAACCATGCCTCGGACGTAGAAGACATGAAGACTGGCGCCGGGGAAAATCTTCTCTATATGTACAAAATCCTGGAAGTCAACAAGCTGAAGAACAAGGGACTTGGAAGTGCTCTCCAGTCGCAACAATGTTTGCATCATTGGAATACCTGAATCCACTGCCGTTGACAGAATAGAAGACTATGTCAAATGTATGCTATTCGAGGATACACGATTAGCGGTCTTCATCGTGGAGCGGGCCCACCAAACAGTGGGACTGCACCTTCACAAGGCGCATCAGCAAGACACATTATCACCGAACTTCCCAACTACAGAGACCGTGAAATGGTTCTACAGCTTGCTCGAGAGCACCGCATCATCCAATACCTGGACCCCCAATTTCCCACTGGCAGTACTACCTGCCAGCCGTGAATTCCTCATTGTCATGCGCCTGTTCCAAAAGTGGAAATCACCTACTCCTTTCTCTACCCGGCCAAGGTGCAGATTCAACACGAAGGAAAACCCCACTACTTCCCCAACGCCAAAGCATGGATGAAATTATCTCAAAAGTTGTCAAACCCTTAAGGCCAATCCCCGCATGGGCTCAACAAAACAAGATAACGGCCTCCTAGCAATAACGAATAGGATGCACTTGGGGCCCTTTGCAACAACATGGCTGCCGGATGAGAGGCATGGCTGGACCTTTGAGCCTTGAACACTAGCACCTCAGATTCTGGCGCTTAGCCCCCAACTTGTGAGAGTACCTACGATATGCTCTGCTTGGCTTGAAACCCTGTACTCGTCGTTGATGATCCCACACCGACCCCAATCGGGGTTCTTCCACAACTTGTTAGCCACCCAGTTGGCTCCTGAGCGGGCAGTTCACCTCGTTCTCTAACACCTCACAGGACGATTCCCACAACATATTTTTTTTTGTTTGGGTAGGATTTTGGGACTGGTTGGATTTCTCAACCAGTTTGAGCGGTTGAGGTGGAAGGGAGATCGCTATGCTGGACTGTTTGGTTTTCCCCATTTGTTCCCTGCACGATACACACCTGACAAGACACTACACCAAAGCACTGCTACCTTGGGTAAGTACGAGGCACTATGCCCACTTTCAATACGTCAACCATTCCCCCCCCTTGAAGCATGCTAAACACCATACGATACATGACCTGAAACATCCGTGGGTTGAACGATCAGCGGAAGACCAGGCTGGTTCATGCTTATATCAATAGACAACATGTAGTTCTCTGCTACCTCCAAGAGCTCCACTTAACTCAGTCAAGTGTCTTCCACCTTCGGGCTGGGTGGTGCGCTGAGACCCATGCATCCTTATACTTCAACTACGCTCGAGGGACGGACTGCCATACTTATCCAAAAAGAGCTGCACTGGCACATGCGACAGGCGATATGTGACAATGAAGGGCGGTATGTAATTGTCACTGGCATCTGCAAGTTGCTGTGAAAAGAACTATTTTTACATCTTGAAAGTCATATTTTTCTTACTGTATTGTGGATTTTTGTAGTTTTGGTCTTGTTTGGTTTAGATAAAGATTACTTATTGTTCTCAACTGGTGTGGTGTCGATTTGTAGTGTTTTCACTGTATTACTGTATGTGTTCACAAATGCTTTACACCTCTGCCGCTGAGATAAGCTTGTCGGCTCGTGCTAAGCTACCAAGGGAGTGAGCAGGGGTTATTTTGGAAGTGTATCCCCCTTAGCCTGACTAGGAAGAAGGGTCTATACTTGGACAAAGGTGCAAACCATTGCCAACTAGAGACCCCCATTTCTAACACACCTTTAACATTGCTTATTAGTATTCACTAACATTGTAAAATTCCACTCTTCTCTCCTTGGTCTTGTTAGTGGTCCTGGTGGTAGGGTTTGTCCAGAGCCTAAAACAATGTCCTGTTCGATTAAGCAGAATATTTATTAAAGTCTCAAGCGGAATGAATCAATTTCGATTTTTGTGCAGTGTTTGATTGTGCACCAGCACTGACCCGTTGTACAAAACAACAATCCAAGAATACTCTAACTCAGCCTCTCCGTTCCTTCCAACACCTCACAGAATGAATTTATGGAACTGGTCAAAGCAAGCAGGCATGCCGGCAGCCTTTCTGACCCCTGTCCACCACAAACTTTCAAGACAATTCTTTTAACTACCTCTGCTGGCACTCCAATAAAAAGAATCATCAATGATTCCTTAACTACCGGAATATTTCCAGAAGAACGCAAAATATCACACATACGCCCTTTACTGAACAAAAAAAAACTTGGACCCGCTGAACCCTGACAACTACAGACCAATTACAAATGAACCTTTCCTGGGCAAACTGATAGAAAAAGCAGCGTTCACTCAGATGTCACAATTCATTGAAGAGAATGACATACTCTCAGACTTCCAAACAGGATTCCGTCCAGGAAGAGGCACTGAATCTGCCCTCCTTGCCATCTGGGATGACCTGAAGAATACAGTTGACCGCAACGGGGTTGCTGTGCTACTCCTCTTGGATCTCTTGGCTGCCTTTGACACGGTTGACCATGCCACTCGGAAACAAAGACTCTATGACGCCAGCATAGAGGAAACTGTTCTAGACTGGATCGAGTCCTACCTTCAAAACAGAACTAATGTCATCCATACCCCACCTTTCTTGTCCAAACCATACTTCACAAAAGCAGTGGTCCCTCAAGGTTCTATCATCTTTCCCAGGCTTTTCAACATCTACATGAAGTCATTACCGGTACTGATCAATCAATTTCACCTCATGTGCTATAACTATTCAGATGACACGCAAATACTCCTTCAACTGGAATGCCCCAGACATTGGAAAATCCCCAATTTTCAGTTGTCTCAGAGCCGTGGATCAGTGGATGACTTGGAGCCATCTCAAATTGAATGCTTCAAAAATGGAAATACTTGTGTGTGGCGATTGGAAACATTACGGCCCGCTTGCCGCCTGGCCTGATGAACTGGGATCACTGCCTAAAGTATCGAAGGAAGTAAGAAACCTCAGAATGACCATGCACTCCAAGCTGTCGATGAATGCCCAAATGGACAAACTAGCAAGATCCAGCTTTTTCGCTATAAAAACGCTGCGACGAATTTTCCCTCATTTGGGGTTTCCACACACGGTCCAAGCTACCATCTCCCTTGTTCTGTCCAAATTCAATTACGAAAATAGTATCTACCACGGAACACCTTTAACGACCATGAAAAGACTACAACAGATTCAGAACTTGGCTGCCAGACTACTCTTGCATATCAAATCGCGAGACAACATCTCACCTGCCTTGAAAGCCCTGCATTGGTTACCGGTTGCCAGAAGATCCATGTTCAAGCTACTTTGTATCACCCACAAAGCAATACATGGAATGGGACCGCTCTTCATCAGGAATAAAATCACCAAACACATTCAACAAAGTAACCTACGCTCTAAAGGGGCATCTCGCCTCAAAATCCCAAGATACAAGAAAAAAACCATGGGTGGCACATCCTTCTCTGTTCAAGCAGCCAAACTATGGAGCTCTTTACCCCCCAACATAAGATCCACCGAAAACCACCTTATCTTCAGAAAACTACTCAAGAATTGGCCCTTCCCCATATAACCACCATACGCAAACAGAAATTTACAGCAAATCCCTCTGTATATAAGCATTTATTTTCACTATAGATATGTACCTATCTTTGTGTATTGCTTTGTATCAATATGTAGAATAATTATGTTGTTGAAAATAAATAAACAAAAATCATCTGTGGTCTACATGTACTTACTTCCATTGTGCATCTATGTATCGTCCATGTACTTGGATCCGTGTCTCTGTTACTTTACTCCTGAAAAAGCATATCCAATGCACTACCCTATTTCTCATCCTGTAACTCTATCAATATCTTTAATCAACATATACTTACCTCCTTTATGCCTCTATATACTTATGGATCTATATATTTATCACTTTCTTCTAATTTAGCATTTCAAATGCACTACCCTATTTCTCAGCCTATACTTCTCTCAATATATCTTCTGGCCCAACCTTCTGACTGATCTCAAACTTCTTTCTACTACTCTTTCCAATGCACTACCCTATCTCTCACCCTATACATCTATCAATATATCCTCTACATCCACTCTCTCATTTATCCCCAACCCCATACCACTACTATGATCCCCAAGATAATCCTTTCTAGACTCTCTCCTACTTTACCCCTCCTTGCATTATCTGACACCTCTTTTACTATACCGATCCCCCAAAACAAACCTTTCTAAACTCTTCCCTCTGACTCTTCCCTTTCAATCCTTTATGGGTTCCAGAGTAGCGTGCTACTCGCCAATAAAGCGTTTCAATACCCCATCAGGGTTACCAGCGCTATATAAATGCAAACCTTTTTCCCTTTTCTACCGCTCCCCAACCCATCTCAATCCAAATAACTGACTAACATATCCACCACTCAAATTACTTCATATTTCACTATACTAATCTTCAACACTAATCCTTTATGGGTTCCGGAGTAGCGCCCTACTCGCCAGAAAAGCACTTCAACACCCATCAGGGTCACAAGTGCTACATGAATGCAAACCTTTCTTCCCCTTTTATCCCTCCGCTATCCTTCTCACTCCAAATAACTGACTAATATCCACCACTCAAATTACTTTCATATTTCACCATACTAATTCAGCACTAATCCTTTATGGGTTTCCGGAGTAGTGTGCTTCAACACCCCATGAGGGGTAGCAAGCACTAAATAAATACAAACCTTTTTTTCCCCCTCTTCTATCCTTCTGCTATCCTTCTGCTATCCTTCCGAATCCAAATAACAGACTAACCTATCCACCCCTTAAAATGTACTTGCATGTTTCACTATACTAATTCAACACTATTCCTTAATGGGTCCCGGAGAAGCGTGCTACTCGACGAAAAAGCGCTATATAAATGCAATTACAATACAATACAATATACGTGCATCCAGTCATTTTAGTGCCAATAAATGTGGTCCTAACACTGACATTCCAGAGTTCTTTGCAGAAGTTTGGCACTTAGTTGTCAACACGGGACCTGCAGCTGTTTTTTGTGGGGGAGGGAATCTATTTTAATATCATCCTAGATCACACCGCAGACTGCTCCAGCTCCTCTAGATGACCCCATCCCAGTGCTGCGGCGCAGTTTCACACGTTCATGTGTGACAATTGTTCATCTGATGTTTAGCAAATGAAACACGCTGACATTGTAGAAGGCACCTGCGTTACATCTGCTCATGGCATATGGTCTAGCATAGAATACTGGCTACTTATTTGGTATTTCCTCACCTGGATCTTTGACGTGCTGCACTTACCTCGCACTCTTAATTCACAACCCTGTTCTCCTGGATATCTCTCTGCCACTGGCCACACTGCAAGCCTTCATCTGGCTCATAGCCCCCAATGCCCTATGCAACCCAGTATTTAGGGACAAAGTCCGAACAGCAATCATGGACTATTAGGCCCACAACGAGGGCGCAGTAGCCTTCCCATCAAGACTGTGGAAAGACTTTAAAGTCGTAATCCGCGGAGTTTGTAAAGCTAAACAGTTGGGCTTACTTAAAGCTATACACGCGCAGCTGGCTGTGCTTGAAAGGGAAATCCGTTCCCTTGAACTGGAATTTTACACGACGCAAAATGCACTAGCGGCCATTAGGGAGAAACTCTTGGTTTACAACAAGGAGGTTCAGAGGAGAAACCGGTTACCTCAACCAAGAAGCTCCACCATCATCTCAGACAATCACTGTCGCTGCCTCCATGGAGTAAGGACCTCAAGGGCTGGCTCCTTGACTGAACCGCAGATTCACTCCCACCCCTCCCAATCAGCTCCTTGCGACCCTAGCGGGTGAGTACTTGTGCTTTACAAGTAACCTGATTGAAGAAAACTTCCGATGCAACGGTGAAGGCGATCGTCCCAGAAAGACGCTGGCTTCTATGCTCTATAAGCCATGGGCCTCTGCCTATGTATTGGAGCTTATTGATGATCAGCAGGGTAGGCATAGGACCCCTGACTTGCTACAAACCATGGCATCCTTCTACTCCCAGCTGCATAGAGCCACGATCATACCTGACGCAAATGCTCTGTCTGTTACCTGGACACGATCCAGATGCTCTGGCTGACCCCGGCCCATTGCCTGTACCTAGATGCCTCATTCACAGTGGAAGAGGTGACCCAGGTCATACAGAGCTTCCTCAGTGACCAAGCACCGGAATAAAACACTTCTACAAGGAATAAGCCTGACATGACCCTATACGCATACTGCACACAAGCCCAATACATCCATTTCTGGCTCCCAGATGGTTCCAGCCTCACACAGTGGTGGAGGACGATCAGGTAGCCCTGTTCGCTCTACCAACCTTACAGGTTACCAAGTGCGGAGAATTACATAGTAGTGTGTGTTTGCTGGTCGTGGGATGGCGTGCGGTGCTGCACCCAACTGTCCTGAATATACGCTACCTCAATCCCACTTGCGCACAATCTCATGCTCCCACTGCTGCAGGACGAGGGTGCTAGAGGGCGAAGACCCTACATTTGGGGACCTTAACCCCGAAGGTCAATACCTGTCACCACTAGAAGCAGTTGAGTGCACTTGTCCTTCCACGCTAGATGCCCTCCTCTATCAGGTAATTGCTACATGCTGCACGATACATTCCCCACGTTGCCTCCAACACTGCACGTGTTGGAACCCCTGTTAACAACCTCCCTCACCCCTGCAAACTGGTCACCAGATTGTATGCTGAGCTACAGGGAAAGACGCTGGGGTGCGCCCCTACAGCTAGTGCGGCACTTGGGAATTTGAAAACAGCCCCCGACGCACTCTGATGTGGTGTATTTTTTTGCTTGCTCCTCTTTGCATCAAAAACATTTATAAACTGTTGTCTCTTGTCTAAACCCTGACTACCTCCCCTCCATACCTTTTCCTGAGGTTCTCGCCTAGTTGTTTTTATTGGCATTTTGAAAAAGCAACAATTAAAAAAACTACAATAAAACTTTGGGAGAACAGAAAAAGGTGGTGCTGAGGAGAAAAGGAGTAAGGAAAACGTGTTGTTATATTAAAGTATTTCACAAAGGAATCTCGGACTACTCACAGCAGCCATTCAGAACAGGTTTTTCCCATTTCGCATGGCACAGACAAGTATACCATACTGTACAAAGCATTTCTAAGCTTAAAGGACCAAAAAACTCAAGTTTAGCATTTAAAAAAACACTGCAAAGAACCTCAAAGTGAAGTCAGATTGAAAAATCTAGATTATGTCCGTCCTTTCATTTTACATAAAGCATGCTAAGAAGTTTTTGTCCTTGCCAGTATGCGTCTAAGAAGTTACAAAACATCCCTTACACACAGTCATGAAGTGTGAAAGGGAACTTTGTAAATTGTGAGAGGCAAAATACAAAACAGGAGAAACTTCACGCCAAGACTAAATTGGGTGAACTTCAGATTATTTGTAATTTACCTAAATTCAAAACCATGAATTCACTCCATTCTATCCTTGTGGATAAATGTAACAACCATCCGCAGCAGCGCCTGCCTAACACAACGGAAACGATCATGTTTGTCTGCCAATGCAAGGTAGTACTTGCAGACTCCCTTCTACGACAATTAAATAATTCACGTGTAAGCTAAATTAAGGAAAACACTAGTTATATGTAACCATTGGTTCGCAGCTAGTTCTGTTGCAGACTATAAATTAAAAGTTTCATGCAACTAAAACAAGAACTTTGAGAATCGATGGTGGAAAAAAAAATCTAAGGTTGAGTCTGTGCATTGCGCACTTCTTGGGGTTGTGATTATAAATTATTAGAGTCGTGTATGAAGACAAAACATTAATGTGAACACAACACTTGAAGCAGAAGAGTGTCTAGCATGTGAAACTGCAATGGACAGATACTACATATATCTTTTGTTCATCCAGTGCAACTGTGGAGGCTGGGTGTACAATGTATATCAAATGGTACCGAGACAAAAGTGAAACAAAAAATGGAACATACCTGAATGTCACTGGTGAAATCTTTCCCATAAGGGCATATGCTGTAACACTCTGAAGATGAAACAGAACTCCGTCTATGATGAGCAGCACTACTATGTCGTGGCTGTAGTTGAAACTCTTCCCACTTTTCCCAATCACTGGCATGTCCTGTATGAGAATTTGAAAAGAGAAAATCAGCAGCCTTCCTTACAGAACCCAGACTGTTGAAACCAAAGGACGAAATAACTTGTAACTGGGTGCTACTGACAACAAGGGAGTAAAGGTGTTTTATAGCCTGTTTTAATAACACTCATTAATGGACCTTAGAAGGATGGCGGTCTGAATAATCGTGTTCGGATCTGAAAATGAGACCCATTGGTTACACACAGACACCAGCTTGGGATCCATCAGTCCAGGTTAAACCACCAACAGGAAGGTTACTGCCTTTTAGTATAGTGCAGAGAGGCTAACCTGACAGGGCTTTGGTGGGGAGAGCTGGGAGGGCCCTTGCCAGGTTGTACGACTTCAATCAAGTTCATTTTCATACAAGCTACACATAATGATGTCTGGGTACTACTGACGTGAAATAGAGGACACTCACTTTGATCAATTTTATCACACGTGTATAACACTTCAAGGAGCACTAAGCACATTTGTCACTTTCACCCAATCTGTCATTTTTTACATTTTTGCATTTTATTTGTACATTAAATTTCAATTTGGCTTTGATTATAATTTTCTTGAATTCCCATTAGGGACTATTGTTCATGCACTAATCACTTCCTATGACGCCACTTAGCTTTGCTTATGCTAATTATTCCCTCAAATATTTTTGTAGGAGTTGTGCCTTGTTGACTTCTTGTCACAGTACCAGCTGTGAGTCTGAGAATACCAATAGTCTGGCTAAAATTCAGGTATTGCGCTCTAAAACTACAGATTTAACTTTCAAAATATATATTTTTTTAAAACGCTAAATCAGTTTTTTCACTTGCTCGCATGCCTTCCCACATCCTAAAAGGACACATCCTGTTTATTCTAGACACAATTCATGCTGAAGTCCACAGCCAATTTAGTAGAGAGGGGCAAGCCACTGAAAGCTCTAGCCAGGCTTGTGCTTGAAGCCTGGATCTGGCTCACCTCGAGGTCCTTTTGGGACCTCGAGCCCATAAGGAGCCGAGCTTACAAGTGGCTTCTGCCTGCCTCCCTCTAACCAGGAAGTGGCGTAATGGTCAGAGAAGCCAATTGTGTACCTGGGAAACCAGGTTCAAGCCTCTACATCGGCTCAACATGCTGTGACTCTGGGCAACTCACTTAATATTCCTATGCCTATCAATAATGCAAGGGACCTTGCGTAATAACTTGTGCTGATGTAAATTAAGTGCTCGGCCTTCGAGCCTAAGTTGTATTAAAAAACTGCAGTGAGAGGTAAAAACAAAGCCTTAACATAAGGAAAACAAATAGATACCCATTTATTGGCTGATTTGTACACATTTAAACTAGAAACTCTGATTAAAGTGCGGCCTTGCTGCTTACATTGGTGATCTTAGGCAAATATTGTATTTCACTCAAACTCTTTTTTTCCTTCATCATGTATGAAAGCACTTTCAAATATGAGTTCAGATACCAGCTGTACAACATTATCACTTTTAACAAGTACTTCTTAGAGCAGTTCTATAATGTGCCCTATTAATGTCAAAGCTTCCACATGCTAAAGAAATAGCCTTTTTCGAATTTTGAAGAGACGTCATCATATTTTACGTGTGTTTTTGTATGAATTACATCGCATTTTTTCAGGGCTCGCTCGGCTCGTACACTGGCTCTAAGATCCGAGCCAGACCGTTAGTCCGGCTCTCCCTGCTAATTTGTTGGCTTGCCCACCTCTATGATTTACTATCTGCATACCACATAATCTTACATTATCATGGCATCACGGAGCATTTTGGTAGCACAGGGTATCCTTTTGAAAGCGTTTCCTTCACAGAAATCCCAGGCTCACCAGCCAGGGTTGGCCTGGAAAGTAAAAGCAGCCGCGGCAAAAACGTTCAAAGTGGCACTGCTGCCCTCCTCAGCCATCTCCCTCTCTCTACAGAACACCCCACCCCGACTCCCGCCTGCTGTCTTCACCTCGGGAAGCTGGAGAAATTGACTGAGGCACGAGCCGCGGCTACCTGCCCTGAGAACAGCGGAAATACCCGGTGGAAAGCACGGGGCAGTCGGGCCTGTCACCGCTTTCTCATTTTAAAAACGCAACCTGCCAATTTGGTTTCCAAAACATTATGTAACTTTCCAAATATAGATCTTTCCTCCACTCCACCCTAATGGATCTGTGTAATTACTGCGCTTTTCGAAGATGTACGCAAGGCTTAGTAATGAATATGCTACTTACCAGTATGCATCTGTTCTTGGCATGTAGGGCTGCTGACATTCATATCTGTGCATAGATCGCCGCCTAGTGTTGGGTCCGGATGTTTGCACGTTGTTGTCCTGGAAGAGTCTTCGAAGTATCCTTGGATAGGTGACTCCTCCCCTGGACTACAGTGCGCATGGGCATCCTCTCCATCCTCAGATTGTTTTTCGCCATTGTGGCAGTGATGGAGTAGATACAGAAAGTGATGACCATGCTTGCAATAATTCTGAGAGCTGCAGCTGCGACAGGCGCCGGGGAGGAGGGAGGGCGATATGAATGTCAGCAGCCCTACATGCCAAGAACAGATGCATACTGGTAAGTAGCATATTCAGTTCGAGGCATGTGGGCTGCTGAATTCATATCTGTGCATAGAATACATAGCAGTGCCCTCTATTGGCGGCGGCTACCCGTGCCAGCTGCAGCGGTCTGAAAAAGTGTTTTGAGAACAGCCTGTCCTACAGCTGCCTGCTGTTTTGACTGCACATCTACGCAATAGTGTTTTGTAAATGTGTGTGTAGTGGACCATGTGGCTGCTCTGCATATATCATGCAGGGGAATATTTCCTAGGAAGGCCATGGAAGCCCCCAACTTGCGTGTTGAGTGGGCTCGTGGTGGAATAGTTAATGTGCGTTTTGCCTTTTGATAACAGATTTGAATACACTTAACTATCCATCTGGCTATCCCTGCTTTGGAGATGGCGTTACCTTTGTGGTGTGGGGCAAAGGCAACGAACAGTTGTTTTGTCTTCCTGAAGGGTTTAGTCCTGTCGATGTAGTACATGAGGGCCCTCCGTACATCTAGTGTATGTAATGCCCTCTCTGCAACAGTTTGTGGGTTTTGGAAGAAAACGGGCAGTTCAATAGTCTGGTTCATGTGGAACTGCGATATTACCTTGGGCATGAATTTGGGGTTGGTACGTAGTACGACCCTGTTGGCGTGAACCTGAATAAATGGCTCTTGAACGGTTAGTGCCTGGAGTTCACTAACTCTTCTTAGGGAAGTGATCGCTACCAGGAAGGCTACTTTCCAGGTAAGGAATTGAATCTCGCATGAGTGTAGAGGTTCAAAGGGTGGACCCATCAGGCGTGTGAGGACCAAGTTGAGGTTCCACATTGGAGCCGGTGGGTGACTAGGTGGAATGACTCGTTTGAGTCCTTCCAAGAATGCTTTGATGGCAGGCACTCTGAAGAGAGAGAGGTGCTGCCTGGTTTGCAGATAGGCTGATATTGCGGTCAAATGGACACGTATAGAGGTGTACGCCAGATTGCATCGGTATAGGTGTAAGAGGTAACATATGATGTTGTGGATGGATGCGTCCAGCGGGTTAATGTCATTATTACCGCAATAAATGACGAATCGTTTCCATTTGGCTGCATAGCAAGCTCTTGTAGTGGGTCTCCTGGCCTCCTTGATGATGTCCATACAGTCAGGTGGCAGATTGAGATAGCCAAACTCTAGGACTTCAGGAGCCAGATCGCCAGGTTCAGCTGTTGCGGATCTGGGTGCTGAACCTCTCCATGGTTCTGCGTCAAATGCGCGGGTTTGATCCGCAGCCTTTGATGCGGTACCACGGAAAGTTCGAGGAAGGTGGTGTACCACGGCTGGCGTGCCCACGTGGGAGCAACTAGGACGAGTGTCAGGGAGTGTTGTCGGAGTTTGCGAGCCACCAGCGGTATCAACGGTGCTGGGGGAAAAGCGTACGCAAATCTGCCGGACCAGTTCATCCATATCGCATTGCCCTGCGACTGCGGGTGTGGGAATCTGGCGGCGAAGCTTTGGCATTTTGCGTTTTCGCTTGTCGCGAATAGGTCTATTTCTGGGTGACCCCACTGCTGGAAGTACGGTTGGAGTACCGATGGGTGTAACTCCAACTCGTGCATCTGGTGGCTGTGTCTGCTGAGCAGATCCGCCATCTGGTTGTCCTTGCCGGGGAGGTGTTCCGCCATGAGGAACATGTTCCTCTGAATGGCCCACTTCCACATGCTCTGAGCCAGATGAGACAACTGTGGAGAGTGTGTCCCTCCCTGCTTCTGTATGTAGTACATTGCGGTCATGTTGTCCGTCCGGATCAACACGACCTTGTTGCACAGATGTACTTTGAAAGCCTTCATGGCCAGGAAGATTGCCATCAGTTCCAGAAGGTTGACGTGCATCTTCTTCTGTTGTGTCGTCCATAGTCCCTGCACTGTGTAGTGGAGTACATGAGCTCCCCATCCCTGGAGAGACGCGTCCGCTGTCAGTACTATTTGTGGAACAGGCTCTTGGAACGGTCGGCCCTTGCAAAGGTTTTGTGGATTCCACCAATGCAGAGAGTTGTATGCCCGACCGCTCACCAACACTAGGTCTTTCAACTGTCCTTGAGCCTGATTCCACTGACGTGCTAGGCACTCCTGAAGTGGGCGCATATGTAATCTCGCGTGCGGGACTATGAAGATGCAGGAGGCCATCATGCCTATCAACTGCATAAACACTCGCGCTGGAAGCGAGTGGTTGGGTCTGAACTTGGAGATCAGCGCTTGTATGCCGTTGATCCTCACTAAATTTGGCTGAGCTGTGGCCGCCAGAGTGTCTATAGTCGCACCTAGGTACTGTTGTACGTGTGCGGGCTGGAGATGAGACTTTGGGTAATTTAGTGAGAATCCCAGACTGTGAAGAAGGTGAATGGTACGGGACACGTGGCTTGCACATTGCTGGGCTGATCTCGCTTGAACGAGCCAGTCGTCTAGGTAGGGGTAGACGTGTATGTGCTGTCTCCGTAAATGTGCCGCCACCGTAGCTAGGCACTTTGTGAAAACCCTGGGCGCTGTTGTCACGCCGAAGGGAAGGACTTTGAACTGATAGTGCTGCCCCTGAACAGTGAACCTGAGGTATTTTTTGTGTGAGGGGTGGATGGGTATGTGAAAATACGCATCCTTGAGGTCCAGTGATGCTAGGAAGTCTCCCTGCTGGAGAAGCGGAAGGACTTGCTGTAGAGTGAGCATGTGAAAGTGCTCCGAAAGAATGTACTGGTTCAGGGGTCTCAGGTCTAATATAGGCCTGAGCGACCCGTCCTTTTTTGGAATTAAGAAGTAGAGGGAGTAAACCCCCGTGCCCCGCTCGTGGACGGGTACGACCTCGATAGCGCCTTTTAGAAGCATATTTTCTACCTCTTGCTGTAAGAGCGTCAAGTGCTCTGAGGACATAGGACGGTTTCTTGGTGGTATTGTGGGTGGAGTGGAAGTTAACTCCAGACAGTAACCGTATTTTATAATATCTTTGACCCACCTGTCCGTGGTGATGGAGTTCCACGTGGACAGGAACCGTTGTAGCCTTCCCCCGACAGGTGTTATGTGGTCGGGAGGAAGGGAGAGGGCGTCACTGCTTGTTCTTGGGGGAGGACCTGGTGTTGCCGTAGCCACGTCCTCTGCCCTTGGTACTGGAGCCACGATAGCCACCTCGGGTGTTCTTATCGTAGGTGGTCTGCGTATTACCCTTGTTATATGTTTGTTGTGACCCCTGTCCTCTGCCTGCTCCCTTGTTTCCGGGGCGACGAAAGGAGCCGCTCCGAAAGGACTGAGTTTGTAGGGCGCCCATGGACTTTGCAGTGTCCGTGTCCTTTTTTATCTTCTCGAGGGTGGCGTCAACCTCAGGCCCGAACAAAAAGTCGGGGTTGACGGGCTGATTAAGTATATTGTTTTGTACCTCAGGCTTGAATCCTGAGATACGTAGCCAGGCGTGACGTCGTAGGATGACGCTAGTGTTGATGGCCCTGGCAGCCGTGTCAGCAGCGTCTAGTGCACATTTGATGGCAGCATTTGTGAGTAGCTGTCCCTCTCTGATAAGGATTTCTGCACCTTCTTTGTAGGGGTCAGGGAGGTGTTGAAGGAGGTGCTCCATTGTGTCATAGTGCGCCCTATCGTAGCGAGCGAGGAGCGCTTGAGTGTTAGCTATGCGCCATATGCTTGCAGCTTGTGCGGCAACTCGCTTGCCGGAGGTCTCCAGCACCTTGGACTCCTTGTCCGGGGGAGGAGCGTCACCCGTTGTCTGCGAGTGTGCCCTCTTGCGGGCATTCGCCACAACGATGGAGTCGAGTGGTAATTGTCCTCTGATGTAAGTAGGATCCCCAGGTGCTGATCTGTATTTCTTATCGATCCTGGGGTTTATCACTCGTGCCCTGGTGGGTTCCCTGAAAATGTCAGTGGCTGGCTTAAGGACCCCCTTCAACATTGGCAGAGTCTTTACATGTCTTTCTGAGGATGCAAAGGTGTCCATTAGAAAGTCATCTTCGATGATATCAGAGTGAAGCTGTACATCATGGTTGTTCGCCGCCCGTTCAATCAGAGCGTTGAACGCCGCAGTATCCTCTGTGGGTGACGTTTTTGCCCCATATAGTTGTGGGTCCTGTGCATCAAGAGGTGCACTGGGGTCTGCAGGGTCGCCCCAAGTTTGGTCAGGGTCCTGCTGGTCATCAGGGTCCGTGTCCATATGGTAGGGGACTTGTTCACCCATGTAGTCCTCCAATGCATCCGTGTCGGAGCGTGTGGGGGAGGCCCGGTGTGGATCCTGGTAGGGTGAATGAAAGGGTTCATACAGGAGAGGTTCTGTGTCCACAGGCAGCTTCCTCTTTAGCGGGATCCTGAAAGGTTCCAATGGCGGTTCCGAAGTTATCCTTCGGTCGTGGAGAATCATCCTGCCAGTGTCGGCGTCGATGACGCGTGACGGAGACGGCTCGACAGGCGTAACCGCAGTTTTGGTGGCCTGTGTCCTGAGTTGAAACGCCTTCGGGATTGTGGATGGAGGCAAGCCGAAGGTAATGCTGGTCGGCACCGACGAAACCGCTGGATCGATCGAACCCGACTGGTCCTGGAGGGCAGCCTTGGTTTTGCAGCCTGGCATTGCGCCAGGCCGTACTCGGGGCGCCTTAGAGGTCGTGGCCCCCGCCAGGGTCGTCGAGGCGGCTGCAGATATCTTCTGCGCCCGTGGTGCATCGAGCCGAGGTGCGGAGATCACCGTCGACGTCTTCGACACGTGAGGTTTCGGTGTCGTCGAGGGAGTGCTGCGAGGCGTAGCAGGCGGGACGGCCCTCGGTGTCGGTGGCGTCGACGCCGGTAACCGAGCAGGTTTGTCGGCGCCGATGGCCTTCTTCCGTTTGTCGACTCCCATGTCGCCCGTCTCGAGTTCGGCACCGAAGTCCCCCTTGGTGCGGTCGGTGCCGACACGGTGCGCCGGCGTCGAAGGTGTTGAAGGCCTCGATCCGACTAGCGCCACTTTCAGTTTCGGTTTCGTAGGAACCTGAGCAGCTTTCGGTTTCGGTTTCGTGGAAGGGAAACCAGCTGGCTTAAGCGGTAATGGCTGCCGCTGAACGTCCGAGGCCGGGCCCGAGGGCGGGGCCGAAGGACTGCGTGATAGGTCTCGGGTAAGGCCCGAAGGCGATCCCTCGACCGGAGCCATAATCTGTGGCACTGGTGAATTCTCGGTTTGAACAGGTAGGCCTTGTTCATCATCGGAGCTACTCTCTTCGGCCCCTAAGGCCTCCTCGTCGTCTCCTACCTCGGCGTCGTCTTCACCTCTGTGGAAGAGTGACTCGTCGGCCTCGTCCGATCCGGGTTCTTGGTCGGAAACGGGACTGGAGGGTAAGACTTCTACTTCTTCGACGTCGTCCGCGTCGTCGAAGATGTCAGCTGGGGCCGGTGCCGCGTGCTGCGCTTCGAGCCTCGCCGCTCGACGATTCCGCAGAGTCTTCTTTGAACGGAACCGGGCACAGGCCATACATGTCGACTCGTCGTGGTCCGGCGAAAGGCATTTGTTGCACACCGGATGGACGTCGATGTGTGGGTACTTCGCATTACATACCGGACACCTTTTGAATGGCGTCCTCGATTCCATCGTCGAAGTAGTTGATGGACAGGTAAATGCGAACAAAGTCGGTGCTGAAAGTTAGTAAACTAACAGAGAGTATCGAAAACCGATCGATAAACAGTACCGACGCGAACTAAAGGCCTTGTGGCCTCGACAAAATTTTTTCCTAACTTGAGCTAAGATAGCACATCCGAACCCAATGGCGGAAAAAAACAATCTGAGGATGGAGAGGATGCCCATGCGCACTGTAGTCCAGGGGAGGAGTCACCTATCCAAGGATACTTCGAAGACTCTTCCAGGACAACAACGTGCAAACATCCGGACCCAACACTAGGCGGCGATCTATGCACAGATATGAATTCAGCAGCCCACATGCCTCGAACTAATGGGTTTCTATAAACCAAAACATAAGAAGCTTATCTCTGTAAACAAACGGAATGCCTTTAGAACTATTGTTTGAATAAGTACAATGTGCGCGTGGATGCATCTTGCAAGGGACTTGCATTGCAACATGGACAAATGGCCCAACCCTGCCCATAGGTCAGTAAATGCATTGATAATTAGATTCATAAGTCTTACCATGAGAAAGATCCAGGCTGGGATGAGCATTAGGACAGCTGCAGCGCTGGTGTAGAACTGCAGCTCCGGGGGGCTGGGGAGAGAGCAAACCTGTCAGTGAAACGCAGACCAGGGAAATCAAACAGTCTCATGCGTCGGCTAGCTGCCTAACAATTCATACTCTCGCGTGAATATTAACCATCCAAACTGCGCGCGACCATCGTGGGCCGGAGGCAGCAGGTAGGCCTTCTTAAGGTTTTTTTTTTTAATATTTGTTTTTTTGGTTTTTCAAGACAACACAACAAAAGTGAACGGAGTATTATCATTTAAATACACATTGTGGGTGCGGCAGGTTCGTGGGTAGGTAGGAGAAGACAAACGGGAGGAGGGCTCTAAAGTGTAGTTTAAAACTCGAAAACACAACCAGGACCGATGGCATTGCTTAGCTCGGACTACTGGTTTAACTGGACCAGTGGCAGCCGCTGGTAGACCACTCCCTTCACTGACAGACTCCGTCACACGGCGAACGCTGGGCCAAAGATACGTCAACACAAAGGCTGCACGTTAGGCACGGTCTCCTCATGTACACCCATACTGATTTCAGTATTTGCACTTACGATTTCTCACTAACTCAACAAAAGCGGCTTTGCAACCCACTTTCAAAACAAACACACACCCAGGGTGCTGACAGCACGTGAAGAACGGACAATTAGTAATACGAAAATAACACAAACTGCACCCGTGTACGTGTCCGTTGAGCGTGTCTCTGAATAGAGGTCTCTCCTAAGGGGAGCCTTATATAATGTCACCCAACACACACCAGCCTGGACACGGGGGTTTAAGAGCGACAGCAGACGGGACTTCCGGTCCCAGCACAGAGAGCAGCCAGTCCTCATCATCAAGGCCACTGGAATTATGGGATTCTGTGATAGCGACGGGTAGTTATTGTTTTGCCACATGATCCATCATCTGCTGCATAGTTTAATTATGGTTTTGCCACATGATCTATCATCTGCCGCATAATTTACAAATTTGAACACAAAAAAAAATGTTTCAAGCTCAAGCTGATCAAACGTTACTAAAAATGCAGACAGATGTTGTGCAGTGGAAGACACCACAAAGGTTGACTGTTCACCTTTCAATTACATAACACTGTATTTTTGTGTTAAAACTACTACTAATAAAGTGAAACTTTAAGTCCAGGCAGTGTAAACGTATACAAATGACAAAATAATGACCTGCTAACTATCAGAAAATGTGCAGCACAATTAGCATTTTCTAGCGGCATAATTTAGTAAACCCAAAAAGAACAATTGATGGACAGAATGTAGAACAACGTCATACATGCACCCCAGTATAGAGATCTGGGCCTAAATCCATCGTTTTTTTGCTCACCATGCCATTCCAGTTTGGACCCAGCTATATGCAAATCAGTCTTGACCCTGTGCCTCATGGGTACAGTCCAGCTGAACTGCCAGGCCAGGATCTCCTTGGTGAGCAAAAGAACAATGGAATTAACCCAGATCTCTTGACTGGGGGTGAATGTATGATTTATCCAGCATTCCGTCCATAATTTGTTTGCGTAGCACTTTTCATGGGTATGCCCAGACGTGGGTTCCTTGCTCACTGGGCCACTGAATTCAAGCTAGCCTGGCCGATGAAGGGTAATACCCAGAAACCGGTCCCAGAATGCTTGTTTCCAGTCCAGGGAGGACCTGGCTGGGCAGTTTGGTCTGGGCTGTCCTATGAGTCACAGGGTCAGGACTGATTTGCATTGGCTGGGTCTAAACTGGGGTGGCATGGTGAGCAAAAGAACGATGGATTTAACCCAGCTCTCTTGACTGGGGGTGAATGTATGATTTATTCAGCATTCCGTCCATCATTTGTTTGCGTAGTAATTTAGTAAACCCTGCTGCATAATTTGGTCCTCTCTTCCAGCATAATTCCAGAGACCCTGCTTTTGGTAAAGAATTGGACCTTCCACGCACTTCACCGAGACGAACTACTGCTAAAGCAGGGCATACCTTCAGTTTGGAGGTGGGAGCAGATAGGAATCGAATGCACAAATAATCACAGCTTTTTTTGCACAGGGGAGCAAGATAGATCAAGGGGGCAGGTTGCACCAGATCCCGGACAAGTAATTAAAAACCGACTTTGAAATGGGCCCCTAACAGGCCCCATTCTTCATGTACTTTTAACTTTACAGACAAAACACTGATTGACTCCTCAAAGATGAAGGTAAAACTCTTAATGTAATCCGTGTAAGCGATGCAGTCCCTGTTTACATTCCAAATGCTTTATTCATACTGCATTTCCTAACAGTATTTGTTTTATGCAGATGTGTGGTGGTTCTTTTCATGCACCATAAAACCCGTGTGTACGGAGTACTGTAATAGGGATCTCTGGGTGTCTGGTTGAGCTGAGATTGTCGGTGGGTCAGGACTGAGATCTCCGCAGATGTAGATCTACTAGATTTCTCACAGTGCCTGTCCGCGGGTCAGAAAGGTGTTCAGCCTACACACCTAACCGATACTTGGGCTCTCTGCAGAGCACACAGAGTGATGGTCACACATGTGGCAATTGTAATTGTCACTTGATGTCAAAGTGTGTGAAGGAGGTGTACACCATTGAGCAAATACTGACAGTGCCAAAGGAAACGAAAATGTTTTGTTTACAGCTGTAAAGAGAGAGAGAATGGTAGAGCGAGGGACGGCAAAGTGATGCAGAAGGACAGAGTGAAAAAGAATAAGATGAAGAGGAAGAAATTAGAGGGAGTTCTGCAGCTTGAGTATTGCAGAAAGGTGCGTTTGTGTGGGATATAAAGGGATGAAGTGTCTAACAAAGCAACCTCTGGTACAACGGGGAGAACAGGAGTGACTGAAACAATCCAATGACCACTACTACCCCTTCCTAAAATCTTAGCACAGCTGAATTCACAATTTAATATTTTCAATTATAGTTATTCACAACAAAAATCACTATTGTTACTCATTTACCTGCTACTGCTAACAAACATTGGCAAAGTCAATAGATATGGATTGTTTTAGATATGTTGTATGATATGCCTTGATGCAACACCAGAAAACTCTCAGAGGAGCACCCACATTCTGGTTAGGTGGCAGGCTCTGTTACTATGGGATTCAAGTTCCCCTATTTTGAGCCACACCCTTAACCACGTATATACCCTTTTTTTGCCATGCTCCTTCTAGAGACACTTACCTTTTTTATCCTACTTAAAACGTGGGCGAGAGAGAGTTTTTTCTAAGGCACTGAAGGTGGTTCAGTTAATAGTGTGTGCAATATGAAATGGAAAGTGTTACTAGGTATATGAATTACCACCCACGCCTTTTACCTTGGGATACAAATAGACTGGGAAGGCTGCCTGTGTTTACCAGAAGACCTTGATTGCCCCATTCAGAACACAGCTACAAAAGGAACACAGGCACAATGAACAGTGACATCAGGTGCCGCAATTGGTCAATGTTACGGGAAAAAGGCGCGCCTGGCTTATGTCGAAAATTACCAACATTGTTTATGTGTCAGCAGAATCTGGGAGTGGTGAAAATGCTTTCAGAAAACAGGCATTCCATTTCACTGCAAGAAGCGCCCATGGGTTGTCTGTGATAGTACATATTGCAATACGGTTTTAAAACTCTGTACAGCTTGAAAGTAAACTCTGCTCAAACAAAGACAGACATTGACCATTGAACAATCTTGCAGTAACTCCCTGCAGAACATTTGAGAGGTCATCAAAATGTATTTTTTTCCAGATATACGGATTCCCCCTGGTCTAACATGTTTGACTAGGTGCGAGGGGCCTTACGACACACAAGCTTTGAACTCTGGGTGGGTACGGAAGACATGGGGGTTAAATGGTCTCTACAGGGCAGGTAGGATTAGAACATGCTACATGTATTTGAAGAAAAAATCCCAAATACTTTACTTAGACTCCATTCTGTAGGTAACCTAGGTAGCTGGCGACCATAAGAAATCTCTTGACTAAATGCATATATAATCAGAAACTCAAAGGGATATATAATACACTTAAAATGTTGAGGCAACTGTACATTACAATATTTATATATTTTTTAACGTGTCCTCACCAACACGTCTCATTAAGATCGCAAAGGTTAAAACGCAAATACGCGACATGAGGTGCCTGTACTTCGCAATCGACAACCATATCAAGCTTCTTGCGGTGATGAAATTTGCACCTACACCAAATGCTGGTTTCACCAGTGTATTCATGTATTCACATTACTATGTGTGATGAAACAAGTCTGCAAGTTGTGGAAGTGTGAAGAAACACTGTTGACATTGGGATCTGGTGTGTGCACACATTTCATCACTGCGAGAAGGCGGCTGTGGTTGTGGATATATAGATATATATCACACATTTATTACTAGAGGGCAACGGTCAGATTCCAGTTTACCACAACAGTACAGCACAATGGAGACGAGATTTATTTTTTACTGCTTCGCAGATGGTATGTAGCATTGACTTTGTACAGAGAAATAACTCTCCTAATAGTCACAAGGTCTCTTCCATGCAATTTTACCATACTGTATAAAATTAACCCATTGCCTCCTGCTTTCGATTAAACACAACTACACATGAAAACCCAGGGTGTGTGCGTTGTGTGTATATTCATCCACACACACACTATGGCAGTGACATAAATGTGGCCCCAATGCCTCATAATCCGCTATTTAGTTGGACTGTACTATAAGCACACATTTATTTCAACAGTGCAGGAAAAATGACGGGAGGGAAAACTGTATTTACTGCTCCATTGATGCAGGTTGCAATGACTTTAGGCAGGGAACATTTCCTAATGATCATACAGCCTCTTTAATGTGATTTAACAATAGAACACACATGTAAGCACTTTAATTCTTATTTTTTCTTAAACAAATACACATGAAAAAGTGCCATCGCATTAATATGCAGTGTATTATTCTATTTATAACCACTATTGCTGGAGTGGATGGGCATCATGGCCCTCTTGAGCCTTTACCATCCATGTGTGTGCGCATGTACACACATATATATACATATACACACACACACATATATATTTATATATACACCTATAGATACACACCCCCATGTTAAAAGTAGAACCATAACTATTACTTACGAAAATCTGTATTTTTCTCCGCTCAGCAGTTTCTTCGAAAATACGTTCTGTAAACTGAATTAAAAAAAAAATTAAAAAGTCAAATAATGCGTCTCTTTTATCAAGGTGCAAATGTTCTGGTTACGCTGCTTAGGTCCTTTTAAATTAGCCACAAACCCTTAGCTCTGGTTAGAGACAGATCTGTCTCCTCCACACTGACGATGGGAGAGTGGAATTGGACTCTTTCCGTTCAAAATGTCAACATCTCTCAGGCTACCAAGACTTAACACGCCACCCAAATTCTTGGCACATGCATGACATCAAAACAAATACAAATATTCAACCAGAATAGTGGTTGGTGCCGTCTTATACTGCAGTTTGTATTAGTTTCTTTGTTGCACACAAAAAGGGTAAACCAACTATGAATTATGCACATTGGTACATAAAGCACTATTTCCCTAAATAGTCTTACTTCGAGGAACTGCTATTAATTTCAGTTTCCGCTATCGGATCAGCTCTGTCCCACACGTCCCATGAAAGCCGTTTAAGAGTTGACATTAAAATATACCATTTACAACAAGAAGCTCTAAAAACTGCAGTCCGAGCACAGGGAGAATTTTTAGGTTGAGTCTGGGCAGTGCATGTGCTGCTCTGCGAAGCATGCTATATTGGAGTATGCACTTGATGCCCCACCCACTCTCCGCCCATATTTGTCATTGGTTTGTGTCATTATCCTTCCGAAATGCTAGCTTCTGATTCGTCAATAGGATTTTTAGTCCCTCCTTAGTACCGCCTTGTCTTCATTTGTAACCTCCCTGAGGACTGGCCCTTTTATCTCTGTTGTTACACGGTATGTCTTATTTTCTCTGTAAGCACTATTTTCTTTAATGAGCTTCTCTTACTGCAGCCGCAAGATGCGTTCCTGCAACATTCAGCGTGCCATGCAGGCTTTCACACAGCGAATTTACCCCCAAAAAAGCATTTGTTTGTCAACTTGACAAACAAATGCTTTTGTTAAAAGTGCCCCATAATGCGCTTTCACTTTAATAGCGGCAGCGGATCTTTCTTTAGACACGGCTCACCTAAAGAAAGGGTGTGGGCCCTTTTAACGTGAAAGCGCAGCATGGGGCTCTTATAAACAACAAGCATTTGCAATGCAATAGGTCTCACATTTTAGAAACTTTGAGCTATTGGTATTGTAAATGAGAAAGCGTTTTATTATTGCAGGTGTTTTTTTAAACACATACATAAATTGCATTGCAATTTACAGTGCCAATAGGTCAAAATCACACAATTGCAAGACCGATTGCACTGAAAATGCTTGTTGTATTGTTGCTACATTCCTGTTACAGACGTTCCAGATTACAAATGCTTTCAAACTTTATTTTTATTATCTGCATGTGCAGTTAATGTAAATGCACTACTGCATTACCGCTTTACTGTAGACCTTCATTCAAAGACGGCTAACAACCTCCATTAACCTCCATGAAAGTCAACACGGGCACCTTGAAACCCACTGCAGTCTGTGGCCTGTGTACAAAAGGCAGCCTCACCATGCAAGACTTTGTGAAGCAGTTTCCCGTATGCACGGCTTCGTATAGCAGCCTGCAGAGATGGCCTATAAAGCATTCAAGCAGTGCCAGAAGGGTTGGTTTGATAGGTTAATGTGTGGACTTTTTATTCTGCTGTTTATTGGCTTGTTTTGTGGTATGCCGGGATGGTTTTCACTAATGGTTTCCCTGATATTAAAACAAACACTGCCTTCAGCAAGCTCAAATCCTTGTAGTCTTCCATATTTTGTAAAACACTTACAAAGCGTGTCTTCTACAAATTAAAAACAATTTGAAAACATTGGCCACTTTTTAAGTTATCCAATTCACCATTGGATCCACTTTAGTTGTGGTGCCTAGGCCTATTCTCTGTCCCAGTCTGACCCTGGGAGTCTGCCATGCATGACCTAGAGAAGCGGTCTCTAGTATGTGCAGGGCAGGTGGTCAACATCTTACACAGGATAGGAAGCCTTTTCAATGTACACAAGCATCCACTGCACAAAGGGCGGAGCATACACAAAATCAGTGCAAGCTTATCTCACGAACATAGTACAAATTAGGCGTCGGTTGCGTAAACTTGGTTCACATGCAGAGGGCAGGGCGGCAGCAATACAAGGTCCCCTCATACAGAGAACTGGAACATCATAGGCCATCACCATGGAAGCTGTTCTCGCACTCTAAACATGACACTGTGTCTGCCGGCTTTTAGTTTTACCTAAACATTCCTACATTTTTTCTTGCAATTGTGTAATGTCTTCTTCAGTTTCAGTACAAAACGTATTCTTTTTTTAATTTCAGTAGATTTTTTATTAAGATTTTGTCTTTTTCTCCCCAAAACCCATGACATATCACATATAACATAACACATACATAAAACAATTAACATGCACTCTGCGTCGCTAGTTGCTACAGGGATGCCCACTCTGGCTATGTAGGTTGAGTTACAAATAGCCTATTTTGGCAATCTTCCACCCACTGCCCTCTTATGGTTCATAGAAGCACAGAGAGGGACAGGGACAGGGGGGCCTGAGCAGAGAGAGAAAGGATGGGGTAGAATGAGAGTTAGCGTGTTTACTATTGTCTAATGTGGGTTTCTATCCGGGTAGTTCTGCTGGGCTTATTCAGGGCGGATCATACGGGTCTAGGTATTTGTCCAGGGTTGCCCACATTCTCCTGTCGGGCTGTCTCCATGGTGAATCACTTAGGGCCACTGTATCCGCTCCCCTAAGGTATGTCACCTAGTTGAGCCATGCTTTAAACTTAGCCTTGGAGGTGTCTTTCCAGTTATTGAGTACCATTTTTATTCCTGCTGTTAGAAGGAGGTCGAGTAGGTCTCTGTCATGTTCGGAGTCTGTATCTGTCCTAATGAATGCAGTTACTAGGGTGGCAAACTCGGTTTTAAGGGTACAACCTAGCATATTGTTTAAGGCGGCAAAAATCTTCTCCCAGAATGCCTTGACTTTTGGGCAGTAGTATATGAAATAGGCCAGGTCCCCCTTTCCATTGTTGCAGTTCCAGCACTGGTCATTGGGGTTCAGTCCCAGGGATGCCAAACGCGCAGGGGTCCAGTAGATTTTGTGTAGTGTCCAGAACATTGTCTGTGCTAGTACCGGGGATATTTTGCTTTGTGTGGGGGAGGACCATAGTTTCTGGATCTCATTTTCGTTAAGTGAGTCTCCAAGCTGGGACTCCCAGTATTTGCTTGTCTTTTCATTGATTTTTGTTGGGCTGGACCTTAGGAGTCTGTAGAGATGTGATACCTGATGGCCTAATTTATTAAGGTTGGACATATACTGGAAGATTGATGGCTTGGTAGTGGAAAGTTTCGCTTTGGTCAGCGCAGTTTTGATTTTTAGAAAAGTATATAGTTCTATGTCTGGTAGATTATGTTTGTTTTTTAGCGTATTGAAAGTGATGGGATTCCCTCCCTCTTCAAATTGTATAGGGTGGGAAATCCCTGTTTTCCCCCACGATCGAGAGCGGCTTGCCCCTGAATTTTATCTTAGCGTTTGCCCACAGAGATTCCAATTTCGAGTTTTTTATGCTTTGTTCCATCTTCTGGTCCACCTTCAGCAGAGCGTTCCTGGTATTTTTGAGTATTGGGTTTTTTGTTAGTGAATGTTTGTTGGCTGTTAGCAGGGCTAAGGGCGCAAGGTTGTTTAGAATGGCTCTCTCCAATCTCAGCCATACTGGAGTGTACTCCTGGTCGGGCAGGATCCAATAGATCCCCTGTTTTGCCAAGAAGGCTGTTTGAAAGGTTTTAAAATCCGCTAGGTTTAACCCTCCTAGGATTTTCCCCAGTCTTAATTTTTTAAGGCTATCCTTGCTTTTTTGTCTCGCCAGATGAAGTTATTCAGCAGCTTGTCTATTTTGCGATGGAAGTAGTCTGTGAGTACTAGAGGGAGCATATTTGCTAGGTAGTTGACCATAGGGGTGACCATCATCTTTACTGTCTCTATCCTACCCCACCAAGTAATGAATTTAGGTGACCAGCCCTCCAGCAGCACCTTTATCTTGTCCAACATTAGTTTTTCATTTTGTTCTAGTGTGCTTTTAAGATCAGTCCCAAAGTGTAAACCCAGGTATTTTATGAAGTTGGTTTGCCAGGCATGGCCTGAGTCCCCCAGTATTTCTTTTATGGTGTGTATGTTGAGTGGTTTGGATTCTGACTTGTTTTTATTGAGTTTATAGCCTGAGAGGACCGAGTACCTGTCTATGGAGTCCATGAGGGCCGTGATAGATGATTTGGGGCTCTCTGTGACAGCGAGAATGTCATCCGCGTATGCGGCTAGTTTGATTGTGACCTTGTTGATGGTGACCCCTTTCATCTCTTCATTGGCCTCTATATCCATAATCAGAGGTTCAAGAGCTTGCAGGAACAGTGAGGGGGACAGGGGGCAACCTTGCCTTGTACCTCGCTGCAGGGTGAGGGGCTCTGAGACCGCCCCATTGACTACGATGCGGGCAGTGGGCTTTACATATAGTGCCATTACTTTCCGCATGAAGGAGTTCCCCAGATTGAAGGCCCGCATGCACTGTTCCAGGAAGTGCCACGATACCCTATCAAATGCCTTCTCTGCATCCAGTGTGATGGTCACAGCTGGTTTGTCGGACTTGGTGGCATTACCTAGTATATGGCATAGGAGTTTGGTGTTATTGTGTGACATGCGTGTCTTGAGGAAGCCAACTTGTGAATGTCCTATCAATTGAGGCAGTACCCTATTAAGTCTTGATGGCAGGATTTTTGCGTACATCTTGCAGTCAACATTAATCAGAGAGATAGGCCTGTAATTTTGGGGCATCTGAGCGTTTTTGCCTTCCTTGGGGATAACTATAATATTAGCTTCGGACATGGTCTGTGAGACCATCCCTGCCCCTTCGCAGTAGTTAAAAACGTTTTTCATAGTGGGTTCTAAGTGACTTAAGAATGTCTTATAAAAGACGGCTGTGTATCCGTCTGGTCCGGGTGCCTTGTTAGCTTTAAGGGATTTGACTGCCATCTCAATTTCAGTGGAGCTTATCTCCCTCCCCAGGGTGTGTGTTTCTTCTGGTGTTAACTTTGGGAGATTTAGTCTGTTTAGGTATTCCGTACAGCCATTTTCGCCCAGCGTTAGATCTTTTTTTTAGAGGTCTTAATAAAATTCACTAAATGTCCGTAGTATTTCTGTGTGTCTTGTGTGTGAGATATTTTGTGAGTCTGTGATTGATGAAATGGTATGCTGTCTCGGTTTGTGTTTTAGGTAAGAGGCCAGGAGTTTACCCGCTTTGTTAGCCTCACATAGGTTTATTGCTTTAAACTTGTTTATCCACATACCAGCTCTTTCACTCAAAATTCTATTGAATTCATATTTCTTCTTTGTGAGTTCTGTAAGTGCATCTGCGTTCTTTGAGTCTGAGATATGGATTGCCTCTAATCTTTGGATATCCTTCTCTAGTTGTTGCAGCTTTGCCGTCGCTTTTCTGTTCATCTTGGCTTTAATGTCCATAATTGTCCCCCTAATTGTGGCTTTTAATGCGTCCCACATGTTTTTAGGGTCGGTGCCTGCAGTGTCATTAAAGCTAATATATTCCTTAATGGCCTCTTCTATTTTGATTCTGATGGTTTGTTCTGACAAGACATCAGTGTTAAATCTCCAGCTACGTGGGTGGTCCTCATTGTGCCTTCCACACAACAGTAGACTAATGCAGGAATGGTCTGAGACAGTTCTCGTGGCTATGTCCATGTGTTCTATTAAGTGGGTGTGTGTTCCTGAGATCAGAATGTAATCTATTCTGCTGTATGAATTGTGTGGGTTGGAATAAAACGTGTAGTCTCTTGTGTCCGGGTGTTGAAGCCGCCATGTGTCTTTAAGATTAAATCTGGTACATAAATTTTGCAGTATGTTGTGTGCGCTTGGGGGGAGTGAGTGGCACTGCGACTGTCTAAGGAGTAGTATAGTGCCAAATTGAAGTCACCTGCCATCACTGTTAGGTCGTTTTGTGGGAGTGCCTCCAACCTTTTAGAGATGCCCACCCAGAATTCAGAGTCATCAGCATTTGGACCGTATATATTGAGTACATGGATGTTTTCTTCCCCCCTTTTCAAATGCATCAACAGTACTCTCCCCTCATCGTCGCTATATTGGTCTTCTATATTTATTTTGGAGTTTCTATTTAACAGAGTGATCACCCCCCGTTTCTTCCCTATGGCTGGAGAGCAGGCCATCTGTCCAACCCATCTCGCCCTAATCCGTTCTGCATCGTCGAGGGATAATCTGGTCTCCTGCAGGAGATTGCCTCAAGGGAAGCTGTAAAGTTCCTTTATTCACAAAGAAATACAATGTTCTAAGAGATACCCTGTTAATGCACGCAACATATTTTGCTACAAAGACGATCCAAATTCACACGAGCAATTGTGGTTAGATGTCTGTATGTGCTTTCTGCTTCAGGAGTTACAGGGGAAACTAATGGGGAGAGGGAACTGGTGACAGCAGTTGCCTAAAAATGGGTGTCCATCAGTGGCGGCTGCTGCTACGGAACAAAAAAGAAAAGATGACTTACCTCGCTTTTCTTCCGGCCTCTTCTGTTCCTGTCAAGTCGAGGCAGCACACAGGCTTCCAGACTCCCTTAAGCCAAGCAAGACGCTGCTCCCATGCTGGTAATAGTATTACCAGCATGACACCCACGCCGTGATTGGTCTGAGTGGCCTGGTTTGCCGCTTAGACAGTGCCTGGGACTGCTCTCCACCCGGCTATGCAATAAAGCCTGGGTTGGAAAAATGCTAAGTCGGTTTGGACATGTGCTCTTATGGTGCCCATCGCTCCTTCGCACTGCTCCGTCATGGTAGCCCAGCCTCGTCCCGCCCTAGACTGACTCAGTACTGAAAAATAAAATGATAGTAACATTGTGTTATCATTTTATTTTTCCTTTTTGCACTGCGCAGAGAGCAGTGGGGCGACAATCCCCCGCCTTATCGGAGGCGCCGCTGCTGGTGTCTGTGTGCTTTACATTTTGGAAACCCAGGTAGGTAGAGCACACAAGAAAGGTTAGAGCAAGCAACTACCAAGTGTTCCACCATCTTGTAGGCAAACGATTACCAGTATAATCAACAGTATGCAACTGCCCAAGGGTGCCAAAAATGTTTGAAACTTCACTGCTGCTAATGACTACCATGAGACCACTTTGGCCTAGATCACTCCTCTGTCCTCCCATACAACCCCCGATATTGTGTCACAAACGTGTAGCTCACCAGTCCATGATGTTGGTGGATAACGCTGCAGAAAAGCCCAGCATGTTGAAGCTGTGTTCAGTTGCAGTACAGAGGGCCAGCCCGGCCATGACAGGCAGGAGGGACATGTTGACTATGAAACCTGTAAGGAAAAGAGCGGGAGAGGACAGATGCATGTTTAGAACTGCCTAAAAGGCATGCCAAGCCCAAACGTGCGGTGAAAAGCAGGATTGCGGCATCGTCATTCATGACTTACCTTACATAAATTAGCAAACGCAACGGTTTATCCATGAACATAGAATTAGGGTACACACACATGCATATGTCTCCCAGTACTCTAGCTGACAGCCTCTCCTACTGCGAGGATCAGATAATATCCCTGGTAAGAAGCACATTGTTTCACATTTCTACTATACCAATCCACTTAAATGTTAAGAAAAGAAAACATTGTTAAATCAAATTCTGCAAGATGCAGTGGAAAACAAACATCCCCCTCTCTTTTGCAGTGTTTTTTCCAAGGTTGTTTCATCACAACGAAACATAGGAACAACCACTTCCGAGGTCCAGTGACTTAACTAGGCAATAATGCCAAACTGTAAAGACAAAATTCATTTAAATAAGGGGCACAATGAATTTGTTTAAGTCTACACCTTACTCGAATTGGTACAGCCTAGCTCACACAAAGCAAAAGAAAACTCTTCAATTCAGGAAAGTTTATTTTAAAAACTGAAATCAAGCCACTGCTTCAAAGCCTTCATGATACAAAATATCTTGAAATAATAAAGGGAAATAAATAAACCATAGATCACAATTTATGAGAGCGTTTTCTTGCTTTTATTTGTTGTGCTCGGTTTGGAAGATTATTAAAAAGTGAACTATACAGTTTCACCTTATACTTGACCTTGTGCAACCAATAAGACCCCATACCATCTCCAGCCAGATTCAGTTTGCTAGCCAATAGTACGCATATACAGAGACTTGAAGTTTGCAACCTTAAGTGTAGTTTTTAACAGTCCCATTCGGAAATGTAAGTTTGTCTAAAAAGGCCAAGACAGGTTGAAGAGTTTTCAATGGGATGGGGGCTCTCTGCAGGTCAAAAGAGTAACTGCAAAATATTAGAGATCAGAGCGATGCCCCCCTCCCCCTCCCCCCTTTCACAGAAGAATGCCTGGAAGGCATGGATAAATCCTCAAGCACGGAGAAAGATCTGATTTACGAGACCCAAGTGTGCCCCCCGAAAACAGAAAGATCTGGGGCCAGGTGTAGGTACATCTTCATATCCAAACTAATCGGAATGCATGAGACACTATTAAATAAACTGACTGATGTAAGCGCTGTGAATTATGCAAGGTAGGACCTAATAATTGATTCTTCTGGGAACATAATGTTGTATAACTCGTTCTTGTTTGTGTAATGTATAACGATAACAACAGAAGAGTTCATACAAGACAGAGATAGCTAGCAGCTAAGATGACCAACTACTGTGAACTCAGCAAAGCTAAAATATGTGGGTGGTTCAACCTAACCTTCAATACTGGTTTATCAGTCAATGACAGACAGTAAGAAACAATACACTAAATTCACAAATGCACTCAATATTCGTTGAACATGAGGGACACAGCATGCATTAGCACATTCTGTGGGAAGTGAAAGAATGAAATTGAGATGAAAACACCCTTCCCACTTTACCAGGTACCCCTGAAAACAAACCTGAGCTGAGCGGCAGAGTCACATAGAATGCGTAACGGCAGGTAACCACCAGCCAGCTTACTGAGGGATTTGCTCACCGATACCTTTTGAGCTCTACTCTGTGATGGGATGGGATACACAGACTTCTCATCTTCCCCGGACCATCAATGCTCCTGAAGTTTATCCCCCTCTCCCATACTCTTTAGCAGTATCCAGGCGTTCACATTTTTCAACAAATCCTTAGCATTTGTAAAAAAGATTTTAAAAAATTCAAAGAGAGACCTTTCTTGGCAGGAAAAAAAGATTCACTTTATACTGTGTGAACCATCCAGCAATCAAATCCATGTTCCGAGTACTGTAGTAATGAATAATAATTAGGCGACTTGCGCTGTCTGTCTGACTCACCTAATATTGGGAGACACAAATAACATTTTTCCCCTTCACTTATTGCCTTTGTTCTTGTATGTACTATATGCATGTTTTCATGCACAAAATGTTGTAAGGCCAGACATGAACCATAACACGTGGGATATGAGGCCCAAAGTAAATTATAAAACGGGGAAAGTGTAGGAGTGGTTCATTTTCCGCATAAATTTAAAAAATACTTTAAATATTTTCTTCTCCTTTCTATTTACTTTCTCTCCCAAGTCTCAATATTTGGTGAAAAAACGCCTCAGCCACCATCCTCTTCCTTCAAATTCCTGTTAGGGGCCAGTTTTTTTATGTATGACAACTACCAATCTGTAATCTCGTGCCTAAACTCATTATCTTTGAACACTTTACCTCAGAAGAGGAGCTTGCAACTCTGGGACAAGCCACGCACAGTCAGGAAAACAAATCACCTCCACAAACTCTTTACACATGCTCTTTTGTCAGCCTTCACCCAAGATGTTCACTTTCCTTTCACTCCATTACTCTGCCAGGGAACACTATGTGGTTAGACAAAAGTGCACATGGGCACGTGCTGAGCGCTTTCGGAAGGTAGGATTCTTGGAAACTAGTCACCTAATTTCAGAAAAATAACCATACTGCAGCACCATACGGAGTACAAAAGAGGTCTCACTACACAGGGTGGCCCTTCGTTCGATGCGAGTCCATGGGCCTGAACACAATCTCTAGTAGCCGCCCCAAAAAACTTGCTTTTCCTGTTTACTACTATCCTTAACCCTCTTCCTTCTTTCCAGCTGTTGCCTCTTCTTAGCCGAGAAATGGTTGTCTCATGCCTTATCTGTTTACTGAATCAAGAGACCAGATTTCTAATCTCAGCGTCCATACTTGACTATGTTATGTGATTCTTAACTAATTTGTCTTCCTGTGCCTGTTTGACCACATATAAGAGGATGGAAGTAAGCTAAACACCCGTTTTCAACAATGTACACAAGATCACAACCCGGAAATTTAGTACTACAAAATTGTCTAGAAGAGATAAACTTTTGCCTTGTGCACTATGCCTAAATATCAATCTTTTTTCTTGCACCCAGTTGTCTCGCTGGCCTCAACTCACATGACACATCCCCATAGGTTATGCCAACATTCATCCTCTTTGCCAAGGCAATTCCTGTACATGATCATTTTAAAAATCAAGTGGTTCCACTCAAGATCTTAGATTGTGAAAGATGGTTTGCTTCTGAAGGGAGAAGTTCAACTTAAGTTCACTAAAGGAGCATTGGAGGTTGGTTCTACTGCCAATGTAAGCATCCTTTCTAGTATCAGATCATTACAAAAACACCTCACTAGGATCAAAGTTGCACATTTTTCATTATGTCAAGGAACAAATACTTTTCAAAGAGGCCTAATCGCCCGCGATAGCACGCCAAAATCAACTCTCACATTCTACAAACTTTTCTCCAGCAACTCCCAACTTTAGTCATCTCACCCATAGAGAAAAGCAATGGGCTGCCTGTTACAAACGATGACACTTTGCCCTAAGGAATCAGCAAATCTCAATCTACAGCACTTCAAAATATAGTTGCAATCCTACTCTTATATCTCCCTTCCTTTTATCCCTTCAAGCATCACCACCTACATCACTGGCACCCAGAGCCTGCTTGTAGCATAGTGTGCTAAGCCAGTGTTCTCACTAATTCACTGAATCACAGTTCTTCAATGCACAGGTGAGAATCGGCTCCCCAGGAATTGATCAGATCCTACATGGATTTCTGGCCTAAAGGTGTGATTGTGCGATGTGGTAACTGGATACAAAATACGATGAGGAGCAGACAGTGTCTTCAAAGGGTAACTGGCACTTGTGAGTGGAAGACGTATAAAAACCTAATCGGCTGCAGCGCCTGTTCCCATAAACAAGTTATACATGGTCTAGAAAGTGTAATGTCTTATGTGACTCTCCACAATCAGCAGGACAAATCAGCAATCTGATCTCACGGCATTCTGTCTGCTATCTATCTAAAAACACGTAGCAGTTTCACATTTTAAGGGTCTCTAGCAACCATAATGACAGTGCAAGCTGCACAAGCTAAGTAAACATAGTCAGACATTTAAAAAAAAATCATGTAATGAACAAGATCACGTAATAATAATAATAATAATAATAATAATAATAGCAGAACGACTACATGCGGTTACGGCGTCAAGAATCACCGACTATTGCAAGCTCACCTAGCAGATGAGAACCACTGACACACAGGACGATATCTAAAACGTTGGGACCAACTAAAAGAAGAATAAAAAGAAACTAGATAAGGGAACACACGAGCAACCCTTATACAAATGCAGATCCAAGATGAATATAAGAAAGTCGGTATCTTAAGCTGAACCTGCTCAGATAAGACTCATATCAAGTATTGTGAGGCGGAACGATTCGTCCTAACCTTCAAATTTCATAAATACTTGTAAGAAGGCCAACGCAGAAATAAAGAAATTGTATTTCCCCATCCATACCCGTTACCTAACTGAGAAGTAACAGGTCTTGATAAAGATGGCAACTAAAGGAGATTAAGCCATCGAAACGCGCGTCGACCAGTGTGCTTGAATACACCTCAGCTCTCAGCACAGTATCAGAGGGTTGAGCAGTTCACCCCTGTCTTGGTCTTTCTGTGCATGCTGATTGGTTCTGGGGTGGGTATAGAGTGTGTGTTATGTATGAGAGTGACATGAATGAGGAGTATGATGAGGTATGACTGGTGGGGTGACATTTTTTGTCTTTTTGAATTCAATTTTTTGAAGTAATGCTTTATACAAATATTGTATGTTGTTACAGAACAATATCCATTTCCATTCTGTAGTAATCTTATTTTCTGTTAAGTCTAAAAATATACACACAAAGCTTACTATGCATTTTTTGTAAAAATCTGTATACACAATAATAGGAACAAATGTTTAAATGTTTTGTATGTTTTTTATAAAAATAAGAAATGAACTTTATTGGTACACTTAAAGAATGAACAAAAGAAATTAAATAAAAAATATAAAAAAAATAACGTATTTGTTAGATGGTTGTGTTTCCTTTGTGAACCCACATTAATTAAAGCAATATAGGTCGAGAGGGATACTGTATATTATTATTTGTTGTTCTCTTTCCCCCTGTTCCCTGACCTTAAATTCTTACATAGGGGGTTGCCTTTTTGCAATATATGAACAAGATCACGTTCCTGCTGACACAGCCTAAAAGGACAGAAAAAGAAAATCTGGCCTAAGCGAACATTGGCGCTGAACATCCATTACTAACCACAAAGAGTCACAGTGGACGCTTACCACTGTTGCGTATCGAAGCCTTTAATGCACTCACCAGTGTACTCTCCCAGGATCAGCCGGGACATTATGACTGTGAAAATGGGTGCAGAACTTTTAACTGTTTCAGCAAACGATACTGCCACGTTTTTAAGGCTGACAAGTCCTAAAACCACGGTGGCAAATCTGAAATGGAAACAAAACGAAGGACAAGTTGTGAATTTAACTAGCAACAACTGAAAACCGTTTACTCAAATTTTTCTGATTGAAAAATATCTACTCAAAACTATGTAATACGCATACCGATATATACATTTATAGGTGTATGTGTGTGTATGTATGTATGTATGTATACAGCACTAGTGGAGCAAAGCTACTCCATCCCACCACCACCAATACGCTTTACATTGATATATAAAGCGTTAACCACCTCTAATGTTATTTGGACAGGTGCCTTCAGTGGAAAGGTCGGATAGCTAGGATTAGATGATAAAGATGCATTATTTAGGAGTGAGTGAAAGGAATTTTGCTTCAGTGTTCAGCAGTGAGATGCCACCGAGGCCTCCATGGTTATTAGGCTATTCACAGGAAGAGTTCGGTCTCATATGTTTAGCCAGAGTAGGACTTCCTAGTTGACTGCATGTTAGGACTGAATAAAAGAGTTGACTGGACAGATCATAGGTGTACTATGAAATGTCTACGGCGGATAAGGATGCCCCCGTTAGGTCAACCTGTTTTGAGATAAACAAGAAAAACTACTTATCCAGCACCTCACGTCACTTTGCTGCAAGTATGCAGTAGGCCCATTGTGTTTTGAAGTATAGCGGTAAAAGGCAGATGAGAGAATAAGAAAGGGGAGCCATTAGCATGTAGTCAGAGGGTTGTAGACACGCACCAGCCACAAGTTTGACTGCTAATGGCACATAGGAGGCGGACTAAATTGCACTTTTATGACTTTCCACATGAATGAGAAGTGTGTGCTAGTTTTGCAGTTCATTTCATAAGTGAGTTAAAGTGTTTTTTTTTTCAAATCTCCGGTAGTACATTTTCTTTTCAAATCAATGGATGGAATCAGAAAACAATCTACGCTCAAGAGACATTGTGATTTGTGGCCACTGAGATGAAAAGGAGAAAAACAGAGATTTTACCAGGGTTGGTGGAGGACAAGACACAAATGAGCTTGTTTGCTTAATCATCATTATTTTGAAAAGTATGAGTATGGTAAAGAAAGATTTGAAGCTCAATTAGAACCCCTTAGAACTTTGATGTGGCGAGATATGGTGACAACTTTAAGTGAAGATAAGGCTGATTTGGATAGTGGTGGTAGTGGCTGTTGGCTGCGTGAACTGGGATCCACCTCTTCTCTGGACAGTTGACTACTTTGTACACATGTGATTAGTTCTCAGGTTCGAATATTGTTTTAAGGATCTTTGTTTAATGTAAGATTGGAGATACTCCAAGGCTACATCAAGACTCTGTTTACCGTGTAGATTTTTCATGTTCCATTCTTCATGGTATTGGGAGACTAATTGAGGTAGTCTGCGTCCTAAACCTGTTTAAATAATATAGCTGCCATCATCCTACCTCATGTAATTTAAGTTTACAGCACATTACAACTGTTCCACTTTCAACAATCTGAAAATCTACAAGTTCATACAGTGGAGTTTGGGAAACCATTTGCATTTGTATATTCCATATTTACTAGCTATTGATGTCCACTCGTTTTTAGGTCTCGCCTACGCAGCGTGAGGTCTCGCCTACGCAGCATGAGGTCTCGCCCACGTAGCGCGCATGCGCTGCTTAGGAGGGCCCTTAGCCGTCGTTCTTCACTTTTTCAAGCACTGCACTTGTGCTTGTGGCGGCATCCACCTTGCGGGAGCGCACAGCGGCGCGCCACGAGTGCAGTGCTTGAAAAAGTGAAGACTGCGCGCACGCACCACTCCCAGGCTTGATAAGATAAGAGTTTAACGTGTTTTCTCAGGTGCGTGGTAATCCTTACCCAATGTGCTGTCTCTCTATCTTAACTGAATTACTTTAAAATGAAATCGATTCATATAAATTAGCAATGACGAGCACAAGCATGAGTGCTTTAAAACAGCTGCTCCTTGTGCTCTTTTGAAAGATGGGAAATTACAGGTTTTCAGAACATGCGGATTCAAGTCTTCACTATGATTGTTTCTTTTATTTGTTCTGCATGTATTTATTTGCATATAATAATGTAGTATCCCCAGAGCATTAGGAATAGCCACAAATCGTTAAACTCTGCAAACATGTACAGGTTTATATTCAAACTATTGTCACAATGAAAGTTGAGCTTTAGAGTACTCACCCTAACTGCAAATGCCTTGCATTAATGGCTGACTCACTCTCACAGACTATCACACTCTCAGACTCTCACAGACACACTATAACACGCTCACTCACACCGACACGCTCACTCACACCGACACGCTCACTCACCTCACTCACACTGACACGCTCACTCACACTGACACGCTCACTCACACTGACACGCTCACTCACACTGACACGCTCACTCACACTGACATGCTCACTCACCTCACTCACACTGACACACTCACACTCTCCCACTGACTGACTCACTCTCTCACTGACTCACTCTCACTGATAGACTAACTGACAGACTCTCCCACTCTATCTCACTGACTGACTCACTCAGTCTCACTGACTCACTCTCACTGACTCACTCACTGACCGACCGACTCCCTCAAACTGACACTCACTGACACTCACTGACCGACCGACTCCCTCAAACTGACACTCACTGACACTCACTCTGACTCTCTCACTCACACTGACTCTCTCACTGACTCTCTCACTCACACTGACTCTCTCACTCACACTGACTCTCTCACACACACTGACTCTCTCACACACACTGACTCTCTCACACACACACACTGACTCTCTCACACACACACACTGACTCTCTCACACACACACACTGACTCTCTCACACACACACACTGACTCTCTCACACACACACACTGACTCTCTCACACACACACTGACTCTCTCACACACACACACTGACTCTCTCACACACACACTGACTCTCTCACTCTCACTGACTCTCTCACTCTCACTGACCGACTCACTCCCACTGACTCTCTCACTCCCACTGACTCTCACACACACTGACTCTCTCACACACACTGACTCTCTCACACACACTGACTCTCTCACACACACACACTGACTCTCTCACACACACACTGACTCTCTCACACACACACACTGACTCTCTCACACACACACTGACTCTCTCACACACACACTGACTCTCTCACACACACACTGACTCTCTCACACACTGGCTCTCTCACACACACTGACTCTCTCACTCACACACACACACTGACCGACCCACTCACACACACACACACACACACTGACTCTCTCACTCACACACACACACTGACCGACCCACTCACACACACACACTGACCGACCCACTCACACACACACACACACACACTGACTCTCTCACTCACACACACACACTGACCGACCCACTCACACACACACACACACACTGACCGACCCACTCACACACACACACACACACACTGACTCTCTCACTCACACACACACTGACCGACCCACTCACACACACACACTGACCGACCCACTCACACACACACACTGACCGACCCACACACACACACTGACCGACCCACACACACACACTGACCGACCCACACACACACACACACACACTGACCGACCCACACACACACACACACACTGACAGACTCACTCACACTGACAGACTCACTCACACTGACAGACTCACTCACACTGACAGACTCACTCACACTGACAGACTCACTCACACTGACAGACTCACTCACACTGACAGACTCACTCACACTGACACACTCACACTGACACACTCACACTGACACTGACACAATCACACTGACACACTCACATAGACTCTCTCACTCACACGGACTCTCACTCACACGGACTCTCACTCACACGGACTCTCACTCACACGGACTCTCACTCACACGGACTCTCACTGACTCTCTCTCTCTCACTGACAGACTGACTCACTTACTTTCATTGATAGACTCTGACAGACTCTCCTACTCTATCTCACTGACAGACTGACTCTCACTGACAGACTGACTCACTCTCCCACTGACTCTCAAAACTCTCTCTACTGACAGACTCACTCACTCTCACTGACAGACAGACTCACTCACTCTCACTGACAGACAGACTCACTCACTCTCACTGACAGACAGACAGACTCACTCAATCTCACTGACAGACAGACAGACTCACTCACTCTCACTGACAGACAGACAGACTCACTCACTCACAGACAGACAGACTCACTCACACTGACACGCTCACTCACACCGACACGCTCACTCACACCGACACGCTCACTCACACTGACACGCTCACTCACACTGACAGACTCACACTGACAGACTCACTCACACTGACAGACTCACTCACACTGACAGACTCACACTGACACACTCACACAGACACACTCACACAGACACACTCACACAGACTCTCTCACTCACACGGACTCTCTCACTCACACGGACTCTCTCACTCACACGGACTCTCTCACTCACACGGACTCTCTCACTCACACGGACTCTCTCACTCACACGGACTCTCACTGACAGACTCTCCCACTCTCCCTGACTCTCTCTCTCTCACTGACAGACTGACTCACTTACTTTCATTGATATACTCTGACAAACTCTCCTACTCTATCTCACTGACATACTGACTCTCACTGACAGACTGACTCACTCTCCCACTGACTCTCAAAACTCTCTCTACTGACAGACTCACTCACTCTCACTGACAGACAGACAGACTCACTCACTCTGTCAGTGTGAGTGAGTCTGTCTGTCTGTCAGACTCACTCACACAGACAGAGACTCACTCACACAGACAGAGACTCACTCACACAGACAGAGACTCAGAGACTCACTCACACAGACAGACTCACAGACTCACTCACACAGACAGACAGACAGACAGACTCACACTGACTGACAGACAGACAGACTCACACTGACAGACAGACAGACTCACTCACACTGACAGACAGACAGACTCACTCACACTGACAGACAGACAGACTCACTCACACTGACAGACAGACAGACTCACTCACACTGACAGACAGACAGACTCACTCACACTGACAGACAGACACTCTCACACTGACAGACAGACACTCTCACACTGACAGACAGACACTCTCACACTGACAGACAGACACTCTCACACTGACAGACAGACACTCTCACACTGACAGACAGACACTCTCACACTGACAGACAGACACTCTCACACTGACAGACAGACACTCTCACACTGACAGACAGACACTCTCACACTGACAGACAGACACTCTCACACTGACAGACAGACACTCTCACACTGACAGACAGACACTCTCACACTGACAGACACTCTCTCACCGACCCACCGACTCACTCTCCCACCGACTCACTCTCCCACCGACTCACTCTCCCACCGACTCACTCTCCCACCGACTCACTCTCCCACCGACTCACTCTCCCACCGACTCACTCTCCCACCGACTCACTCTCCCACCGACTCACTCTCACTGACTGACAGACTCACTCTCACTGACTGACAGACTCACTCTCACTGACTGACAGACTCACTCTCACTGACTGACAGACTCACTCTCACTGACTGACAGACTCACTCTCACTGACTGACAGACTCACTCTCACTGACTGACAGACTCACTCTCACTGACTGACAGACTCACTCTCACTGACTGACTCACACTGACACACTCACACAGACACACTCACACAGACTCTCTCACTCACACGGACTCTCTCACTCTCACTGACCGACTCACTCACACTGACTCTCTCACTCCCACTGACTCTCTCACACACACTGACTCTCTCACACACACTGACTCTCTCACACACACTGACTCTCTCACACACACACACTGACTCTCTCACACACACACACTGACTCTCTCACACACACACACTGACTCTCTCACACACACACACTGACTCTCTCACACACACACACTGACTCTCTCACACACACACACTGACTCTCTCACACACACACTGACTCTCTCTCACACACACACTGACTCTCTCACTCCCACTGACTCTCTCACTCTCACTGACCGACTCACTCACACTGACTCTCTCACTCCCACTGACTCTCACACACACTGACTCTCTCACACACACTGACTCTCTCACACACACTGACTCTCTCACACACACACACTGACTCTCTCACACACACACTGACTCTCACACACACACACTGACTCTCTCACACACACACTGACTCTCTCACACACACACTGACTCTCTCACACACACACTGACTCTCTCACACACTGGCTCTCTCACACACACTGACTCTCTCACTCACACACACACACTGACCGACCCACTCACACACACACACACACACACTGACTCTCTCACTCACACACACACACTGACCGACCCACTCACACACACACACTGACCGACCCACTCACACACACACACACACACACTGACTCTCTCACTCACACACACACACTGACCGACCCACTCACACACACACACACACACTGACCGACCCACTCACACACACACACACACACTGACCGACCCACTCACACACACACACACACACACACTGACCGACCCACTCACACACACACACACACACTGACCGACCCACTCACACACACACACTGACCGACCCACTCACACACACACACTGACCGACCCACTCACACACACACACTGACCGACCCACACACACACACTGACCGACCCACACACACACACACACACTGACCGACCCACACACACACACACACACTGACAGACTCACTCACACTCACTCACACTGACAGACTCACTCACACTGACAGACTCACTCACACTGACAGACTCACTCGCACTGACAGACTCACTCACACTGACAGACTCACTCACACTGACAGACTCACTCACACTGACAGACTCACTCACACTGACACACTCACACTGACACACTCACACTGACACTGACACAATCACACTGACACACTCACATAGACTCTCTCACTCACACGGACTCTCACTCACACGGACTCTCACTCACACGGACTCTCACTCACACGGACTCTCACTGACTCTCTCTCTCTCACTGACAGACTGACTCACTTACTTTCATTGATAGACTCTGACAGACTCTCCTACTCTATCTCACTGACAGACTGACTCTCACTGACAGACTGACTCACTCTCCCACTGACTCTCAAAACTCTCTCTACTGACAGACTCACTCACTCTCACTGACAGACAGACTCACTCACTCTCACTGACAGACAGACTCACTCACTCTCACTGACAGACAGACAGACTCACTCACTCTCACTGACAGACAGACAGACTCACTCACTCTCACTGACAGACAGACAGACTCACTCACTCTCACTGACACAGACAGACAGACTCACTCACTCTCACTGACACAGACAGACAGACTCACTCACTCTCACTGACAGACAGACAGACTCACTCACTCACAGACAGACAGACTCACTCACACTGACACGCTCACTCACACCGACACGCTCACTCACACCGACACGCTCACTCACACCGACACGCTCACTCACACTGACACGCTCACTCACACTGACAGACTCACACTGACAGACTCACTCACACTGACAGACTCACTCACACTGACAGACTCACACTGACACACTCACACAGACACAGACACACTCACACAGACTCTCTCACTCACACGGACTCTCTCACTCACACGGACTCTCACTCACACGGACTCTCTCACTCACACGGACTCTCACTGACAGACTCTCCCACTCTCCCTGACTCTCTCTCTCTCACTGACAGACTGACTCACTTACTTTCATTGATATACTCTGACAAACTCTCCTACTCTATCTCACTGACATACTGACTCTCACTGACAGACTGACTCACTCTCCCACTGACTCTCAAAACTCTCTCTACTGACAGACTCACTCACTCTCACTGACAGACAGACAGACTCACTCACTCTGTCAGTGTGAGTGAGTCTGTCTGTCTGTCAGACTCACTCACACAGACAGAGACTCACTCACACAGACAGAGACTCACAGACTCACTCACACAGACAGAGACTCACTCACACAGACAGAGACTCAGAGACTCACTCACACAGACAGACAGACAGACAGACTCACTCACACTGACAGACAGACTCACTCACACTGACAGACAGACAGACTCACTCACACTGACAGACAGACAGACTCACTCACACTGACAGACAGACAGACTCACTCACACTGACAGACAGACAGACTCACTCACACTGACAGACAGACAGACTCACTCACACTGACAGACAGACAGACACTCTCACACTGACAGACAGACAGACACTCTCACACTGACAGACAGACACTCTCACACTGACAGACAGACACTCTCACACTGACAGACAGACACTCTCACACTGACAGACAGACACTCTCACACTGACAGACAGACACTCTCACACTGACAGACAGACACTCTCACACTGACAGACAGACACTCTCACACTGACAGACAGACACTCTCACACTGACAGACAGACACTCTCACACTGACAGACAGACACTCTCACACTGACAGACAGACACTCTCACACTGACAGACAGACACTCTCACACTGACAGACACTCTCTCACCGACCCACCGACTCACTCTCCCACCGACTCACTCTCCCACCGACTCACTCTCCCACCGACTCACTCTCCCACCGACTCACTCTCCCACCGACTCACTCTCCCACCGACTCACTCTCCCACCGACTCACTCTCCCACCGACTCACTCTCCCACCGACTCACTCTCCCACCGACTCACTCTCACTGACTGACAGACTCACTCTCACTGACTGACAGACTCACTCTCACTGACTGACAGACTCACTCTCACTGACTGACAGACTCACTCTCACTGACTGACAGACAGACTCACTCTCACTGACTGACAGACTCACTCTCACTGACTGACAGACTCACTCTCACTGACTGACAGACTCACTCTCACTGACTGACAGACTCACTCACACTGACAGACTCACACTGACACACTCACACAGACACACTCACACAGACTCTCTCACTCACACGGACTCTCTCACTCACACGGACTCTCTCACTCACACGGACTCTCTCACTCACACGGACTCTCACTGACAGACTCTCCCACTCTCCCTGACTCTCTCTCTCTCTCACTGACAGACTGACTCACTTACTTTCATTGATATACTCTGACAAACTCTCCTACTCTATCTCACTGACATACTGACTCTCACTGACAGACTGACTCACTCTCCCACTGACTCTCAAAACTCTCTCTACTGACAGACTCACTCACTCTCACTGACAGACAGACAGACTCACTCACTCTGTCAGTGTGAGTGAGTCTGTCTGTCAGACTCACTCACACAGACAGAGACTCACTCACACAGACAGAGACTCACAGACTCACTCACACAGACAGAGACTCACTCACACAGACAGAGACTCAGAGACTCACTCACACAGACAGACTCACTCACACTGACAGACAGACAGACAGACTCACACTGACTGACAGACAGACAGACAGACAGACAGACTCACACTGACAGACAGACTCACACTGACAGACAGACTCACTCACACTGACAGACAGACTCACTCACACTGACAGACAGACTCACTCACACTGACAGACAGACTCACTCACACTGACAGACAGACAGACTCACTCACACTGACAGACAGACAGACTCACTCACACTGACAGACAGACAGACTCACTCACACTGACAGACAGACAGACACTCTCACACTGACAGACAGACACTCTCACACTGACAGACACTCTCACACTGACAGACAGACACTCTCACACTGACAGACAGACACTCTCACACTGACAGACAGACACTCTCACACTGACAGACAGACACTCTCACACTGACAGACACTCTCTCACCGACCCACCGACTCACTCTCCCACCGACTCACTCTCCCACCGACTCACTCTCCCACCGACTCACTCTCCCACCGACTCACTCTCCCACCGACTCACTCTCACTGACTCACTCTCACTGACTGACAGACTCACTCTCACTGACTGACAGACTCACTCTCACTGACTGACAGACTCACTCTCACTGACTGACAGACTCACTCTCACTGACTGACAGACTCACTCTCACTGACTGACAGACTCACTCTCACTGACTGACAGACTCACTCTCACTGACTGACAGACAGACTCACTCTCACTAACTGACAGACAGACTCACTCTCACTGACTGACAGACACTCACTGACTGACTCTCCCCCTCTCTCTCACTGACCGACTCTCTCACTGACTGACCGACTCTCTCTCACTGACCGACTGACTCTCTCTCACTGACCGACCGACTCTCTCTCACTGACCGCCGACTCTCTCTCACTGACCGACCGACTCTCTCTCACTGACCGACCGACTCTCTCTCACTGACCGACCGACTCTCTCTCACTGACCGACCGACCGACTCTCTAACTGACCGACTCTCTCACTGACTGACAGACTCTCTCTCACTGACTGACAGACTCTCTCTCACCGACTGACAGGCTCTCTCTCTCTCACTGACTGACAGACTCTCTCTCACTGACTGACTGACAGACTCTCTATCACTCTCTCTCACTGACTGACTGTCTCACTGACTGAGTCAGTGAGTCAGTGAGAGTGAGTCAGTGAGAGTGAGTCAGTGAGAGTGAGTCAGTGAGAGTGAGTCAGTGAGAGTGTGTGAGTGTCAGTGAGAGTGTGTGAGTCTGTCAGGGAGAGTGTGAGTCTGTCAGGGAGAGTGTGAGTCTGTCAGGGAGAGTGTGTGTGAGTCTGTCAGGGAGAGTGTGTGTGTGTCTGTCAGTGAGAGTGTGTGTCTGTCTGAGAGTGTGTGTCTGTCAGTGAGAGTGTGTGTCTGTCAGTGAGAGTGTGAGTCTGTCAGTGAGAGTGTGAGTCTGTCAGTGAGAGTGTGAGTCTGTCAGTGAGAGTGTGAGTCTGTCAGTGAGAGTGTGTGAGTCTGTCAGTGAGAGTGTGCGAGTCTGTCAGTGAGAGTGTGAGTGTCAGTGAGAGTGTGTGAGTCTGTCAGTGAGAGTGTGTGTGAGAGTGTGTGAGTCTGTCAGTGAGTGAGAGGTAGAGTGAGTCAGTGAGAGGTAGAGTCAGTGAGAGAGGTAGAGTCAGTGAGAGAGGTAGAGTCAGTGAGAGAGGTAGAGTCAGTGAGAGAGTGAGTGTCAGTGAGAGTGTCAGTGAGAGAGTGAGTGTCAGTGAGAGTGAGTGTCAGTGAGAGTGAGTGAGTGTCAGTGAGTGTCAGTGAGAGTGAGTGTCAGTGAGAGTGAGTGTCAGTGAGAGTGAGTGTCAGTGAGAGTGAGTCAGTCTGTCAGTGAGAGAGTCAGTCTGTCAGTGAGAGTGAGTCAGTCTGTCAGTGAGAGTGAGTCAGTCTGTCAGTGAGAGTGAGTCAGTCTGTCAGTGAGAGTGAGTCAGTCTGTCAGTGAGAGTGAGTCAGTCTGTCAGTGAGAGTGAGTCAGTCTGTCAGTGAGAGTGAGTCAGTCTGTCAGTGAGAGATGGAGAGTCAGTGAGAGAGAGTCAGTGAGAGAGTGTCAGTGAGAGAGAGAGTGGGAGTGTCAGTGAGAGAGTGGGAGTGTCAGTGAGAGTGTCGGCGAGAGTCTGTTAGTGAGACTCACTCTTACTAACCTACTCTCACTGACTGACACTCTCACTGACTGACAGACTCTCACTGACACTAACCCACTCTCTCTCACTGACACTCACTCACTCTCTCTCACTTACTCACTCTCTCACTGACAGACTGACTCACTCTCACTGACAGACTGACTCACTCTCACTGACACTCTCACTCTGTCTCACTGACAGACTCACTCTCTCACTGACAGACTCACTCTCTCACTGACAGACTCACTCTCTCACTGACAGACTCACACTCTCACTGACAGACTCACACTCTCACTGACAGACTCACACTCTCACTGACAGACACTCACTCTCACTGACAGACACTCACTCTCACTGACAGACACTCACTCTCACTGACAGACACTCACTCTCACTGACAGACACTCACTCTCACTGACATACTCATTGACAGACTGTAGGAGAGTAGGATCTGCACTTATGTTGCCCCCACTTTTTTTTCTGATGTATACACTGGTTTCTGGCTATAGTCTGGCTGGGTCCCTGCTAATCAGGGCCCGTCTCTCTGTTCTCTCTAAACGACTTGGTGTCCATATTAGATGCACTAGTGATTGGATACTGTGGTACCTTATGAGCCCCTAGTATATGGTACCTTAGGTACCTAGGGCATAGGCACTTCACAGGCCTACCAGGGGATGAAGCATGTATTATGCCATCCCTGGAAAGCAGACTCAATCTGACACCACAGGCCTGCTACTGCAGCCTGGGTGAGGTAGTGCTAGCACTCCTCACAGAGGTATAGGTTTCTATATCTCACCATACACACACACATAAACCTATCAGCCACCCCTATGGCAGGCCCTATCAATCCTGAGGGCAGGGTGCTTGGTTTACAATGTGAGGGGGTGCCTCTGCATGAGCAGGGCCCGTCTGCAGCTGGCAGAGTCTATTCTCTGTGGCTGTTTGTGAATGCGGTTAAACCATATACTCTTAAGTGCATTATAACCTAGCGGTAAATGCTAACTTTGGGATGGCCGCATCAAAACATGTTGTGTTTGATGTCAAACAACTTAGAATCATACCCCCACACCAGTAACTGGTGTGGGAGTATGACCCCACCCTTCTAGAGGGGACGACATGTAGCTACTGTGGTAACACGGTAGAAATCTGAAAGAGCCCTGGCATCACAAAATGGATGCCATCAGCACAGACACTGGGCTGCCCTCCTGCTGCTGACTGAAACTCGCAGTGGAGGAGGCCCAACAATAGGCATCCTTCACAGGGAGGTGTCAGCGCCTTCCAGACAGGATTTAGTGTATTGGGGCTGGGTGGGTGCACTCCTAGAGTGCTTTGAAGTCCTGCACTGGGGGAGCAGTAGGCTCCTCTGTGCATATGCCAGCTCAAACTGGTTCAGGGGCTACCTGTCCCTGCTCTGGCGCGAAACTGGACAAAGGGAAGTGGGTGTAACCACCCCCTACCCTGACCCTCCCAGAGGAGTGGTCATAAAGCTAGTCCCTCCCCTACCTTCAGTATAAGATAGGGAAACCTTGCCATTGCAAGTTAGATAACCCTGGAAGACGCTTTACAAGAAGAATCCTGGTCCTTGGACGTTCCACTACCTTTGGAAGACGGAAGAATCTCCCTTGGAGTCAAGGAGTGACTCCCCTGCTTGGCAGGCACCAAAAACTTGAATCAACGGTTGCAAACTTTCCCGTTCCCGCCGGAGTCCGAAGTCCCTGCAGCCCTGGAAGTGGATTTCCTGACTTCTCGACGGCCATTGTGAGTCCCCAGCAAAGCTGAGGCGAGTGGACCCCATGAGTGACTAGGAATTGCAATACCTGGGAACCGTGCACTATTGTCGAGTGCAACCCCTTCACGACGTTCTACGAACCTGTGCTTTGGACCATTTGTGGCCCAAGCCTCCAGCAGGTTGTGCAGCGAAAATCAGAGGCCTACCCCGTCCCGAGTGACCGTGGGCTCCTGTGAAGCATTTAACCACGAGGCGTCTTCGCGATCCCTTGCCCGTTGGCTCGTGGGTCCCCCGAAGACTTTATCGAACCAAAGGGCTCCCCTGGTTGCTCCAGGTCTGCCCCCACTTACCCTCGCTGGGTGAGTCCCTCAGACCTTGCTGATCTGCACCATTGACTAAATTCACTTTCCCCGAGACTTGCTGTTGCCAAGGCTTGTTGGCTCCAATCCGGTTGCCGACACCATAGTCAGCTGCAGATGTCGTGGGACACTCCGAATCCAGCTGCTGGTCATCATCGATCCTTCCTGGACCTCGTGAGCGAAGAGTCAAAACACCCTTGATCACCTGAAATCACCCGACATCCGTGGACATCCATCTTTCTGGCCCCGGGTCACTGGCAAGTGACTGTGAACACTGCCCCTTCAATTTTCAGGTCATCTGCATCTCGAATCCACCCTTGAATTCTACCGGACACTTCTTCAGTCGACGCAAGCAGCAAGTCTTCTTTGGTCTCCATAGAAAACAGTGACGCGACCCGACACCAAAAGACACCTATGCACCCGGCTTCCCTGGGTGAGGTAACTAGTGCACTCCGGTGCCCTAGTGTGTGTTGGCCCTCGAATTACTTACCTTGTAAGTGGCTTACTTGTAGACTTCCTCGAAGTACCCTAAAACTTTAAAAATCAAACCGCGACTTGCTCCATTGTAATTAATAGGGAACCCGCGGCTGTGTTCACACACTGCATGCGTCTCCCGTGGGTCTGTTACTTACCTGCTTTCACTGCAGTAGTGAAGCCCCAGCGATTCTACAGGCCCTAGGCCTTGTCGTTTTGCAAGTCGACTTTCCTAAACCTCTTTTTTAGTATATGGTCTGATACGCCCCTAGAGCCCCAGCCATATTTGTGCTAAAACTATTGTGAAACGTTGATATTTGAATGTGTTCCTGGCTTCTAATCTCTTAAAGAGATTAGCAGAGTGTGTCTAGAAATAAATACATATATATTTGATATATATACCTGTGTGGTGTCCTTTCATTTGGTAATTCAAGAGATTATGAGGTAAAACAAGCTGCTTTACATTCCTCTGAGACTTAGCCTGAAGGCTGCTCTCCACAGCTACCACTAGGATAGCTTTCTTTAAAAGGTTGTCTTAAACCTATCTACCATAAGAGTCGAATTGGACTGGTGCAAGGTGGCCACTATAACTAGTGACCAGCATATTTCAGGCCAACTTCTCACATAGTGGAACGTCGAAGGTCCAGGATTCGTCTTCAGAGCGTCGTCCAGGGATATCTAGTTTGCAATGGCAAGGGTTCCCTAACTTATACTAGAAGGAAGGGAGGGACTAGCTCTATGACCCCTCCTATGGGAGGGTCAGGGAAGTGGGTGGCTACACCCACTTCCCTTTGTCCAGTTTCGCGCCAGAGCAGGTAGCTCCTGAACCGGTTTGAGCTGGCATATGCACAGAGGAGCCTACCTGCTCCCCCCAGTGCAGGACTTCAAAGCACTCTAGGAGTGCACCCACCCAGCCCCAATACACTAAACCCTGTCTGGGAGGTGGTTACACCTCCCTGTGACAGGATGCCTATTGTTGGGCCTCCTCCACTGCGAGTTTCGGTCAGCAGCAGGAGGGCAGCCCAGTGTCTGTGACTGGTGGCATCCATTTTGTGATGCCAGGGCTCTTCAGGATTCTAGCGTGTTTCCACAGTGGGTACATGTCTATCCCTCTAGAAGGGTGGGATCATACTCCCACACCAGTTACTGGTGTGGGGGTATGATTCTAAGTTGTTTGACACCAAACACGACATGTTTTGATGCAGCCATCCCAGAGTTCGCATTAACCGCGAGGTTATAATGCACTTAAGAGTATATGGTTTAACCGCATCCACAAACAGCCACAGAGAATAGACTCCGAGAGCTGCAGAGGGGCCCTGCTCAGGCAGAGGCACCCCCTCATATGGAAACCAAGCACCCTGCCCTCAGGATTGATAGGGCCTGCCTTAGGGGTGACTGATAGGTTTATGTGTGTGTGTGCAGGTAGAGATATAGTGAACCTATATCTCAGTGAGGTGTGCTAACACTACCTCACCCAGGCTGCAGTAGCAGGCCTGTGGTGTCAGATTAAGTCTGCTTCCCAGGGGTGGCATAATACATGCTTCAGCCCCTGGTAGGCCTGTGAAGTACCTATGTCCTTGATACCTAAGGTACCATATACTAGGGGCTCATAAGGTACCACAGTATCCAATCACTAGTGCATCTAATATGCACTCCAAGTTGTTTAGAGAGAACAGAGAGGCTGGGGCCCTGATTAGCAGGGACCCAGCCAGACTATAGACAGAAACCAGTGTAAACATCAGAAAAAAAGTGGGGGCAACATAAGTGCAGATCCTACTCTCCTACACTCACTCACTCTCACTGACTCAGTCTCACTGACTGACAGACTCTCCCTGACAGACTCTCCCACTTTCACTGACAGACTCTCCTCTCTCTCACCGACTCTCTCTCTCTCTCTCTCTCTCTCTCTCTCTCTGACTCTCTCTCTCTCTCTGACTCTCTCTCTCTCTCTCTCTCTCTCTCTCTCTCTGACTCTCTCTCTCTCTCTGACTCTCTCTCTCTCTCTGACTCTCTCTCTCTCTGACTCTCTCTCTCTGACTCTCTCTCTCACTGACTCGCTCTCTCTCTCTCACTGACTCTCTCTCTCTCTCACTGACTCTCTCTCACTGACTCTCTCTCTCTCTCTCACTGACTCTCTCTCACTGACTCTCTCTCTCTCGCTGACTCTCTCTCTCTCTCGCTGACTGACTCTCTCTCTCTCTCACTGACTCTCTCTGACTGACTGACTCTTGCTAAAAGACTGACTGACTCTCGCTAAAAGACTGACTCTCACTGTCTATCCCACTGACTCTCTTTCAGTCACTGACTGATTCACTCTCTCACTCTCATTCACTCTCACTGACTCGCTCACTCTCAATGACTGACCCTCACTCTCACTGACTGACTCTCTCTGATTCTCACTCTCTCACTGACTCTCACTGACTGACTCACTAACTCACTGACCTTCACCCTCCTGTTATTTATGCCCCCCCATAACAAAACAAGCATTGTCATAGCCAATAGGTCCCACCAGTGTTTAGCCATGCAACAGTTGATGCTGTTGTACCAATTATATTGTGCTGCATAACTAAATACTTAACCAATAGGTCTCGCCTTTGGGACCTTAAAAGTATTTAGTTATGCAGCACAATATAATTGGTACAACAGCATCAACTGTTGCATGGCTAAACACTTAGAAGGTCCCAAAGGTGAGACCTATTGGCTATGCCAATGCTTGTTAAAATGTTTTTTGGAGTGACATACAAGAACAGAGGAGTACCTTTCTCATTCCAAAAAAAAACAAATCACAAAAATAGAAAACAAATTAAAAAAAATACTACACAAAAAGGATGTCTAGCCAAACATTTCACGGTTCCACAACGTATTGTGCGACAGTGCCATGCCTCGTTTCATAGTTACCCATTCGTACCCATATTTTTGCACCTGCTGATTTTGTGTCTATAGAAATACTTTAACCAAACGCATTTGCTAGATTTCTCGCCACAATCCTATAAAGGCCTGCTGCAAGGTTTCAACAAACATCAATATTTCATAATGAGGTATCTAGATGTTGTCAATGAGGCTTAAATAACAAGCATTGGCATAGCCAATAGGTCTCGCCTTTGGGAACTTATAAGTGTTTAGCCAGAGATATTGACTTTACCTATGTCTTTAAGCTGTGCTGTACAGAAGTTTGCAGCATGCTGAAAAGTTATAATAAAGAATTCTGTGTCAGAAGCATTTTTCTTACCTTAGATATGACCAAAAAAGCATTATGTCCAACTAAACGACCATATTAAAAAAGTAATAAAAATGTCTTGAGTTTTTTTTGTCCTTTCAATGCTCGCAACTCTGCCTGCCCCAGTGGTTGCTTGTTGTGGTTTTTTTTGTTATCGGGGGCATAAATAACAGGGGGGTTAAGGTCAGTCAGTCAGTGAGAGTGAGAGAGTTAGTCAGTCATTGAGAGAGTGAGAGTCCGTGAGAAAGTGAGAGAGTCCGTGAGTGAGAGTCAGTCAGTGAGTGAAAGAGAGTGAGATAGTGAGTCAGTCTTTTAGCGAGAGTCAGCCTTTTAGCGAGAGTCAGCCTTTTAGCGAGAGTGTCAGTCAGTCAGTGAGAGAGAGAGAGTGTCAGTCAGTCAGTGAGAGAGAGAGAGTGTCAGTCAGTCAGTGAGAGAGAGAGAGAGTCAGTCAGTCAGTGAGAGAGAGAGAGTGTCAGTCAGTCAGTGAGAGAGAGAGAGTGTCAGTCAGTCAGTGAGAGAGAGAGAGTGTCAGTCAGTCAGTGAGAGAGAGAGTGTCAGTCAGTCAGTGAGAGAGAGTGTGTCAGTCAGTGAGAGAGAGAGTGTCAGTCAGTGAGAGAGAGAGTGTCAGTCAGTGAGAGAGAGAGTGTCAGTCAGTGAGAGAGAGAGAGTGTCAGTCAGTGAGAGAGAGTGTCAGTCAGTGAAAAGAGTCAGTCAGTGAAAAGAGTCAGTCAGTGAGAGAGTCAGTGAGAGAGTCAGTGAGAGAGTCAGCGAGAGAGTCAGCGAGAGAGTCAGCGAGAGAGTCAGTGAGAGAGTCAGTGAGAGAGTCAGTGAGAGAGTCAGTGAGAGAGTCAGTGAGAGAGTCAGTGAGAGAGAGTCACTCAGTGAGAGAGAGTCACTCAGTGAGAGTGAGTCACTCAGTGAGAGTGAGTCACTCAGTGAGAGTGAGTCACTCAGTGAGAGTGAGTCACTCAGTGAGAGAGAGTGGGAGAGTGAGTCTGTGAGAGTGTGTCTGAGTGTGTCTGAGAGAGAGGGTCTGTGAGAGAGAGGGTCTGTGAGAGAGAGGGTCTGTGAGAGAGAGGGTCTGTGAGAGAGAGGGTCTGTGAGAGAGAGGGTCTGTGAGTGAGAGGGTCTGTGAGTGAGAGGGTCTGTGAGTGAGAGGGTCTGTGAGTGAGAGGGTCTGTGAGTGAGAGGGTCTGTGAGTGAGAGGGTCTGTGAGTGAGAGGGTCTGAGTGAGAGGGTCTGAGTGAGAGGGTCTGAGTGAGAGGGTCTGTGTGAGAGGGTCTGTGTGAGAGGGTCTGTGTGAGAGTGTCTGTGTGAGAGTGTCTGTGTGAGAGAGTGTGTGTGAGAGAGTGTGTGTGAGAGAGTGTGTGAGAGAGTCTGTGTGAGAGAGTCTGTGTGAGAGAGTCTGTGTGAGAGAGTCTGTGTGAGAGAGTCTGTGTGAGAGAGTCTGTGTGAGAGAGTCTGTGTGAGAGAGTCTGTGTGAGAGAGTCTGTGTGAGAGAGTCTGTGTGAGAGAGTCTGTGTGAGAGAGTGTGTGAGAGAGTCTGTGAGTGTCTGTGTGAGAGTGTCTGTGTGAGAGTGTCTGTGTGAGAGAGTGTGTGAGAGCGTAATAGAATGCATTATTAGTGAGTGACATTCGTATAGAGCGCTGAATAGTTTGAAAGCACACCTCGGAGGGTCTGATTGGGTGGATAAGAACCACAGGAGTGTGAGTTAAGCGAGCGTTAAGTTGTGTGAAAACGGGACCAGCTGTATGGCGGTGCGACTGGTGCGGCCGCACTGGGCGCTGACCTAGAGGGGGGCACTGACCTTAGTGGGGAGCTAGTTTAGAGATAAAGTGGTATTTAAAAGCACCTGGGGCAGAGTTCTTTGTGCGTCCAGCTTTCAGGCATCAATACAAAAGTCATGATAACTCTTGTAAGAGAGAGAGGAGTTTTATGCAGTGGCAGTTTTGACTCACCATAAATTAGCGCAAAGGGTTAACATGCCTGCTGCAAAGGACAGATTTGTATTTATGTGGATAGATTAATGGATTACTAAAACCAGCCTTTACCAGCGCTTTAAAACCAAGTGAAATGTATTTGAGAGAGAGAGCTGTGGAGAGGTGATAGGCACTTTGCAGGGTGGCAGGGAGGAAATCCGAAGAGAAGGAGGAGGTCATATTGTCACCAGCGCTAAAAGCACCTTTGGCAGTGTCTGCACGTACACCAGTATCAGGCTTGATCACTCATAGACAGACTACATGGGTGACGTATAGACCATGTACGTGCACAATGCATCACACGGCATCGTGCAATCGCACACTGCCCTCGCCATACGTGAAGTCAAATTAACACAACATGCTGATGCACGTGCACCACTCACATGGCTCGAGCTGAAAGCAACCAATCAAATTATACAACAATGCCCCCTGCAGCCAATGCAGGCCCCATTCAGTATGAAGCCTATGGATTTCTGTGGCATATATAGGAGTCTTGAGGGCCCTCATCCTATTCTGCGTGGGTGGGGGGACAGGGTGAGGCAACATTTCGCATTACGTAACCGTGGTGGTTTCATCGATCTTTGTGACTTATATGGACCTGTGATAAATTAAGAATTAACCTTTTTTTTTTTTTTTTTTTAAAGCCGGCCTTCTGGTGATACAGTGCTACATTATACAACACCAAACAACATTATGCACACAACATTATACACACATAGCAGCATGCAGAGACCTCGTGGCTGTACGTCTACTCTACAGCTGAGAATATGCGGGATGGTTAAAATGTTTCCTAAAATAGCACTCAAAATGTACGCATCCAGTTTGTATGAATTTCGGGGCATTCCTAAAAAGAATACTAATGGTCAGTGCCATGCCGTCGGCGCAGGGAACAGCGTTCCCATGGATAACATGGATGCCACTGTTCACGTAGACAACATGCGAACTGCGAGGAGGCAGCAAGCGTTGCATTTTGCATGGGTTTCCGTTGACAGCAAGGGATCCGTTTCCATTTAGCATTCAGGAAGCACGTCAGAAACAAGCAACTCGTCACCAGTTTTTTTTCTTCAGACCCGGCGGAGGCGAGCTGCTTTACGGAAGCATCGCCGGCGTAATGCGCATTTTTTAGGTCTCGCTGAGTCAGCGCGCATGCGCTGCTCGGAGAGACTTTAGTAGGTGAGTTTTCAAAGTGCTGCTGAAGGCTGGCGGTTCGCGCGTGCACGCTTGCTTGAATGAAAGCTTGTCACCAGCCAGCAGCACTTTGAAAACTCACCTACTAAAGTCTCTCAGAGCAGCGCATGCGCGCTGACTCAGCGAGACCTGAAAAGGACACCAACAATTCCCTCTAAAGTTTCCTATCACAGTGGTAACACCAATGTTCGATAACCCATAGCCTCCAATCTATGAGATTCCCTAGAAGACTTTTTCTATAAATCAGGCAAGACTTTGGAGCAGTGCTAACTGCTTACATTGTAGTCACTGGCCTGAAGCAGTACTAACAAGCTTTTCATACAGCTCCACTGTGCTCTAGAATATCATTTTATCAGATTTTTCCAATGCAATTTTGTTATTTTCTCTCCCAGAAACAGCAAAACCACAATGTAAAATTCCCGAGACTCCTGCCTAAACAGGAAAGACTTCAGCTCATCCAAATTTCAGCAGAAAGTCTCCAGATTTCTACTCCGTTATGTTATTTCCACGTTTCCCCTTCGTAATGCTCTGCTCATCAATGCACCTATATGTGAGGATAAAAGCCTTTAGAGTTTAGCCTTTAAATCTTTCTTTTAAAGGGTCCAGAGGCATTACTGTGGTGTCAGAGCTGCATCAATCCCAAACCCTGCGGGAAGTGAGACAGATAAAATTAAAAGTGCTGCACCAATGTACTTCGTTTTTCCAGTGTAAGAGCGTAGCATTGGAAAGCTCCACAGCCTTGATTTCATGGCTGCACGGCATGGACACTGCTGCACCTCTTCCAATCTCCAACATTGCAAGTAATGAGGCAACCTACTTTGCCTCTCCACACCCCGTTCCCAATCCAATGGGGATTCAGTAAACGGTCAAAATGCCACATCACTCAGACTGCACAATTCCACACATACCTAATGGCTGTCCAGGGGGCAGATTCAAACGTTAATAACTCTGCGACGAAAGCCAATGGGTGAAGGGGGCTGATCCAATGCCCTATTGTACACTTTCTATTCTGATATGATCTAACATGTGATTTGACAGTCCAACTGGTGGAAATTAAATAGGTCTCCAGGTCATACCTAAAACAAGTATTGGCATAGCCAATAGGTCTCGCCTTTGGGACCTTATAAGTATTTAGTTATGCAGCACAATATCCTTGGTGCAACTACATCAACTGTTGCATGGCTAAACACTTATAAGGTTCCAAAAGCGAGGCCTATTGGTTATGCCAATACTTGTTTGAAGAGGGCCTCAAAACGGGTCTCTGTTTTGTGCCCTGGCACAGGCAGTCCGTTTTTTCCGGACTGCAGTGATAGCAGGCGCATCCATGTGCGTGTGCTCACACTTCTCACAATTGGGGAAGTTATGGCATGACGTCATGCCAGGTGAGCGTTGTAGGGGAAGGGAAATCCTTTAAGGAGAGTCATTTTCTCTCTGGATTTCCCTTCTCTTTTTGAAACTCTAGAGCAGCAACATCGTCGTGGTGTCACCAGGGCTTTAAGTGGAAGCTTTTTCACTATTATATGCAAGCAATAGTTGCTGCTTATTTATCGTATGCAACTAACAACCATTGACAAAGCCAATAGTCCTGACTTGTTATAGGTATGTAGCTTGCGTGTTTTAAAGCCACGCCCTAATTACCTTGGCCACGCCCCCTAGAGAGACCCCCCCCCCAGTTTTTTCATCCCACTTAAAGTCCTGTTTAACCTATTTTGCTTTCCAAACCGGCTAACTAAAACTCCAGTACTTCCCTGCATATTAAAATCTCTGAATTGCACCAACATATATTAAGAGAAAGGCAAACTCGTGTTATGATTACGTGCTTTTCTGCCTTAAATGAATGTTTGGTAGTAGGACACCTCGTGGCTCCTCCTGTCAAATGTTTTGTCCGAAACTTGCTCTGCCAGCAGGCAGGCTGCGGCACGGGCCTCAGCATCGCAGGTGTTTTGAGCCTAGCGAGCCTCCGTAGAGGGCAGGCTACGTCCCGGATCTTAGTTCCACGTTGTGCATCTGTTTCTGCTCAGCATAGAGCAACGCTATCTGGTGCATTGCATTCCTTCTTTGAAGCGCATTGTGCTGTTCGCCCCGCCCCCCCTTCCCTCTAGTTTTGAATGGGAAATACGCCTTTGTTTCTACTTCCCCCCTTTCGTTCTCGTAGGAAGGTTGTGGGCTGGCGCTTTGATTACAAAAAAATAATAATAGCAATAATAGAAAAAAAGCTTGCCCTTTATCGTCCGGTACTTGAAAAGACTTCATGGAACATTAAGTTGCATTTAGATGTTACTGAAGTCGAGCAGTGGACGCTGCGCACTCCAACCGAACGGCAAATACAGCCATACATTTAATGCACCATACGGACCCATCGCTGGGTCTAGTATGCTGCTATCGAAATGGATCCCACACTTAACATTGACCCGGAACCACACCTGTGTGTGTACAGAGTAGCTCACCGTGAAACAATGGAAAAAAACAACCAAATACAGCCCTTTGACTTGGGCCAATGAGAAACCCAAAACTGCAAATGACACCCAGATCCCACTAGTACTAGGGGTATATACTAATGTTAATTATTCACATACAAATGCACATAACCTGTCACCTCCCTCCTTAGAGGACAGACTCTCGCTCAGTCTCAGGAAGGTGAGAGAATTCAGCTGGTAAGAACATTGTTGCAACCGAACCCATCACGTAGAGAGAAGACTTGTTTGGTAAATTGCTACGTTTGAAATCTGGAGACCTGGTTTTTAATCTCCGTTTCTGTACTTTCACCATAATGAAATGCTGTGAATCTGGGCATCTCATTTTAACTAACAATGTCTCAGTTTATTAATATGTGCTCTAGAAATATTTTACTGTTTGCTACATTTATGAATCCCTGGTTTTTTCACCCCAGTCTCAGCTAAACTTCACACCTCATGATGGATAGTCTACGCAAACAATAGAAATGTTCTCTGCTAAGTGTAGTGACGCTTTTTGCCCTCTGACATTTACTCGTACGCAACTTTTTATTTTGCCTGTTATATATATGTGAAGCACTCATTTCTCCACGTGAAGTGTTCCTGGCTATACTACAGATATTATTAATCACTAAATCGGTAGTAATGGGCATAACCTCAGGAAAACCCAGAACTGAGGCTTCCGCTACAAACAGCCGGTTTATTTTATTTTTTTATTTGACTGCTAGCTACTGTTTTAAAACTGGTTTTTCTGCCCCAGTAATCAAGAAACTGAAATGGCTAAGAGAATTCGTAGCTGTTTCTTCATTGATTCAGCGGGGAAAGCTATTCTTTAGCCGAGGTAAATGTAGGCGGACTCCCAGCAGGCAGAGGAGTGGTTCTCGCTTCACTGGAAACGCAGAGCTTTGTAAACAAGCATTGGCCGCGCAGCTGCTTTCACTTTCGCACGCTAGAAGGGCCAGCAACTGCGAGCGATCGCGATCATTTTCACTTTCACGGCCGTGAAAGTGACATGGCCACGTGGTGGTGAAAGTGGAAATGATCAAGATCGCGATCGCGCGCTGTTGCCGTCGCTTCTAGCGCGCGAAAGTGAAAGCAGCTGCAGCGTCACGTCTGGCGAGTGGTGTGCGATGTGTGCGCACCATGACGAGACAGGAAAGCCAGATGGCGCCTCTGCTCGTCATTATGCGCGTAACCGCACGCTCTATGCCACCCCAAAAGCTGTGGTCAGACTTTTGAAAGCCCACTCACTAAATGTCTCGCCAGAGCAGCGCATGCGCTGGCTCAGGCGAGACCTAAACATCAATAATGGAGTAGGTAGGTGTCTGGTGGACTATAACACATTTGTTTTAGAGCTTTTCTGCTTTGATATCTTATTCAGAACATCACATTGTTAGGATGGGTGTGCACATTAGCTCCAGTCACTGAGCGTTTCAAAGTACTTCCTTCTGGGTGTATATAAAAATAAAATAAGTACTGGAAGAGATTTTGAAAGGCATTTGCTGACATTTTGACAGCATCACCAAAAAAAAGTTAACTTTAATTTAGTGCTTAAAGATGGCAAACACCAATCTGGGAGCAGTAATTAAACCAAGCATTGGCATAGCCGATAGGTCTTGCCTTTGGGACCTTAGAAGTATTTAATTATGCAGCACAATATCCTTGGTGCAACATCAACTGTTGCATGGCTAAACACTTATAATGTCCAAAAGGCGAGACCTATTGGCTATGCCAATGCTGGTTTAATATGGTACACAAGAGGTCTTTCGCAAACCGACTAGGCAAGACCTAACAAAGGCACTGCTAAATTTGTAAACAAATAAGAGCCGGGGCCTTCGTGATGAGGCCACTGCAATTTGCATCACACATTGCCAGTATCAGCGCTGCCAATAACAGAACTAAGACAACTACTAACCATCACACTGCTACAAGTGTGAGAATTCAGACTGTTCACAGCCCCCAAGCTTTAAAATGGTTTGGGTGGCTGGTAGTAGTTGTTTTAAATATGTATTGAATTATTAAACCTCTTTTTTCCTGCTCATCTTTAAATGAGCAGCTGTTCCAAGTGCCTGAAATTAATCGCAGGTGCCGAGCTCTGGAAAGCACCGACTCAAAATAAGCACCATACCATCATTAAAGGTAAGAAATGCTCTTGGATCAAGATACTTGTACAATGATATGACAACACTGAAGAGAAATGATGCTGTGCATCTAATACACTATTACAAAAAAACGGAGGAGGAGTCTGTTAAAAAAGTGACAATATTACCCAATTCAAGCATACTTAGGTAGCAGTGCGAAGTAGCACCTCTAGCTGCATCTACCAAACATCCTGTGATTTGCAGGAGTATGCCGAGTACGCTTGAAGAGACAGAGAGAATATATATATGCACCCTCTTCGAGAGCAGACCGCAATCTTACCTGGTTCAAATCTCTGCGAAATGTGCCCTGCCTTCAACAAAACACATGATGAAAGTCCTACCCTGCGAAGGCCGCCAGTACACCCCAACTCACAAGCATGTTCAGAGAACCCTCAAAAGGTATGAACTGCACATCCACACAGATTAGAGAAATGGACCAATAAGCAGGAAACCACTCCGAAACCTTCGGGTCAGGTTCGCGCTAGATAAAAACTGCAACTAAAAACAAAACACGCGGTGCTCCAAGTTAGTGGAGAAGACAGAAAATGAATGTTACATAATCAGAGGCACCCCAATGAGTAGTAATGCAACGTCAATCTTATAATCTAGGAATCTTAAAGACTTCTCTAAAAGTATTTAACATATTGCATATACCATATTGCAACACGCGTGCTCAACAACCCTCACCAGCTAACCTACTCTCAATTAAAGCATTCCATTGACTCGCCATAACGCCCACCACCCCATTATCAACATCTTGTCAAATGCTCGTCGCCCAACTACCCAAGAACAGAAACGCCACTGTTACTATTTTCTGGTTTCACACGCATTATCGAAAACTGAAAAACTAAAGAGCACAGTGTGCAATGGAACACGTGGTCTCTACAACAGAAGGAAAATCCCAGCGACGTTTTGCCTATCTGGCAGCCTGACAATAGTAGCAGAAGCTGGGGGAAACCGACTGTAAGCAGCTAGAAGCTCAAACCAGGGGAATGACTGCGCTACTCCCGCGTCCTTCCCTGCACGAGAATGCCGCCCACCAAGTCCACGGCGAACCTCTGGGAGACAGACGGCTGAGCGTGTGCACAACCGGAGCTACTTCGCACAGCCGGTGGGGTTCTTTAAGAACCCTTCACTGCGGGGACAGCGCAATCTTGGATTGGGTGAAAGCATGTTGTCAGAGATTGGCTACTGCTTTAAAAAAAAAATCTGGATCTTCATGACAAGAGCCATGTGTTGTCTGCACTATGTGTGATCTGTTATATGTATACTAATCACTTAATTCTTTTAGTACATTTCGTTTCCCGTAAACTGAAATTGAGGCTATTGGTCATATCTATTAAATATTTCATTATGTTTAATACAAATTATCTTTTGCGGTTAAAGAGGAACTGATTAGCAAACTTGGCTGAATGAGACCAATGAAACACACGTACTCTATTACCTATGTGTACCCTGGTTTCAGTTTGGCATAAGGAATTGTCCTGGTATATATATATATATGTCACAGCGATCCCTGCGCTGGAAACGATGTTTGCAGCAGGGGCATTCTTGAAACAATAAAGACAGACAAAGGACCCCACACCCAATGGATGATTTAATCACTTGCATATGAAGACTAGTACAATACTAGGAGGGCAGCAAATTTTCAGTTGTTGAAGCAGACCGCCGACACATCATAGAGAGAAGCCAATCTGAAACACTGCAATGTAAATTGCTAAGAAAAAACTACACAGTTGAAGAAATATAAGAAATGGCGATGCATTGACAACCAAGCAGAGACGCAGGTAAAGAAGAGTTATGCATGCAAAGCAGGCAAAAGAGAAAGGTCATTCGGCCTAAGAGCAAGCAATGAGAAAAATGTGTAGAGAACAAGGAAACAGATTGAGATCTCGAAAACTCCGATCTCGGGAACACAAAAGCCAGATGAAAGAAAAGGACTGTCTCTTCAAAGAAAAGTATTGCTACCAATGTGGATAAATATATCTACATATGAAGGCACATGCTAGCAATAGAAAAGCCAGAGAGAATAAACATCACCATCGAGCAAAAGCTGTAAGAAGTTAATTGTGAGAGGGGGAGCAGGAGGAGAGCCCGCGAGTGGTGCGCGTGCTGGAGAGAACAGTCTGCTGTTTTTCAAAGCACATACTCGTGCTTGTGGCGCGCCGCTGCGCACTCCCGCAAGCTGTATGCCGCCACAAGCACGAGTATGTGCTTTGTAAAAGAGCTGCACAACGGCTAAAGGTCTTCTAAGTAGCGCGTGCACGCTGCGTAGGCGAGACCTAAAAATATAAAGTGCGCAAAAGTGCATTACAGCAAGCAAAAAAAAAAAAAAAAAAGGTGCCCAGATAGCAAATTATATCTGCAATTTCTTCCACGAGAAATCATAATAACAAGAAAATAGAAAAAAACAAGAAAACTATATAGGGGTGCATGAGGACAATCATGACAAGCATTTGCAATGCAACAGGTCTCGCATTTACCTGAGCATGAGCTATTGGCATTGTAAATAAAAAGGCCTTTTATTTATGTTTTGTTTTTTGAAATATAAATAAAACGCATTGTCATTTACAATGCTAATAGCTTAAACTCGCGTAAATGTGAGACATATTGCATTGCAAATGCTTGTTGTTACCAGTCATTGGTACATGCTTTTTCATCCTTGCCTCATCTGTCGACGTTCCATTTATAACCAAAAATTATTCCACCAGTTTATCTACTCATGTTCTGTATTTTCTGTTAACTTAGCTATCTGACACATGCTGGTGATCCAACATCCTTAAAATTATTAGCTGATTTTGCTTCAACCACAACCATAAATGTTTTCTTAATGAGCATTACTAACCCTAATGCTGCCTAGGCGAGACCTAAAAAAATATGTTTTGTGGTGCTAAGAAAGCAGTTTATATTCACTTTATGCTGTGTAAAAAGCATATTTGAGGAAGGTTGTTAGCAATGTATGGTTTACCACATTTTGGAAATCAAGCATTGGTTTTGTAGCCATGAATACAAATTAGAGACTGAATATTTTTTACATTTTGCATTTTTTCCATCAGGGAGCAATCACAAGGAGGCAGTGCCACCTATCGCACCACCATAAGTTTAAGATGTGGTTATAAATATATGGATCTCGGGAAAAAGAGTGTGTGTGTGTGTGCGAGAGAGAGAGAAAGAGCGAAAGAAAGAGAGGGGGAGGGAGAGAGAGAGGGAGAGAGAGAGGGACAGAAAAAGTGAGAGGGATAGAAAGAGATGGAGAGAAAGAGAGAGGGAGAGAGAGAGAGGGGAGAGAGATAGAGAAAGAAAGAAAGAGAGAGAGGGGGAGAGAGAGAGAGAGTAGAGCGAGAGGGAACGAAAGAGAGAGAAAGAGAGAGGGAGAGAGATAGAGGGGGAGAGAGAAAGGGAAAGAGAGAGGGAAAGAGAGAGGGGGGAAAGAAAGCTAGAGTGGGAGAGAGAAATAGAGAGAGAAAAAGAGAAACAGAATGAGAGAGGGAATGAAAGGGAGGGGAGAGAGAGGGAGAGAAAGAGAGGGAGAGAGAGAGAGAGGGGGACAGAGAAAGAGAAAAAGAGAGGGAGAGGGAGAAAGGGAGAGAGAGGGAGAGAAAGAGAAAGAGAGAGAGTGAAAGAAAGAAAGAGAGAGGGAGGGAGAGGGGAGGAGAGAGACAAAGCACAGTGGGACAGCAAAAAAGATGGAGAAAAGTCATCATGGAAGAAGCGAGGGGGAGAGAGAGAAAGAGAGTGGGAGAGAGAAAGAAAGAGAGTGGGAGAGAGAAAGAGCGAGAGAGAGGGAAGGAAAGAGAGAGAGAGGGGGGGGAGAGAGAGAGAGGGGGGAGAGAGAGAGAGAGGGGGGAGAGAGAGAGAGGGGGGAGAGAGAGAGAGGGGGGAGAGAGAGAGAAGGAAAGAGAGAGAGAGGGGGGAGAGAGAGAGAGGGGGGAGAGAGAGAGAGGGGGGAGAGAGAGAGAGAGGGGGGAGAGCGAGAGAGAGAGAGAGAGAGAGAGAGAGAGAGAGAGAGCGAGAGAGCGAGAGAGCGAGAGAGCGAGAGAGCGAGAGAGCGAGAGAGAGCGCGCGCGCGAGAGAGAGAGAGAGAGAGAGAGAGAGAGACTGACAGGGAAAGAAGAGGGAGAGAGAGAGGGGTAGAGAGAGTGACAGGGAAAGAAGAGGGAGAGAGAGAGGGGTAGAGAGAGTGACAGGGAAAGAAGAGGGAGAGAGAGGGGTAGAGAGAGAGCGAGAGAGAGAGGAGAGCTAGAGGGAAAGAAAGAGAGAGAAATGAAGGGAGAGAGAGAAAGAGAGTGAGAGAGAGAGAGGGGGAGAGAGAAAGAGAGAGGGAAAGAAAGAGAGAGGGAGCGGGAAAGAAAGAGAGAGGGAGCGAGAGAGAGAGACAGAGACAAAGGGAGAGAGAGAGAGAGACAGAGAGAGAGAGAGAGCGCAGTGGGACTGCAAGAAAGAAGGGGAAAAGTTATCATGGAAGAAGAGGCTGAGATAGGCAAAGAGAATGAAAGGTAATAAAAGTGGAGAGAGAGAATGGCGGGAAAAAAATTCCATCTAATCCCGCGTGAGCCGTTTGTGTGCCTGTCTGGCTGATCGTATGCGTGTGTCTGTGTGAGCGAGAGAGACGATTGAGACACTTCGAGGACGAGATATTTTTTAGAAAAAATTTGGGATGCTTTCTGTGCGCATTTCTGCTTGTGTCTCTGTGTGAGTATATCTGCCCAATGTAAACAAACAAAAGAGGAATGGCCTCGAGAAGCTGCGACGTCACCAAAACAGGAAAATGTAACATAACCTCGTGTTTGGCCTTCAGTTTTTTGTAACGAGTTAATAATCCCTTTGTTTATATAATACATCGATCACGTGTTTTGATCTGTGCCGCCGTTGCTGTAGACGTCATGATTAATGTTCCTATTCCAAAGTGTGTTTCAGCAGATGCTGGTCGCAGACTGACCACTGGCCCAATGGTGCTAACAGTGCTGTTGCCAGGCAGGCTTGGTACTTTAAAGGCTTCTTTCTTCCCCTGTGTGACCCCTCTCTCCCCTGCACGTCTTCGCACCGCTCTTCATTAGAATAATTAAAGGTTACTGTCTTCTCCATGTCACCTCGTAGAGAAAGGCTGGCCTCTCAAAGACACCCCTTCCACACCATACTCCCAGTGTGCAGCTGCCTCCAGCCTGGGCCTCTTCGTGTGTTTTGGTCCTCTGCTGCTGTCGGCTTTGAAATTCAGCAGCCAGAGAGAGAGGAAAACTGGAGATGCACTTTCAGTTTATTTAATAAACCGACTCAGTATTATGCCAGTTGCAGTGTAACGTCATAACAATCACATATGCATTCTTTACATCTGGCTAACTGTGAAAAGTTTTCTGTCTTGTCATCAAGACATACATGCCTCTACATCTGATGCCATCACATTTAGTGATCAGCGAGGCTGGTAAATACTTAATGAGACGTGCACTCAATTCCCCGTACATAATGTTGGTGCAGTAGAAGCCCTTGTCTCTTCATATAGTTTTTCTTAACAAAAGTGATCAGCAATCACTATTTATTCTTTTACAGAAATTATTGTACATTCCAGAAGTTAACCGCGAAGTGACAGAATCTTGCCAAATTGCATAACGGGAGCTTGTTAAAGTGCGGCCGCTAAAGTGAAAGTGATCAAACATCAAAGCGGCCGAGCGGCCGCGAAAGTGAAAGACAACGAGTGCTTTCAGGCTGCCAAATGGTGCGCGCGCCCGGAGCACATGCACTGTAGTTGGCGGCCTGAAAGCACTCGTTTTCACTTCCAAAAGTGCTTACTATAAGTCTCGCCAGAGCAGCGCTAAAGCGCTGTCTCAGGCGAGACCTAAAAAAGGAGGGGTGGGAAAGCATAATGGATGAGGGAAAATTGAAAGAAAGGAATGTTGAAAGAAAAGAAAAAAGTATTTTGTTGAATGTAAAAAGTATAAGGATACAACAACTCAACCAAACAGAAACACTGTAAAACTGCTATGCCCCTGGGGAATGGTCATACACTAAAGTGGATGCAAAGCCATTAAATAAGAAGCAAGCAAATTACATAGACTAGAAAACAACTAATCATTAGCAAGGGGCTGACCTAAAGCCTACTTTAAGTATTGGTATTATGCACAATGGGTCTTATGACAATGTAAGCTAAAGCAGTCTTTAGGCAAGACCTAAGAAAGCTCAAAGGGGGTTGAAAGAGGTGGGGATGGGGCGCAGAAACTCCAACCTAAAATGTACATCTGAATCCCTAAAAGTTTAGTATCAACCGGCTTTAAAAGAGGAAGAGTTCTCCATTCGAAATTGAGCAAAGGTGCTCACAGCATGGAAAATTAACACTTTCTGCCATTTACCTCATCAGTCCGACAAACAGCATAATCATGAGGAAGTTGGGAGGATAGGAGAGACGTGATTTGTGCGAATACAAACAGCATGGTACGCAGAGTTTCACACAGCCAATGAAGGTGGTGGTTAGCATTTGGACGGCACCTGAAAGGGAGACAAGGAACGATAGTTGATCAATGGTTAACAAGGGCAGCAATAGGCACTGCCATTTTTCAAAGGGCCAAAAATAGTGGATCCTTTTAAGACTTGCCACATCATGTGCATTTTCAGTTTCATTTATCAGTGAATAACATGTTTTCGTCAGTGACTGTACAAGTAGTGATTAATGGCAGATGTTCCACCACACACACTTTCGCTCAATAAGTATTCATTACCTACCTACATATTATCGTCCAGCAAGACCTGCTCTACATCTCCTCTGTAATATCAAGTAGCAATCTTCCACAGCCTTTAATATAAAAACAAACGTATACTACATTTACATGCAGTGATCTATCCTTTCTATGTCAGCTGAGTTGCTTGTACTTTAAATATGATATCTACCCTCTCTGGCTGTTCATGTCTCAAACAGCTCACTCTTAAAACCGTTCAAGTAATTTAAAACTGTATAAAATCCCAACTACCTCAAATCCTGGGCTGGTCACAGGACATACAAGGGACATTTAATCATACCAGTACAACAGATCGTTTTTTAAATCTGAACAGTGCAATGTATTTTTCAAGAGAAAGGTGATTAGTTGTTTACTGTTAGAAAGGGATGAAACAAACAAGCAGAGATCGACTCAATAATTGTACATCAAGCCCTATTGGTGATTCCATGTCCCCTTTATACGTCTTGCCTGCAGACAGCTGATGTAATGTCCACTTGGAGGGGTATTCTTTACTGTGAAGGGTAGGGAATCTTGCTTACCATTAGTTGGCATTATTGACATTTTGTGCTGCCTCCTAATTAGCTAGTGTGTGGCCGGCATCACTTCCTTTTCTTTGTGTGGAGCATGGACCAAGAACAGATTGATTCATCTTAATTGGTGTCCGTCCACTATTCGCACCATGATTCAAGTATTATTTCCTTCACTGCTGCACTGTATATATAAATCTTTTTTTAATTATCTCTTAATACATACGAGTTTTACAACACTTCCTCTGTTTCCCGTTCGTCTGCTGCTTTCTCCATTGGTTCTGTTTTCAAACACATTTTTGGACATTGTTTATCTACACTTGCATCTTTTGGCTTATTCGTACAACTAAAATAAAATTACATTACATTTTATATGGATTGGATTAAGCCATTATAATGTATAAATGCCACATTAACAACACATTTACACCTTCATGATGCTTACGGATGTGCCCCTATTTTTATTGCCTTTCAGCCACTCATCCATATTTATGCCTCATACCTTTGAGTTGGTTTTAAGTTTGGTTCCTTGTTTAAATTACTTACACCCGGAACGGAAATACTTTACGCCACTCTACTCTATGCCACACTTCTTTACTGTACACCACTCCTCTAAGTCATTCTTCTCTACACCACTGGACACAATACTTCTTCACGTTACTCCAATCCATGCTACTCCATATGACAACTCTTCTCTATGTCACTCCATTCTGCTCTACACCACTCTAATCTACTGTACTGCAAGCCACTCTAGTTCATGCCATGCCACTAACATTTAGCCATGCTCAATAGAAGCCACACTGCTGTACAATATGGCTACAAGACATTGGCAAAACCAATGGCTCTCTCATAAACTAAGTACAAATTGTTTTCTTACCAATGCTGGAAAACACATTTCTTTATTGAATGAATGAGAATGAGTAACACACATACTCATTCGTGCTGGGGGTATTTTAAGGGAGTAAACAATTTAAAATGTATTAAATCTTGAGTATTTACATTATGTAACTAATTATTTTCACATTTAAATTTACCAAAAATATTTTTTCATCTAAAAGGCCCCAAGAACAATAAATCACATTTGTGGTTAGTAGTTATTAGAGTCACTAGTTTAGACCAATTTCTAGATCAGTGCAGATGAAGGTCATGGTAGAGTTCTGTGCATCTGTAAATACTTATTTTTTAGGTCTCACCTAGAAACAGATTTTAGCTGTCTGTTTGTGTAAGCCCTCTTGTGAACCATAACAAATACTTAAAAGGCTTTTTTACTACCTTTTAATTGGATAACTTGTATCATTCCACTGCTCATATTTAGGGAAATACTTTTTACTATCTCTTGAAGAATTCAATGAATGTGAATGTGTTTTGAAGATCTCTCTCATTTGATATTTTTTTAATTTCTTCCCCTGTCCACCCCTCTTGCTGAGCCCACTGCTATCGCTGTGCCCCACATGCTACTCTGCTGGTCCCTCGAACCTCCCAGGCCTTAAAATGAAATATTTTATGGTTCTTTTTTTTCTTTTGGAGGACATGGCAGATGCCATTTGCTGCTGTGTTGCTCTCAAATCTGAAAAGTAATTTTGCACAAGTAAACTTAATTATTTTAACAATGTAGCACTCAAAGTGGCGTACATCACCTTGGATCGGCTAAAAAAAAAAAACAATGCCCATGTCATTCCGTAAGCTTGTACATGTGTGGGGACATGTGTTCACATAGGTCATCACGTTCGCATATGGAATGACTAGGCTGAACGGGGATTATGAAGCATTCATATCATCGCACCTTTTTCTTTTTTTGGTTGATGCTGCACTGCATCGGCGAAAGCTATTTTGCCAATGCTTTAAGCAGTGTCAAAAAGCAATGGCAAAGTCAACACATGAACGACCATTTGGCTTTGACAATGCTGGTTTCATTAAAACAGCATAAGGAAGCGTGTATATTTTGGTCTGGGCTGATTTCTTTGTTAACTTGACAGTAGGTACAATCCTGTTTAAGAAAATAGAATATGAAAAGCTGCAACGCATCCATGGATGGTTGGGCAGCAGCTGCGGAGTTACAGGTCTCTAGCCTGGAAGTGCTTTCCACTGACTTATTTGCTTAGCAATTTTATACAGCGCCAACCAAATGGGTAAGAAAGCACACAAAGATACATTGATGCGCATCACGTGCCATAGTTAAAACACAGTATCAGTCGGCTGATTGGATTCGACTAAATGATTATATATAGCTCTTAGTGCTGAATCATCATCTATGTTTGGACCGTAGTATCCCACAAAGACCACCCAGTCATTTCGTATCTTAATATCAGCAATAATCCATCGCCCCTTATAATCTGTCTTGATGGGCCCCAAAATTACTTTGGCCGGTTTCTTAAAAATAAAGGCCACTCCTTCAGTGCAGCAGGTTTGGGTGGTATGGAGAGAACAATCAATCAATTTCTGCTTAGAAATAGCCGCCTCCCATTCATCAATAGTAAGATGAGTTTCCTGTAGTATAATAATGTCAAAATTAGATTGACTTAGATATTGGAAAATCCTTCTTCGTCTACCCACTACTCTGAGGTCATTAACATTCCATGTACAAATTCTAATTGGAGTTACTGCAGGCATTGGAGTCAAACCAATGCACCCTCTCATTTTTCAGAGAGAGAGTACTCTGATCTTGAGCAACCCCTCTCTTATTAGCAACTTCCTTGACAATGACAAAATTAAGAGGACTTTTTATTTGTTTCTCCCCAATTTGCTCCCCACACTGTGAAAAACCAACAAGCCTTGTTTCTCGTGCGCACCCTCCCCCCACCCCCAATATAAATAGAGAAGGCGGCAGGTTAGCTCGAATTAAAGCAACAAATAGATTATGAACGAATTCTCATGATTCATGGCGCCCGAAAATAATGTATTAATTCTGCAGCAGGTAGCAGAAGTCATTATGTATATTTCTTCAATGACAAAAAAGTAGATTGGGTGACAGTGACCATAGATTTTGACCATTTCACAAAATGATTCCTAGTTTCACAGAACAAGTATTAATAGGCAAGATTAGCAGAAGCTGAAAAAGAAGTACATTTACCGAAATTCACTTTTGATTGATTAAAAATGAACCAATCCTGAAGCAAATCCTCACTGGACTGTACACGCTTTTTATGTTGTATTTACGTCTGTGTTATTTAACACGTCTCCCAGACTGCACGTTTTTAAGTCTTTGTAGTTTTGTTCATAGGTTTTCTGGGGACAGGCATTGCACATGTCCTGCGCTAGTGCTAACATGCTCTTTGTTCAGCAGAAATAACTCTGCTCTAGACTGCCGAAGTCCACTCTCTTAACACCCTTCCCTCCTGAATTGGGTTCATACCATGAAACAGGAGTAAAACACTCAGTCTCAACAGACCTCACTAACAAGGCTTGAATATGACTCTCACTGCCAAGGAACAAATGTACAGACGATGCAGGCTCCTCGCGAAGCAACTATGCATGCTCTTACACAGAGCACACGTGGAAGAGCAAACATACCCTTGCCACTGCTTTGCATTAAGATCTATATTCACTTCTGCAATGGCCATCAAAAGAGAACTAGAGCCCCAGAATTTGACATAGCTACAGTATAACACATCTTCTATCCCTACTTCCATTTGGTTTGTTTCTGACATCCCTTTCACTTCCATCCTATGTCACCGAGTCCCAAACTTTTTGTGGCACACAGATTTTACAACCCCTTCCCCACTCTTTGCATTGCCACACAATAGATATTCTACTTTCAGTCTGTCTTTTGGGGCAGAGGAACTAGTAGGACACTAGTTTGTATACGTTTCACAAATGGAAATTGCATTATTACATTCCTATACATCTTTGAGTAAATGCAACAATCTTAGCAATTTACTCTGAGCATTTTATCGATACTGCACAGCATCTGCAAAAAGCATTGGCAAAGCCAACAGCTAAAAACGATGTGACCTATTTGCTTTGCCAGTGCTGGTCTCTGCTGTGTTTATTTGTCCAACTACAGGGAGTAAACAGGCCAGCAGGCTCAGTTTCTGGTGGGCTGGTTAGATATATGGGGGTATGCTAAGTGGCATATCAAAATGAATGGGGCCACCAGAAAAATGTTATTACGGGCCCTCAAACCTCCATACAAGGTGTAAACAACCAAAGCCAGCGGTGAGCAATCAGCAAGGCTAGCCCACAGATACACAAAGGTCTTCTTTAATTTCTTATCATTACTGTGTAAAATATTTGCAAGAAGGATCACTGTTCGTCTCCCAGCACAACATTTAACGCAAACCAACAATGACGATAATCAGAAATGGTAATAAACGATCAATTAAAATTACCAAGCATACTGGGTTCTCCTTCCAACAGGGACAGGATGTATTTGTTCAAGAACAAAGTGCAGAAACTGAAGAAGAACCAAAGAATGAGGTAGACAAGGGCACGGGAATTCCAAATCCCCAAGTCCGACTCGAGTACAGTGGTCTCTGTGATGGTGATTTTCAGCACATTCTCGTCTGGCACGCTGTCACTCCTTGTCAACACAATTTTCTCGCTGCGGCTAGAGACCATGGAACCCATTTTGAGGGTGGGCTTAGTCTTCTCCTCAGCGAGGAGGCTCTTTGAGTCCTCTGGGGACTCTGCATCAGTCACCGACAGCATGGTGGCACCATAGCTGATCTTATTATGGTCACAACAAAGGTAGCCATTGGGTGCAGAACCGCATGCGAGTTGGAATGTTACCAAATGGTTTGTCAAGTAATTAATCCCACAGGTTGCAGCATAGGTGAATCTTTATTTGGTCGTCCTGGTAGCATGGTCCAAGAAGTTCATATGCTGACTGCCAGTATCCATCTAATTCCCTGTCAGAAAATAAAAGACATAATTTAGTTGGAATTCGTGGAGATTGCACAATGTGAAATGGCTAAAAAGACTGAAGGCAAAACGCACTAGTAACAGAGAGACAGAGGTAAAGCTAACAGGAAAAGGAAAGCTTTGAGGTACACGAGATCAAGTGTGGAAGCAATTACAGTGGCTGGTCTTTTTTAGTTACATAATGTTCTTTTGGGTGATGGAGCATTAAAAGAGTGGGAAAGGGTGCAACAGTGGGGAGAAAGGCTTTAAATGATGAAATGGTGTAGCGCTGTCAAAACGCAAGGAGGGATTACACTTAAAATATTTGAACATTTTATAAGTATACAAATTCATTGCAGTTAACATGTAAAATATGGTATATTTCTGTGATCATTTTTACAGTAATCAGTAATTTAATTTCAGATTTTCCTTTAATTAGTAATTACTTTTATGAAGATGAATACCATTTGCTTCCTGTCTTTTTTATTGATTATTTTTTGGAGCTTTTCCTTTTTTCTTTACAGGTGGAGATGGGTGCAAACTCCCATAAGCTACATTAACTATCGGCTATTTCTCTTCCCCCTTTTCAGGCAAGCCTTATCTTTAAACTCTACCTTTCCCTTTTGATTGTCCTTACCTGCTCATCCCATTATTTTACATTCACTATTCTGGTTATCTCGCTTTAATTATCCCCATACTTTTTTACTGGACACATATAATAATACGTGTAATCGTTTCACAGATTACTGTAATTATGGTGTTAGGAAGGACACATGACAATTCATTTGGGATACACTAAATGTATTCAGATTTAACTGATTAACCGGGATACTTTTAATAAATTGTACCGACTTCTCTGGGTCAATATATCCCTAAAAGTCATACAGACAGAAAGAAAGATCGAGAGGTTGCGAGAAACAGATCAATACGGTGTTAGATGAAAGAGCCGAAAGTTAAGTTGAGGAGAGCAGCTGGGCTGGGACCAGAGAGCAGCTGGGCTGGAACCATGGCTGGAGCCAGAGAGCGCCAGGGCTGGAGTCAGAGAGAGGAAGTAGTAGGGTAACAAAACTGTTTATCTTGAGGTTGCCACATGAGCTAAGTAATAGTGCAGTAATATGAACTCAAACTGAATATCAAACTGCATTGTACTTGACAAAAGAGGGGTTATCAAATTCAATCAAATATTACTAAAGTTACTACTATAGCCAACAAAGACTATACCAGTCACACATTATTAGTTTGCTTCTATAGTGCCACCTCCATCTGCTTCAGAGTGCACTGAGAGACAGTAGGCATATGGAAATACCATAGTGCTACCCAAACAGTTGCAATGAGTATTGCACATTAAGGTGGTACATGCTGGGAGCTGATAATCTGGTGCTGCTGGGCCTTGAAGTCCTCCTGATGATCCAAGAAGGGACCGGAATGGGCAGTTTTTAAAGGAAGGAGTTGTACAAGAATAGAGACATTCAGAAGATAATGAGGTTCCTTCTGAAGGTCCTCGGACTGACAAGATCAGCTCTTGGAATCTAGCCATTGGGCAAGTGCTGCAAGATCCCCTTGGAAGGTGGCTGTGGCTTACTGTAGCATCTGGTTTACTCTAGGCCTGAATGGGATTAAACTGTATAAGCCAGCCCTTTCTTACTAGCTAAGGTTTCAGAGAGATCGCAAAATATATATAGAGGATACATCAGACACCTGTTTTCTTTATACCAGTATCTGCATAGCTGAGAGAATCCACAACTGTTATGTGTATTGACTCCTGAATCAGTGAGCGTAAAGTAGTGACTGGCAAGTATGCCAGTGTGTGGAGGGATGTCTACTGCATCAAATGATAAGAAAATATACGTCATGTTTATATACAACTTAATGCATGCTGGTTAGTCTAAAAATGAGGTTGCTAAGATGATACAGGAAAAATATCAAGTTTCACCCAAATTCTTTTGCATTAGCTTTTCAAGTATTGTGCAAAACGTAACATTTCAACAAATCATTTAAACTGAAAGGGTTTATCAGCATGTACAAATTAATAAAGTCCACTTGGAAGCAATGTTTACTTAATGACAACTCTATTTACTCTTAGCCGGTAGCTAGCTCCCATTATCAGCCTGTGTGTACCCTGCCACCCAGTTTCCTCGCTTGCTGTTATTTTCAGAACTTGTGCACTTGGGACCACGCCATAGGCACGGCCCTACTGCAATGAGCGTATGCACACCCCTGTTAGCTCTCTTACTGAAAAGTGGAGCCAATTGGGGGTGTTCTCAATCACTAATAACTGAGGGCGGTCAGCAAGCGTGTGCCGACAGTTAGAAAAGCTTATGGACTAAGACACGAAGTTTCCATGAATATAACTTTATCCAACTCTAAATTTCCGGCACATTCTTCTTGGAGTCTTGGAACAAGGGAGTGTACCTTGAAAATAAATGTCACAGAGGCAGGTGTTGGATGCCCATTTGGACACCAACAATTTGTCTCACGGAGAGACAACCGGGCTACTTTATTTTCTTGCTATTTTTCACCAAACACTTGACACCTTTTCAGTGTCGGAGGGCCTCACTTTGACAACCAGAGACTGAGTTTGGGGATCCCAAGAGAATAAGCAATAATTGACTTTAGGTGCTTGTTACTTGTTGTCTAGGGACTCCGAGAGTTCAGGCTCCGAGAGGGACTTCTTCCAGTTCACCTGAGCTTGATAGATGACCTGTTACTCCATGCCAGGATGTGCTACTTCCACCAGAATAAAAAGATGCCCTCATTCATTGGCAGGTTGCCAGGGCCACAACAGACAGAATATCTAACGCCTCAGCCATGACAGCATGGTCGCGCCTGGTTGAGTGCAGGTCTTGGTGGTCTGTGATACCGAACTTTGGATCTGCGTCCAGTTGGCCAGGTCAAGGCTTCTTATGAAGGATCCTTGTAAGTAGATCTAGGGGAGTTGGGGGGAATCATCCATACCTAAACCCCACCTAAAACAGTCAGAAACAAGCCTGCCAGTTGCCCAGAAGTGATGGTGCCACCAGAGCCACAGGAACCGGTGCCAAAGGCAGGTTACAGAGTACATCTCAATGGGAGATACATGGTACTGGCAATGGAGGCCGAGAGGGCTGGACTACCTAGTCTTGAGCATGGTACTTGAATTTCCGAGCGGACAATGGAGGAGAACACTAATGCAAAGCTTGCACTTTGATGTTATGGTAGACGAGAGGGGTTCAGTGATTTCTAGTCTAGCTGTTCCTGGTCTGACAGATCAGGTGAGTTTGAGCAGTGTAACCATTGAGAAGGGAGGTTGCGATGAAAGAAAAGAACAGCCAGTGAGAAAATCCAAAGAGGACGGTTTTGAGGAGAGGGACCCCTAGTGCCAAAAGAGATTCCTGTGAGCCATGCCGAACCACCAGGAAGATCAGTGTCAATTCCTGCTCCTTCAAAATCTGGACTGGCAGGGCTGGTGGTAGTGTGGAAAAATAATGCTTAGGGCAGTTCTGCTCAGATGTTGTGGAGGCCTTCTAATAGTTGGGTGTATTGTCAGGCCAGTACACAGGAACTGGGCTCAAGGAAACATACCAGTATAGTCAAGATGGGATTTGAAAAGTAAACTAGGGGAAAGAAGATCAGAAACTGCCATAGCAATCTGGTGTGACTGTCAGTTGCAGCTCCTTACAGTGCCACGAGCCAAAGCTAAATCAGGGTTGAGTGTCATGCTCTCCTCCACACATCCGACAAAAGAACAAGAGAGTTGGGTCACCAGTGACCATCGACGACCCTCATGGGCGCGTGCAATAATATTGACGATGAGGAGAATTAAAAACACTTGGGGCCCAGTACAAAACATGCCCATCAAGCGTCTGGCCCATGGCCTAGGAAGCCCCAGAGGGTTTACAAATTGAGACAGGAAATGGGAGACAAGCAAACAAACAGGATGTGATACCTAAAGCAATAACTACAACTAGAGCCATGCTTGAACATAAAATTGATACAGTGGTGGTCGACTTGAGTCTTCTTATAGAAGACAAGAGAAAAACTAGCAGAACAATTTAATTTGCTGAATCCTTTCTGAAAGATCTGCATCCCCAAATAAAAGCTATGAAATAGCTGTAGGACCACATTGATATATTCCAGTTCGTGGAATATAGGATGGAGGACTCTGAAGGCTGCTCTTCACGAAACAATATCCAAATGGTTGCCTACGAGAAAATATTGAGGAAACCATAACTATATGGAGCATTGGATAGCTCAATCGGGAGCTTTAGAGGGACTGACTATATTCTATGCTCTTGAACAAAACATAGGTTTCCTGCAAAATCCCCTTCGCCTGGTGCACTTCGAGTCCAGTGAGGGTTAAGCAGCAAAATTATTGTGACAGGAAACTATTCTATGCAAGCGATGACAAGCAGGAGACTTTGCAGTGAGTAGCATCAATGTCATGGTTTTCCCTTAATATACGATAGGAGTGCAGGACCAATGCTCTTCCTTCCACAAAGTAAAATAAAAACGGACAAATGTGAGTATGCTGTACCATCTTGTTTCCAGCGAAACTAAATGCAATGGTGGATGACAAAACATACTTTTTCACAAAAGTAAATCCCCTTGGGACTGGGCAGAGATTTATGCGACTCAGAAAGACCATCAACGCCTCCGGAACTGGCATCTACTGAAGAGGCAGGAAAGTAAAAGAAGCATAAAGGCACGACAGAAGAGGCTGTAATGGCAGCAAGAGCAAAAGAAGAAAGGGAACAAGTGGTGACAGCAGCAGCTGAATTCCATGACAAGCAATCATCCAGGAGCTTGAAGTACACAGCCAACGGTGCTTCAGATCCTGAACATGGCTCAAGCCACACCTCTAACTATGATCAACCTTACCCGAATACAACTCTGAGGTCTACAGAAGATTTGATTTAAAGATGCCTGGTGGTGAAAGCAGTAACCGCACCTTCCTCAAGGTTGTGCAGCATATACTTTAACTATAGAGAACTCTACTTCGTTATTGACAGTCCAATAACGTGACTAAGTGCGTCAAAGAGGCTGGTGCATGACTTGAGAGTTGTGCACCATCTTTTCCACTTCTATTCTAAACTCTGAGTGTTGAGAGCTTAAGCATGATAAACAAAAATATTTATGAAGTGAAACAGGAGGTTTTCAACACTGGGGATGGTCTGTTGAGATTTGTTTAAATAGTTATTGTCCGATAATGTAGGCTGGAGAACATGCAGGTGTCACTAAATGGATGTCTGCAACAATTTGGGTACTTCATGACTTACTACTCCAGACCTGGATACAGAGTGGCGTGCTTTTTTGCTTGATAATTTATCATGAGTTCCCAGTTATTTACGTTCCTCACGTAGAAAGTTAGAGGGCTGAGCAATTCCAAACAAATATAAAGAGGAGGGACTCATTGTCTACTCACCAGAGGGATAGTGCGCACAGAAGGAGTGTATACATTAAAAACGCTGGAGTGGAAAACTACAGCAGATCCTCATCATACACTAGTGACATCTTGCTCTTGAATCACTCTGGAGTCCCATTTGAGATATATATGAAATTGACAGGGAGGATCATTTTGGTATGGTTAGTGACGGAGGGGATGAACAGATGTGGTTCTGTCTAGTGCCTACACCCCAAATTCATACCATGCCACATTCTATAATAAGATCTTGAAACATTTGCACCACTAGCCCAATTCTCCATGGTCATAGGGGGAGATGTAATAATGTAGTAGATATTGACTTAGCTAGGTCTCACCTCCGCCCACTGCCTAAGTCAAGGCTGATTTGGTTGGTTCCGAATGTTGAGGGAATGGTCATCACTCTGGGGATTAGTGGACTCCTAAAATGCCATTAATCCAACTCACAAAGAATATTTGTTTTATTGTGTCAATGGATGACTACAGGTGAGGATGGACAGGATATAATGCACCATTCGATTTAACACTGTGGTGACAAGGATACATATCAATGCAAAACTCTTTTTGAACATAACTCACTTTTAGCTAACCATTGAAGAGGAGTAATCAGATCACGATTATTTCAATGTGGAGGTTACAGGTCAGTGTGCTAAGTTATCCTGTTTTTAGTAAAACAATACAAAATGAGATATGAAATTTCTTTAACGATAATACGCTGGCACAGCATCAGGTCAAAGAAGGTGTAAGTGCGAGACATGGATATACAGGAACCGAAGTTTAAGTTACTAGAAGAGACTCAAGCATCCATTGATACCGGGCGCCACAGTGGTAGAGCGAGAGAGATCCTTGCTCACCTTCTAGAGTACCTAAAATGTCTAAATTAAAGAGACCAACACATTAGATTCACAAAGAGAGTGATAGGCCAGGGAGACTCCTAATATGGTGGTCATGCCTGAAGATGAGGGTCGTTCATTATAACTATACACATGATGCATGGAAATGCATGTATAGTGAGAAACTGAAATAAATTAATTTATTGGCTTTTTATCTGACCTATTAAAGCAGACAAGACTGTGAAAGAGAACGAAATGAAAACATGCATAAAGCGGGGCACAGATTCATTACCATCTTATGTTGCAACAAATCCGGGACAAATATTTGACTATCAAAAAAGGCAGCAGTGAAAGCCATGGCCAGTGTTAAGACACCTGGATCTGATTGTCTGCCTGTTGACTCGGTTTATATTAACCATGTGACATCAATATTGGTGGGGCTCTGGTAAGCCCATCTTACCCCAAATAATGTGTTAGACTCTATTAGCATCTCTCCCCCAAAACTAGATCACAGACCCCATGTAAAATCCTGACCATCAGACTCCGCCTCCTCCCGGTGGTTCATTCAGGTCAAAGCAGATTTATCTCGGGCCGTATCCCCGTCATTAGTAGAGACCTGTTCCCACTTCTGGAGTGTGCCAGAACAAACCCTGCCCACTCTCGCCCTCTGCGCAGGGGCATGTCACATGACATTGAAAGAGCATTGGGCGTGTCCAGTTGGAGAGGTTTGTTTGCAGCACTGACAGTGAGGGCCATGGACCCACGTTTGTGCGAATGGTGTTCCTGTTGTACTCTAATCCTAAAGCGAGGGCTTCCACGGGTTATATAATCTCCCAATTGGAAGTAGCAGGTCAAAGAACACCACAGGGATGTTCCTAAAAGATTCTGCCTTCGTGTGGAGATCCTTTTGTGAATATTTTGCATCGACAGGGCAAGAACCGAAGGATACAAAATAAATGATGAAACTCCTGAAGTCTGCCTATGTGCCGACTACATGTTGCCTTCAAAAGAAAGATAGGGGGCTTCGGAGCCAATTGCAGCACTGGGGGAATTCGGCAGAATGTCAGGGCTGAAAGGGCCACTGGAATAAATCAACTATTTCCCCAGTACATCCCAAGTTGAAGCGGTATTATCTGGTAGCGCAGCTGCAATGGGCTGCCAACACGGGAGCAACAGGTGCCAAGATAGGAAGAAGAGCGCCCACAGTGAGAGACCCGCGTCAATGCAGAGATCTACAAAAGACCTCCGGGCTGTCTGAAAGGAACGCACACTTCAGTCGTCTACGCCCTAGAATGTCTTTGGAGGGCTTACTCTGACTTCAAGAGGGAGTTGGCATGCATATGGTAACACTGGGAGGAGAATGACCTTAGAACCGCGAAAGTGTGTTCATATAAATACAAGAGTTGGTTCAGGGGCATGAAATTCATACAGGTCAGTTCTTGTTTTACGGGTTCACAATTGCAACCCTGAGAACGGTTGTGTGCACAAGGAGAGGTCAAGTCATCTACCTATAATGGCCAACACATGATATGCACATTGGGGCGGGCAAAAAGACTCGTCAGCAATATCTCCGACGCTCCTCGGTGTGTGAAAGGCTCGCTGGGTGACCTCAGGGAGAAACAGGCGACTGATATTGGAAGAGAAACCGAGGAAGCCGAGTTGAGGTCAATATGGAACACAAAACCTACAGGCATGGACGTCATTTAGGGGTCGCAGGTGAGGCCTCAGAAATCGCAAAGGACTCCCGTGTGCCCTGGCCACCTTCCGCAGGTCTGACAAAGCAGAGATGTGTCTGTCAGCTTCAGCAGGGGACACTGAATACAGCCATCCTCCTGCATTGCGCTGGGGTATCCTCGCCCAGGCCCAAAACGGAAATTCAAGCTTTCAAGAAAATGGATGGGGCTCACTGGGAGTTTAACAATATCGTAACTGAAAGCCATGACTTGCTGAAGACAGCTTAAGCTGACAATGACTTCACCGCGCGTGTGCTCGTACCGCGCTGTGCTCTTTGTTAGGAGTGTGCCATAAATATACTAATAGAAGCTGCCGTGGTCTGGCAATGGTGGTAACATGGGCACAGGTGAAAGGGGCAGCTCTGAAGGGGTTTTGGGTTTGCCATGCTCGGTCTCGGTCCATCTACGCATTGTAGGCCATGAACACAAGGCAGTTGTTTTACTACGCGTTTTTAGTCATGTGTTTTTACATAGTGCCTTATTTCTGTTTATAAGCACTATAAGTAACATTTGTGGCCTGGATGCCACTAAGTAATGGTGCGGTTGTAGATAGTATACTCAGAAGAACAGAGGTAGCTCTAATAAGAGCTTCCTCGCTGAAACAAACTGTGGAATCTTTGTTAGATTCCGATATCTCCCAATATCTCCCAGCTAGGCTACACTTGCTTTATTTGCAATAACGGGGAATATGTAAAAGATGCTGAACCTTGGTGAAATGTAATTTGTTATGTGGGTATGGTGCCACATAGAGCCATGTCCGAACTTTGGCTGTGTAGGATAGGGACGGCAGTCCGTCTGTGCACAACTAGTAGCGGACTGCTGGTTAATGCAGATTTATCATGGCTTCTAAGAGGAAATATGATAGTGAGTTCCTGGTGACTGAATTGGTCTTAAGTGTCCAGGGTGATATGGTGAGGATTTAAAAAACTGCTATCATACAATAAGAAGCAGGCATACAATAATAGGCAGGCATGCTCCCACAACAGAATTGTGCGATCTTGGGCAAACTACTTCACACTTTTTTCCAAAGAAAAAGGCTGAACATCTAAGGCTAATTCTGTGGTACTATAATAGGTTAAAACGGGACTGTGGCCTTGCTAAGAGAAAACGTCATTGTGGTTACTGTTGTTCACGGGGTAAGGTATACACGAGGTTACATGCTTTAGATGGTTGTTTCATGACCTGCGGTAGAAGAGGGCTGTTCACAGTTGAGGCTGTAGGGTGTGTAACCAGTTGCTGAGATGAATGCAAGCATTCTACCCATCAATTGTTTTGCATTCCTCAGTGTGACGCCAAAAATGGGATAGGTATGCTCAAAAGCGGGTCCCATGCCCACTTTGTAGCTGCAGCCAAGCTGCTTGGCCAAAATAAGCTAAAACTGGTCTGGGGTTGCTTATGTTCCAGATCGGAAAGGACCAGGCTTTGGAGTTTGGGCTGGATTGTGCCTGTTGGAGCAAGTCCAAGGCTGATATGCATATAGCGTAGTCTTGGCAGAGTGGCATGGCGGGCAAAATATATATATATATATATATATATATATATATATATATATATATATATATATATATATTTATTCACTGAAAAAACCATAGGTTTCACACACGTTATAGTTAGGAAATAGCATTTAAAAAACCTTGCTAATTCACTGAAAAAACCATAGGTTTCACACATGTTATAGTTAGCTGGACATTTTACTGATAAAAAACCAATGAAATTCCCCCGTTATAGTTACTGTAGGCAACTATAACTCACGCGACCGCAATCCTCTGCTGATGCTAATACTGTATTTAGACACTTATTTGCCCATATCTTCTTCCATTAAATTTTAGCTATACATATATTACAAATATTTTTTTTTCATAAAGACACATATGTCATCAGCAGAGGATTACGGTCGCGTGAGTTATAGTTGCCTACAGTAACTATAACGGGGGAATTTCATTGGTTTTTTATCAGTAAAATGTCCAGCTAACTATAACATGTGTGAAACCTATGGTTTTTTCAGTGAATTAGCAAGGTTTTTTAAATGCTATTTCCTAACTATAACGTGTGTGAAACCTATGGTTTTTTCAGTGAATTTGTACGGTTTTTTAAATGCTAAGTTACTTTACGCCATTTGTGGCGTGCGCGCCCACTTAACGCAGTTCGTTCCGTGCACGGTTTTTATCAACTTTAATAAGCCCTGTACATTTGGTGGCCTTCGGCCACCAAAAGCACAGGGGGTGAGGTCAATGTGGATAGTGTTTTTTTTATTTCGATTTTATAATTTCATGTTGCCAAAATTACGTTTTTTTTCTCTATTAATAAGCCCTGCACATTTGGTGGCCTGCGGCCACCAAAAGCACAGGGGGTGGGGTAAGTGTGGATAGTGTTTTTTTTATTTTTATTTTTTTACCGTAAGCGTACGGTAAGCTTACGGTAAGCGTACGGTAAGCGTACCCCGCGAAATTGCCGGAAAAAAAATAAAACCGTTTTTGCTCTTGGGGGATGTTTGGGGACTCCCTAAACATGACTATGTGGGAGGGAGTTGTCAAAACAGCCCCGTAACATGTTTTTGGCCATCATGTTTGATAAACAACACTCAGTGCGAGAGACAAAATGGCGGACGCCGCTTCCTGGTTTCGGCCGATTCGAATGTTTACTAAGATCTAAGAGCCAATCAGAATCGCGCTCGCGCACGCCACCGTAAGCTTACGGTAAGCGTACGGTAAGCGTACGGTAAGCGGGCTCAGATATATATATTGATTTAAAGGCTATTTTCTCAGAATCTACTGAACAGATTTACACCAAACCTACAAAAGGCACTTCCTTGACCTAGGGACTACCTCTCTGCCAAATTTCTAGTAATTCTGTTCAGCCGTTCGGGCTGTAGCTCGTTCTAAAGGTCCTATGGAAAAATGCATGGGAAAAACGCGTTTTGGGACCCCCCTTTTATCTCAGCCCCCGCTTGACGAATCCCCCCGAGACTTTCAGGGTAGGAGCGGAGCGTAGCGCCCCACCTATTTTGAGAAATTCGCGAGGATTCGTCGACCGGCGCCAAAGTTATTCAAAATAGAATGTTGAGGTTTTCCTATGGAAACGTGGTCCTAACTATAACTACCTACTGGCGACCGCCAGTAGGTAATATATATATATATATATATATATATACTGTGATGGTGTCCCTAGTAATTAGCAGGGGCTGAGATGAACTAGAGCATTACACCCATATTTTGTTTGTATTCTAGAGGCTGAGGAAGACATGTTGGTCTCCTGAGCAGAAGCCAGCATGCAGTGCCCACAAGTCTTTTAAGCTCAATGCAGCATATTTTATAACCTTCAACTATACAAGTCAGCCATCAAAATAGCTAAGAAAAGGTACTATTCAGACACAATTCAAAATGCTAAACGTGCAAATAAAGAATTTTATAAAATTCTCAATTAATTTCATAAACCAAATTGCCTAGAAGGAGCTCATCCCATTACTCAAGATTTCACAGACAAACTGGCAAATCATTACACAGCCAAAGCAAACTCATTGGACTCATATTTAAAACAAAGACAAAGCACCAGCACTTACCCTTTTACAAAACAACAATCCAAGAATACTCTAACCCAGCCTCACCGTTCCTTCCAACACATTTCACACAATGAATTTATGGACCGGGTCAAAGCAAGCAGGCCTGCCAGCAGCCCTTCTGACCAGTGCCCACTGCAAACCTTCAAGATAGTTACTCTAACAACCTCTGCTGCCATGCCAGTAAGAAGAATCATCAACAATTCCTTAACTACTAGAATATTTCCAGAAGAACTCAAAGTCATACATACGCCCATTACTGAAGAAAACAACCTTGAACCCGTTGAACCCAGGCAATTATGTACCCATTACAAATGGACCTTTCCTGGGCAAACTGATAGAAAGAGCAGCATTCACTTAGATGTCACAATTCATTTAAGATAATGCCATACTTTCAGACTTCCAATCGGGATTCCCTCCAGGAAGAGGCACAGAACCTGCCCTCATTGCCATCTGGGATGACCTGAAGAACGTAGTTGACTGGAATGGTGTTGCTGTACTGCTTCTCTTGGACCTCTCAGCTGCCTTTGACACGGTGACCATGAACATGGCTCTAGACTGGATCACATCCTACAATCACAACAGAACTAATGTTATCCATACCACCCCTCCCCCTTTCTCTTCCAAACCGTACTTCACTAAAGTAGGGGTCCCTCAAGGCTCTATGATCTCGTCCAGGCTTTTCAACATCTACATGAAGTCATTACCGGCACTGATCAACCAATTTCACCTCACTTGCTATAACAATGCATATGACACGCAAATACCCCTTCATATGGAATGCCCCGAATACATTGGAAAGTCGCTACTTTTCAGTTGTCTCCGAGCCGTGGATCAATGGATGACGTGGAGCCATCTCAAATTGAATGCTTCCAAAACAAATATTCAAATGTGGCGGTTGGAAAAATTATGACTCCCTCGCCACCTGGCCTGATGATCTGGGAACACCGCCTAAAGTATCGAAGGAAGTAAGAAACCTCGGAATGACCATGGACTCCAAGTTACCAATGAAAGCCGAAGTGGACAAACAAGCAAGATCGAGCTTTTGTTACTATAAAACTCTGCGACTAATCTTCCTTCATCTGGAATTTTCACACAAAGTCCAGGCTACCATCGCTCCTGTTCTGTCCAAACTCGGTTATGCCAATAGCCTCTCCCATGGTTCACCTTTAACAACTTTGAATAGACTACAACAGTTTCAGAAATCAGCTGCCAGACTACTCTTACATATAAAGCCACATGACCATATCTCCCCTGCCTTGAAATCCCTGCAGTGGCTACCCGCTGCCAGAAGATCCACGTTCAAGCTACCTAGTATCACCCACAAAGTGATACATGCAACAGGACCTCTCTTCATCAGGAATAAAATCGCACAACACATTCAACAAAGGAACCTCCGCTCTAGAGTGGCACCTCGCCTCAGAATCTGAACGTACAAGAAAAAAACCATTGGTGGCACATCCTTCTCTGTTCAAGCAGACAAACTATAGAACTCTTTACCACACCCCCCCCCATGTAAGATCCACTGATAACCACCTTATCTTCAGAATACTATTGAAGAATTGGCTCTTCCCCACATAACCACCATATGCAAACAGAAATATACAGCATATCCCTCTGTATAAAAGCATTTATTTAGACTATAGATATGTACCTGTATATTGCCTTATATAAAAGTACGTATAATATATATGTTATAAAAAATATAGATATTAGTTCTGCTTAACCAATGTACATATTACTGATAGTTTCATTATTCTATGTTATATAACATGTTTAGGAGTGAATCTTATAATTTATCTACAATTGCTTCACTTTTGAATTACAAAAAATTGAGAAACAAATACATGTAAAGTACAGCAACACTTGAAATCTGGAGTTTATTAAGTGCATCTTTAATCTACATATACTACTTTCCTTATGTATGTATGTATGTATGTATATATATATATACACACACACACACACCATCCATATACTTATGTATCTCTATATTTATTACTTTTCTTCTAATTCAGCAAATCCAATGCAGATCCCGATTTCTCACCCTATACCTCTATCAATGTATCCTCTACCTTCACTCTTTCGTCCCATACCACTTCTATGACCCCCAAAATAATCCTTTCTAGGCTCTTCCCTCCTCTACCCCTCCTTGCATCATCTCATACCTCTTACTATTCAGATGTCCCAAACAAGCCTTTCTACACCCTTACCTCAGACTCTTCCCACTCCACCTCCATTTTACTCACCACAAACCCCCTTCTACTGCTATGAACTTAACAAAAAGAAAAAAACATTCTAGACCCTTCCATCTTCCATCCCTCCTTCCCTCTTCTATCCCTCCACTATTCCTTTTCATTCCAAAAAACAGAATAACATGTCCACCTCTCAAATTAATTTCATATTTCCCTACACTAACTCCCCTCCGCCTCCCCCTTACTCACCTCAAGCCCCCTACCTACGGATATAAAACCCAAAAACTAATAATTTCTATACTCTTCCTATTCAATCCAAATAACTGCCTAACACATCCACCACTCGAATTACTTTCATACTTCACTAGGCTAATTCACCACTAACCCTTTATGGGTTCTGTAGTAGCGTGCTACTTGCAGAAAAAGCGCTTCAACACATCATCGGGGGTAGCAAGCGCTATATAAATGCAAACCTTTTCCCACTTTTCTATCCTTCCACTATCCCTCACAATCCAAATAGCTGACTAACGTATCCACCACTAAAATTACTTTCATATTTCACTGTAATTATTCGCCACTAATCCTTTATGGTTCTGGAGAAGCACACTACTTGCCGAAAAAGCGATTTGAAGCCTCGTCAGGGGTAGCAAGCGCTATATAAATGCAATTACAATTACCTTTTGTGCAGGTGTTCCTACAGCTGCAGACTGGTTTTCACTAACCCAAGCTTAAAGTTTCAGATAAGGCCCAGCTAAGTAGGTAAGTGGACGCAGCATGTTAGGCATGGGACCTACAGGTAAGAGCCAGAGGGAGAGCATATATTAAATGTAAACAATAACCTACAGGGAAGAGCCAGAGGGAGAGCATATATTAAATGTAAACAATGTTTAAACTGCCAGTAGTAAGTAAATACTCTTCATGATGCCCGTTCGTTGTTTATTTTCTCTTTGCAAACGCCTTATACATGGAATCTAACCATTTACTGCTTGGTGATATAGGCTTGTGGTTTCTGGAGTTTATGTGAGGGGGGGATTAATAAAGGAAGCTAAGAGGGTCCCAGCTTATGGTTTCTGTATGTTGAAATTTCACAGAAGTATTCAATGATTGGCACATGCAGTGTGCCTTGAAAAAAGGGTATTGTCTACAGTACATTCTCTGCTTAAATACTTTAAACTATATTAATATTTAAAGATGTATAACACAAGTGAAAGTTTGAATACTCAAAGTGCTACAAGTGATAGCCATATGCAAATAACTAGCGACTAGGGGCCAGATGTACTAAGCAATTTTGCACTCACAATCCTTGTAGTTCGTAGAATCAGAGTTTGCAAATGCAAAACTCATTTTGTGAAGGGCTACTATATTGCAAAACGGATTTAGAAATGGATACTGAATCACAATTTTTTACGGGGCCTGCTTAAGGCATCCCTTCCACATTGCAATTCGGTTTGCAATGTATCAATAGTTTCCAGTTAACAGTCACAAACTATTGAAAAGTTATCAACTTCACAAAAAGAAGTGGGTTACAGGTTCACAAAGGGAAAGAGGTACCCTTGAGTTCCCTTGCCTTTGTGAATGTAGAAAAATGGGTTGAAAATTACTGAAAAATATGGAATAAATACGAATTAATTGTATGAACATTGGATTTTACTTTCTTGACCACTGAGACTCGAGTTGAATGGCTGTGCAGCTTGATGCGGGTGCCTGACGACGCACCAGATAGCTTCAATATTTACCTGTGCTACTGGGCCAGAGCAGGCTTCGGCTAGCACGCAAAAATATGATCTTGAACATTTTTCTACACGATTTACATTGAGTACAACTGGAGTGCATTCCATCACTTTCCTCATATTGTAAATTGCAATATATCGTCACTTCCTGTGATGTAATTGGGCATGATGGGACACGTAATGTCACTACCGCTACGAATCGACGTCCACAATATCTAGGAATGCCTGCTTCAAAATGTTCCAATTTAACACTGTTCATAGAACCTATCTCACCTCTGGTCAGGCTAAAAACAGAAGTAAATAAATCAAACTCAAAATGTTGAGCCACAGAAGCAGAATCTTTTCATAAGGTTTGGAATTGTATGCTCGAACATATTATTGGAATTAAATCATGTACACTATAAATGAAACAAGAAAGAGTTTGGGTCAAATCCAACTGAGGTATAATCATCCAGTATAAAAATAATATACCTAGAAGTAGATTCATCAATTTTGCATTCTTATTAGCGAGAAGGCAGATAGCAATGACTTGGAAATTTACTGCGGACCTGTGGCTAATAAAATGGAGATCTGATGTACTGAGATAGACAGAATAAAGTGTTTTATTGCACATGGAAGTCAAAAGGGGAAAGAGAGGGCTGGACACAGTCTGAATTTAGGATTAGATGATGTTTGCCATATTACATGCAAGTGAGGGGGAGGCACCACCTTAAAGTGGGAATAGTAGATCAAAGTGCGTTTCTTGAAGAAAGTAAACAATGAATAGGTTTGCCCTCAGGAAGGAGGGGGGACGATAATGGCAAGCTCTAGAAGGGTATATATGCACTGAGAGCTCTCATAGTACAGTTCGGAACTAGAAATTTGCGTTGAATATGGAGATCTTTCACACCAGGCTGCTCTTATGTCATGATATATAGATGTTAACTAAACACATAACTGGCACCAGATTAAAAACATTTAGATGCAGAACACTTGACCCAGAAGGAGTTGCTTTTTTTTAATGTAGACTGTAGAGTATGCAGGTGTTTAAACTTCTCAAATGAGATGCTAGAAAAGTAAATGTACAATAGAACCAATACATGGCATTCAAAATTAGCAAAAAGCAGGATGTACTACACTTATGCATTTACTTGCAAGAATGCACTTGTTTTGGTTAATTGAATTTTAATAGAACTGTGTTTAAAAAAAGGGTATTTGTGAAGAGGTGCTAGGAGATGCTTAGTCTATGATGCGAGTGTATAACATTAGCTGTCGACATTTCAGAGAAGCCTCATCTTTGACTGTTTTTCAAACTGATCTCAAGCAACGCCTTTTTAGCCTCTGATTAGCCCCCCAATATGATTACACTTGGAACATAATTCCTATTATTACAACTGGATGATCGGAGTCTAAAGGGACGTTATTTTGCAATGGAACTCATTTCAGTCCACTTAGGTCAGACAGCATGCTGTGCTTCAGAGGTGGATTACCCACAAGTGGATTATTAGCTAGACAAAAACTTATAGAAGGAGTTAGGCAGGCAAAGACAGCGAGAGAAACACCACACTCTTTTGAGTATTGCTTTTGTATATGCTTGTTAAACAATTTAAGAAGTTAGCTGACGAGCTTTGTGGAGGCAACATCTAGCAAGTTGCTTGCTGGCTGTAGAACCAGAAGAATGAAGTTGCAACCCCGTCTACTCCTAAAAGGCAAATTATGCTACTGTATGCATACTACTTAACTATCTGAACCTCATTTGCATTAGCTGGCAAAATTGTGAGGGTTTAGAAGAATAGGTACTTTCATATAAAAATGCAACATTTATACAGACCTAGCATTATCTACCAAGAAGAGTAATTTAAATTCAATGCTATTCCATGGTGAGTCAACAGTGTCCAATTTGCACGCCAAATCTGCAGGCCAAATTCCTGCCTATGATCTTTTTCATTGCTGCTAGATCTCTATAGAGCTTTGCTAGTGTCTAATAAATGTATTTTGTAAAACCCTATAGCTGAACCCCCATTACTGTGTGCAGTACTTTCGTTTGCAGTGAGATGAAAATATTTCTTTTTTTACTAGGTCTAGCATGGGTATGTACACTGAATTATTTTGTTTGCTATTCTACTGTTTGAGTTCCAAGTCTCTACCCAGCACACTTACTCCTTAAGAACCCTCTGAGTGCCTGCCCTTGCTATGCTGAGGGTCAAGTGCAAAAGGGGTATTCTTGGACCGGTTTGCAAAGTCATAGTAAGGCAGACCCAAGGACACCAGGGGCAAACAACCCCAATCACCACAGTTCTTGCCCGTAGATCTTCTTGCCCTGTGCCCCCTGAAATGGGCTATGATGGTTCAAAATAAAAATGGGAGGAGTGAAGGAGTTTGTGAAGTAGGAGTAGAAAGAACATAGGCACAGTGGAAGGAATTTCTCTGCTATGCTGGCTGCCATTCTTTTCAAATGAAAGTTCTTTCATTCAAAAATGTTATGTAGCTTCCTCAGCTTTCCCATTCAATGAAAACAACCAATATTTATACAAATCACCATGATTTATAGTACATTTCTTCTAAGCGAGCATTACCAATCTTGAAACACATTAAACAATCTCCAGAGTAGCCCCAGACAATGAAAAACAAGCTTTTCAAATTTCCGATCATCAGTAATTTGTACTATTATGCAATACAAATATAGGATTCTGGCGACGTGAAGCACGGGTCGGAAAAACTTTACAAACTGAACAGAGCTCCATACATTGAACAGAGACAAAAATGTTTGTCATTGAGCAATGTGTTTTAAATACCTCTGTGGTGCAGGGTAGCAAACATTCCCATTCGTAATTTATTTTAAATACAATTTTCTAGTGTCCATTGCTGGTGTTTTTACGAGGTATGGGGTCCTTCCCTCGTGTACTTCCATATGTGAATCAGAACTCATCCTTGTAGTCACCGAGACAGGACCCAAGCAAACAAACAACAAAATAACGCAGCAAATGCTTTTTGAAAGGTAAGGCGTAGAATGTTAGAAAAGAGGAACAGAGTGGGTGTATCGAATTTGCTCGAGACCATCAAGCGACCGAATTATGTAAGAGAATCTTCCATTCTCATAAGCATCTTTCACTTTCAAAAAACCCTTTCCCAGGCAGATTGGGGTGCCTCTATAAACGCAGAGCCCCAGCATACAAGATGAAGCTCCTGTACATTCGCTCACTGGAGACAGCTGGCAGCAAACGAGTCAATGAAGGGCGAGAGGACAATTCACCAGTCTTCCCCTCAGTCCGATCTATAACCGGGCACACCTGACCTCTCCATAACTAAACTAACTGTATCGAGCACCTATGTGTGCCTTCATTGTAGGCTGAACAGAATACCTCCCAACACAAAAAAAAACAAAAAACATTTTTTTAAAGTCTTCATCATCACTAAGCCCCAGCTGGATGCCTTCCTTTGACGCTGATCCCCCGATCCAGCCTCCTCCTGGGGGTTACCCAGATATTAGTTTTAACTCCTTCAATCCCCGCTCCTTTAGACAACCGCTTTGTATTTTTCAGTAGTCGTCTGAGCTGCCAAAGTGCATGGTTTCTGCCTTGAAAGTATTGACAGTGCCAAAATTAACCTCTCATGAGTTAGGGCAGATTCAAATTGAGGTCTTTAAATGAGATTACGAGGCCATTAGGAGTTGACTCTCAATTGTAAATAAGCCCCCGGAGACAATAACGTGCAAACTCGCCCGTTGAAGTTTGACAGATCCTGTAACAAAGTTGAGTTGCTAAATGTAAAACGCGTTATTTGCAACAGCCATGCCCTATTTTGGGGAGTCTGGCAGTCAGGATGCATGGAATAAGACAAAGACCAAGAAGAACCCGCATCCTGAAAACGTGAGTTACTTGAAAACTCACTGCAAGCCACTGACACCATGCGCGCAGCTGTGATAAAAAGCATGCAGCTATTACCCAAGTATACTGGAGAAAGTGGGAACACTGTGCGCTTTGCGCCACAGACACTCACCCACTTCTCAAATAAGGAGGGGAAAAAACGAACTTGATGGACCTTAAACATTTTACATAAACCCTATTTACCCAACGAGCAGAGCTCCAAATTATTACATTTAAAAATACGGCGGGCCCCTTCGCCTGTGGGCAAGGCACATGGGTGACTGCCCTGTGAAAAAGTCCGGGGATGGGGCACGGTCAGACGCGTGGCTGAGACACCCGATTCTACCCCAGTTCTCCCCTCCTTCTCAAAGCCAAACGCCTGTCCGGCTATCTCTCCTAGTTCCCGTCCACGCCAGGCCAGCTTCCCGCTGGCGATCTGCACATATACACCATATGCACAGTGGCTGGCAGCCGTACAGTGCTAGATTTTTTCGGAATAGCATTTAAAACGGCTTCCATACAGCGCTACACACAACACATAATTGCGCGAATCCCATTGAGATCAGCTTCATTACAGTTCGGCTCAGAAGCTTATTTGTATTAACTAACACCACAAGACGCGCGTCGCACTGCCACCCTCGAGCGCGGAAAGATCACCTGTTGCACGGGTCCTGTCGCTGGCGCGAGCTCGGCCGGAGCCTGCAAAAAGCACTTCCTATCCTTCCCTTTAACGTTCGCCCTTGCGTGCGTAAACAGATCAAACGTGGCAGTCGCCGGGGCCTCTTCACTGCCAAAAAAAAACCCTTCCTGGCTGAGAGGGAAGCGTGAGCGCGGTTACTCCTGCTCTACAAAGTCCCAGCCCTCGGGTCTGTCAGGAAGTGAGAAGCGAGACTGACTGACCTGTCAGGATACAGCTCGGGGCGACGGAGGGGCTGGGGTGGTGCACGGAGCGGGACAACCTGCGCCGAAGACAGAACCGGTTTGACACAGAATGGAAAACGCGAGGCGCAGCAACGTGATCTGGGAAAGGATCCTCCTACCTGTACTGTGTACCTGCAGCCAGAGCAGGATCCAAAGGACAGGGCACTAGAGCACCTGCAGAAAGAATCCACGAGGGAGGGAGGGGCGGACTTGGGGCATCACTGGAAAGTGGACGAGAGGGTGAAAGTATGAAATGGCACCGGAAATAAAGTAGGAGAGGGTTGGGAGGGCGGGAAGGAAACGGAGGAACAGAGGAAAGCGAAAGACAGGAGAGACGAGAGGACGAATATGAAAGGAAGGACAGGGAGCGGAAGAACAGCCTGGAGAGAGGGAAGAGAGCGAGTAGGTAAGTGATCACGAAAGGTAAAAGAACAGGGAAGAGAAGCTGGGAGAGGACATGGAGGATCAAAGGAAAGTGGAAGACGTTTAGGAGGGAAGAGAGTGCGAGAGTATGACATTTGAGCATGAAAGGAAGGATAGGGAAAAGAGGGCGGGAGGAGGGAAGGGAGAAAGGAAGAGATGGATATACAGAAAGGTCAGAGGGGAAAGTGGACTGGAGTGAGGACCACTGTCGGACAAAGGACAAACCGAAACAAGCATCTGCAATGCAATAGGTTTCGCATTTACGCAAGTTTGAGCTATTGGCATTGTAAATGACAGTGCCTTTTATTTATGTTTTTTTTTTTAAAACATAAATAAAAAGCATGGTCATTTCCAATGCCAATAGCTCAAACTCTGGCAAATGCAAGACCTACTGCATTCCAAATGCTTGAAGGCATCGCTGAGTTGCCCCCTTCTGCCTCCCATGGCCCCTGAAGAGCTTCCAGTTTGCTACGAGTTGAATAAACAAGCCGATGGTCACAACTGCGCACAAGAGACCCTCCTGCAGTAAGAGAACCTCATTAAAGAAAATAGTGCTTACAGACTAAAGAAGACGTACCGTGTTACAACCAAAGTAAAAGGGCCAGCGCTTATGGGAGGAAATAAACGAAGACAAGGCAGTACTAAGGAGGGACTACAAGCCTAATAAAGAATCAGAAGCCAGCATTTACCAAGGACAATGACACAAGCCAATGACAAATATGGGTGGAGATTGAGCGAGGCTTCAAGTACATACTCCAATACAGCATGGCTCGCAGCGCATGCGCTGCCCGGGCTCGACCTAAAAAGAAATAACGAATAGAAAACTGAAGGAAGAGGAAACTGGGAGGAATGGGGGGTGAGAAATAGGGACAGAGGAATGGAGGAAGAAAACATGGAGAAGCCAAAAAACTGAAAATGGGGAAGGAATGTATATAGGAGAAAAAAAGGCTTGGGTGGAAATCAAAGCAGGGGACAGGAGAGACAGGGAACATATGAGGGAGAGAGGCAAAGAAGAAGAGGAGAAGAAGTGCGGAAGAAGCTGAGGGAATAACAGGTAGGCAGAGAACAGATATAGCTGGTAATATTTAGGTAAAAGTACTTGCCAAGTTAATTAAACTTCTTTTATGTTTATTCTGTTTATACTTATTTTTGATTAATATGTTATAACTAAAAAGTTGCATTTAGATTTATTGATTACATGATCTCTAACTTCTGCATAATTAGATCAATATTTTATTGATTTCCGATTAATTAAAATCATTACACCACAACACACAAAATTGAGAATAAAAATCATTACATCAAGCAGAGTACCTAAACATAAGATTAAAATCAATGAAAATCATTACATCACAGCACCTATATTTATGCTTAAATTCATTACCTCAAGCTAAACCTGGGCTTCAAAATGGAAAGAGAAGAACGTATCATGAGCATGTGACCATACCTTAGTCTGAAGTGTGTATCGGTGGGTAAAATGTCTATTGCCCTAACTCCATCCTAGCTTTCATGGAACAACTAGATGTAAACTGTGTGTGTAGTAATGTCCTAGCATCCACACTACTGTGCAAAGGCTTCCCATCTCGTATTGCACAAGACCAACCAGAGTCTCCTTACTCAAATTGCCTAGAAAGGACAAGGCCAACAAAAAGGGGGCGCTAAACAGAAAAGTGTGTTTGGGTGGATGCATGCATTATGCTGGAAAGTACTATCTAGTAATTACTTCTAAACCAGTAATAGGAAAAGAGTACATGGCACTAGCTGAGCCAGGTTGATGAGCATCCTGATCCAAGACCACTTGTGTTATCCTGAGGGTTGAAGGAGAGCCATGTTTGAGTGAGTGCATATTAAGGAAAGGAGAGAGATGAGCACCGGGGGTGTTTGTATGTAACATCGGTTAGGTAATGCAAGCAAACCCGGGCACAACAGAGTCATGTGTATATTGGTGTGGGTATACAACACTCCGTGTGGGAGGGCAGAAAAAAGAGCTTTCATCCAAGACCGCAGTGTGCCAGGGCCGTAACGGGGAATGACAGGGAAGTAAGAGTGCAGAGTTCACAGCACTGAGGTGATGGCACCAAATGTTAAATGCAATCTGTGCATCTGTCAAGTTTATAGTAGCCCTCCTTAAAACCCAACAGAGACCCCATACCTGCAGGGTCAGCGCGGCAAACTCCTTGGTGTGCCTGGCGAGAGTGGAAACTCCGTCACGGGCACGTCACCTTAAGGGGTCGTCTAAGACTATGACATGCCTAAAAGGGGCGTGGAGAACCCAGGGGCCACTGGGAATTGAGGTCCCATTTACGGGTCCTGTAGAACTAGGGAGATATGCCCATGAACGGGCAACACACTAATGGGGGGGCGAGGGGGGGTATAGCTAACGGAGGGGAAGGTACTCATTATGGGGCCTGTACCCAAATGATTGGCATGATCATTTAATTTAGTGTCAGAGTATGTGGTAAGATAGATTGGGTAAATGGGCTGCACCCAGAACAAAGCAAGTTTTGCATGTTGATAACGGTGCATCTGATCAGTTAAGACACGTCATATGACATCCCAAATACGAGGAGCAAACAGTAAATGTCAGAGCGGAGGTGTCTGGGATGAATGAAGGAGCAGGCAAATCGTACCTGTAAACCCTGGGGATGGCTGTGGTCACTAGGGGACGAAAAGAATGGACCAAGCATTGTGCACAAAAATAAAAAACAAGTAAAAATAAAAACAAAGACAAAACATCCAGATAGCTTGACTCTCCAATATAAATCAAGGTATTAGAGTGACAGGTAGACAGCCAGACCTGATTAATATATCCAGCGAGTAGATAGCTATCACAGGCTAGTCCATGGAATGTTGTAATTCAAACCCAGTGTGTTACTTTTAAGTCTAAGAATCCAGCGCTGCTCCCTACTAAAAAGGACTGAATCTAAAGTCCCTATGCTTGGTGAGAAATGGGGTTTGTCTAGAACCACCCACCTAATGTCAACCTCCGTGTTGCCAGAAGTAAGATAGTGTCTGGTGAGTTTAGTATTACATTTCTTGCATCTCACTGAATTACAATGCTGTACTATCCTTGCTCTAACTTTGCGGGTAGTCATGCCAACATATATCAGCTTGCAGGGACATGTGAGGAGGTAAATGACCCCTTCAGTGTTGCAATTAGTATGGTTGGAAAGTTCCCAAGGGGTCTTTAGGCCAAGGTCAATGCGGACAGTGTATTGTGTCAACTGACACACCGACCAAAAACTGCACCGAAAATGACCCTTAGCTGGAGGCAAAGACTATAGAGTGTTCTGGTTCATCCTGTGAGTGGTGGACTGTGGTATACTGTGGACTGCAATGTCTCCAATATTCTAACTCTGTTTGAGTGAAAACCGATGCTTGGGCAGTGTGTTGTCTCTTGTGTTAAAAATGCTCCAATTCTTGCTAATGGTCTTCTTGAACATGCTAATAAGATGGCTGTATGTGCTAACACATACCAGACTGTCTGTGTTGTGTTTAGGATAGATATGAAGGAGAGCTTCTTTATTATTCTTGGCTCTTTTTGCTGCCCTGTGGATGAGATCCTGTGGGTATTGTCTACAAGACAGATCGGTGCTTAGTGTAGCCGCGTGTTCCTTGCATTTGACCATTTCTGTGCAGTTACTTCTGGTCCTGAGGAACTGCCCCACTTGTAAGTTGTTAAAGTGCTCATGGGAGGAAGTTGTTATAGCACAATAAGGAATTGCGAGCCATTGGTTTCTTATATAGTTCAGAGTATATGCCTCCATCCTTAGGGTATAGCACTAGATGCAAGAATGGAAGAGACACCTAGCTGTACTCACAAGTGAATTTGTGATACGGGTGCCTCTTATTGAGCTGTACGAGAAATCATTCAGAGAAGTGGGGTCGCCTTTCCAGATTACCAAGAAGAGCAAAGCCACATACTGCCTGCACCCCTTGATCTTGAAGACCCAGATTACAGACCTTCCCTCTGTAACCTCCACAGATGGGGGTCTGGTTCAGTAAACTGGTAGTGGGACATAAGCGGCACAGCCACATTTTGAATAGTGGTATGAATTTCTGGTAGAATCTGAGTGCAGTGGGCTTATCTACTTATGTTTTATTGTGAATTTTATTATTAAAAATTATAATTACAGTAAAAGTGATTTTATAAATTGATAATTATAATAGTAATTATGATTATATTAAGTACACAAAGTAACATTTATATAATCATTAAAGTCAAACGTATATGTTGAAGAATGTATATTTTGTGGAAGGATAAAATGCTACAAGGGAACATTAATAAATGAGAAATTAATGAAGACCACAAAGATTAGAGTTGACAAAATGCTTCAAAAGTGTGCATCCATTAATTGGGATTCAAATATCTTAACAGTCTATAGGTAGGGACATAGTGACTGCAGAAGCCCATTATCATGCATCTTGTTATAGGAGCTATACAAGGGTTAAAGCAAAGGAGGAAGATCATGCATCTAGTATTGAAACCGATGATCACTACAATAATATAAGAGATGAAGCATAGGATTAACTATTTTATTACATTAGAACTGCGATTATTCCTAATAAAGAGGTAATATGTGCGATGTAAAGGCTTGAAACCCTCAGGACACGCAGAGGAATTCACAAAATAGTTGAATCAACCAAGAAGCATATTAGAAGGAAATTGGACTTCGAGTTCAGTGAAGGCCTTCACATATTCCCAGACAACCAAGGAAAATTATTGGCCCAACCTTATAGTGTCATGCTACAGGACTTTAAAAGAGAAAACCAGAGTTTGAAAAGAGAATTATCAGTTTTAAAGTTTAAGGCAACAGACATGAACAAGATCAATGATCAAACATCATTGCACATAAGAACAATGATTAAAACACCATGGCCATATCATCCATCTGACGTTGATAAAGATCAATTTACAGTGCCCGATCACCTGAAACGGTTCCTATAAGGACTTTTGACAGGAGATCCAGAAAACAAAAAGCCGTCCAAAAGGGCCTCCTTACGTATGCAATCATTCAGCCAGGACATTATATATGCAGTACAAATTGCCAGCAGAAAGCCCCCAAGCAATTGTTGCTCCCATATGCCGTAAAAAAGCCGACAGGCAATGTTGAAATCATTTGCACTCTAAACAGACTTGGTCATGGGATTTCATACTCACAACTGGAAGAATATCATATTGTCTTGTGTCCTCAGAAACTTGCTGCTACCTTAAATGAGCAAATTCTTCTTCCAGCCGACATTCGGACTCATGTCTTCACTAACTTAGCATGGGATAATATGGATAGGTAGGAAGAGACTCTTACTGTTAAGGAGACGACTCATCGAGTCAATGGTATAGCTGTGCAGCCCAAGTTGTTTGACCTCAACCTTTTAAAGCTCCTTTTCCAGGCATTCAGGAACAAAAGCAAACAACATTGACTGTCACAAATACTGAAGAATTGTTTCATGTATTTTTCTGGTGAACGAGTTGGGCCTCAGCCATTGATGACATGTACCATGCCGGTATGTGTTGCCCAATTAAAGCCTGCACAAAATAAGAACATAATCTGGGTTGTTGTACAGCAAGAAGCAAGCCTCACACAGATAATACCAACTTGGGCAGGATTTAACATCAGTACTAGACACCTAGTTGGTGTTCTCACAGGATACTTGCCCACCATTAATGCTCTTCAACTGAGTTGACAACTGTTTCTGAAAATTTGAAACAGTCAGAGCTGATAAGGGAATTGGGTTGGTCATGGATAAAGCTCTCAACGCAAAAGTAATTGCGATAGTGTGGAAGCATAAAGCAACGTACAACAGAATCATTCTTGGAATGGGCACCTTTCAACCCTTTGGAAATTTCATGTCCATTCTTGGAAAATGCTTTAAAGACAATGGCCTTTGCATTAAAGCAGACATGATCATCAGTACTAGAAGGTCATATGTACAATCGTGCAGTTCGAGTACACAAGTGTGTATGAAGCTATGTTGAGATTCGCTTAGTTGGAATTTATCTATCCCCTGGGTGGAGAAGAATTACGAAGAGAACATTCAGGTAGTCTACTCCTTAATTAAGGTTGCTAATGACTTTGCAAAAGACCTATGCCGACAGATTAGACTACCTCTTGCAAAATGCTGCCTGTGCTGAAGTAAATCAGCTTTGGGATGTATTCCTGGAATATCTTCATCATGACAATAAAGATCTCATTGCATTTTGGATGTTGTATGTGGATACGATTGTAAATGTCTTGCTGGCTCTGCTGCGTGCTGCTCGAGAAGCAAATTGGCATTTACATCTTACCACCATACGCACTATGATCCTATAGTGTTTTGCGTACGATAGGATGAACTACGCTAGATAGCTTCTTGTATACTATGCTGATATGACGTTACTTGCAATGAAACATCCACAGATACACCACAACTTCATCAACGGATGCTTTCTAGTTTAACAGTCAGATTCTAATACGTTTGAACGAATTCCGGTCGATCAAGCAACAGAGGTAACAGTCAACAAAGACACACATACTCCATGTGGTACAACAAGCTCAAACCTCAAGGTGGGTGCTGTGAAGAGATATTATTTGACAGATGAACACAGAAGCACCATTTAGGTCTGATAAGGGAAATGGTTCATAACAACAGATCAGGTCTTACTCACACAGACCTACATAAGTCACAAATTGAAAAAGACGAAGATACTATTGCGAGAGCTGTTAGTCTGGTTCAAGGCTGGATAAACTCATTTGTTAGGCCACATGCTCTCATTAGTTTCTCCACGGCCGCAAGACATAGCATCCAACATAATAAAGGTGTATGAAACAGGTGAACAATGCTTCACAGACTTCAAACTTAAGAATAATCCACTTATTAAGAAGTTTCATGACCCAATGAAAATGAACAAACTAAAAACCTTCACTAACAATTCCAAGAGGAAGGCAGTGAACAGCAATGGCAAGACAATCATCACAAAAGCAGAGAAAGCACTATTTGGTTGAATAATTGTGACCGCACAGAATCAGAATCTTCAAATAGCGGACATACTCTCTCATCCGTTAGGACCTTTAACATGGGCTTTAGCAGCTCCAGAAGTTCTGTAGCGAAAGACAAACAAAGCTGTTTTAGCAACATACTTACAGAAAAACATCTGAACATTTTTTGGCTTCATTGTCACTCTTCTTTGCTGCCTCTTAAGTGGCCAACGCATGTCAGCTTTACTTCCTGTTCTTTCGTGTGTAGCATGGACCAAGCACCGATTGCTTTATGTTCAGGGCACGAAAAATCCACTAGCACGCTTGCTATGGCGAGCAAGATTTAATCAGGATGAGCTATTTTTAGAGCCTCCTTGTCCTTTTTGGGGAGTAGGAAGACAAACTGACTTTCGACTTCTGTCTCTGAAAGCGGAGCTTCTGACAAGGTAAGATTTAAAGGAATCTTTATAGTAGTAAAGTGAATGAGCAATAAAGATGCCTTTAAATCTTGTTACCTTGTCACATCTGCTCAGCGTTCAGAGGCAAAGGTCATGTATATCACAGCTAGGTCTAGTAACATTTTAATGATTTTTCCAGCCCTGATCTTGATTCGTATGCTTCCGCTGCTTTCACAATGCTCGAGGTAAAATGTCTTCTTCCTCTCCCACCAACTCCCTTGGCCTGTTGCTACTTTCCCTGCCACCCATTACTTCTGTGTTGCTTCTTCAACACAAAGGTCTGAGAGAGCTGTAATAGAGCTCCCCAGTTTTCAGCTCTGGAATATCTTTGGTTTAGTTCCCTGACAGTCTGTTCGTCTCACCTCACTACATGGTGATTGTTAATTTTATTTTTTTATTGTGACCGAGTATTGAGCACATTTCTTACTCCTGTTTGGAGAAGGCTTTTAATATTTGTAGCTCTACAACACTGGAGCCACTGGCTGTATCTCCTTTATCCCCAGCTGGTACGATATATGTTGCTTTGCTTGTCCTATAGACCCTTCATTATTATAACACATTTGTAAACAAACCAATTCTCGCAGAAACGTTGTAAATAGTGCATACTAATAAGCTTCTGCATCGTAGCAAGGGCATCAGATGTATATATAGATCGTAAGTCGAGGTAATTGGCAAGATATTGCATTGTAATTGCATTTATATAGCATGAGACACTGAAATACTATAGGGCAATTCAACAGCATCTCCGGCAACTTTCCATACCACACAATACAATTTCGCTCCCACTGCACGTCACACAATGCTGCTCCACTGCACACATGCCCCTTCACGCCACAGAATGACAATCTACGCCACAACAATGCCACTCCACACTATTCGACTCAATTCAACTGCACACAGTGCCACTCCATGCCACACAAAGCTACCCCACACGATGCCACTAGACTCCACTCAAATCCATACAATGCCACTCCATGCCGCACGCCACTCCATGCCACAACAATGCCACTCCACACTACCCGCCTCAATTCAACTGCACACAATGACACACCATGCCACACAATGCCACCCAATGCCACCCCACACAATGCCACTCCAGGCCACACAATGGCACACTCCACACCACATAATGTCACTCCACACAATCCCACAACTCCGATCCATGTCACACAATGCCTCTGCACTCCGACGCCACACAATGCCACTCCACGCCAAGCCACTTCATGCAATTGCACTCCACAGCACGCAATGCCACTCCACGTCACACAACTCCACCCAATGCCACTCAACTCCACACAATGAAAAGGTCAGGCCACACAATGCCACTCCACTGTACTCAATGCCACTCCACTCCCTGCCACGCCACAAAATGCCACTTCACAATGCCACTTCACACTACACAATGCAACTCCAATACACACCACACAATGCTACTCTACACCACATAGTGCCACTCCATGCCTCTCCACTCCAAGAAAGCCAATGGATGCCTATTGGCTCTGCTAATGCTCGTATAGCCATTCTCATTTTCCAGAGTCAATGTGGGCTGCTGTCATTGTGTTTAGTTGGCAAACAAGATAAGGCTCTCCTCGCCGCTATCGAAATGTGCATTTTATGAAGCACTGGGATCTGTTTTGAATAAGTGTTCATAAAAGGCCAAAGAATGAACAATTGTTTACACTTTATTATTTTCTGGCATAACAGTATAAACCTATCTCAGTGCTAGTCCACGGAGATATATTTGTTTATGGCAAAGTCTGCAGGCTGTCCTGATGCCCACGTCCTGTTCAGATATATAGGAGCAGGGCCCAAGCCAAAATGTTTCACTTGCATTTTGCATACACTAAAACGGCCTACTGCTATGAAAAAATAAAACAGAAGTGATTGCGTGCTGTATAAAAGGCCTCTTTGCAAAAAAATAATTTCATTTTTGATGATTCAATGTATTCGTAAGGTGTAAGGATTTTTTTTAGAGTTCAGAATCATGTTGCTCTGTAAGAAAGGCATGAATCCCTTCTGGCTCTCAAAGGTACTCTAAAATCACATCCTTCATTAGCCTAATCTGTAGGTCAACCAAACTAAAACACTGGCAGGTGCTTATATCCCAGACACTTAGTGCACTTTTTGGACGAAGGTATCAAGAAAATGTCTTACAAATGTCCAAGCGTAGAATAATGGACAAGGCTTGGTATACATGGATATACAAAGTTAAGAGCTTCTGGGGATGTGTGCGTCCTTTGTGCCTCTTGGACAGACAGCGCTAGGACCCTGGTGCACGAGAACATACATTGTGAATAACCTGCAGCACCCACAGACATGAGGGCATGGTCTGACAAACAGAGGCACTTTGAAGGCATGACATGACAGTACAGAGGTCTTGTGGCTCAAGGACTAGAGGCGCTTTGGAATAGCTCAGGGAGCTTGATGCAGACAGACACAGTGAAGAGACTGAAGCACGAAAAAACTATGGGACAAATTCACACAGTCCTAGAAAACAATAATAAATTTGGTCCCACAGGTTTACTCAAAGGTCTATTTGGAAATCTCAAAACCCCCCAGGACTACTCAATGAAATCTACAACTTCCTTAAAGTATTTCCGCATGTGGTTTATTCAGATTACAATTCTGCAAAGGTAAGTTGAAGGAAATGTGTGTTAAACTTATTTTTTTTCCTCCCTGGAGAAAATATTTTTCTTATGATCAGACCCCGTACTCCTAACCTTAATTCTAGGGACATCCCTTCGGCATTCCGATGCTGAAAAATCACCCTGGCCGTAAGAGGTTAACATTCGCATTTGCTTCCACAGAAGGAAACTACTTGAATATTTTGGGTGATTAAACAAATGTGCAAGTTTGTGGGCTTTCTGTTGTCAGAAGACCGATTGTGTACAATAACAGTACTTAGAGCGGTCAGATCATTGCTCTGGTTTGTTTGGCTTTGTTGTAAATCTTGTTTGCTTGCTTCTTATTACATGTCTTATCTTCCTCTTCTTGTATTTGACACACCTCGAGAGCATACCAGCTTTACAGTGTTTCTAACTGGATAGGCTGTATCCTTATACTGCTGACACTCCGGGAACTACTTTTTATGTCTCGCCTGAGCCAGCGCATGCGCTGCTCTGGCAAGACTTTTAGTAAGTGAATTCAAAACAATTTAGGAACATAAAAATTAATAAATGCGGACCTGAAAAGCATACACAATATTGCATACATACACCATTGTTTACAAAAATTAATATTTTTTATTTTTCTTGTTTTGTAAATTAATCTTACTTTTCATAATTTAAAGACAGTACAAAAAACATCAAAAGTATCTACTGGAGGTAATGATGACCTCTAGATTTGAAAGTGCAGAATGTTTACACATGGACCTATTTCAATCATTTTGAAACAGAAGATACAATAATTTGTATTCTCTCTGAAATTCATTAGACATTCATCAAAACTAGACAAGACATATTGAATATTGTTTCATGTTGTTGAAAACAATGTTTTGAGGCATGGCTCTTGCAAACTTTAAATCCCTTTTAGTAAGGGCTTCAGAAAATGCTACCACTGTGGCCTAGAGCTTGCGTGCACGAGCGCAGCCGGCAGCTTTTAGCGTCCGAGGCGTGCTTTTTAAAAAATTTCCTTTTGTTGCTTAGCGCGCGTGCACTCCCCCCACCCCTCCCATTTGTTTACTTTTTGCCGCGAGGCCATTTCCTTAGCGCGCGCGCGCGTGCACCCCCCCCCCCCACACTTGTTGTTTCTTTTATTAGAACCTCCCTTCAATGAGTATGCACGAAGCGGGAGCCCCAACTTTCCCGAGATGAACTTTGGGAAGATGTCGCTGATTTAGCATGGCTGTCCGTAAGCTTTTCTGGCCTCCAGTTCTGTTTTTGTTCTCACTAGGATTGCTCTGCTATGCTATGTTCATACGGCATGAACCCCCTTTGTATACGTGTTGCTGAACTCTGATAATACCACTTTGATTTCTGCTTGCGCAGCAGGATACTTCCCTCTCACAGGTTATATGTTGTGAGCATCTGGAGTCTCACAAGATACAACTTGTATTGTGCTGTGATCTGTGACAACTGCACCACAGCAACTTAGTCCCCAGCTCTTTATTTGCTCTCCTTGTGATAGTCTGTAAATGTTGGCATCCTTTAGATACCCAGGTGGTAATTCTGGTCAGTGACCTTCCATTAGATCCCCACGTCTGCCTTTTTGAGTGCTCCTTGAGGTGCATGCTGAGACTTAACGTTATGTTGATGCTGTGTGGCAGCTGAGGTTTGACTCTGTCTCCAGCCCAGTCTTTGTACTCTTAGTATACCTTCCCTGAAAGGAGTTTCATGGTGTGTGCTCCAAGGTCTCCAGGCATTCAGCGCTTAGCTGTTGATTGATATTGACAACAAATACTACACTCTAGTTGGTCCCCAGCTCTGTCTTGCTGCTGTGCTGTGATGAGTTTCATGTATGCTCTGAAACATCCTGAGTCTCACTTTGGCTGATGTTGGAGTCTTACAATTTATGCCGCATCCTGTTGAGATCTCTTGCTCTGCCTTTGCCCTCAAGCTTTGATAGCTTGTGAAAATCAGTCTTCTGCGCTCTTAGAGATCTCCAGATCAAAACCTTTTTAAATGCTGTTGGCCTTTGACAGCGGACATTTATTCTGTTTATTCTCAAGTTCTGTCTTTGGACTTATTTTGTGATTACTCCCAGTTGACAAGTTTATGTTCTCCAAACTTGCCTGTTGGTGTTGCTGGACTGTGGCAGCTGTGGGGCACCAGTGTGCTCTTTCCAGGGCTACCTGGCTCACTGGCCCCCTTTCCTCAATGTTAGGCGTTTCCTTCTAGGGTGCTCAGGGTTCACCCAGCTCTCCCTCTCTCTCATTCTCCTTCCTTGTAGATTGACTCCCTTCAAAATCTCTGCGTGAGAAAGTCCTTTACAAGTGCAGAACCTCCTTTTGCATGTGTAAACCAACTTACTCATGAAAAGAATCAAGAACGTAACATTTTAGTTCTGACAAGAACTTGCAGGATTTATCGAGTTGTAAAGCGTAATCCCCCAGCCATTCATATAGCACTTGGTATCTGCTCACATTTTTAGTAAACAAGGGAACTGTGGCACAGTGAGGCAATTTGCCCTAAGTTAGAGAGTGTGGTAAACTGGACAATGTCAGACTGTGGGTGTTTCTTGGTTACTCAATTGGTAATCTAGCCCTAAAACAAAAGTCCGGTCAGTGTTCATTTAAGTTCCACACTCCTTCCAGGCCTGTGTTCTTTGAATTCTCAACAATTTTGTCCACGTTAAGCTTTGTACAATGGTAACTGCCACCTGCCTACTTTAATTTAAACAATTGTAAAATTGAGCTTCTCATGAGTAACAACAGCTCTGAAAGCTGGAAAAAAATCTGTAGCTGGTCTTAATGTGTTCCACCCCACCCTACCCCCACCCCCACACATCCTCAAAACAGATCTACATTTAAGGGATCTACATAGGCATAAACTGGTCTATGGACAAACCAGCTGCCAAGGTCCTGTTTTCTTCAAATCATAAATTTAAATTAGATTCTGCCGTACATGACATGAGCATTGTGTCCCATTCGTGAATACCTTAATGCAGTGAAGACTAGACAATGGTAATTGAATTTAACTAGTTGCTGCCCTCACTCTTCGGAAATGAGGAGCTTGTACATTCTGGAGAATCTTCCAGACATCCCCGTAGACATCATATCCATCTTATCATTCAATCTCTCCATTGGTTACTAGTCAGCTTACAAAATCTGTTTATGCCACTCGCCATTGTACACCAAGCCAGTTACCAATATTCTTCTGATTGACTTTAAAATTCAAACCTCAGATGCAACAACACTCTTTGTTCTGCTGACCCAGCCCTACAGAATGTGCCCACTAGTCACAACAGTCACATTTGGCAACAGAGCATTCTCGGTGTCCTCAGCTAGTGACTGGAATGCCTGACCCAATACTCTTTCTAGTAGACCCCCTCTCTTCAATCTGTGTGAACAGCTTAAGACATGAACTTCCTACCATCGATCCTCCCTCTGTGTTCCTCTCCTCTTTATTCTAGTATTGTAGTTTGCTTGGTTATCTGCCTTATTTTCTTTAAAGTTACTTACTCTTTCGTTCCAAGATGCTTCGACTAAAATTTCTCTCTGTAAACAAGAATTGGCATAGCCAATAGTTCTAGCCTTTGGGACCTTATAAGTGTTTAGCCATGCCACAGTTGATGTTGTTGAACCAAGGATATTGTGCTGCATAACTAAATACTTATAAGGTCCCAAAAGCGAGACCTATTGGCTATGCCAATGCTGGTTTCTTTTAGCAAACCACTGGAGTACCTATTTTCTTCCTCTACCCCATGTAAGTCTTTTTCGTCACATCCATGCTGCCTTGCTCTCCGTGTTGCACCGTACCCCAGCTCTTCTGTTGCTTCTCAAGCTCAACTAATAATTTTTCTGGGTTTTCCATCTCCACAGCAACTCTGCTGCTTCTCCATCCCTCACCGTCCCATTTTTTTACATTTCTTTTTTTGGGCAGCAAGTCAGCTGCAATTTGTAATCCTGCCACTCCTAGGCTGATATTTTATAAATTTACCACTGCACATTATCCCCATCTTGGAACAATAAATTAAAAGCTAAACAGGAGGCTGTGGCATCACGACAGAAGTATGCATGTGTGCGGTCACATGCATGGATATCTATCATCACTCTGGGGCCTCCAATTTCTGATTTTTACCAATTCCATTCGGCATCTCCAACACACACTAGCAAAGCCAATAGGTCAACCTTTACCTTTCAAAGGGGAGATCTGCAACCTTTGTCAATGCTGGTTTTAGTGGTAGTGGCAACTACTGCCGGATCAAAATCCCCTTTAAGCTTCAACTGCCTCACCCTGTTCTCAGAGAACTCGTATTAGTCCCCACAAACCTATGAATGCTTAGAGAGTTAAGGGTATGCACTTTGCACTATGACCGTCCAGCATTCAAAGCTCTCCTCTGCGTGTAATCTGTGTTATCTAGAAACAGTTGATACTTTGGATTGCATCGTGACTATAAAACTTGGCTTACCAGCAAAATAAATCCAGCACAAACCTCCAGTGTATGTCAGTAATAAAATTGCACACAATAGATTTCTCTGAATGGTGAGCAGAAGTAATTAATGAGAAATTTTGCCATATTTGGGTCCTGCCACTGCGGACTTGGAAGCTTGGTTGTTCAGCTACAATGAGGTGCCAGGTTTTTTATGTCGAGTCTGGGCAGCACATGCGTTGCATGCTGTATTCAGGTTTGACTTGAAGCTCTGCCCACTCTTCGCCCATATTTTTTTTAATTGTTTTGTGTCATTGTCCTTTGTAAACTGTTGCTTTTCACTGGTCAATAGGCTTCGTCTCATTTTGTCCCCTTCCTTGAGGACAACTCCTATTACATGTGTTGTTACTCGGTAGGCTTTAATTACAACCTCTGAGCACTATTTTGTTAAATGTTTTTCACATCCCTCCTGTTGCAGGCAGGACATGCTCTCCCGCAATGCTTTTTTTTCAGTCATAACAAGACACGCCACGCCACGCCACACTGGTAGCCGCATTTGGTTTATTTGCATCGCCAAACGCGGCAGCATGTTTGTTTTTCTTATTTTTTCACTTTTTTAAAAATTACAAGCGCCCCGTGCCGCGCTTTCACGTTAGTGGCGGCCGCTTCCCTTTCGTTAGATGATCAGCATCTAAAGAAAGGTGCATGGGCGCTTTTACAAAGAAAAACATTTTTTTGTCAACTTCACAAACAGATGCTTTTTTTGTGAAAGCGCCCCCATACCGCGCTTTCACTTTAATGGCGGCCGTGCCCCTTTCTTTAGACGCGGCTCGTCTAAAGAAAGGGGCGCGGCTGCCATAAAGTGAAAGCAAATGCTGAACTGCCAGGCCAGGTCCTCCCTGGTATGCCCAGACGTGGGTCCTGGGCTCACTGTGCCACTGGAATCAAGCTATCCTGGCTGGAGAGAGGTGAAACCCTGAAACCAGTCCTAGGATGCTTGTTTCCGTTCCAGGGAGGACCTGGCTCGGCAGTTCGGGCTGGACTGTTCCCATGAGGCACAGGGTCAAGACTGATTTGCAAATGGCCAGGTCGAAACTGGGGTGGCATGGTGAGCAAAAGAATGATGGATTTAACCCAGATCTCTTGACTGGGGGTAAATGTTTTGATTTGTTCTGCATTCCGTCCATCAATTGTGTGTCTTTCGCTTTCTTGCCCTAAGTGCGCCAGGTATGCCCAGACGTGGGTCCTGGGCTCACTGTGCCACTGGAATCAAGCTAACCTGGCTGAAGAGGGGTGAAACCCTGATACCAGTCCTAGGATGCTTGTTTCCGGTCCAGGGAGGACCTGGCTCGGCAGTTCGGGCTGGACTGTACCCATGAGGCACAGGGTCAAGACTGATTTGCATATGGCCAGGTCGAAACTGGGGTGGCATGGTGAGCAAAAGAATGATGGATTTAACCCAGATCTCTTGACTGTGGGTGAATGTTTTGATTTCTTCTGCATTCCGTCCATCAATTGTGTGTCTTTTGCTTTCTCTCCATAAAGTGAATGCACAGCATTGGCGCTTTTACAAAAAAAAAAAAACCACACATTTGCAATGTAATAGGTCTCACATTTGCGAGAGTTTAAGCTTTTGGCATGGAAATGACAATGCCTGTTATTTATCGGTTTTAAAAACAACACATATAAAAGGCATTTTCATTTACAATACCAATAGCTCAAACTCTTGTAAATGCGAGACCTATTGCATTGCAAATGCTTGTTATTTTCTTTCCTCTGGGTCTGCAGGAGGACATGTGCCTGGATTATGGCATATTAAGAACATTACTGTTGATGAACAATAGGCTTCTTTCAGCTGTTCTAAGTCACTTTGAAAGATTTCCTGAGAGGCATAAACTTTCCTGTAATATGCATCAAGGATGAAACACAAGCTTGCCTTCTATTTAATGAAATCATACACTCCAGCCCCAATACGATAGGGAGCTAGCCTATATTCAGAGCTAAGTAGGGGCTGGGGTTGCTTGATTCTGAATAAAGAACACTTATTTTAACAAAAGAAAAGCTCCTGCCATTCCTACATAACTTGGTGACAAGCTTAAAGATCTGTGCAAAGCATAGATGGAGGAATGAAAAACACTTCCACGCCTGGACTAAAATTCAGAATATAACAATTTCGCTGAATACCCCGATTGGGGAAAGTGACGTTTTCTACGGGTTGTTTTTTTTAAAAACAACATTACAACTCTAAATTATTCAAAATAAGCATAAAATGTGCAAAATGTTACAGATCTCCAAGGCATAATTTAACTGCCATACAGTATGGCAGTGTCCAGCGCGTGTGTAGGACAGTGCCCCAACTCAAATTAAAAAAATAAGGGGTGCATGGCAAAGTTACAGAAAGCAGTTTAGAAAAGTACATAGGACTCAAAAACAGAAAAAACTGTTTATGTGTGACCTGGGCCAAAAAGTAGATGAGCCACGAACCAGGGGATTACTGCAAGGACATGTTCTTGAAGACAACGAACCGGCATGTGCTCTGCTGCACAAGAATGAATGGACTCAGATGCTTTGCTTATGTAATGCAAAAGCAAGGTTAATGAAAGCGCCATAGCTGTGAAGGTTTCAGACGGCTCTGTGTGACATTTTCATAATTTCAGTGCAATTATGAGTGACATTTCACAGACTATGAGTGACATTCTCGCCATCAAAATCACGCAATGACAATGAGGAAAACATAAATGTCAGGAATTACACCCCTCCCTTCTCCTTTGCAATTCATGAGGGACTATTTTAAAACACTGAAAAGTTCGCTGTCATTACACATTCAATTTGGTATCTCTTCAACGCTTAATACAGGCAAAGCAATTTATTTGGACTGCAATGCTGCAAGCGTGTTTTCTTGGAATATTGTCAGAGCTGGAGTCAGCGATTCCAAAATACTTCCATTGCTAAAGCTTGCTTTTATTTCCTCTACAACGGTTATGAGAGGTTTGAGCCCTTCAAAGACCCGCCCTATCACCGACGCCGTTCGCCAAGCAAAAACCCTAGCAAGACGCAGGTGGTGTCCTCCCCTTGTGGCCAGTAGTGTATTTAATGATGCTGCAGGCAACGTTTGGTGTAATATCCTGGTTTTACTGGTGAATTCTGAAGCACCAAGCCAAACAGACTTACAAAACAGCCAAAATACACCAGCCCACCCACACACCTGCACGACTACCTTCTGGACTGTACCGCACGGGCGGCAGGCGCGCCAATGAAAAGAAAAAAACTGATGCCCATCACAACAAACACTGTAGATTGTTTGCAAGCCGTGAGAGATGTCCACTGTGTATTTAAGCTTGCTGCGACAATGTTTGTGTAGCAGATAAATCGGCAGTAAAACACGATGCACCAGAACCTACACGCCCACAAACCGCCATAAAAAAAATCAGTCCACAATCAGACCCGCCACACCTAGTACACTTTGGAAACATTATTGGCAGTGGGTGAAGCAAGGACACAAGAAATCTGCCTCCTGCCGCTTTCAGCACAGTGTAGGTGTTTTGCAGTAATCACTCCGTGCATTTGAGCATGCTCAAGTGAAGAAAGGCTTTGCAGATCTGGGACATCGCCATTAAAACTCAGCGCAAAAGAGCCATTAGGCCTACAAACAGGCAAAATAAACCAGCCCGTTCACGGACCTCTACAGCTACCCCCTTGGGACAGGACTGTAGACGTGGCAGCACAGAAGAATGATCGTGGCCAGAAGACTGCGCTGCGCGAAAGGCACATTTTATTAAGCAGCAGCATGAAAGCAACTTCTTGGATTAAAGTAACCCTCACTCAGGCCACTTACTTGCAGCGGCTGCCAGTGAGCGAGGCAACAAGTCGAACCGACTCTCCCAGCGCCACAGGATCATGGAGGATTGGTGTGCTCTGTGCAGGGTTCCGGCTGCACCGTGAGAGCTGAGCTGCCATTGCCGCCAGCAGCCAAATCATTCTTATCTGCTGCACGCCTGTGCCGCGGCTGGCCGGACTATGAACACGCCTATTAAGGTGTGTGTTTGACAACCATGTCCTGACCACACTGTATCGGCACTAGCCACCGACTCCTGTGACGTCAGTTGTAACAGTAATGTGCCGCGGGTAAATCTGCAATGATCATCATTGTGTTTCATTGAAGCACCGCAGCACCTAGAGAAGTTAGCAGCTCAGCCAGCCTCCAAGCCTGCCAGGAGCAGCATGCACCGTGACCACGTGTTGCTGCTACAGCTTAAGTCACTGTCAGTAAAAGTGCATTAGCAGCCCTCCCGTGTTCACAGTGGAGAAGGCCCTAATGCGTGATTCAGCATTTCAGTCAGCGGAGAGGAGGACAGCCACACTGACTTGCATTAGTCTAACGCCTGATGATGTTTCTTACTTACATTTTGGCTATAGGTCATGAGAACTACAGAGAAGTAAAGAAGAAAACAATTCTACATCATTTAAGGGTGGAAGGCTTTATGAGGACCTACCAAAGATGATATTGTGCGAGGAAAATAGATAGAGAAGCAATATGTATGCATGTACTTAAAGATACTAGACCTACCTTTCACTCCCAAAGTAAACGTGGTTCTTGAACAGCACATTATTTTTTCCAGAACAAAAAAAATAGATGAGAATACTGCTTCGTACAAGCAGACTCAGAGGTATTTGGTTTTAAAAAACATATTGGAATTGATCTTTGTAATTAGCGCTTGCACTCTCGATTTTAAACTTGCTTTTTGCACTCACCCTGCTCGGCTGCTTCGCCCACTCCTCGCGTTCACGGCGCTGGAGGCTGGGCTTGCCGCTGCTGGGTTCCAGGGTCTGGTCGCACCTGCGCTGGGATTGCCCCGCCCAATTGACCTACTTAAACCTGTTCTCTTCCCCGCTCGCACTAGATTTGTGGTGACATCCCTCTGAGGCGGAAAGCCGGAGGTTCGAGCATTTGAATTTGAATGTAAATTGGTTTTAAAAAACATATTGGAATTGATCTTTGTAATTAGCGCTTGCACTCTCGATTTTAAACTTGCTTTTTGCACTCACCCTGCTCGGCTGCTTCGCCCACTCCTCGCGTTCACGGCGCTGGAGGCTGGGCTTGCCGCTGCTGGGTTCCAGGGTCTGGTCGCACCTGCGCTGGGATTAGCCCCTCCCTCCTCAACCCCTACATAATGCAGACTCAGCGCCGACGGCGCAGCGGGCAGGCGCAGCGGGCGCGCCGAAGGCGCGCCAAAGGCAAGCCTGTCTGCGCCCTGAGGCGCCCGGCGCTCCAAAACTCTGCACCTGTGGGTCCCTCCACTGTTTATTCAATATCTTATTCTCCGACGAAGCTCTACAGCCTTAATACAGCCTCTTCTTCCTGTTCTTCGCTGGACTGCTCTGACCCGGCCTCCTTCAGATGCGCGCACTGCAATTTCGTTCCCACTGCCTCTTTTTCCTCTCATCTATTACGTCCCTCTCCCTACAAGTTTTGGAGTATTAATTGCCGTTCCCTGCCTAAGCACAGTGAACATATCTTTGATTTTTTATCTTCCACCCAGCCTGATGCTATGTTCTTGACGGAAACCTGGCTTCAGGCAATCTCCGGTCCTGACATTGCACGTGCCTTGCCTCCCGGCTATGTTATTGTCAGGCAAGACAGAGCGACCGGTAAAGGCGGGGGAATCGCGATTATTTTTAAAGACATCTAGTTTGGCTCCCTGGACGCTGTCCCTGTGCCTCATTGCGAAGCCGCACTTTTCAAGCTAGTGCTCTCTCCACGACTAACCTTATCAGGTTTACTCATTTACCGTCCCCCTGATAAACCCACACAGTGGTTAACCTCATTTACAGATTACATTGCCCCCTTTGTTATGAAGGCAGCCAATTTTACTATCGTAGGAGACCTAAATCTTCATCTAGAGGACCCTCTAAATCGATTAAGTGGCTCGCTTTTATCCGACTGTGAAGCCATCAATCTAATACTACTTAACAAGGGTCCCACTCATCAGGCTGGGCACCTACTCGACCCTGTTCTCTCTAATATGCCGCTTGACTGTACCTATCCTGCTCTTCCCCTTGATTGGTCCGATCATTTTGCCATCCATTTCACATTACCTGTTGACGTCAACAGGTATTCGCCTCCCCCCGAGAAGATTCTTCACTCTAGAGCCTGGTCTAACTTGACATCCTGGCCTTTAATGCTTCTTTGATGGCCAGCAGCCCAGACACCAATCTCGAGTGTAATGTTCTGGCTCAGGAAGTGTCACATTGGCTTACATCTAATACAGATCACCACCTTCCATTGCGCCGCAGGCCACCTACTCCCCATCTCGTCCCCGCCCCGTGGTTTACCAATGCCTTAAAAATCGCTAAATCTAAGTGCAAACATCTGGAGAGGCTCTGGCGCAAATCATATTCAAGTAATGACAAATTAATCTATCGTGCAGCACTCAGGCTATACCATCAAGCCTGTCGAAAAGCAAAAGCACTCTTTGTTTCTCAGTCAATTGCTAAGGCTATAAATCGACCTAAAGCCCTATTCGCCATGGTCAAGAATTTGGCTGGCTCTAACACTGCCCCCGCACCTCCTGTGCTTGGAGAAGCGCAATGCAATGAAATAGCCGACTTCTTTCTATCTAAAGTCGAAGCCATCTATAACACACTGTCTTCTGTCCCCCACGTCCATGTGTCCAACCCTTTCACTCAGGTTCCACTGACTTCATCAGCTCAGCACACATTGCTTTCCAATTGGCCTCTGCTGGATGCTAACTCTTTGTCAGCTTGTCTCGCCAAAGTCAATTCAGGCTCCCCCTTGGACCCTGTTCCACCGAACATTCTTCGCCAACTTTCTTCTGATGTTCTTCTGATTATCCAAGAACTTCTTAATTCCTCTGAGGGAGGCCATTGTTCCAGACGATTGGAAAAGGGCTCTGGTGGTGCCCCTTCTGAAGAAACCTGGCGCCGACCCTAAAATTCTTGCCAACTTTCGGCCTATTTCCTTACTGCCCACGTTCTCTAAGATCCTTGAGCGTCATGTCAACCTGCACCTTACTTCACACGTGGAATCCACTGGGTTTTTACATCCTTCCCAATCTGGCTTCCGCGCCCAATTTTCCACTGAGACCACTCTGCTGGGGGTCACTGAGAACCTTCGTTCACATCTCGATCACGGCCAGACTACGGCGCTTATTCTTTTGGATTTAAGCGCCGCTTTCAATACGGTCTCACATTCCATTTTGCTGAAAGTTTTGAGATCTGCAGTGGTGTCGGGCTCGGCCCTCGACTGGCTGTCCTCGTTTTTAGACCATCGCACCTTTTAGGTGGTCTCGTCTGGTTCCTCTTCCTCGGTTCGCTCATCAGCCCACGGGGTCCCGCAGGGGTCCTCGTTGAGCCCACTGCTTTTTAACCTCTATGTGAAGCCGCTCGCTTCCATCGTTGAAGACTCTGGTCTCTCCTTATATTCATACGCTGATGATACCCAGATTATTTTCTCCCTCTCCTCTGCTGCTGCTAATTCTCCTTCCATTTTCAAACTTGGACTTGGGCGAGTCGCTGATTGGATGCAGACCAATCTCCTGAAATTAAACGGAGACAAGACTGAAGTGCTCATCCTAGGTAAGCAAAAACATCTCTGGGGTCCTTTACATTGGCCGGCTGAAATGGGTCCCGTACCTGTTCCAGTGACTCATGCCCGCAATCTCGGTTTTATAGTGGATGACTCTCTCTCCATGCGTCAGCAGGTGGTGAAGGTAGCGGCCACCTGTTTTTCCATCTTAGGTTGGCTACGCAAAATCTTAGGGGTGCTCCCAGAGGGTTCCAGACGCCAGGTGGTCCAGGCCTTGGTCACCTCTCGCCTGGACTATGGCAATGTACTTTATCTTGGCATCACTCAGGAGCTGCAGCGAAAACTTCAGCTGATACAGAACTCTGCAGCTCGCCTCCTCTGTAAGGTTCCGTGGAAATCTTCAATCTCCCCTTTTCTCAATGACCTTCATTGGCTTCGCATTACTCACCGAATCAAATTTAAGGCCCTCTGTTTTCTGTATAAAATCAAGCAAGGGCGCGCCCCTGGCTATCTCATGGCCCTTGCTCAACCTTATTCCCCCTCTCGCACTCTCAGATCGTCCACTCAGGGCAATTTTAGGACCCCTCGTTTCAAACTGGCCAGAATGGGCGGCTGTTCCTTTTCCTGTATTGCCCCCAAACTATGGAACTCTCTCCCGTCCACATTGAAATTGGAACCATCTCTCATCAAATTCCGCAAGGACTTAAAAACCTGGCTTTTCTCCGCACAACTTCATTGATGTTCTTCATGAATCTATTGGCGCCGGGAGACCCCTTGCGGGTAGCTGCGCGCCCTATAAATTCAACACCAAATACCAAATACCAAATTTTCTTTCCTATGCAGCAAAAGAATAGAAATCCTACAGATGAGAAGGATGTTGATCAGGTTTAAGGAGGAAGCTGTGAAAGGACACATGTATGTAACCAATCATGGTTCTGTTTTGTTGGGATGACATCAACCAAAGGATCTCAACATAATTCTGAACCAGAATGCCAAAGAACCTGTGATGGTTACTTGAAATAGAAGAGCTAGAGGTGATTACAATAGGAGATTAGGCATATGAAGAAAGAATAATGTTAAAACAGTCTTGAGTATTTAGAGATGAACCGAGTTTTAGGTAGGTTTTTCTCACACGATAATATTCAAGAAAATGTGTAGTTCATAAAGTGAGGAATGTTTCACATATGATGAGTGAACCATTTCAAGAATAACTGAACAATTTGTTAAGACGAAAAATCAGTGAATCAATAAAATCCTCAGCATGGCTAGAAGCTGTGGTAGTAGAAACAAAGGAGGGAGGAAAAATATGTTTATGCATAGATTTGTGGGACTTAAATAGAATATGGATGGATAGGCAACTGCTTCCAAACATATAAGAGATGCTTGCTGCCATGGAAGGAGGATCGATATTCAGCGTTTTTGTTTTTTTATAAACTTTATATTTGGATTCTTTTTACAGTAATTGGGATACCATACTAACCGGACTAGAGCACTGTGGGGGCAAATAGCCAAAGTACCAGGAATTTTACCGATTACCAAATGTTATGCCAATCTAGGGACATACCCAATGTAATCAGAAACATAGCGCAACCCAGTTCACCCTCCCCAAATTCTATGTGAGCCTGAAGTGAGAATATGACAAGTCCCAGCCCCTCTAGGCTGGCTGTTAAGAGAGTCTGAGAGTTTCACTAGCATTTCTACTCTTTACGTCAAGCTCTCCTCCCCCTTTTCATCTCAACAGGATTGTTTCATGTGTTGTTTGTCGGCCATGGCCAGGGCCCATTTCGATAAATTCCCTTTCCAGCTGTTCATCCCCAGAGTCACCGGAGAAACCCAGTCTAGCACAATCCGTCGGACGGCAGGAATCTCAGGACGTTACATTTTGCGGATTGGAGGATCTTATCATGGTTCCTTAGAAACTTGAACTCACGAGATACTCAACGAGAGCGGAGCATATATAGCTTGCTGTTATTCTCACTTTTGTATTTTCGGAGAGATTCACATGGATATCCATTATCTTTGCATATAAGACCCTGTGTCCTTAGACTTAAACATTTTACTCTTTGACAAATCGCTCCAACCTTTGTAAATTGCTCACGGGACTCTAATACTCTCCAGGACTTTGGAGGTTGTAGGCGACCCAATGTAGGATAGTCCTTTCTTTCATCCAAAAGAAGCCGAATAAGCTTCGGTAGACTCTCAAACTTACGAGACAGTGGATATCCGGATTTCCCGAAATATTCCTAAGGATTTTGAAGAAACCAAGGGGACTAGGCCTACTATAGCCATCCCTAATCTTTTCGGTACACCGGATTTGAAGCCTTGAGGAAGTCACGGTGGTGACGAAATGCGCGTTGGCTGTTTCAGATAGAACGCTCTACGTGTCAAGTTTTGCACTTGCAAGAACTGCAAGAAATGAGATGTGTATACCAAAAAATCTTTGCTTGATGTTTTATCTGACATGTGATGCTACATGTTAGATGAAGTGCTTTGTGTCTGACAATCATTAAAACTGAGTTCACAGCACACATTTGTACGTTTCATAACATTCTCTATACCAATTGGTTTCCTCTCTATACTACTTGGTGTTTGTAGCTCATATGATTAATTTCAAACAAATGTGATTGTTCTCAATTTGACTAGAGTGCCGGGGTTTCTTTGTGTACAAATATAAAGGAGACCGAAGGCATCAGTGCTAAGAGCCCCGCTCCAGAGTCTATGCTTCAGGCACTACATTCTTCGTATATACCCTAGCCACCAGTGCCCTGAACAGCACTGCACCCAGCTCACGTAACGGTGGCCAAATTCCATACTTGACAATACCACAGGTACTGCCAGTACACAGTGTCACGCTCCAGATCTAGGGATGCTACCACCTAGAGACCATCAGGAGCATCCTTCTCATGCATTAGATGTACGAGTCTGCGAATGTAGTTGCCAGGGTTTTTGCCTGGGCTACATCCCATCTGCTCCGAGGAAATCAGAGAGCCTATTACCCCAAAGAGTCTGTTAGCATGTACTTTGCTCAGAGTATTCAGAATTTTTTACATGTCTGCTCCTTAATACCATCTGTTAATCAACTTACATTAGGAGTCTTGACATCTAACTTCATTTGTAACATGGAGGTGCCTTCTGCTACCGTATAATGATACGTGGGCTGACATTAGCCTCTGCAGTGTTTCAAAGAGTAATGGAAGGCATTTTTGGGGAACTAAGACACCTGCTGTGCTCCCAAGATGACATAATTTTAGGGAAAAGTAAGGAGGAGCACGGCAAATTATTTCATTAGATGCTGAAGAAACTATGGATGTGGTCTGACTAAAGAAGGATAAATGCCACTTGAGGAGAAGAAAGTAACTTTTTTGGATAAAAGTTCTAAAAAGGGTATGGCACCTAAAGGGAGTATAGTGACGACTGTAGAAACAAGCATTGGCATAGCCAATAGGTCTCGCCTTTGGGACCTTATAAGTGTTAAGCCATGCAACAGTTGATGTTGTTGCACCAAGGATATTGTGCTGGATAACTAAACACTTATAAGCTCCCAAAGGTGAGACCTATTGGCTATGCCAATGCTTGTTTGTAATGTCTTTGTTGTTGTTTAGATACAAAAACAGCAAACACATTCATGTAGCAATATAAGCATACCCAGAAGCATATACAGACAAAATGTAGAGAGATATGCAGTGAGACAATACACAAAAGGCAACATGCAAACACAGGTGGTTGTCAATGGATGCGCTGATGGCTGTTAAGGGGAATACATGGTTAAACAGACTGTTGGATGACTGTATGTGCATATTATGGTGGATCGGTGTTAATCACATAACTAGCTTGATGCACATGCGAACATATGGTTGAACACCTGCGTGTTAGAGGATGGAGCAATGCGCAGGTAAGAGTGGATGGATGTGTGCTTGGTTGAACGTGGTTTAGGGAAGAATAGGTATAGGTGGATACACAACTGTACGCAGGTCCATGTGGATAACTGAGCAGGATAAGTGTGCGTTCAAGGATGGTTGGGCCAAAGATTAAGTGAGTGCATAGCTGGGGGCATGGGTAAGGGTAGGATGTGTGGATGTAATTGCATGTGTGGATGTAATTGCATAGGTCAATGGAGGAATGCATAAGAGTGGGAGTGGATGCCTCCAACATTTAAATTAAATGAGTCGTGGTTTGCTCATGACATTCTAAACATTGCATGACTAATTACTCCATTGATGAAAATATATATTAAATTATACCTTTCTGTTCACATAGATAAGCACAGACAGAACAGATTTTGCTAAAAGTTCAAATGCGTACAATTTGGGTCTCTGGATACAGGTGCCAGCAAAACTGTCAACACATAGCAGTGCAGGGCAGATTTTTGAAACAGCTGATTGTATGGTGGCATGGTATGATTTTTGTGTTGGTTTGTGGATGGTTGAAGGGATCTAGACAAAATTGCTGGTACATGCCTGGTTTCTTCTGGGTTTGTGAAAGAGGTAGGGAAATTGTTGTGTAAGTGGTTTCATGAATAGGCTCTATGTGAAAGAAAGCTATGAGAAAGCAAATCGCTGGAGGTTGTCTAAATATATGGTCCATGAGAGTTTGGTCTTTTTGCGGTGGTTAGTGTGACAGTTATGTGTAGGGAGGAATGTGAGATACTGGATGGGAATGCCTGATCTGGGGGGGGGCTGGCCAATGTGTGCTTGTTTGAGGCCAGGTTGTGACTATTCTTTTTTCTAAAGGCCTACTGTGGTTAACTAATAAGCCCTTGCTCTGATTTGTAGGCAATACGCGCTTGCTGCGATTTATATTGGTTTGTGATAGGCCGTGAAGGGGTAGCTCAGTGGTAGTTTGTGAGACTGCTCAGGGTGTTCTTTACGATGTGTTTCCGTCAGGCTGTGGAGGATAACTTGAGGCAGCCGTTCTGGATATGTGGATTTGAATTGCTAATAGTTCTGATGTTAGCAGGTTATTGCAATGGTGCTTTATTGTAAAGACATGCAATACTAGTAAGAAGAATAATAAAAATATGCAGCCATGTAAACGTTTCTGCAATATGCTTTAAATAAACATTTTAAATTGAAAAAAATAGCCATTGAATAGAATATGATTAGAAAAGCACAGGTGCTTCCTATCAGGCATTTGTATTTGGAACTGGTATAGAAGCCCTTTTTAGGTCTCGCTTGCGAGATTTAATGTTTACAGGTATTTTCTGTAAGGGGCTTTAAGCCCCGCCCCTTTTTCCATTGGCCGGCGTCACCGTTTATGCTAAACGGTGGCCAGCCATTGGAAAAGAGCTTGTTGTGATGTTTTTGCTTGGCTTTTTGAGCCGTCCCACTTGGACGGCCTCGCCTGCTTTCCTTCTGAAGTAAAAGGTTTCTTATCTTTATGGGGCCAAACACGTGGCCCCATAAAGATAAGAAACCTTTTAGCAGGTGAGGCGGGCCATGGCAGAAAAAGCCAAACGAAAACGTCATGGCGAGCGCTTGTCTATAGCAGCGACTCGGTGTTGCAGCGCTTTACACGAGGCCCAGTGACATTCCACAGGGACACACTCCTTTGGGATTGCCCAGGATCACAGGATGTGGAGCTGGCGCCGAGATTCGACCCTGCCCCCTGCCCCTCCCCCGGCTCCCAACTCGGCCTCTCTGATTGCTCCCCCGTGAGAGTGAGAGGCCAGCGGGGCAAGAACTGCGTCAGGGGAGTGTCTGGGGGCAGCAGATGGCGCCTAGAGGGGCTGGGGCTGAACACAGAAGGGCAAGGTGCACAGTGTGTTGAACCTGGAGTGTGCACAGCATGTTGAGGCAGGAGTGTGCACAGCGTGTGCACAGTGTGTGGAGGCAGAAGTGTGCGGAGGCAGAAGTGTGCACAGTGTGCGGAGGCAGGAGAGTGCACGGAGGCAGGAGTGTGCACAGTGTGCGGAGGCAGGAGAGTGCGCGGAGGTAGGAGTGTGCACAGAAGGAGTGTGCACAGAGGGAGGAGTGCGCACAGAGGGAACAGGGAGGAGTGTGCACAGAGGGAACAGGGAGGAGTTTTCACAGAGAGGGCAGAGGCATGAGTGTGCAAAGAGGGGGAGATGACATCGGCCCGAGCTATGCTCGATCATCCAGCCCGACAGGTTCATCGCTCAGCTAAATATAAAGTTTATTTCTGCTAAAAAACGATGAAGGACTGGGCTGCCAGTTATTCCCCATTCCCCCTCCTCTCCACAGGCTCCGGCTGCGGTAAGTGCTTGTTTTGCAGTATTTCTATAGCACCTACTCAGTGTTGCAGCGCTTTACACGAGGCCCAGTGACATTCCACAGGGACACACTCCGTTAGGCGCCGGGGGATTGCACAGGATGTGGAGCTGGCGCGGAGACTCGACCCTGCCCCCCCGGATCCGAACTCGGCTTGCTTCCCCGTGAGAAGCCAGCGGGGTAAGAACTGCGTCAGGGCGGTGTCTGGGGCAGCAGATAGCGCCTAGAGGGGCCGGAGTTGAACGCAGAGTGGATAATAGAAGGGTAAGGTGCACAGTGTGTGGAGGCTGGAGTGTGCAGTGTGCAGAGACAGGAGTGTGCACAGTGGGAGGAGTGTGCACAGAGGGCAGAGGGAGGAGTGTGCATAGAGGGATGAGTGTGACACAGAACGCAGAGGGAGGAGTGTGCATAGAGAAGAGAGGTGCACAGAGAGCAGAGGGAGGAGTGTGCACAGAGAAAGAGGGAGGAGTGTGTACAGAGGGCAGACAGAGGAGTGTGTACAGAGAGGGCAGAGGCATGAGTGTGCACAGAGGGAGGAGGCATGAGTGTGCACAGAGGGAAGAGAGGAGTGTGCACAGAGAAGAGGGAGGAGCGTGCACAGTGAGGGCAGAGGCACGAGTGTGCATAGAGGGAAGATTCCTGTTACAGCAGCTTTATAAAAGAAAACGAATTCACCTGACGTCAGGAGCCAGTGGAAAGGAGCCAGCTGTTGGAAGTATTTCACTTGTAATCACCCCCTCTTCTCTCTCGGGTGAAAGGCTCAGTCAGCCACCAAAATGAAAGCCTTTTGCGTCAGTAACTGTGTCGCATGTGCATTAACCCCCCTTAGCTGCTGCTCATTACTTTCATACAGAGATGCCAACTACGACGTTGTTACGCTCTAAAGCCTCTAAAATACTTGTAATGCGTCTTAAAGCGCTTTTGTGGGAAAGATGTTTCATGTTTTTGTTACAACAGCAGAACACCCTCCACAAACACTCCATCCAGAACCCCACAGTAGGCCACCGCAAGCACCAACTGCAGAAGCCTTATGCCTCCAGGCGACTTTCAAAGATTCCACACAGGCCTCCAGAGACCACCTCAAACTTGACCTTTCTCACCGTACACAAGACACCTCCAACTCTCCCTGCATGTTCCAGCTACAGCCATAACCCCTTCTAAAAGATCACCAAACAACCCACAAAAATCCGCGATCTTCAAAAACAAGATGTATGTTATCTGTAATGGAACTGAACTTTTAGGGGGGAGTGGGAGTACGTGAAAGGAGTGAAAATGTTGTTTTAGAATGAATGTAGAGAGTGCGGATGGTTGATATTAAGCAAACGTTCGTGTTGCATGAGGAAAATATAATAAAGGGTTCCGAATGAAATGGCATGCAGTAAAAAAGAATGGGAAGCGATCATCGATGAATAAACCCTGAGGAAAGAAGTGAAAACGAGGGTAAGACAAGGGTGGAATAGTGAGATGAATCAGGAAAAAGAAATGAGAGAGTACTATGAAGTAAGGGACAAATAGAGTATTTTAGGTAGCAAGTTTATAAGGAAAAATCAGATTGTATCGCCTGAAGGGCTTTGCACACGCATTTTCATTATAGTTTATTAAAGACATCCTAGTTGAAATATGGAGAGGATTGTGAGATCTGGAGGCTGAGGATGCATGCTGCGGTTTGAGGAAGTATTAAAAAAATTGTTATGCACGGGTTAATAGGGATAAAAACCAGAACAGTAAGACAACCTGGTAGCGCGGGCAACCTACAGTAATGGTGGATCTGGTTATCATGCGGGAAATGAACCTTAGACCTGCATGAACTGTTTATTATATCTTACATTTGAAGTTACTCAGCAAGTGATTATTCAGGGGATTGAACATTTCATTTCTAACTGAACTTTTTCCTCCGAATTATTTTAGAGAAAGTTCTGTTTTCAATAGTGTTATGTAATCACTCTTTGGCACTTAGGAAGCAACATTACATAGTTGTGAAATATGTGTTGGCCCTTTGTTCTGAAAGGGAAAGATTTAATTTTTTGCATAACTATTTTGAATAAAAGAGGATCTTCGTTTTGAGCGGAAAAGATTAGATTTTTTGGGTTAACTATTTTGAATAAAAGCATTCTTGAAATGAAGATTTACAGAAGTCTCTAGAGTGATGTCTACTTAAAAAAGAAGAGACCTCAAGCTCTGTCAAGTAAGTCACCCTCCTTTGAGGTGGGTTGAATTTCTTGAAAGACCATGGGAAAGGGTGGCAATTCACTTTCATGACGCAACAGGAGGGGTGGGGTCCACAGATCAATATATCCTAATTCTGGTTGATCAACATACAAACTATCTTGTTAAAACTATGCAGCATGGGAATACTTCAAATGTCATCAAGTTATTAGAGAACATTTGTATGGGAAAAGGTGATTACGAAAATTTTAGTTTCAACTAATTGAGTGCAATTCACCTCCAAAGAGATGACAGAAGTCTTGTCAAAATAGGAACAGTGGCGCTTTTCAGACCCCAAGGTAATGGGTTAGTGGAAAGGAGTAACTGATTGGCTTTCTTTAGCTAATGGACTTCCAAGGAGGAAGGAACTGAAGAAGTTAATCTGGGCACATAGAATAACGCCTCATTTGGTTATAGATGTGCCACATTTTGTGTCCCTCAAAGGAAGGGAAATACAAAAAAACTAGTACCTTGAGTGATAGCACTCTCTAGTGCTCGGTTTCCACAAGTCGAGAGATATAAATCACTTGTATTTCTTGTATTATTTGGAACATATTTATCTTTAGAAAAGTAATACAAGCATATTTAAAAAAGAAACCATATACAGTGAACATGTAACAGAGGAAAGCAATTATAAAGTGAATCCATAATTCTCAATAATGCACCAAAACAGTAAATTTAATATAAGAAATTGATTCCATTTCCACCATTTCAATCTGAGGAGTATGGAAGCTATTGTTTTGAAAGATTTCAGTCCGTTCCATGGTTTAGAAATAGATATACAAGGATTTATGGCAGTGATTTTAAGGGGAAGTTCTACTTCGTTACTGAAGTCCTTTTCAATATTTTCCACTGGAGAAATTCTGCTCAATGTCCTTGCGTAGAATTGTTGAAGCGTTTCATCTTTTTGGTATTTGGGGAACTAATTGGGACTAGGAACTGGTAGGCCTATTGTTACAATGTTGCTTTTTTACGTTGTGAAAGAAGAAAGATTAAAAAATGGAACACAGAGCAGTACATTTTGTTTGGTTGGAGGCAGTGACATGTTTGCAGAAGTGACCTTACAAATGTTTGTAGGAAGTATTTAAGGATCATCATAATACAGGCACATTGGGTCTATTAATCAGGTTTTGTGTGTGTCATGTCTGTAAACATAATGGATGTCTTCCAGTTACAAACAAAGTACGCAATCAAATGCATGCAATTCACTCTGGTAATCTATTTCCTTTTACCAGCCAATCAACCGCAGTCACCTTGGTCAGGTTCACTCTGTGCCCCAATTCAGTTACAGTGCGCATAATTTTGCCAATTCCACTATTGTCGCCTGTCAGCACGGTGTGGTACGCGCCTCCATTCAATCACTGTGCTCATAGTGGCAAGTCGGAGTAGCGTCTCCAGACACTACGAACCATTTCAATCAATGTAACAGCCATTGTATAGTGCGTACATTTCCAATTGCATCTTGACGTTGCTTGCAAACATAACGCAAAATGGTTGTTAGGAAACGTAGTTTCTCTTTTTCAGTTGCTAGTTTGTATTGTGCACGCTTTAATGGTGCCGCATAGCAGTTAACTGGGAGATGTAATCTTGAGCTGTACAAATATATGCAGGAACGGGCCAAGAGTACTAGATTCACTTAATTCATGCAGAACATATGTTGGCAAATGTCCACAAGTGAAGACTGTGGTGGCAGATGTTTTAGAGTTTCGAAATTTTGTTGAGCCCCTTACGTACAATGTTAAATCTTAATATGACACTAGCTTCTTTTCTTATTAACAGAGACTCCACGTCTGCACCTCTTGGATATGGAGTAATCACTTAAAGTGTAGCCCATTTGAGACCATCTGTATCATGATTGTAAGTTAAACAAGCATTTGCAATGCAACAGTTCTCGCATTTAGGAGAGTTTCAGCTATTGGCATTGTAAATGACAATACTTTTCTATTTATGCTTTAAACACCAAAACATAAATAAAACGCATTTTCATTTACAATGCCAATAGCTCAAACTTGCGTCAATGTGAGACCTATTGTATTGCAAAGGCTTATTTTCACTCGCTAAGACTGCCCCTAAGCTCCGCACCCTGCGAGGACGGGAGGGTGCCAAAAGAGGAGGTGAGTGTGGACTGGCTGAGGGGAGGGAGTGGGCAGCAAAGAGGCCGAAGCTGCTTCACGTTCAGCGCTGTGTCCCTGAAACGGTTAAGGGACACCGCGCTCAGTATTAAAAAAAATAATGCAACAGAACGCGGTGTCCCTGAAGCGGGTGCAGCGCTCAGAATTAAAGTTAGCTAAACAAACAAAAAAAACTGAGCGCGATGTCCCTAAAGAGGGCATCACCCTCAGCATGCAGATACAAAAACAAGCAGCCGCCATTGTCCCAAGTGTCAATAAATAAAATAGTACCCACCCTCTTATATGGCAGACCCAAAAACAAGCCAAGTAAAAGGTCCAGTCGTTATGGGTGGTAACTAAAGGAGACAAGGCAGTACCAAGGAGGGACTAACAATCCTTTGTACGAATCAGTAGCCACCATTTAAGAAGTACAATGACAAGCCAATGACAAATATGGGCGGAGTGTGGGCGGGGCTTCCACTACATACACTATTACAGCATGCCTCGCAGAGCGAGCAGAGCATGTGCGCTGCCGTTAGGCTCGACCTAAAAATGGTTACTAGTGGCGCCATTTTGGACAAAAAGATCACATATACAACGTTTTTTGTTTTGCAATTTGAAGATTGAGCGAGTCCATTTAAGATTGTTATATATACACAAAGATATCCTCCAAAGATGGGAACTGGGAAGGAAGGAAATTCTTTCGTGGTTGTGTGATAAATGTGGTGTGGAGAAGAACTACAGAGCAATAAAAGAAAGTTACAAAGACACAAGGGAAAGCCAAAAAGTCATATTATGCAAAAACAAATATAGAGATAGGTAAATGGGTTGTCGTAAAGAGAGGAGGTATTGTTAGGAAGGGTGACAGTAAGGTTTCCAGACCACACAGAGCGATAAGAATGAAACAAAATGTGGTAATAGTCATGATAGCTCAGTGTGGAGTTTAGGAAATGTATGTAAATAAGCACACCACCCTAGGAATGATATCTGATGTTTGGGATGACTGGTGATTGTTTTCATGCATGTTATGCTAAAGTTAAAGTTATGTATGGTGGCTGTCCAAACAGTGGCTTCTTAAGAAATTGTTTAGTGTGTGGAACATCATTTCAGTAGGTTTTGTTGGATCGTGATTTTTAGTAATTGTTAATGTTAATATTACAGGGGTTGCAAGGTTTATAGAATGGCAACGATGTAATGGTGTGTCAGAGGATGTGGAATTCAGAATGATAGAGGCTCTCACATAATGTGAGAAAGAGGTAGGAGCTGGAGATTTTGGATTCTGAATAAAAAACACATTTTAACAAAAGAAGAGTGCATGCCATATGAAGAGCAGAGTTAAGGTTTTTCTTAGAAATTAATTTTACAATAAAAATAATACAACATGTTCAAACTGCAGCCTCACCTCTTATTCATATTTCCTCTAAGATAATGCAACTCATGGAGGGATTTCTGCTTGCCACTGGGGTCTTTAGGTATAGAGAATCGAAATGTATCATCTTTTACTCAAGCTTTCCACCTCAAAGAAATCACTTAAAGGTTACCTACTCCCCCATAAGCAGCCAGTTAAGGGTACCCACAATTAACTGTTCAGCAGATTAGTAAAGCCTTTCCCACATGCTCACATACTAAAATCTGCTAAAGAAAACATGTCTCCATGTAATCTCAAAATTCTATTGAGATGTTTGGTGGAGAAGCAGAAGTCGCTCAACTCCCTTCTCCTTTGATAAATAACGAGTTTCAGCTCATCTTAACGCTTTTGTGAATAGAAAGGTGCGTTTGTACTAATGAAAAGCTAATAACAAACAAACTTTGAGCTCTCTCCTCAAATGGTTTGATAAGCGAGTCTGCAGCCAATAATCCACATGAGCAAAGTACACAGACAAGAGGTCAACACACAAGTTAATAGGACGGGCAAACACACAAGGCTCATTGTAACTAAAAACACAGTACCAACCATTTGTACAGAATTCCCAGTTTCTCAATCTTGAAAGTTCGAAATCGGAGATGTCGCTAAAGGAATAAACCTATATTTTGTAGGCTACATGCGGTCTCCGCTGCTTGTGTTAAAACTCACTAATCTACCTACCTTAAATGATGTTCCAATAATGATATGTTGGCTGATACGATATTAATAACTAGCTTGTTCATTCTATGTGTACTTTCAATGAATGCTTATGTGCAGAGGTGCGTAGCTATCAATGTTGCAGTAGGTGCAGTGCCACAGGGGCACGAGGGGCCAATTTTGCCCAGTTGGTGTATCTTTTTTGCTATGTAACCAGGAAGAGAGGAGCAATGTCCCTACTTGCATTAGGGCCCGTGGCCCCATTGCTATGCCACTGTATGTAAGTGAGCAAAACGAACAGAATAAAACTGCTATGGAAATGCTTGAAGTTCTCTTACCTATTATGAATTTCTTAAGGCCATTTTTAATTCCATATTTTTTAAACTCATCTGCCTCCGAATAATCCAACCAATAGCTGATCGCCGGAACCGATCTCTTAAATAAGTAGCCTAGCTGAACCACAAGCACTTCTCATTCTAAATAGTAGCACCAGTAACTCGAGGCACGTTTAAGCCTAAGTGGTTTTCATCACTGTAAATCCAGATGTGTCATTGCCAGGGGCGGCTCCTCCATTTGAGAGGAGGAGCATCACCCCACAAACAAAAGCCCCAATGTTTATTTATTACCATTTTATTTTTCAACAACTGTCCCGAAATGAGTGGCAGGACGGGTTGGGCCATTGCTAATAAGTGGCAGCAGGGAGCTCTGTGCTCTTGGGTTTTAAATGCGCATGTCTCCTTGACCGGCGGTCTTGCGACATCCAGCCAGGCACGCGCATTTTAAACCTTTCTAACCCTTAAGACAGCAGAGTTAGAAAAAGCAAATGCCTCCAGTGTTCTTGTGAGCGCAGATAGCCGCAAGAGAGCCGTGCCAGGAGTGGTTTGGGAGTCGGGAGCCAGTCTGCCTCGAAGAGAGAAGGAAAGGGGAATGTCATGCTCGTAGAAAAGGTAAGTTCTTTTTATTATGTGCCTTATCACCCTCGGGACATGCACACCGCCACTGTTTTTTAGGTCTCGCCTAGCGTGGGCTGGGCACATGCGCAGTCTCGCTGGCGAGAGTTAATGACTTTGGGTATTTTCTGTAAAGGGCATTAAGCCCCGCCCCTCTTTTCCATTGGCCGGCGTCACCGTTTATGCTAAACGGTGGCCAGCCATTGGAAAAGAGCTCCTTGTGACGTTTTTGTTTGGTTTTTCGGCCGTCCCATTTGGACGGCCTCGCCTGCTTTGCGTTCGTCGCAAAAGGTTTCTTATCTTTATGGGGCCATGTGTTTCAACACATGGCCCCCATAAAGACAAGAAATCGTCTGCAGCGCAGTCCTCTTTCACTTTTGGGACCGCGCTTGTTTTATACAGCGATTTACATAGCTCACTGACTTTCCTGCCGGCTATATGTGTGGGTATTGGAATGACAAGTGGTAAAACGTGATGGTTACCATAAGGTTGCAGATCACAAACTACTGGTGCCTACGCACTCCGCCTAGAAGTCCACAGGGCATGTGGAGGGGGTAAGGGGCTAACTTGGGGTGCTTAACAAGTGGGTAAGACTAGAGTGGAGGGGAGAGCACAGTGAGCTGCTGGCCTCTGCTGTACCCCTTGTCTGTGCAGTGTTTGACTCACACAGGTCTACACTGGAGGGGAGCTCCCCACCACACCCCCTCTCCCTGGGAGAGAGCACAGTTCAGCACCAGCACTGCCTGCCGCCCACCACACGTGCCCCCAGTGTCTGCATTCATCCTCTAACACCAGTCTGCACCTGAATGTAGTGGGGTGATGTAGACCACCCCCCAGTCTCCGTACACCTTCTCACGCCGGTGCAGGGCTATAATTAATGGTTCTGCTCCCCGTACGTCCTCTTAAGCCGACCCCTCCTACACTGGAGGCAGATAATATCCCTCTTACCACCTCTGGCGCCGGTTCATGAGGTACGTGGATAGCGGCATTACCCCCATCCCTCCCTCTTCTCGCCAATGCATGGGGTGGAGATAGCGCCACTTTCGCCATACCTCCCCACGTGCTGGTGCATGGGGTGTAAATAGCAGAATTACCCCCTTAACCCCCCCTCTTGCTGGTGCATGCAGTGTAGATAGTGCCACCACTGCTGTACCTCCTCTTGCACCGTGCATCGGGTGTAGAAAGCGCCACGCCCTGCCAGGCCTCCCCTCGCACTGGTGCATGAAGCGTAGATAGCGGCATTACCCCTTACCTCCCCCTCTCGCCGGTGTATTGGGTGTAGATAGCACCTCCACCGCTGCACCTCCCCTCGTGCTGGGGCATGGGGTTTAGATAGTGGCATTACCCCCTCGCGCTGTGCATGAGGTGTAGCGGCATGTACGTGCCGGAGCTCCACATATCACAGTTTGTGTCCATTTCTCGCTTTCGTTGTGTACTTTCTGACCTCGCTTATCAAGCGGGCATACTACAGAGTCTGGGTTGTCCTTTAATTTACACGGGTTCTGTTTTACCGTTTCCCAGGCATTAAACCGCTGCCCTATTTCTTTATGTGAACCCCCGCTACTTGTTTCAGCTGCTTTTTTTCATAACAGTTTTTTTAATCTGAGCAGCATTTTTTTTACTGTTAAAACGAGTTTTATTTAAAACACCAATTTTGCTTTTCATGGTGAATGTGGGTGTATTTCTGCTGCGTTGAGTGACTGTGCACCAGTTTCACTGGAACGGATGCGGCCCTGCTCCTCGCGCTGAAGCCGTCTCCTGGGCAGTGCCTGCTGCCAACTGTCCACAGGGCCGGCTCGCACAGCTGGTTAATGTGCTTGCTGCGGAGATGTCTGCCTCAGCAATAGGACATAGTAAATTCTAATGGTGGAGGGGCACAGCCTTTCATCTTTCCGGTGGAGGATGAAATGAGTGCACTTGACTTCAGTTCACGCTAATGGATGCTGTTTCACATCTAGGCACGAGTAAACAGGGCCAGGACAACTGGTTCTTGATTCTCTAGTGAATGTTTGTGGTTTTGAGGTATTGCAGCATTACCATAGTGCCTCGTACCCCCAGTTCGCTTCCGGGTGGGCGAGTAAGAGATTACCCTATTCCTGGTGCACTGTTGGTAGAGTGGGGGTTTATAGTTTGAGGAATGTGGGACGTGTCTTTGTGCGTTACATCCTTGTGGGACGGGTCTTTATGTGTGGGTTTCGGGGGTGCTCAATATGTGGTGGGAAGCACGTGCTGGTGCCCCAAAGCATGGAGCAAAGCAGCCAGATGTGGGGGATAGCGCTGCGATGCACGCCCTAGATGTGCTTGGGCAGCTGGGCAGTGGCGTTTGCCTGCTGCAAGAAACAAAACTTCTTTTTAAATAGGGTAAAAAGTATGCTTCCACCCCTTTCATGAATTTTTTTTGTATCATTATCCATGCAAATTTATTGTCACACCACAGACGCTCTTTTCAAAGCAATAAACAACAAAATGATGGAAGGAATGCTAAACTGTATCTCAGCTGCTGATGATTGGTTGGTGCTGCCTTCTCGCCCACAGTTTTTCTGCCTCTGTGCTACTCTGAACAGAGACCAGCCATAAGCAAATCTGTCCTGCACCTACAGGACAGTGCAGCCCAAACTGCCCTGCTAGGACCCTTCCAGATGGGAGCACTAGTAGCTGCGCAACCTTTCATAGCAGTACTTCTAGTGAGGGGGCACTCCTAGTTTACCAGAGCCCCAAACAAGCCGGAGCTTAGAGTTTGGATGTATTGAATATGAAACTGTCCCCTAGTGAGACGTGTACAGATCAGAAATGTGATGTAATGCAATAAATCTTAACATGTAATAGGTAGAGAACAGCAGCAATAACTGTGGTGCATAATTTGCCCTTAGTCACATATTATGGTGTATAATTGGAATTTCCTTCCCACATCATCAGTCTTTTTCTTAGCTGCACAATTTGATCTATCCTGATGGCCACGAGAACAATCACATCCCCTGAACAGTGAGAGCAGTGCAAGAACTGTCAGTGGTCCAGGCAGAATACCATTTTGTTGTTGGAGCTCTCCCACCCACTAACTAAAAGGCCATTTGGGGGGCCATTTCTTGTAATTCAGCACCACTTAGTGGTGGACCTCGAGGTCTCCCTCAATTATCCCACTTCTGGAAGTGCAGGCCTCACAGCAGCCAGGCACCCGAGACACGCGTGCATTGCTCATGGATGAGTAGTGTTGTTAAGCCTTCACTTGGCCCTTCTTGGCAATGTTCAGAGTTTCTACTTCCTCTCCTCACTGTAGGGGGCATGCAGGGGGTGGGAATGAACATTTGGAACCCTCTCCCTTAGTGTCAGGCCTCCAGTTGTGCTCCAACAGGTGCCGCCCGTAGAGATGTAGTGAGGGGGAAAAGACAAATAAAACTCCATCACTGAGCAACAGTTTCTAGGCACTTCCTATCCCTGCCAGCACCCTGTTAGGCCAGCAGGTTGGCTCAGTGAGTTCATGCTCACTCGCTGACACATGCGATGATCTGCAGACCACAGGGTTGATTTCTGGCAGGATCAACTAGACTTTCCATTCTTCAGAGATCTTTGAACTGATTACCATTTAACTGGACAACAGTAACACTTGTTATTTACAGTGCTTAGCGGTGATACAAATGCAGAATGAAATGCCATATAGTAAAAAGTTCTCTCCACTACTTCGACCTAACCACTACACCAGAGGGTAAGTCTAGGAAAGCAGGTGTGGAGTTACAATAGGAATTATATACTTCTTTTGTTAATGTAGTGAGAGGCAATGTATTGGATACAATATTTTTGTTGGCCGATATTCGCAACCTCAATATAGAGTCATACTCTCATTGGGGGTAGATTCTGGGCCTCGTCTTCTGGGGTTCCAGATTGGAGACGGCTGATAAAGTCACGAACCTTGAATTTCAGCTCTGCAAGAATCCTGGGTCTCTTTGTTAGGGTGGGCGTTTCCATCTTGGTTCTCAAGAAGGCCTTTACCCTACCTGACCTTTTCTCAGCGGGCTAAGGCAGTGATTGCCCTAGGGTTTGTGATAGGCTATCCTGCGGGTGTAAATCTAGGCCTGAATACCAGGCCCAGGGCTTAATTTGTAAGAGAACGGGTGCCGGTGGCCAAAGCCCTACTCAGAAGTCTGCGGCCAGCACTATTAAATGTCAGCGAGCCGAATACCACGGATGCACAGTCTTGAATCCACCTAGGCCCGCTAATCCTCTACTAGACACTCCCTGCCGCTTATGTCGCACTCCTGCAGGTTCCTGCTTTCTCCCATTATGATGTTTTTTCCGTGTGGCTCTTCCTCCCCCTTTCCCCTTTGTGTGGTTACCCTCTCTTGCTCCTGGTAAATGTCTGATAAGGAAAAATAAGTGCTGGTCCCCAAAATTGAGCGCCGCAGCCACCCACCGGCTCAGATTGAGCCCTGGTCAGGCTCAAGGCTTCCAGATGTTGTAGAATTAGCTGAGTGGATCCTATCTGGTGGATACAGAGATCTTCTGTCCCTGTTCGGAAACCCCCTTTACCAGCTTCCGCTGATAAAACGTGTGGATTTTAAGACTCCCTGTATCTATAACAGGCAAGCGCTCAGCCCACTTCACACCAATCAGAACACGTCCTTTAGTCTGCTCTTCTCATTGGCTTTTCTGTGGAAAGTTCCACAAAGTATCTCCCGATGGGCAGTCCTTTCCATGACATCATAGGTATTCCACCAACAAGATTCATTTCAGGCCACATTTTAAAGCTCCTCTCTTGTCTCAATAGCCTTCTTAGCACTGACAACACTGTCCACCAGAGGTGACTGCATTTCAGAGTGTGTGTTAACATGCATACAGATTTCCTCGGCCTTGTGATCTCCAGTGATGCACTAAACACCCTGCCATAAATAATGATTTTCAGCCTGTGATCTTTCAAGGGAAAATACCTGAGATGTAAGTGTTGAGAAGCTAGCGATTCCGTTCTATCTTTAAAAAGCTGCTCCTTTGCTCAGGGACTTCCATTTCACATTATCTGCTGGCATTGGCAGAGGTGCAACAACTCACATTTAATTACTGTTACTATTTGCCCGTTTTATGGCACTAAATGTACAACTTCAGAAACCAGTGACCGTTCCATGCTGAGATTTAAACTTGTGATTTTCAGATCACTGTAGATAGCTGACTTATCATTATCTCACTGAGCCATCTTGCGAGGGTGTAATGGGAGCATCGCTTCTAGTGCTCCCAAATTATTGTTTGTTTGTTGGGAATTTGTAACATATCATAGGTTTGGAAGGTCCTCTTCAGAGCAGACAGAGAGAGGCCAAGGAGCTCAGTGCCACACAGGCCGCATGGGCATGGCGGCATCAGATGTAGAGAGGGGATGTTCTGGGTGAATAGAAAGGAAGGTGCACCATTATTTAAACAAGAAACCTTCCGCTGTCTCTAAACACTAGAAAGCGTGATTCTCCATGCAAGGCTGGTGATCAGCCCATAGTGCCGGAGCTGTGCATACCTCGCTTCTAACTGTGGAAATGCAGGACGCAGAAAAAAGTGTTAGTGGCGAGGGAGGGGACCAGGGTCAGACTGAGACAGATAAAGGATCTCGGGCACCAAAATAAAAGGGACCCCGATTAATGAATCAGAGAGCTAAAATAGTCATCTATATTTGCGAACAGGGTTAGTTTTGAACTTGCAATGACACGTTCAATCACCTTGTTTTACCTTATGGCCACAAGTTACAAGTTATCCCACACTCACTCGGCTGCATAAATACCAAGTGTCCCTATCTCCCTGTGATTACTACATGTGTATTTTAATAGAGCCCATTTCCCAGATCTTATATGTTTACCACAACCAATGGTAGGTAGCAGGTGGTACGTCACAAGGCAGTATTGTGCAAACAACATTTCAACTGTTGTGTTACCTTAAATAACAGATCTATAACAGATGTATAACATGAAAAACACCACCTGAGGTTGTAGCACGCGGCACATGCCACGTCATATGAACAATCACTCACCATCAACATTCTCTTTCTTAGTGTGCACGGCTGCAAGAAGGGGTCACCCTCTGTTCCTCTACCACGCATTCTTTGTATTTTTCTGTAGCATGATCTGGGCGGTGTGAGTGGACAGGATTGTGTTGGTTTTTCATTAACAATGGAAAACATTGTAATTACGGTTCAGCGGTGGTAAGTCATTAGTGCGGCTATTAGTTGATTTCGTTGAGGGCTTTGTTTCAAATATTGAGACAGTGCTGGCTTTTAGGTGTACTTTTTTAAAGACGGGTAAGTGTTTTCAATTAGGTAAGGTGTCATATGTTCTGATAGTAAAACGCAGCCGGTGCTTAGGATATTCCAGCCTTCTGAAGGTGCCGGCAATATTTTTTACATTCCGTGGACTGAGGCAATGGCCTGTTAAGCGCTTTACACACTCTATTAACTAAGACAGCTGGTGAGAAATACAGTACCCCAGACAACCTTCATGAGCGCCATCCGTGCTGCTCATACATCTTCCTAACTAATCCTAACTATGTTAACAGTGGCTTGTTTTATTCACTCAGAGGGCTAGCACGGGCACAGAATGCATTTGAAATGCAAAATATCTCGCATTTGAGAGAGTTTAAGCTATTGCCATTGTAAATGACAGTGCCTTTTATTCATCTATTTTCAAACAACACATAAATAAAAGGCATTGTCATTTACAATGCCAATAGCTCAAACCCTGGTAAATGCGAGACCTATTGCATTGCAAATGCTTGTTGCCATTTGCAGCGATGTACACTAACACATGTATGATGGATGGAAATGCTTGAAATAATCAGGAAACGTCTTGTCTGCAGATTGCATTCAGAATCTGTTTAGTCGTTTATCGAGGCAGCGCCTACATCTCACTGTAACAACCAAATGGAAACTAAAAAGAACATAAGCAATCAGAAACAGGAGGGCATAACTCGGTTGATGAGATTCTAGCTACTAATAAAAGCATAACAGTGAGTTTGAAGCAGCGCTATCTTCGTGCCACTTTAATGACCAGAATATTAAGTAAGGCCTACACGAATATAAGGGAATAAAACAAGCACTGACATAGCCAGTAGATTTGGCTATTGTATACAAATGTATACAAAAGCCAACAATATTGGAGAACACAGAGCAATAAACTCGCAGACACACATTTTCCTGAAGGAGAACAAGAAAACAGGCACCGATATCAACAAATGTAAAAACATCAAAGCAGGCAAAAGATGACAAAATTATATACAGAGTCGCGTGGTTTATTACAGAAGCAGTAGACAAATGCCTCTGGGAAACTCTGGTTGATGCGCCTCAGCGCAGCGCCCGGCAATGCAGCGCCGGTCAACGCAGCACCGGTCAACGCAGCACCGGTCAACGCAGCACCGGGCAGCGCCGGATGATGCGCCTACAAAAACCGCAAGTGATGTGACTGAAGCGAGTACAGTTCAGGGGTACAGGGCTTAATGCGACCCCTGACGCTCCTGGTAGGTCGTTCCCCCTCCGCACAGCTCCGCCTGTGTGCTCCTGCCTCAACTGCCGCTGCTAAGATCACGCCCGTAAGTGTGCTTCCTACGTTTCTGTGCCCCGTTGTTTTGCTTCTGTGCCACTGTGTTTTCCCCTTTGCTGCCCCGTTTTTTGCCTTCTGTGCCACTGTTTTTTCCCCTTTGCTGTCCCGTTTTTTGCCTTCTGTGCCACCGTTTTCCCCCCTTTGCTGCCCCGTTTTTTGCCTTCCGTGCCACTGTTTTTTCCCCTTTGCTGCCCCGTTTTTGCCTTCTGTGCCACTGTTTTTGCCCCTTTGCTGCCCTGTTTCTTGCCTTCTGTGCCACTGTTTTTCCCCCTTTGCTGCCCCGTTTTTTGCCTTCTGTGCCACTGTATTTCCCCCTTTGCTGCCCCGATTTTTGCCTTCTGTGCCACTGTTTTCCCCCTTTGCTGCCCTGTTTCTTGCCTTCTGTGCCACTGTTTTCCCCCCTTTGCTGCCCCGTTTTTTGCCTTCTGTGCCACTGTATTTCCCCCTTTGCTGCCCCATTTTGCTTTCTGTGCCCTCGTCTCCCCCGCCGCTCTGCACCCTGCGGCCCCGCCCCACTGACTGCCCACTGCCCATTCGCTGATCCCGCCTCCCAGCTACTCCTCCCTTCCACCTCCCCATATATGCTGGACGCTGCGCGGCCGCGCCAAAGGCAAGCCCGTCTGCGCCTGTCCGAGCCTGGACCGCGCTCAGCGCCAGGAGCCCTGGCCCCCGCACACACCACGACGCCCCCCTCCGCTACGACTCCAGCACCCTCCACGCACTCAACGGCAGGCGATCACGCACCTGCTGCCTGGCCATCCCGAAGCGCACCCAAGGACCCTTCTCCTGCCAGAACTGCAGCTTCTCCAGCATCCGGCCCGCCAACCCGCCCAACATGGAAACCAACTTCCTCAGATGTATCCTGCTCAACACCCGATCCGCGCGCAAACACACGCCATCAAACTCTGGGACCTACTCGACTCCACCTCCCCAGACGTCGCCTTCCTGACGGAGACCTGGCTGACCCCCTCCTCGGCACCCGACATCGCCATAGCCATCCCGGAAGGCTACAAGATCACCCGCAAGGACCGCACCAACGGAACAGGAGGAGGAATCGCCATCGTCCACAGGAACACTCAAAATCTCGACACATGCCGACGACACTCTCAGCACCGCCGAACACCTGCACTTCCAGATCCACACCGACCCCAACACCACCCTCAGAGGCACCCTCGTCTACAGACCCCCTAACCGCAGTTCAGCGACTCCATCACTGACATAGTCAGCACACACGCCCTCGCCTCCACAGACTACATCCTCCTTGGGGACCTGAACTTCCACCTCGAGAACAACAACGACCCCAACTCCTCCACCCTGATCGACAACCTCGGACTCCGATCACTCGTCACAGCACTCACACACTCCGCCGGCCACACGCTTGACCCCATCTTCTCAGCGAGCACCCACGTCTTCTTCGACCGCACCACCGAACTCCACTGGACCGACCACCGCTGCATCCACTTCACCTTCCGGAAACCCACCACACACCACCACACCCAGCAGATGCCTCGCCGCAGCTGGGGCAAGATCACCGAGGATCAGCTAACCGCCGCCCTCGCCCAGAACCCACTCACAGACCCAACCGACCCGACACCGCAGCCCACAACCTCAAACAATGGATCAATGACTGCGTCAACACCCTCGCCCCGCTCAAGAATCCCCGAAACACCCCCCCTCCCCCCCAACACCCACACCAGCAAGAGAGCCACCTGGTTCATCGAAGACCTCCAGGCCTCCAAGCGAACCTGCAGAAAACTACAAAAAAACTGGACCAGCGAAAGAACACCGGAAAGCTACAAAGCCCAAAGGAACGCCACCCGCCGACATCACCAACTCATCAGATCCGCCAAAAGATCCGCCTTCAGAGACCGCCTCGACAACAACGCACACAACAGCAAAGAGCTCTTCAGTATCGTGAAGGAACTCTCCAACCCCAGCTCCAACACCAACGACATCCCACCATCACAAGAACTGTGCGACTCGCTGGCCACCTTCTTCCACCGCAAGATCACAGACATCCACACCAGCTTTGACGCCGTCACCACCCCGACAACAGCCGACACCCCCGCTCCCACGAACACCACCCGCACCAACCGCCTGGACCAACACCAACGACGACGACACCACCAAGATCATGAACACCGTCCACTTCGGATCCCCGGAAGACCCCTGCCCACACCACATCTTCAACAAAGCCAGTAGGACCATCGTACCCCACCTTCGGAAAACCATCAACATCTCATTCGAGACAGCGACCTTCCCAGAGAGCTGGAAGCACGCAGAGATCAACGCCTTACTAAAGAAACCCAAGGCGGACCCCAAGGACCTCAAGAACTTCCGACCCATCTCCCTGCTCCCAATTCCCGGCGAAGGTCATCGAAAAGGCCGGCCACAAACAACTGACCAGCTTCCTCGAAGAGACCAACATCCTAAACACATCCGAGCCAGGGTTCTGCAGCAACCACAGCACCGAAACTGCCCTCATCGCCGCCACTGACGACGACAGGATCATGCTCAACAACGGAGAAACCGCGGCCCTGATCCTCCTGGACCGGTCTGCCGCCTTTGACACAGTCTGCCACCGTATACTAAGAGCACGCCTCCACGACGCCGGAATCCAAGAGAAGGCCCTGGACTGGACCACCTCCTTCCTCTCCGGAAGAACTCAGAGCGTCCGCCTACCCCCCTTCCGCTCCAAAGCCACGGAGATCATCTGCGGCGTCCCCCAAGGCTCATCTCTCAGCCCAACATTATTCAACGTCTACATGGCACCACTTGCCCACGTCGCCCGACTACACGACCTAAACATCATCTCCTACGCCGACGACACCCAGCTGATCCTCTCGCTCACTAAGGACCCCCACACCGCCAAAACCAACCTCCACGAAGGAATGAAGGCCGTCGCCGACTGGATGAGGAACAGCCGACTGAAGCTGAACTCTGACAAGACGGAGGTCCTGATCCTCGGCTCCACCCCCTCGGCCTGGGACGACTCCTGGTGGCCGACGGCACCAGGAGCACCCCCTACACCCACCAACCACGCACAAAACCTAGGGGTCATCCTCGACTCCACACTCTCCATGACAAAGCAAGTCAACGCCGTCTCCTCCTCCTGCTGCTTCAACACCCTCCGCATGCTTCGCAGGATCTTCAAGTGGATCCCCACCGAAACTAGAAGGATGGTCACCCAGGCCGTCAGCAGCAGACTGGACTACGGCAACGCACTCTACGCAGGAGCCCCGGCCAAACTCCTCAAACGACTTCAACGCATCCAGAACGCCTCCGCTCGCCTGATCCTGGACATCCCACGTCGCAGCCACATCACACCCCACCTGAAAGACCTGCACTGGCGCCCCATCAACAAGAGGATAACCTTCAAGCTCCTTACCCACGCACACAAGGCACTCCAAGACACCGGACCAGCATACCTCAACAGACGACTCAGCCTCTACACCCCCGCCCGACAGCTCCGCTGACCATGCCCTCGCCACCATCCCCCGCATCCGAAGAGTGACCGCCGGCGGCAGATCATTCTCCCACCTCGCCGCCTAGATGTAGAACACCCTCCCCATCCACCCAAGGCAGACCGAAGACCTATCTTTCAGGAGACTCCTCAAGACCTGGCTCTTCAAACAGTAGCAGCATAACTTCAAAAAATGCCAGCTGTACAGAAATACGGCCAAAATAGTCTGGTGCACGCCTGTGTTGGCACATTAGAATATTTAAGTAAGACATATGGCTTTGTAAATGCTGGTTTTTCGTGGTTATCCCCTATTTGCGCTATGATTTGCCCTTTCCTTCATAACCGGTTTTCAGCTTAATCTAAACCAATTATCCATGACATGGCTCACCTTGTTTTTCCCCCAGAGCCGAGAGAGAGCGAGAGAGAAAAAGAGCGCGAGAAAGAGAGCGCGAGAAAAAGAGCGCGAGAAAAAGAGCGCGAGAAAAAGAGCGCGAGAAAGAGAGCGCGAGAAAGAGAGCGCGAGAAAGAGAGCGCGAGAAAGAGAGCGCGAGAAAGAGAGCGCGAGAAAGAGAGCGCGAGAAAGAGAGAGAGAGAGAGAGAGAGAGAGAAAGAGAGAGAGAGAGAGAGAAGGAGAGAAAAAGGAGGGAGAGAAAGAGAGAGAGAGAAATTGAAAAATAGAAAGAGAAAGAGAAAGAGGGAAAGAAAGAGAGAGAAAGAGGAAGTGTGTGTGTACACGTACACACACACACCCCTTCCCCCCTCCTTCCCCTACCCCCCCCTTATGGCTAACAGTCTTACCACAACTTTTAGCAACCCTCAGTGGCCACATGCATCAACTCAGTCATCATTGACCTGGTTCATACTGTCCTATCATTACTGACCGGCGAATGACGCAACTACGCACGTCAGAATTAAGACAGCCACTTAGCTGGGGAGGCTTCTCACAGAACTTACATAGTTTTCACTGACCTGCAATAAATCACACACGTGTCTGAACCAACAATCCGCCTCACCACTTAGGGTGTAAATATATTAAAAGTCATCTCCTCCAGAGGTAACAGGCAGTTTGTTTGCCCTAGACCCGTTGCCGCGTATTCTCGACATAGGGAGTAGTACCTGAAAAAACGAGAGGCCTAATTCGGTCTCAGAACGTGGCATTGATGGTCGAGAAGTGGAAATCATTAGCGGCACCTTTGCTACACATGATGAGCTGAGCAAATGGGCCTTGGCTGAGCTGGCAGTCGACAGGAGGGTGCGCACTAGAGGAGGAGAGTTTGATCCGCTACTTCGTTGGGATGCCTATTTAGAGAAATTAGAGGCACACTAGATGACACTCCCACGTGAAGCGGCTGGGACCAGATAAAGATTGTTGGGCACGAGGAGAGTACTCACCGCACCAAAACACTTACTACGCACAGATGCATGGGGAGGGTCACTTGAGGAGGATGAGGGTGGACAGGAAATGTGCCATATGGAGTGATGGGTGCAGGACCACACTGATCTTGTTGTGGGCCTGCACTCTGGAGGATACCTGACCTGGCGGATACCGGGGAGGAAAGGAAACAGAGTAGAGCTAGCCACGCACACACTTGCTTATGTTTGTTGTTTTGGAGTTCTATTTGATGAATCATGTATATTGAGGTACGACACTGTACCTGTTTCCCCAACTTTAACATGGAGTATTGTTGTTGTACACGATCTGTGGACATGCTCTATATTTGGAAAACACATTGAAAAAAAGTGGAATCTTCTCCTCATCCAATTAGAATGCTGCGACTATTTTTTGTAGCACCAGTCTAGTCTACAGCTAACAACCACCTCCACCCGACTGTGGAAAGGACAGCCATGCCTAGCCAGAATTCTTCTCCTCCGAGGCACGTACAGCTCAGAATGGTATCATTGGTGGATTCATGGCAAAGACACAACCTAGAAAGGAGAACAATGACATTATTTTCAAACCTGAAAAAACACTACCGTCTTCAATCTAGAAGCACAGTAAATTAGATTAGTATTAATACCAGGTCACGCCACAGTACACACGCTAGTAGGAATGATAAAGTATGACCAGCTCAAAAAGTTAGCACTGGCCACCAATACTTTCACAAGAATACCACGCCAAGGTCAAATATTTAAATATCTGGAATGGCTTCCAAGCATCAATAAGAGTAACAATCAATCCTACGTTCACTAGAGACCACGATATTACAGACCGAAAAATACAAGTATTATAATGAAAAATTCAAATTCCTCAGACTCCATATCCCAAACAAGTACAAGACAGCAAGTACACCTAATAAGAATACAATAGTTATATTATTAAGATAGTAGACAGACATAAAGCAAAAGTAATCCGGGGGCAATAAATCCCTTAAGCCTGACAAATCGCCTGAAATACAAAACAAATCTAAAAATTAATGAACTATAAGAAGAAAATGCAACAACTGTTACTAACTCAAAAGATATAACCAATATGATCACACAAAACCATTAACACACCTATGAAAGAATCAGCAACGGAAGAGTCTTTAAAGTTTATCAAAGATATAAGCATATTAAAACCTGAAGCTAAATCTGAGATAGAGAATCCTATATGAGAATTTTAAATCACATATACCATGAATGACTAACCATGGCAACGCCTCAGCAAAAGACCAATATACAATGGCGTCCTATTGCCTGTCCCTAGAAGAATTAGCCATGAGACGCCACTCTCGCCTCTGAAATGTTAACTAAAATAAGGAGGACAATGAGCAAACAACAAATATTATGCTGCAATAACCAGAAAGAGAAACAACTAATAAGAAATGGCATCACCGCTAAACCACAATTAAAAATTATATGCGCAGATAATTTCACTTTGGTTATGCAGTGTAACTCATACATTAACTAATTGGGGCAAGTTTCCTTTGTCAAAGGGAGTTAGCAATCTCTCCTCCTACTCAACCTGGCAGAACAATAAGAGAAACAAACAGCTGCAATAACATTTGTTGAAGAAAAGTCTTTCAAAAATGGTTTGCTATTGGCAGGTGGTGTCTCAAGATGATGAGGCTACTCTACACCCAATTAAGCACATTATTCTTGAGAGTGGACATTAGTTGGAGACCATGACATTATGAAGGAAGGAATGGTTGGATACTCACATCCCTATTTTTTATGTCAGCATTGTGACACTTTTAGAAAGAAATACTGTAAAAGGGATCAAGAATAGTTAAAAATAGTCTGGTATTTTGATAATATGTTATGTTTTTACAAACACAGAAAACACCAACCTAGTATTTTTATAACAGATAATTCAGGATTGGGGCTAAAATAAAGCAAATTTGAGATTTTGCCAAGAAATAATAAGTGCATTTAAACACATATCTTAACCACAGGCCCAAAATGGCAAAATAGTCCAGTTCAATAATCCATTGTTCGTCAAACCTCAGAGCCACTCCGGACAAAAGGCAATCATATGAAAAGGAAAAGTCCTGTCTAAACTGCAAGATCACCTTACTTTGAAGAGAACCTAAGCAAAGAAGGTTTACCTCAATTTAGTATCTGATCATTATTGATAGATTGATTGATTGGCTTTATTTCGATATATGAATATCATATAAGATTTACAACAAGTAAAAAATAGTCACAGTTATTACAATATATACAAAAGAGAAATAAAAACAGTGACATGATCCAATAAAATACAGTTATAAATAGAATTAAATTGAGACTGACAGCCTTTTTACACGAATCAACCAAGACCACTTTAGAAATTTTGACACCCCACAAACCACCAAGGTGGATGTGTCGGACAATAAGATGCGTAGGGCCACAATGTGCTGGCGAGTACCTAAAAGTCTACACAGTGGTTTGAGCCAGCGCCTCCTAGGTGTACAATAATCTGGGCATTCAAAAAGAATATGTGCCACAGTCTCGACCCACGTGGGACAAAGGGCAAAGAAGGGGGAGGACTGGAGGGATGATTTTCACCGGGCTGTTAGGTCGCCTACAGTTAAAGTCACTCTAAACTTGAAGTACAAGGCCCGGTCAAAGGGAATGCGAATCATGTCGAGATATGGTTCATAGGCCACCACGTCTTTAAGCCTCAAAAAGGCTGCGGTGGAATTGCAATGACGTGGATCGACAGTGAGCTTATAGGAGACCCATTCCCAATACAATTTCTTTATCGTGGCTTTAGGTGGGGCAGATCGAGTGACCCAAGCTTCACCAAGACCCAGCTCCACTAAGAGGCATTTAACGTCCCTTAACCATTTGATCCTATGCCAGCCCCCCATTGCCATAACCTCAGACAGTGCCTCAGAGTAAGAGGATAATTCGGGCACCCTCCACAACCGGGCCCACAGGAGCAAGGGACAAAGTCGTGCTTGGTCTGCAATCGATCTGCAGCCTAGATCCAACAGCACGGGAACTGTGGGCGTGCTCAAAGGGAGAGCCATCAGGTCTTTCAGAAATTTGCTCTCAGATTTTTCTAGTACTTCCAGGTTACATGTACCCCACAACTCCGCCCCGTACAAAGCAGCGCTAGCCCCTCTGCCTTTATAAATCTCCACAACTGGGGCGATGGGTTTAATTGTGGAAGAACGTTGTTTCCTAAGCAAAACACCACCCACCCTTTTGTGGTTGAGGAGCATTTTATGGATGTGCGGGGTCCAGTTCAATGAATCGCTAAGGCGGATTCCCAGGTAGTCAAACTCTGATACCCTTTCTAAAGGAACAGAGTTCAAGGCCGGGGGACGCCCTAGTTTCTTAGGAGGATTCATGATCAAGAATTTGGTCTTGTCGACATTGATCACCAGCCCCCTAAGGGAACAAAACTCCTGGAAGCGGTTTAAAAGTTTTTGAAGGCCCTGGGGGGTCTTTGAAATGAGGAGTGTATCATCTGCAAAGAGCAGTGTTGGAATCCGTTTGCCCGCCAGGGAAGGTGCGTCTGCGGGTTCTTTTAGCAGATACTCCACCACCCCATTCACATAAAGAGAGAATAGGGTGGGAGCTAGCACACATCCCTGGCGGACACCCCTCCTCACTGGAATCCTGTCAGTTTTCTCCCCATTCATACCCCATCGCACCTGCGCATAGTTGCCTGCGTGTAATTTCATCAGGAGCGATAGGATATAAGGGGCCAACCCCAGGCCCTGCAAGACGCTCCACAGTTCCTCCCTAGGTACCAGGTCAAAGGAAGTCTTAAGGTTAATAAAGGCCAAGTAAAGACTGCCCTTGCCCAGCACGACCACCTTCCAGTACAGGAGGGCCAATCTGAAGGCCTGCTCAGTGGTCCCAGTTCCAGAGCGGAATCCAGCCTGGAGATCTGACAGAATATTGTTGTCATCCAGCCATTGGAGCACCCTCCCCAGAATCAACTTCCCTACCACCTTTTGGGATGAGTCAATAAGGCTTATGGGCCGATAGTTGGCGGGGTTGTCTCGACATCCCTTCTTGAATATAGGGACAACCTCCGCCCCCTTCCATGATTCAAGTACAGGGCCCCCCCCAAAAATAGCGTTAAGTAGGGTGGAAACCAGCTTCCCCCATTCCTTAGGCTTGGCACGTAGCAAATCACCGGGTATCCCATCAGGCCCAGCAGCTTTTAGGGGTACCAGGGACTTGATTACGACCTCCGCTTCTCTGGCGGTAAAAGCATCACCCTCACTGACCCTTGTGTAGTCGGCCAGAGGAAAGGATTCGATAAAAATCCCCTCAGGAGGAGTATAGAGGGACAGGAAATGGTTGAACCAGTTCTGGGCTGGGATGTTGTGCGTCAGCAAGGTGCCGACAGGCCTGTCCCTAGATCTTACCAGACTCCAAAATCCCCTAGCATCCCTGCCCAAACTTGCCTCCAAAAGGTCCGCCCAGAACTTTTCCTCCCACTCTCTTTTTGCTACTTTTATAGTCTGGGAGTATTCTTTCCTCGCGAGCCTAATTGCAGCTTGAGATTTAGCTTTAACAGCACTTACCAGTACTTTTTTCTTTTCCCTGCTTTTTTTGGTAAACCATCCCTGCACTTTAGGCGGCTTCTTCCTATTACCAGCGCGGGGAGCCATGCTTGGGACAATGAAGAGATTGCTCAGGGCCCTGGTTAAGTTGCAAAAAATCATAGTGACTTCCTCAGGCAAATGGGTCAGCGAGTCCAGCTTACGCTGTGCTGCAGCTAAGAGCACCCCTATAGCTGCCACTTTCTCTTCTGCCATAGTGAGCTTAGCCCACTTCAATCGTCTTCCGCAGTTAGATGGGTAAACTTCGTGGGTGTTTGGTGCTATGCGGGATAGAGTTCCCCCCTGATCATTAAGCCACTGGGGAGAGAGGGCAAGTGAGAGGAGATTGTGATCACTCAGTTGTCGGTACAACCTCCATATCCCTCAGGATACTCCATGAACTGGCGTCAAGAAGAATATAATCTATTCTTGACGTGTGGTTCGGCCTATTATAGGTATGGGCTCCTACTGGGTCAGACTTTGTCCTCCCATTGACAGCCCTAAGGTCAAGTTCCAAGTTTAGGGAATTAATCTGTACCGCCACTTGGGTCCATCTCCTAATGGGGGGCAAGGCTAGGGCAGGAATCCCTCTCCTGGAGTCCTCCTCATCAATACCCAATATATCGTCCAGGCCCAAGGGCTCAAACGTACAATTCAGGTCTCCCGCCACCAGGACGCGAAATTTGTTGGAAGGCTGCCTAAGCAAGCCTTCTAATAGAGCTATTATGGGAGATTGTAAACCTCCCTTCGTGCCTCTAGCATAGATATTAAAGATGTCCAAAATCAGGCCACCCCGTGCACCCTTTGAGATGTTGAGAAGATCGGGTGAGTTGATGCGATGCTGAACCACCTGACAATCAAGTGAGACAGCAACCCATATGAGAAGACCTCCCGAGGGGCGTCCCTTCCCTGAAGAGGGGGCTACAGCGGGAACAAAATAAGATGAATAACCTTCCTTGTGGCAGGGCTCCCCACACCATGTTTCTTGGAAAATGCAAATAGAGTAACCCTCCACAAGGGCATTCCAGTCAGGTAGGCCCAGCTTCCTCGAGATGCCCGCAACGTTCCAGCTCAAAATCCTAAAGTCTGGATCCGCCACAGCTGGCTCCCTGCGGGGCTCGGGGCTAGGTTTCCCCTCCGTCTGATCTATTAGCCCTAGTCCACTGCCCCCACATTGGCCCCCTACAGGCAGGTCAATAACCTGCGCTAGGTGGGTTGCTTCATCTGGTGGTGAAGGAGGGATGGTATTACTTTTATCCAACTCGTATGACTCAGGGGCGTAACCTAGACTTAGGAACCCGGTGGCCACCCCAGGACAGGTATCGGTTCAATATCCAGGCAACCTCCCATGATATCCAAGCCAGGCTACTGGTTGGTAGAATGGGGGGAGAAAGGGTTCTCAAAGAAAGAAAAATTGTTGCTCCAACCCCCACTTAAATGAGTACCATTATAGTTTGCTACAGGCCTTGGGTAGAAATAGGTTAAATCTACTACACCGATGCCAGCTCCCCCAGTACCATGCTTCTGGTTGCAGATCGTTTGGGCGACCCTACTCTCTTTGAAATTTACCACCACACAGTCTCCATCTAGGTGCTTATGTCCATAACCTACCCACCCTACCCTTCTCACTCCTAGGATCAGCCCAACTAGATCCGTAGGTAGAGGTCTGTTAATCTTTAACCAGTGCAGGGTTTTGTTTTTTAGTGCCTGATGGGATTCATAGTGATCATCCTTCAGACAGGGTACGTTTGTGAGTATGGCGACATACGGGTGGCACTCTGGGGGCAAATTCACAGGTGGAATTTTTAGGGCCGCTTTGGGGGACGGTGCTTCTAGCTGGGACGCTTTTGGGAGATTAATACTATTTCTACTCGGATGGGCTTGTTCAGCGCCATTGCCATTCGCAGTTCCCTTCGGTTTTACAGGACCCTTCCTACCGGGTAACTCAGCCCGAGTAGGCTTCTTGACCGGGGCAGTACGAGGCTTGGGTACATTCAGTTGTGCTAAGGCAACTGGAGCAGCCAGCCCTGCTTGACTAGCACTGCCTAAAGGAACCGCAACATGGACAGCAGGGGCATTTGCCACTGCCATCACATTTGCAGTACGTGCCGTATTAGAAGCAGTAGGAGTGGCCTGTGGGGATGCGGGAATCACCCGAGCGCCAGTTTCCCCTCCCTGTCCATCCTCCCTGATTCTGGAATGCAATTTAATGAGGGATTTTAGAGAAAAAAAATTGTCCAGAGTTGCCTGCTCAAACCTATCCAGCCTCTCTCCCAACCCTTTAACTCTCTCTACAACCGGGGACAGCAGTGATATCATTAGTTCCTCTATTTGTACAATTGTAAGAGGATCGTTAGATGGAGCCACAAGGCAGTCTGGTGTTAGATCTACACATATTTTCTCCACTATATTGCCAGAATGCTCACCCCCCTTACCCCTCCCGGGGTTTTTCGTGCCCAGCCCCTCACCCGCACCCGCTTTAGTTCCACCTGCCCTGATACCATGCTTCCTTGGTCTCTTATAGAGTTTTGGAAAGCTGCCTTTCCTCGGGCTAGCAATCCTTTTCCTTTTGGTATGAGCTGAACTCTTAGAGGCCGACGGAGGCAAGTCAGGTGGCTCGGAGATACTGTTTCGAGTAATAGGAGTAATAGGGCAGGGTGTAGGGACAATAAACTCGCAGGGCCGTAAGTCGGAACTGATACCATCAGTAGGAGTAGATATGGATATGGCAGCCAGGCTCTCCAGCCTATCTACACTAGCCCTCAGAGATGCAACCCGTGAATGCTCTAGTGGGGGGGAGATAGTTAACAGGGGACCGGGGTTGCATACAGGCGAGGGAACAAGCGCCAAGGAGCCCAGTGAGGACCTTTTGGACGGAGGGTGTTCATGGGAAAGGCGCCGCTCTGTCATTTCAATTTCCTTCTCAATGACAGTGGCTACCCGTGTTATGAACTGGTCCATAGTGCCTATGATGCGACTGGTTCCCCCGCCCCCCCCCCCTCTCAGGCTCCTCCCTGAACGGGTAGACATTAACACGAGCTACACAAGAGGCCAGATGTTAACAATAATAATATGCCCCTCTGTACCTACAAAAGCAAACAATGATGTCAGTGGGGAGGCCCAGCCCAGCCTTGGCCAGCCCCGGACGGCCACAGACGGTCCCGCCCTTGTCCCGGGCTTTTCCCGGGCTTTTCCCGGGACGCTCCCGCGCGCTCCCGCGTAGCGGCTGACTGGTACTGCTAAACACACGCGGGGGGCGTGGCAAGCAGGGAGAGCGGGCCAGGTGTAGCAGGTTGGCCAGGCAGGGACTCCTGGGAAACGGAGTCCCTGCAGCTCCGCTCGCAGCCCTGCTACTGTCCCTCAGCAAGCCCCAGCAGACCTCCAGATGACAGCACAAAGTCCGGGACCTCCACTTGCAGGTTTCCTCAACGAAGCGGGACCCGCTCAGCGGGTCCGGCGAGGTGTGGCGTGGCGTGCAGAGCAGCAGAAGGGTCCAGCAAAAACAACCACCAGGCGAGGTCAGTTCACAAAGGTTCTTATTGTAATAAAGACTAATCACAGAGAAAATATAGGCATAATCCATAAAGTAGGGTGGTGACATATTCAGATACCTGAAACTCCGGTTCTGAAAGCAATCAAGCATCAAATTCCTCTTGTATCCTCTAAAGATTGGCTCTTGGGTATTTTAGATGTTTGACAATACCAGTAGTAGGGCTGATTATGATGATGACTATAGTTCACCTCTGCACCCTCCCCCTTCAAACTCACCCCACCTTCCCCGAGGTGACAAAAGGGACCATCCACAGAGGGCACACAGTGAGAGTTGGAACATAGGGAACAGGAAAGGATTGAATGAATGAATTACAGTTCCAAGATGCCAACTGTTTGATTCCACAATATAGAGGTTATATCAGCATATCTTTGTAAGAGATGAGATTTCCAGTCCTACTTTTCATTTATTGAAACATGACATGAGTACAGGAGAGATCTCTCTATTGGGTAAAAGTATGGGTTTGTCCCTATGGCAGATAAAAAGTGTTCCAACCTCATCTACATATAAATAACCTGTTTAGACAAAGTACGTTTCAGTCTAGTTGGGTCTCATCAGTTAAGTGTAACTCTGATTCTATAATACAATAAGATTGAAATGCAACACCAACCAACTGTGAATGGCTGAGACTTTTGCAAGAATTTCACTCATCTTTTGTTGTTTCAGACAGCAAAACAACATTAAGTATGTCAAAGCCAGAATCTGAGGAACATTAGCAACCCCATTTATCGGATGATCATGCATAGAATACAAAATATTTCTTTGCATATCTATGAGCTTTACATATCCTATTTTCATTACTAGTTAATTCTGTTTGGAGAGGCTGAAAGACTTTCTAGTTGAAGTAACAAATAAAAAAGTTACTTACCTGCTCCAACAATCTTTCTGGTGGATTCTCTATCCACCAGCAGATTACACACCTGTAGAACAATCCCAGGAATCAGGCTGGATCCAGAAACTTCAAACCTCTTAAATCACCCGTAGGGGGCAATGGCTTCGGTCGACGGTTGAATGGACAATAGATCTCACCCCTGAAGCCATACAATGCCCTCTCTGGCACAATGGCATCAGTTTCCGTCCATTTATTCCAAGCCTTTGAGGCGAACAGAGTAACCGACAGAATAGTGCAGTACCAAAAGATAACTTGGGATCCTATACATTTTTCCTATAGCGCATTCATCAAACAAGGAGGTGAGCAGATCAGTGAGGAATTTGCAGATATAGTATCCACCAAAAAGATCATTACTGCAGGTAAGTAACTTTTGCTTGTGATGGATACATCTGCCTTCTGATTTCAGAGCAATACCCCAGACCTAGAGGAGGACTGATCGATGGTTAGATGAGGAAACCAGGAAGTATTGGTTACCAAAAGTGTACAGGGACGCCCACATCACCGCCTTACAGATCTCAGACATAGGAACACACCAATAATAAGGGCGGAAATAGTAGATTTGACTCTGATAAAATCAACCCATATGCCTGCCGATGGGTCTTTCATGGCCAAAGCATAACAGGTTTTGTGCAAAGGATGATCCATTTGAGAGAGTCCATTTCTGCACCGCTTTACCCTTCTCGGTACTGCAGAATATGATGAAGAGCTGGTCTACCAGGCGCATGTCCTTGGTGCACTTTATGGGCTTCCTATCAGGAAGCGTGTTATTTTTTGGCTGTGCTGCCTGACCCCCAGGGCACAAACAAAGGGACTTCACTCTTATTTGCATGCAAGACTCAATCAATACCATCCTTTGCAACTGCTTAGATTTCAGGTTTTATTAAAACACCATTGAATCCGCAACTCCAGATGGAGTGGCAGATCTTTTTTACACCTTGCTCCGTTATACTGGAACAAGCTTCACATGCAATTCAGGATGTGTCATGAATTCTTTGAACTAAAAAATCCTCTAAAAACATGGATGTTTTATCGGATTTATTTACACATGCCTCTTCTTGTTTCGAGCGCTGAGATACGCCTTGGGGTGTGAATCGTGAGCTATAATAAATTCTTATGACATAACATTGCGCCGGTGCAGGCACTATATGGCTTGGGGGTTAGTCTTCGGATTTCACTGCTGGTGTTGACTGAAGCCAGTGCTCTTTACCAGCGATGTGAGAGCATTGAAATTTCCAGATCCAGTCTGACACCTGGGTTTGTTCTATAGGTGGGAAATCGGCTGATACAAGTATCCATCAAAAATGTAATATTTTGGATGGATGTTTATTTGTGGGGGTTTGTTATTCGGATTTCCATTAGTAACCAGCTTGAAAAAGATGGTGTGGAAGGAAGTATTTCAATGGGAGCGATCAGGAAGAAAGTCAAATGGGTCAAAGAAAACAAAATTGCAAGACTGAGCAGTATCACATTCAACCCTACAAGAGATTTACGTCCTGGCCTCATGCACATGATACACAGATGACAAATAATTTTAAAATAATGTTAAAGGGTTGACAATTCCTAGTAAAGAAGTACAAAAGAAATGAACAGGATTACTACCATGACTTCTGTTTAACATGAACATGCCTTAGTCCATCCTGGTGCCAACAAAAAAGAAAGGTGAGGGCAGAGACATAACCTGAAAAGACAGGTTTTTAAAGGCTAGCGAAATAGGAGGTTTTAAGAAATATACCAAATCCCAGGGAGGGGGGGGGGATTGCTAATGCAAAGCCGCCATGAAAGCAAAAGTGCGGCCTTCATGCAATGCTCTTTTGATTTCAGCAATGCTACAAAGAGTCAACCGAACAACAGAGTGGTCGCCCTGGGACAGAATGAAAGATCAGGTGTGCAGTGGAAGAGGGACAAATGTTGTAAAGAGCTTTAAAGGAAATGCATACACTTTTAAACAAAACCCGTTTATGAATGAGGACCAAGTGTAAACCTTTACAATTTTTAAAAGATAAGAGTGCTCTGGAAGTATGCGTCTAAATCTTTTGTTCTAAAAAAAGGAACAGGAGAAGGACTCAAAGAATCTGTTCACAAGGCTGTCAACCATACCGAGGTGGGAGTAGTCCAAGATCACCACCTTGGTCTCGATGACTTTGAGCTTCAAGCAACTGTCCGTCTTCCTTTCTGCCTTTTCCAACAGCCACGTCAGAAAACTGGATTACGTTGTATGAGAAAAAAAGGTAAATCAGCCCAAAGCTCCAGCTCCAACACAAGTAGCATATAGTCTATGATGATATGATGTGAAGCCATATCAAAGGTGGTGGATAGATCCAGTAGGATAAAGGCGGCAACTACACCCTGCTCAATGATCACCAATAAGTTGCAAGGAGAGGCTGCACTCTACTGTTATGGATTCATACGAGTCAGACTCGGAAAAGTACTCAACATTTTCTGAATCTTAGCTTTAAAATACCCAAAGAGTGAATCAAATAGCTCTAAGGAGAGAGGGGAAGCCCACAATGCACATTTTAGATTAGAAAATTCTTGCACTACAGTAAACAGCTCCTGCAACTGAAGTTTGGCTTTAGACTAGCATAAATAATTGTGTTTGTTGACCATGGAACAATCTTGTCACTAGGCATGTTCAAGGCTCAGGCAGGCACATTTAGTCGCCACCAACTGTGCTGTGTACCATCTAGCAAAGGGTTGTCTACAGTGAAAGACCATGGCCCTAATAGGGGCAAAAACATCTAATGCTGTAGAAAGACCGCTATTAAGACTACTGGAATTGCCCGAGGATCGTAAACAAAGGCTGACAAGAAGGTAGTAAAAAGCCAGTCAAAGCAGGACAAGACACCCTAGTAAAACTGCACTTAAAAGACAAATTAGGGAGCGTTGGTCCTCTCTAAATGTAGAGGGTTTCTAATTGCAAAGTAAAGTGTGATCAGCCAAAGGAACTCTGCGATCGCATAAATCAGCCAAAATATTGTTGGTAGTAAACAATCTCCAGAGTGTGTCTGGCCCCTAGGGTGCACTACAGTGAAACAGGACTCCAGCAAACAACTGGTAGCAGGAACAAATGGAGTCACCCAGACGTTACAATTTCTAAAAATGTGAAGTTCAAATTAATCATAGCCGGAGTGATTGCTTCCGTGAACTCCACTCTGAATATAGTTGCTGGACCAGGAGGGCAGTAGATTAAAAGCCCACTTATATCAGTATTGACATTTAAAGACATAAAGTAATTCAGTATTAAGCTTGCTTAACTGCTCTATAGCATGTAGGTTAAGGGATTCTTTAAAGATAATAACCAGGCCACCGCCCAGTTCTGATGGTATGTCAGAATGAAAGATTGTGATATTAGGAGGGGCAGTCAAAGAAATCACAAAATGACATGTGAACCACTATGGAGTTTATGTCCTGAGACTAAAATGTGGTAAAAAGGGCATCATACAGAGCACCCAATAAATAGTTGCTATTTTGAACATATAGAATACATAATTGACAACTGATAAAGTATTGCAGTGATTCTGGTAGTTGGAGGTGCTTTTCCCAAAGTTCACTGGGTTTCATAGTAAACCATGTCTCAACACGTTTGTTGGGACAGTCTTCCTTCTCCTGTCAGGTCTGAAGAGAAGTCACTAGGTACTAAGTTACAACGCATTTTCTATGGTAGTAAGTCGGGGAAGAGCTGTGCTAAGATTGAGCAAACATAGGACTACCAAATCAATGCCAGTCTGCTGTCCTAGCCAAAAGAATGGAAGCAAGGTAGGTCTCCTTTCACTACATTGTCTCCCTGATGTATCATCCACTACTAATAATGAAAGTGGAAGTTGTTCTGGATTCTAGGAGGTCAGGAGGATGACTTGCTATGAAAACTAGAAAGAACAAGGATCTATGGGATCCATGAAACTATTGGGCACATAAAGAGAGTTAAGAACAGCACGTAAACACAAGGCAAGCAATTCGGTGTTGCACTGTCAGGGCAGAAACTTACCAAGTGCTTTGTCTCTCACTCTTGCATGCAAAGGATTCCCCTCTAGCTGGGGTCTGAGTTACAACTGGTACTTTTCCGCATTTAAGAGTCTTTGAGGGCCTGAGAAGGGTTCAGGTTGTGAACCCCTGCTCCAATTTGTCTTCCTTTGGCTTTGAGTAGGTGCACCATGGCTCTTTTAAAGTATGGGTAGTTTTTGCTCATGGTGTCAGCCTTAACTGCTTTTCCATATACTTCCTCCTTCATGGGGTGTAATTGTTCAGCAGTAGGCAGTTTAAAATAAATAAAATAAAATAAAATAGCTAATGGTTCTGCAATCAATTCCCATTCTTGCCCTTTTGGTATCCTTACAAACATTTGAGAACATCTCTGCCTGTGCATGTCACTGCATGAATTGCTCGGTCTTCTCCGATAACTCTCCTGATCAGTGTACAGGCACACAGGAGCATCCCTCTGCCCTTGTGGCTAAGCTGGATAGTCATTATTATAATTGTATTTTGAACATCTCTCACATACCTTAAACCAACACACCCCCAAGCACTGCGCCCTAAAACAATAATCTGGTGGTTGATAGGCAACCACTAGCCAGGGCCTGCAGAGGAGTCCAAGAGCCTGAGGGAGGGACTTGTGACAGCACCACGGTTTTTAGTAACTAATCCTCCCCTCAGGGCTTCTCAGTCGGAGTTGCTTGTTTGTGCCAGTTCAGGCCTAGGGTCAGAAATACTGCACGTTTTTCTACGAAAACATTCCTACATACTCTTCTACCACTAAATCCACACATGGGAACCTTCCCTTGAACAATATTCACAGCTCCGTACTAAACCCCAATCTAAAACACCTATCACCTTCTATGTCACTACCACACACTTTACTTATCCATACTTCCCACTATCTCACACGCCCTCTTGCTTTCCTTCCTAGATCCCACCATTATCCTTTGCCAAGTCCAAATATTACCAATGCTGTCACTCTCAACCCTCCGTCAGACTCTCCTGCTACACAACACTCTTCTTCTTTCCGCCCAAAGCCCATGACAAGACTCCTTCAACGCCCCTCTCTGCCAATAAGCCTCTCAGGCATTTCCAAACTCCCATCCATCCCAGAATAACTGCCTGGATCCACTTAACATTACAACAGGGAAGCATCCAAACATACAGAAATACTGGTGTTGAGCCAGTGACACTATTAATTCAACAGAGAATTGAAAGGTTGCTTATTCCCATACACCTTGGTTGTTTGGTGTATTTCAAGGATTACTACATCTTGCAGAAGGCTTATACAGCTTATGATAGTGGTGTCGGCTCAAGAACTCTTTACAGCTACATCAAATTTGGCTTGGATATCTTTAATGAAAGTGAAGATGATCCTTACAAGGAACTGGCCAGACCAACCTCAAGCCAAAAGATATTTCACACACATTTTGATTGATCACAATAATATTCAATTCAACCACTGTCTTCAACTGGGATTCAATTTTTGAATATAATGATACCGTGAATAGTAAATGTTGCTAATTATTTTTTTTTTCCGAACGCTAACTGTGAGTTATAGTTACCTTTCTTATGAAAAATGCTACTGTCATATTTCTGTGCAATACCCTTGTACTGTAAACTATTACAATAACGAGAAGTCAAAAAACGTAAGCTACTCACATAGAACTATGAAGAAATCTAGATCGTGGAATAATTTTACAACACAAGTTAAGAACGTTGATCACTGAACTTTCATTAAATGTTGCAATGTACTGGAAGAACAAAGTTTCCTATTTAAATATAATCACCGGAGTTGAATAAAAACAAATAAAACAGGATGCTGTCCCAAACAGTGTTATCAAGGGGTTCCTTCCTCTGGAGAGATCGGTAGTTTATGAGTGCTAATTACCTTCCTCTCGGCCTCGGTCTTCACCAATTACATGAAAGGGGAGTTTCTCTTCCCTGGGGACTTTGCTATTACAATTAAGATCTTAAAAAGAAAAGGATCGGCCGGTAGGGGGGGAGGAATTCACATTGAGTACAAGGGATTCCCTTTTGGCCCAGTCTGTGATTTTAGAGAAAATTGACAGGACATCTGTGAAGAGAGATGGCCAACTGTAAGTTTCTTGCTCACAGTGTTCCTGGATTCAAGGCTACCAAACCTCAGAATGGGCTCAGCTACCCAATCTCAGAATTGGCTCCTCCTTTCAGTTGGTATAGTCTGAATCAGACGTATGATACTGCCCTGCTCAGGCCCTTTCGAATTAAAACCAACCTATGATTCCTCTTTTTAGAGTGTGCCACAATGTCATAATTCTCTCACAAATTTGTCGGATGGGAGAAAAAGGATTGTTTAAGCAATAGTCTTACCTAAGCTGGAGCATTATATGCTTATGTGACTGCCATCGTAAATGAAGGCACTACCCTTACGAAGCAATGGGGTTCACCTGCCATCCACACTTTAGATGATGTGTGAACCATGAAACTAAATGACACCATCATGTCATAAGATTTAAATGCAGGAACCACCTTTAATGCAGGGAAACTCAAGTAATGATATGTAGAGCTGGCATGCTGTTTCTTTCTCACAGGACATCAAAATACTGTTATCACATGTAGACAACAGCAACAATTTGTAAGAATCAAAAACAGTGGTTTCTTCTAGGGAAGTGCATATTAAGTCAATTAAACTCAATGACAGTTCATGGGCAATTCAGAGATTATGCACTGCAATGGAACTACTTAAGAAGCTGAATAACACAAATTAATGACCAATGACAGTCAGTTGTGAAGAAGACCAACATGAGAGAGCATGTCCACAACTACCCCTCTCTCAATACAATGGTGATTACATGAGCTCTGGCAAACATCTAAAGCCATCTTTAGCTGGACCTAAAATGTACTTTAATTCATACAAAACTGAAAACACAGCATTTTAACAGTACACAATGAAAACCAGAAGTCTCTACCCCATCCATTCCTGAACAGGAGATCTGCATATGGTCATTTAACATTAAACAATGTAAAGCCCCTTCTTATGGAATTTGTACTGGTCTTCATAAAGTGAAAGATCACAATGTAAGATCTATTTCTAATGCATTTGTCACAGTGTTCATATTGTAAACCGCTTCCCATTATATTTGTCATAGGGTTATACCATACCACACCTTTCTTGCTAAATTTGCGACGACCTGTGATTTTACCTTAACATTGTCTCTATTAGGTATGAGCAATGGAACTAATTCGTAGGAGGACAAATAAAAATGTTGACTAATAAAAGGCTTTTAAAGAAGAAAAAAGCACAGGGGCAGAACTAATGTCCCTCTCCCAATGCTGCCTTTAAAAGCTCTTTTTGGTGATCACATGATTTCGGAAACAGCTAAAGCGTTCTCCAGCCAGACCTGAAAATTAAACTAGGAAGAGTGAGTTGCCCTAGTTTAGATTAACATGGCTTCCTTGACCTCAGACTCCAGGACAATCCTGTATCGGTCTGGATCAAGAATAAACTAGCCTATCCTCGAACTTGAAAATACACAGGAGAAGATAAGCAGGGCAGGCACCACATGGCCATAAATGCTGCAGAAAAAGTACAGACACCATAAACCATCATGTAATTGCTGAACTGTTTGTTCAGCCACAACAAAAACTAGCTATTCAAATATTTGTGCAAGGAAACCATGCTTTAATGATGAGGATAGGAACAAAGCCAAGCAAATTACTTTTGAGGATATTATTCGGTTTACATGAGTTAACTGTTTTTGAACATTATTCTTCCGAATAGAGTAATGACGTGGTTATTCTACAACCAATCATGAATTAACCAGCCCTTACACTTTTTCTCACCGTAGTCTTAACTGATGTGGATAAATCTATACCCTGTATATAACCAATTTTTCTTTTTTAAACCAAAACACCGACCTTTGTTATCAAAGCCACATTCTACAACCAGTTTATAATTGAATAGATGTGGCTGTAGAAAATGAAGGCTGTAGGGGCACAGAAAAAAGAGACTAAGGAGATCTAGAGTGAAATCATTAATTCACCACAATACGCATTTCTCATGTCGGTATTTTTATACATTTGCAAATGCCTATGTACTTCAGTTTCTACCACACAAGGGAGCCGAGGTACATTAACTTGCAAGAATCAAACAAGTGAGTCAAGTGGAGAAACCGAGACTGAACTCGTGCACTTCGAAGCACAACGACTCAAAGTTTTGTCTTTTCTTCAGGGGTGATGTGGGATCTGCAAGAGGAAAATTAAAGCTGGAACTAATATTGGGCTACTTGCAATTGTGTAGTATTTGCGCAGGCGTAACGTATTATTTACCTGAACGCATTCTCATGCTGGTTTGGGAAGGCCAACAATTGAACTGGAAAATCCATCATTTGATTGTGTACGTTGTTAATATTGCTGTTTGGTTGTGTGTGGTTAGTAAAGCTCTTGTACAATGTTAACATCTGAAATGGTTTGCGTGAGCTGGTGTGAAACCAAAATTAGTTTGGTCTAGTGAGATCTTTTTAATATTTTATGTATGTGGTTTAGAGCCTGAATTACTTTTCAGGTCTTTATCTACAAAGGGGGAGGGAGGCAGTGTAGTGAATAAATTGTTCCTTGCTCAGCCAGAACAAATTGCTTTTTCGGTTGAAGCCTACCAGACAGAGCAGGTGTCTGGTTGCAAAGAAATATTGGGGACATGTTGAAAGCCTTCCTAGGAATGCATCCTGCCCATTGCTTACCACTGGCTTGATGTTTTGTAACTCACATGTACTCGCTTTTTGTTTACTGGCTTTAATTGTTGTTTTAGGCTGTCCTGCATAGCCTGTTTACCACCTCTCTGACTGGCTCCTTGTATTCTTCCATGAGTGCTCGCTTTCTGTAAACTCTTTCTTCTTCGTGAGGCACTCCAGGAGAGTACATGTTTTCAGTTGTCCCCCTTGTATGCCAGTTCACAGCAGTAAAAATGCTCTATTTCTCTGAAAAGGTTTCATGCCTCCTGTCCCTTCTGCTTGATTGATTCTACTTACCCCTGCCACTACCAGTTCATCAATCTCGCTTGCCGTTGAGGAACAATGTTCTGTATACAAGCTTATATATTTAGTTCAGTTCTCTTCACTTTAGCAAAACAATCCTCTTCAGAACGAACTCTGCTAAAACTTTTGTCAATTTTACACTGTACCATTTTCCCTGGCCCTGGTTATAAACTACTCTATTGTCACAGAAGCGCCCGTTTTGTGTTCTCACGTCAGTGACACAAGAAATTAGCAGAGGCTTAATCTCCTGAAGCAAGCCGGCTTGAGTAGTCACTAAAATGGTTAGTAGCTCAATTTGATATGTTTCTCCGCTGCAAGGCTGGGCGGACGTCTTATGGAAATTAGGTCAGGAGGGCAGAAGAAACTGGGTTAATTGGGACAAATTTTGCAGCTGCAAGTAGAAGGGAAGAGGTTAGAAAGACTAACTGGATTGTGAAAATGTTCTCCCTTGGCCAAAGCAAATCTCATCTAGGGTGGATTCTTGCAAAACAGGCCAAATGACAACCTCTGCCCAGATTCCTGCTCTACCATTTCTTCTGAAGTGTGCCTTCTACCCCAATCTTGAACATCTGGCTGCAGCTGCTCATTAGGTCTCGCCTGAGCCCGCGCTGCTCTGTGAGACATTCAGTTAATGGGTTTTCAAAGTGCTACCAGAGGCTTTTGCTGGCCTCAAGCTTGCGGTTACGCGCGCGTTCACGCGCGCAGCCGCCCTCTGTCTTTCCTCGTCATGGCTCATAAATCCTTACAGCGCTCTCCCAAGCGCCTAGCTCTGCCCCTCCCCCACCACAGAGCGCGTCCCTGCGATCACTTTAGCTTTCCCGGCCGCGGTACTTTCACGGCCGCAAGGCCAATGCTTGTTGTGATCAGGTGTGAGCCACACACACCCCAAGCCACTCATCTGCTTCGTCCCACTGGGAAGGCTAATCTACAGCGCGGCATGTTTCCAATTCCTAACAGGCGCAGACACATGCAGAGTGCGCCCGTCTTGCTGCCCAGCGCCGCTGCTGCAGTCATTGCCGGGAAGATGCTGTTACGAGTCCCTGCATGAATTCCCGATCCTGTAGCAAGTGCTCCCTCCCAATAACTCGGCCTCTCCTTACTACTTGCCTTTGATAAAACGCACAACGTCTTATCCTCCCACTGTCTGCAAGCACTCAACCGAAGCCGGCCATTACCATCAAGAAAAGAAAAAAAAAAAACCTCTTGGGGAAGATGTGCTGTGACCGTATTCACGCCAATTTTTCACTTAGCCATATTTTTCTCGTCGGTCCGTTGCCACTTGACACCAAACCCCCCCCTCCACCACCCCCCCCTGAGAAAGAGCCGCGCAATTACAGTATTACAGGCTCTCCGTGATTTTTGCCACTTCGATTCGTCCAGGGCCTTTCAGTTTATCCGTACTGGTAAGCGCGCTCACTACAGTCCTTCCTCAGTTCTGCCTAGTTATTTCTATTACCTCATTTCCCCTATTCCCTTTCAGGTTTTTTGAGCATTGCACTACGTTCCCCATGTGCTGGCTGTCATTATTCTCTCCACTCTATTTATCAAGTAAGGCAAAAGTTTTGCTAGTGGCTTTATGCACGGTCACTTGTGTGTATCTCCTCCACTTGGGTTGATTTTTACACGGTTAACTTATTTACATTCATGCTGTTGCGTCTTTTCTCTTACTCTGGCATTACACTCCCTATTCTTCTCTTCTAGTAAGTTACTAATTGCGCAGTTGGATGTAGGCGCGCTGTTACTCTTCTTTACTTCCTCTATTTGGATTAGTGACACGCTCTACCCGCCCCTTACTATGTCACTGTGCTTTCCCTCTTACGTAGATTACGCATTCTCTCCAACGTTTGCGCTTCAAATTTATCTTCTTTTTCTTCACTCTAATATTACTCATTATACTCATTAAGCTTTCCAATCGATCCCCTGCCACTTTGTTATTGTTACCTTTTTCCCATATTTACATGCTTTTTTTCCTTTGGGATAATGCCTTCATTAATTCACTGCCGCAGATAGGTGTGATTTGTCGTGATTTACTCATGGTGTCTCTTTCATCTGTATAATTGCACGCTGGAGAGAGTTTGTGTAGTAGCTTTTCAGAAAGAAGAAAATCTAACAAGTGCGCGTATGGGGGGGACGCTTTGTAAATAGAGGCACGGCTGGTCTCTTTATGTTCAAGAGGAGACTGCCATCTTGTCGTCCATTAATGCAGCCTTTGCGGAGTTTGATTGTTTACATCTGATTATAGTTCCGTAATGGAGAGAGGAACCTGGGTCTTTGTAAACAACCTTTCTTGGTTATCGCTGCTAATGTACACCACAGACCCTGCACAATGCTGTCAACCAGTGTGGCTCGAATCCTGTTTTTAACCCCGCAAGTGTATTTTTTACTAATTGTTTTTGCTGCGTCATCACGGTTTTCATGCCAGTAGGAAAAGTTCCATGAAACTTTAAAGCGCAGCACAGCCAATTACTTAAGTGAGTGAAGCATTATCTGTGTTTTAGCACACTCCTGCGAAAAACAAGCCATTAAGGAGGTTGAACTCCCAAAGACAATATTAACGCGTAAAGCTTGTTTGAGGTCTTAACAGAACAGCCTGACACCTTAGACAGACTTATCTCTGCTTCTTGTGAGTCTCAGCATTATCATGAGAGCTATACACGATGGAAAAAAAGCATACCTCAGTGATGGAGTACACATACATGAGAGTGCGCTTCGCAGAGAGGCCTCATGAGCAGTTAGCTCCCCTCTACCGACACTCTAAGGAGTGAGAAAACTGCAGCAAGGATAGCGGTGCATGCTTGGCAAAAGAAGGGATGTGCAATTAAAGGTCCCTCGTAACATGCTGTTCAGCATCACAACTTCAAGTGTGTAACTTCAGGACTATTGTTCTAACTTGTGTAACCGTGGAGATAGTAGTTTGAACCACAACACGTGCAAACTGCAGATCCATTTACCGAAGAAAAGAAGCTGTCTTTCCACCAAAAATATGTTTTCACAGAGACCCAATTAAAACTACTCCAAAGAGGGCATTTTCTAAATTCAACATGAACCTCAAACCTTTCAGTCCCTTAATGAAATTCACCATGCCAAACCCTTTCACAGGAAAAATGTCTTCAAACGCAGTGTCTTCTGCAGCAAAAGCCCATATTTTCTACACAAAACGAGGATCTGGGAGCATCACACACCTTTCAGCTAGGGCATGATTTTAAGAGAGAGAGATAGAGAGAGAGAGAGAATCAAAGGATGAATTGTTGCATCCTGACGAAGGGCATCATGCATTAATGCACTGATGAAGGTCAGTAATAGTTTGTGTTGGGAAAAGAATCGAAGCTATAAGGGAAACAATGCTATATACAATACACTGTGCAGGAACAGGAAAAATGTAAACACATACACAAGAAGGTGTCACAAGAGGTTGGTTAATTACAGAGCATTGTTTAAAACCATCGATGGGGCAGTTAGGCAGTGCACGGAGAGATGCTGCACATGGGTGGCCAGCTCTTGCGCTACACCAACAGCAGACGCCATTTCATCTATTTAAAAGTGTCAAAAACCTCACTGGTTTAAGCCACCAGACCATCGTTTTTGGCACACCCAGCTCTTTATCCAACTTCCGGTGTTTCAACACCTCACAAACTGTCACTAGCATTTCTTCTATGAATCCTGAAATTTACTCGGGTTGACTGTTGTCCATCCAAAACCTATAAAGATTGTGCCACTATTGTAGCACATATAATTGTTAACATTGTGCACTCTTCCTTCTTTCAGCCCTTATAACTGTGTGCCTTGTTAGGTGTACAAGCAACACAGATCTAGAATGCTACCCCAGCAAGATCAAAACAGTTGAGAGTCTGCTTCTGTTCTCACAGCATCTCGAGACCCATTTATCCAAAGTCACATGCTTCTGTACCTTTGTTCCCAAACACATTGCACAGCCTCTTCACCATCTAGGCATTTGCCGTGGTATAGAGTCAGGGTACTTTAAAGCTTTACAAATAGTGACACTGCTCACCCCTGCAGTCGTTTATCATTTCATAACAGAAGTAAACTCGGAAACGGTGGATATGATAGCATTCAACAAGTAATACTCGCTTTTTATTCGTTTTACTACTTCCAGCAGAATAATGCCATAGCATAACAAGCATTGGCATAGCCAATAGGTCTCGCCCTTGGGACCTTATAAGTATTTAGTTATCCAGCACAATATCCTTATTGCAACAACATTAACTGTTGCATGGCTAAACACTTATAAGGTCCAAAATGCGCGACCTATTGGCTATGCCAATGCTTGTTTTTAGTTGTGAGGTGGAGTTTTTGTTACCCACGCTGAGCGACATCTAGCAAAAGGGCGAAACTTTGTTTTTGCAGAGTGTGTAAGGCAAATCTGCTTGATGATCTTTCACGCTTTTGGGTAAATAGCAGGGCAGGTCCCAAAGTCCTAGTAGTGTAATTACTTTACTACTATTCAACTTCAGGTCTGATGTATACCATGAGAAACTTCTTAAACGCCTTGAACACAGGATGGGCCTAGGTGGTACCATCATCAAATGGTTTGGTTCCTTCCTCCAGAACCGCACCCAGAGATTCTTAGTCAACAACAAACTATCTGCTCCTTCCCCGAACTCTATCGGTGCCCAACAAGGCTCTACTCTGTCCCCTACCCTCTTTAATCTCGACCTTGAACCACTAGCTGAAATTCTTCGCACGGCCAACATCTCCTTCCACGTGTACGTCGACGACACTCAGATACACATCAAAATCTCTTCTCTTGAGGAGATTACCTATCTGAACGATGCCCTGAATCTGACTGTTTAATGGCTCACCAACAACCAGCTCAAATTGAATGCCCAAAAACGGAGTTCCTTCTCATGTTCCCCCCCCCCCCCTCCCTCCAAATAAAACAATGACATTCCTGAATGGATTAAATCTATCACAGCACTCAACTGCACGCCAACCATAGTGGATTCTGCCAAATTGCTGGGAATAACCTTGGACAGCAACCTGAATATGCGTGAACACATCAATTCGATGGCCAAAACTGACAGGTTCCATCTGAACTACGTGAGAAAACGAAAACCCTTCCTTGATACTGCGGACCTAAAAAACGCAGTTCAGGCGTTAGTCATCTCCGGAATTGAATACAGCTGCTCTACCCTATCTGGCCTACCAAAGACTTCGATGGCCCCGCTAAAAGCTTGCCTCAACGCAGCAGCTAGACTCTTATCTGGCGGCTCAAATAAATTTGACCACATTTCACCACATCTGAAGGCCTTGAACTGGCTTCCTCTTGAAGGAAGAATCCAGCTCAAGCTGGCCTGCATCACTCACAAAGCCTTGTACACGAACACCCCAAAGTATCTCACCCAGAAAATTGTGATATCTGGAGACCGTGTGCTCTAGCCACCCCGCTTCCGCAATGTAAAAACATAACTGAGCGTTCTCTGGGGCCGCATCAAGAATCTGGAACTCGCTACCTCCCTTCATCAGAAGAATTCCTACTTTGTCATACTTCAATAAGGAAGCGAAAACCTTCCTAATGAGCAAATTCCTCCAATAACTCCTATATTGCGCATTCCACCTTTTCATGCTCTAGGTTTCTGTGCATAATCTCATATATTGCTTGGCCCTCTCCATGTATCAATTGTTCCCCTTGTTTTATAGTCGACATGTCGCTCGCTGATTTTGGTACTGTACTGTTTATTGTATAAAGCTCTGACTTCTATCCTACTGTAGTCAATTCCCTAACCTCATCCTGGTATTTTGCTTATGCCTATACTGTACGCAACGTGTTTATCCCTGTAAAGCGCTCTGATACCCTAACGGGTCATGTTCGTGCTATATAAAACCTCAAATAAATAAATTAATAAGAAATACAAAAAATTATTTTGTGCTTATGAGTGTGCTCAGCTGGCATTGATGTGGTGTAATAGGTTTGGGCTAGGGATCTGATTGGCAACTAGGGTATCCTATTGCACCAGGGGATTATGGCTTTGGCTGGCTGTTCGGTCTAGGGCTGTGACTGGTTAATAGGGCCAGTTCTCTCATTGTCTCTAGGGTTTAGGGATTAGGGTTCCGACTGGTTAGGGCTAAGGTTCCAGAGCAATTTTAAGCATAGGGTCCAGGGCGTCTAAGCCCAGGCGTAAAGGCTAAGGGCAGAGAGGACAAAGGGCAGTTGCCTGTTTGGGCTGGGCGGAGAGGACTAGGGCAGCTGCCTGTTTGGGTCGAGCCTAGGGCCAAAGATGCTGCCCAATTTTCACTTAAGAGCTACCACCATATGCCCTCTACATCTGCCAAAATCCAAACACAATATCAGCAAAGGAATTCTACTCGTGCACCACAATCAAACCTCATGCAGATTTCAATGTGTATTGTACCACTACAAACCACCACAAACCACACCTACACAAAGTTCTACCCCAACTACAACACTGTGGCACCTGCATTCTCACACAAAACACAATATTGTCCTATATCAATAACACAGCACAAAGCAACATTATACGCAACTTTAATGCATCCAGACACACACCCCCTGCTCCCAGCTCTATCCTCTACTTGCTCATAACAGATCCCCCATCATTAAAAAACCTATACTCAGCCTTCCATCACACCATCCACTAACACCGCCTCCTCTTTTGACCAATTATACACAACCATACAATCCTTCCACGCCATTTCAACACATACATTACCTATTCCAGTGATCAAATTTAACACTCATAACATCCCTTCTTAACCACCACATACTCTTCTCCAAAACACATCACCACCCCTGTACTATAAAAAAAATACCACTCACTAGCAGTACTTCACATACAAATCATTCACAGAAAACCACTACACTAATATCTCCTCTCACTACTCCACAAAAACAAAAGCCACAAATCTCAACATATTCTATGCGTTACACATTTTACTCCTTTTAGTCCTATTGCACAAGAAACAAAATTACTCTTGAAAGCTTTACTCTGTCCCACCATCAACCTACACATCTATCAGTTTATCCTCTATCTTCACTCTCTCTCATTCCAAATCCTTTCTACTACTATGATCTCCAAAATAACCCTTCAGAGACTCATCCCTCCTCCACACCACCTAACTCACCCCAAACATCAGCTTACTACTATGATCTACCAAACAACCCTACTAAATTCTGTCTCATGTTCTCTCTTTTGACTCATCCCAAACTTCATTTTTCTACTGATTCTATTTCCTCCTAATCACTTTATACAGGCTCTTCTCTCTTCCATATCTCCTTTACTCCTCTCAGACCTCCACTTACTACTATGTTCAGTCAATTAACACTTCTGGTGTTTTCCCTCTTCTATCCTTCCATTACTCTATTCAATCCAACTAATAGACTCACACGTCCTCCTCTTATTCTTACTGCCCTATACTAATACTAAACTCAAATTTTCCCATACTAATCCACCACTAATCCTTTTGGATTTCAAACTACCATGCTACTCGCCAAAGAGCGTTTCAACACATTGTCAGAAGTAGTAAGCACTATATCAATACAATAACAAATAATTACAATCTTTTCATGGCACAGGTACAATCCAGAGGAAAAGTGTCTCCTAGTGCCTCTCAAGCGAATACGCTCCATCAGGTACAAGATTCTCCTTTATGGAGAGATATTTCCTACTTGTTCAAGATATATGTTATGGACTTTACCCAGAAGTCAGTGAAGAATGCACTGGTTCTGCAAGAAGAACATTACAGCAACAGTGTGAAAAGGGAGGATGAAGACTACAGCTCTCCATCCACAATTTTCAGGGAGTATTCCACGTCAGGCCATCAAAAGATGGAAAATAGGTTCATGGTAACCAAAAGACCATGGTTTATCAAAATATATGGAATGATTTGGACTCTTTCTGCATATTTTCCATAGAGGCGGATTAAGCTTCAATATTACAGCCATCCTAATACATTTTCTCTGCATCAAGTTCAGGAAGAAATTCTTTCTTAATGGAAGGAAGCTTATACTAGGTGCACCATCAAAAGTTTTTGCACATACGATTATCCATTACATGCTTTTAACAGAAATCCAGAATCTGTTAAGGTAGATTCTCGAATAGAGATTTCAACAAATCAGACATTATCAGGAAATGAGTATTCTTGGTCCTAAGGCAGTGGATTACCAAATTAACAAGGTCATCGAAAGATACTTTATAATAAATCAGGCTATCACTTTGAATGGCTACTTATTTTGGTGTATATCACAATGCATTCTAAAGGATTTTCAGAAACTGTGGATTTTCACGCAAGATGCAACAATGCAAATTACTATGTTGGAAGGGCAGGGGGCTTTCTTATCAAATGCTGTCTCCACACTTTTTTTGTTCATGACCGTGACATCGGAGCGATCCACTGCAAGTCAACTAAATCCATGGCTTCAGATGTCGAAGACCAAGGTAGAGCAGAAGAATTCTCCTCACAGCATTCCTTACTTGTGAATCAAAAATTATAATTAAAGGTGGAAGGAATGATCCAAAATATAATTGTGGAATTTCTGATGGCGTTTTGTTGTCAAGATAGAGTAAACAGATCAAATTGGACAACATCGGGGGGCGTGGCTTGGTGAGCCAAGATGGTGGACGGGCTCTGAGTCGGCTCCCGCCCGCCCGTGACAGATTGCTGCATATTATCCTGATTCCCCGGAGCTGGGGTGCCCTGCGTGACGGCGGTGGGGTGCGGTGGACAGCGGTGGCAGCCCAAGCGACTTTCGAGGGCTGGAGTCCCCCGCGAGCCGCCAGACACCCGAGTGGCGCCCTCAGGCCTAGTGTGGCGCTGTGAGCCGCGGTCTCCAGTACGTGGAGAGGCGGGCCTGGCCTTCGCGCGCGGAGCCGCGGTGGAGACCCACATCGTGGCCAGACGGTGGCGGTGGAGCAGCGCCCTGGGTAGAGATGACTCAGCCCGGCCTGGAAGGGACCTGCGGAGGATTCCTGGGGTGTCCTGGCCTGGAGTAGCGTGAGTGGTGGAGAGGTGCGGTGAGTGTTCTGGCCGGGCAGTGGTCCTTGCACCAGTGTCGCCCCCCGGCTTTCCGGGCACTGCGCTCTCTCTCCCCTCTCTCTCCCCCCCCCCCATTGCACCAGAGATTCGGGGGTTTGGCGGCCGATTCGGGCCGCAGGGGTTGAGGAGACCTGTTGGGGGCGGCAGGGACGGACGGACAATAATCCGGCCCTGTCAGGGCGGCTGCAGCTTCCTGGACCCCCGAGACAGAGGGACCTGCTTCGGTTGGCCGGCTGGGTGGGTGCGGACGTCACGCCCTCCCCGGGGCCTCATTTGTGAGGTGGCGGCCGGATCCTTCTGGCGGTGATTGGGCCTGGTCCGGAACAGGCCGGGGACCCGCGGACCAGGCGACGGCGGCTGGGTGCCTGGGGCGGGGTGGTCAGGACCCTGATCCCTACGGCTCTCACCGGACATTTGGCGCCTAAGACTCTTCGCAGGGGCAACATCCCGGAGGCAGCATCGTAGGCGGTGGAGGCGACCTACCCTCGGGTCCGCCGGCTCTTGAGCGGCCGTGGCCTAGGAGTGGGGTCTGCGACAATGACCAAGGACAAACATGGCGGAGGTGCGGCGAAACAAGGGCAGATTGATAAATTTACGGGCCCAGGCGGCCGTGGGGGGGCTCCTCGGCGGCGCCACCGGACAACGCGGCCCTCCTAGCAGCTATTACACAGTCCCGGGACATGCTGGACGCCAAGATTGGGGCAGTTGGCTCGGATGTGATGCTGCTGCGCCAGGATCTACGCAACGCAGTTGCCCGCATCACAGAGACTGAAACCAGGGTGTCGGGAGTGGAAGATGAGGTGGGGACGCTGAGGAAGCAGGTGGCGGCCTTGGAGTCGACACAGCGGGGTCTGGCGGGCAGGGTCGAGGACGCAGAAGGGCGGGCCCGCAGAAACAACTTGCGCTTTGTGGGTTTTCCGGAAGGCTGCGAGGGGAGTAGCATGGAGCGCTTTCTTTCCCAATGGCTGGAGGGCTGGCTCCCGCCTGACTCGCTGTCCCGCTGCTTCGTGGTGGAGCGGGCGCACCGAGCACTCATCCAGAAGCCGCCGGTGGGGGCCCGTCCGCGGCCAGTCATTGCCAGAATCCTTAACTACCACGACAGGGATGTTATTCTCCGCCAGGCCAGAGAGAAGGAGCCCCTTCACTTTGAAAACTCCCGTATCCTTGTCTTCCCGGATTACATGCGCATGGTCCAACAGCAGCGTCAGTCTTTCCTGGTGGCTAAGGCTCGGCTGCGAGAGCTTCATCTATCCTATGTCCTTCTCTATCCTGCTCGCCTGAGGGTTGTCTACGAGTCTCGTACATTGTTCTTTGAGTCACCGGAGGACGTATTCAAATGGACGGATGAGACAGTAAAGCTGCGTCCTCATACACCTCCGGGTAGGTAATCGGACTCGTCCCAGAATGAGGCGGCGGGAACCAATTCAAAGAGACAATGGCGACCCAGATCCCGCCGTCGCAATAAGCCCGGGGGGGCCCGGCGTAGGGCTGGCTCGGAGACTGGTCATCCGCTGTCTGGTTCCTGAGGGCCCGGGAGCTCCATGGGCTCGGGTTCGGTTTGCCTTTGCCTCATGACTGGCTGCTTCACTTTCCTGTTGCGTGGGGTGGCCTCGGCCCCGGAGAATGGAGTGAAGGGCAGATACCACCGTAGCAGGTTGCGGGTGGGGTTTCTGTGTTGTAGTTGTGGGAGGCAAGTTGGGGATCCATTGGTTGGGAGCTCCTGAGGTTCACGGTTAGGGCCTTGGTATGTTTCGCACCGCAACAGGTACTTCAGCGTTTGTGAGGTATGGGGTGGGGGAGGCGGGGTTGGGGGGTGTGTTGGGTAGTGGGGGTTTTGGGTTGGGTGTTGACTGCACTTTTGTACAGAGCTGGGCATGGGCAGAGACAGACGCCGGGGTCTCTTTGTTGTTATCATACCATTGTCATTCCTCCCATGGCGGCAGATTCCCAGGGGACTAGTGAGCGAGTAGCCACAATTAAAGTGTTGAGTTGGAATGTCCGGGGTGCCCTAGACAAAATCAAGAGGGGGGCTATCCTGCAATACGCGAAGAGGGCCGTGGTGGATGTACTGCTCCTACAGGAGACGCACCTGTTGGGGACGAAAATCCTATGCCTCCAGCGCTATGGCTACACACAAGTATTTCATTCGGGGTTTGTTCAGGGTTCCAGGGGTGTAGGCATATTGGTACATAAGCGGGTCCCATTTACGCATCACCGGACTTGGGCAGACAGACATGGGAGAGATATCTTTGCTCTGGGGCAGATAGGGGCGGAACAGGTAGTTTTTGGTAGCGTATACGCCCCCCCCCCCTCCCCTGTCCTGGACATTTGCTGAACAACTCCTGGTGCGCTGGGCGGACATCCCAGAGGCTCTGGGGATTATAGGGGGAGACTGGAACGACGTGATAGATCTCCCCAGAGACCGACAGTCAGGGGGCGAGGGCGAGGGGAGGGTGGGCCGACGAAACTCAATTCGCTGGTCGGGGGCCTGGTATGGGTGGATGCCTGGCGGCGCTGCCATCGCACTGTCCGGGAATATACATACCTGTCGGCGGTACATGGCTCCTTCTCCCGCCTCGACTACATTTTCCTCTCTGGGGCTGCGGAGTCCCATTTGGAGGAAGCGGAGATTCTTCCGTGAGGGCTCTCGGATCATTCCCCAGTGTCGGCGGTCCTACGGATGGGGGGTGCTGGGCGGCCGTTTCGTTGGCGGCTCTCGGTGTGGCACCTGCAACAAAACGACTATAGGGCTCACATGACTAAGGCATTAGATCAATACTTGACACTGAATGTGGGATCCGTGTCTGGGGCAGATATGTTGTGGGGGCAGATATGTTGTGGGAGCCGCTGAAGCAGACACTTCGCGGGGCGGATATTTCATACTGCGTGGCGGCCCGCCGCGAGCGCCGAGCGGGGCTGGTTCAAGCGGAGGCCGAGGTTGCGGAATTGGAGCGTAGGGGCCGGGAGGACGAGGGGGGAGGTGTCCCGCCGGCGGCTACTATACGCACAGCAGACGTACGTACGGCTCTCTCTTGCTAGAGGAGGAACTCCAGGCTTGGCTGTCCACCAGGAGTCGGGTGCACCAATGGGGGGATAAATCAGGCGCAATGCTACACAGGCTGTGTCAGGGTGTGCATCATACCCAGGATCTCCCGGGGATCGTAGACCCCGGAGGGCACGCCTCTTGCGGACCCAGGTGCGCTCGCTAATAGCTTCGCTACATACTATGCAGGCCTATATAGTCCCCGTGAATGCCTCACGGAAATGGAAGTAGAGCGGTTCCTACGTGATCACCCTATCACGGCCTTATCAGAGGCGGCTAGGACTAAATTGGATCTCCCGCTTACAGTGGAGGAATTTGGGGAGGCGCTGGGTGGCCTCAACCCGGGCAAGGTCCAGGGCCCAAACTGGTTCCCGAGTGAGTTTTTCAAGAAGTACTTCCTCCAATTGGATCCACATTACACGGCGGTGGTGGAGGAGGCTCGAGACTGTGGATTGTTACCTCGGGACTGGAGGCACGCTGAAATTGTGGTGTTCCACAAACCAGGCAGACCCCCAGAGGAGCACGCCTCGTATCGTCCGATCTCCCTCCTCAACGTGGAGGCAAAAATCCTGGCGAAAGCCCTGGCCAACCGCCTCATACCATACATTACCTCGTTGGTTCACCCGGATCAGGCGGGGTTTATGCCATCCCGCGCTATGTGGCATAATATTCGGCGGGCCCATGTTGCGATTACTGAGGTACAGCGGTTGGGGGTTCCAGCAGCCCTGTTGTTGGCGGACATGGATCGGGCATTCGACTCCCTCAGCTGGCGATATCTGTTCCTGCTGCTGCAATGCTTGAACTTTGGACCGCGGTTCATATCCTACGTGTGGCTTCTATATACGGAGCTTACGGCCTCGGTCAGGGTAGCGGGGGCGACTTCAACGACTTTCCCTGTACAACGTGGAACACGCCAGGGGTGCCCCTGTCCCCATATCTGTTTGCCCTGGCTATGGAGCCCTTGGCGGCCTGGGTGCGGATAGACGCGCAAATCTCCGGTTTTGAGTGGGAGAATGGACTGGTCGATCGCATTGCTCTTTATGCGGACGACGTCCTTTTTTTTCTGACGGACGTTGACCGCACGGGGCCCCGGATACTCCGTATCATGCAGATCTTCGGTGAGACTTCGGGTCTCTTCATGAATCCCCGGAAGTCTACCCTGTGGGTATTGGGGGGTCCGACTCAGTTGCGGGAGTGGGCCTCCACGGTGCGGATGGCGGCAGGGGGACTCAAGTATCTAGGGGTGTTCTTATCAACTACCCGGCGGTTTCTTGGGAGCGTAATGTGGTGCCCGTGTGGGAGCGCGTTTGCCAAGACCTCAAATTGTGGGCCCGTATGCCGCTCACTATATTCGGTCGGTCTGCAATTTTTAAGATGGTGGCCCTTCCCCGTCTTCTGTACCAGCTGCAGAATCATCCGTATACGATTCCACCGGGCTGGTTCCGTCGGGTGAACTCTACCTTGGGTCTGTTCCTGTTGGAGGGTGGGGCGGCTCGGGTGGCCCTGCGGACGTGTTTCCTTTCAACGTATGAAGGGGGACTGGCTACGTCGGATATGCTTTCCTATTATCAGGCCTCCCACCGGCTAGATCTGAATGAGTGGTGGTATGGGGACAGGGGATATCCGGCCTACGTGGTGGAGCGGCGACTCATGGTCCCATACACGATACACACCCTGTTATACTCCGCCCACTCCGGTCACGCTTGCCCTCGGCGACGCAGGTAGTTTTTCAGATTTGGCGCCAGGCGCTGACACGAATTGGGTGGTGATACGTGCTCACGCGGGAAACCCCCTTAAGGCACAATGGGCGATTACCACAGATGGCGGCCCTGTCCGGGTTTGAGGGGTGGGATCGGATAGGCATCTCCACAATAGGCGATGTGGTACGCGACTGTGCCCTGAAGTCCTTCCAGGATCTACAACAAGAATTCAGCATGCCCCGGACACAGTTCTACAGGTACCTCCAGTTCCGTCATGCACTATCCCCTAGCCTAGCGGGCTTGGATTCCATAGCCGAGTTTAGCCTAGTGGAAGCGAAGCTCTTTATGGGGGACCTCCTAAAGCGGAAAATTTCCAAGATATACAGAACACTCGTCATTCACAGTTCCCCCCTCGCTCCAGCATCTAAAGGGGAAATGGGAGGGTGATGTTGAGCCCCTCGACGAGACGGACTGGATGGAGGCGCTGGCCTCGCCCCGGGGGGCAGCAATAGCTATTCGACTACGCCTCATTCAATTTAAATACTTGCACAGGGCTTATTTTACCCGTAGGAGGCGGTGGCGGGCTGGACTGATCACGTCTCCGGAGTGTCTCCGATGTGGGCGGGAGGAGGGCTCCTTCTATCACACGGTATGGCTCTGTGTGTCATTGTCTCGTTTTTGGAGAGGGGTGTTGTCCTGCCTATCCGAGGTGCTGGGTTGGGATCTCGCCGCAGACCCTAAGTTGACCCTTCTGCACGTCATGGACGATATTGGTGGAAACATATATAAGAGACACTTGCTACTGTTGGGCCTTACGCTGGCCAAGAGGGATATCGCCCGAGTATGGAAGGCTCCGGTGGCTCCCTCTCTGAACGTGTGGAAGAGGGGTCTGGACTTTAGCACGGGTTTGGAGCTCCCCATATTCGCTGCCAGGGGGTGTCCCCGTAAACATTATAAGATATGGAAGCGTTGGGCAGACTACAGGGGTATCCTCCTGGAGCCAATCCCGGAGGAGCGGGAGGAGGGCTCCCTTTAGTTCCGATGGGGCGGGAGGGCTTACTCTGGGCCCGGGGTCGGAACTGTCTAGCATATGCTCATACAGGATGCTGTTTATTGGTCATGGTATAGTGCAGTCGGGGGGATCCGGGAGTTGGAGGGGGGGGGGAAATCGGGGGTTTGTTTTTCAAATGTAGTGCATCTTTAAGTATTCTACTAATGTAAAATGTCAATGATATCATGGTTGCAATGCTTTGGCAGGTACCTCTGGGACATCAGGGGCCTGCACTTTATGTGCTCGTTGACGAATAAAATCTATTTAAAAAAAATAAATAAAATTGGTCAACATCCTGGAATTCTACTGTAAAAGTGAAGTGTCCTTTTTGATTGTGGCAAGGGATAAAAGGTCAACAGTTAGAAGATTTCAGCTCACTCTATCCCCTCCTTCCCCAAAATCAATACTATGCCAAATTCATGCAACAAGACTCAGGAATTGCAACTGGAGGCCCGGTTTATACAGGTCGGGTGTAATCAGAATGTTCCACCACCTACTGAGGAGTGCTGGGCACTACTGTAATTGGTTAATCTTAAGAATTTCATTCTGGTCTGCCGTAAATGAGGCTCAGATTTTTAATCCAGTCCCAAGAAATTATAGGAAGCATCATGATATTCCAGAAGGGATTCAGATTCTCCAGTTGACAAAATGCCATTTAATTGCCTTTATGAGAAGGAATATAGGATTATCTCTCTCCTTCTTATGCAGAAGGTTTCAAGGAAAGTATGGGCAAACTGATTTAAAATATATGCATTCTTCCTCATGTGGTCAAAATTAAGATGTCACAGTATAATTTTTATTGCTCAAGGTGACTTTTTGGCAGGACTGGATACTTAAAATGGAGATCTTTGTTCATTAGTGATTTACGACCTGAGAAAATGAGCTCCTCTGAGGATTGGTAAACGGCCATGAGACTGCTACAGGAAATATGAAACTGAAATTAAATTGATACAAATAGCACCATACATTAGGCAGAAAAACATGTTTGATGGGTCTGCCACTTTGAGGTCACACCAATTTCCGAAGATGCAGAAATTGCAACTGATAACGTTTTATTGCAACAAGTACTTCTCCTTAAAGAGAAAGGAGTACATCTTTTGCGTTTTCTATAGAAGTCGCACGCAGCACTCAAATGGCTGAGGTTCAGGACAATATGGCCTCCTCAGCTGAAGCAATCCCATTGACTCACCTCCACATTAAACCATTGGTCTATCACCTGCTATCACAGTACATACAGATTTGAAAACTATATGAGTACTAGTGTCTCTTACCAATCAGGGACCCAGTGATTGTTGGTGGGAAAAACAACCTAAAGGCCATGGATTAGGTGTGTGGCAGTAAAAGATGATTCCAGTCTCAAAGACTGGAGAGAACCTAGCAAGAGGAGTCAACAGACCACAGAACGAAAAGGAATTGGCAAGGGATTCTACAGTTCTGCTGTCAGATCCTGGGGGCCAGTTAGTGTATCTTTGTCCTGGTAGACTTGTCTCAGAAAAGGAGTCTGTGGATGGGATTTTGTCCATCAACAGTGGGGTGTCCCTTTTTGGGAAACAGCCCCGTATGCGCTCTCGTACCTTGGAAAGCCACGCTCCTCCGTGAACGTGGCTGGGCGGCTCACAGGGTCGTTGGCCTCCTGGCTCTCGTCGCTGGGGTTCCACGTCGTCTCCGGTCGTCCTCTGCTCCTCCCTCGCTCCTCCGCTGTTCCCAGTCTCGTCCGTACGTCTCCCGATCTTCTCCTTCGGTATCTCGCCTTCCTCTCCGCCAGTTCTCGATATCCCGCTCCTGTTCCTCTCAACCACCTCCTTCCGCTCTCCAGTGTCCATGCACACTGGGGGATAGGCTGCACTTCCTATATCCGCCCAGGCTTACTCGTCATCGCTGTTGGGGGCGGGGCTCTCTGCACAGGCCTGCCAGTTAAAGGAACAGACCCCCGGATCTTCTGTTACGACGGGTGTTGGGGTTCCAATAGGGAACCCCTCGTTTTGCTGTGGAAGAGAAGGAGTGGAGAGGGTATCGGTCAGAGTCTTGGCCGGGACGCCACGTTCCGTGGACCGCTTCACCCCGTGACACACCTCCCCCCTAGGATTCTCCCGATCGGGGAGAGGGTTGCGTGACAGAAAATCCGCACTTTGGTTTTCTTTCCCTTTCCTATGCTGTACCGTAAAGGAATAGGGTTGGAGAGAAAGGAACCACCGCAGCACCCTAGGATTGAGGGTGCTGTTGCGACTCATCCACTGCAGGGGGGCGTGATCTGTGTATAAGGTGAAGGTACGACCCTCTAGATAATATCGCAGTTTGTCGACAGCCCATTTTATCGCCAAGCATTCTTTTTCGACTGTGGGGTATTTCAACTCTCTAGGAAATAGCTTACGGCTGATATATAGGATGGGATGTTCGGTCCCCTCCGGTCCTATCTGTGACAAGACAGCCCCTATGCCGTAGTCGGAAGCGTCTGTGTGTAAAATGAAGGGACGTGAAAAATCGGGGGAAGACAATACGGGGCTGGTGGTGACAACTCTTTTCAAGGTGTTAAAGGCTTTCCACATTCCCGGGGAGGGTGTCAACAAGGTCTGGGCTCTAACGTTTTGTTTGAGGGTGTCGGTGAGGGGAGTGTCGATTTCCGAGAACTGAGGAATAAAACGCCGGTAGTACCCTATCAGGCCTAGGAACCCTCGCATCTCTTTTTTTGTTTTGGGAAAGGGGGTCTCTGCTATTGCCCGGACTTTTTCTATTTGTGGCTCAATCAATCCATGCCCCAACACATAACCCAGGTATTTCACTTTGTGATATCCCACCCGTGATTTCTTTGCGTTTATATGTAGGCCTGATTGTTTTAGGGCCTCTAGGATGGTATGTAGATGGTGTAGGTGTTGCTCCCAGTCCGCACTGAAAATCACAATATCATCAAGATATGCTGATGAGAAAGACTGATATCGTCCCAACACCTGGTTCATGAGGCGCTGGAAGGTAGCAGGGGCTCCATGCAACCCGAAAGGCAAGACGGTGTACTCGAATAGGCCTTCGGGGGTGGCGAATGCCGTTTTTTTCCTGTCCGTTTCTCTTAGGGGGACTTGCCAGTAGCCTTTGGTGAGGTCTAGGGTGGTAATATATTTCGCGGTCCCCAGTTTCTCAATGAGCTCGTCGATACGAGGAATGGGGTAGGCGTCGAACGACGAGATCTCGTTTAGAGCCCTGAAATCCATACAAAATCTTGTACTCCCATCAGGTTTGGGCACCATAACAATGGGGGAGGACCACTCGCTTCTAGAGGGTCTTATCACCCCTAATTTCAGCATGGCTTCTACCTCCTTTTGAATGGCGGCCCGACGGGCGGCCGGTATGCGATAGGGGCGCTGTTTAATGGTTTTTCCGGGTAAGGTATCAATGCGGTGTTCGGTGAGGTTGGTTTTTCCTGGCTGGTCTGAGAAGATGTCAGCAAAGGGCAATAAGGTCGTTCTCAGGTCCCCTTTCTCTTGTTCCGTAAGGTCATCGTTCACCACTAGGTCAGGTAACGTGGAGCCCAGAGGGGAAGGCAGTGCAAGGGCTACATGGGTCGGTCTGGGTGGGGGACCGATCCATTTTTTCAGCAGGTTGATGTGGTAGGTTTGTCGTGTACGGTTATTGAGCTGGAGTTGATAACTGGTTTTTCCAATGGTCTTCACCACCTGATAGGGTCCCCTCCATTCTGATTGGAATTTCTTGGTAGAGGAGGGGAGGAGTACCAACGCCCAGTCCCCTATCTCCAACCGCCTCCACTTCTTGCCTTTGTCGTAGAATGTTTTTTGTACTCTCTGGTTTTTTTCCAAGTTGGAATAAGCCAGGTCCCGCAATTTCCCTATTTTGGATTTTAGGGCTTTTGTATACTCGAGCATCCCCCTTTCTTGGTCTTTGTCCTCCTTCTCCCATGCCTCTTTGGTCATCTCTAATAGAGACCTTGGTTGCCGGCCGTAGAGCATCTCGAATGAGGAGCATCCGAGGCTGCTCTGTCTTTGCCCCCGTATCACGTACAAGGCTAGAGGTAGGATTTGGTCCCATTCCCTTCCGTTCACGGTCAACATCTTCCTCAGGGTGGCTTTCAGGGTCCCATTATACCTTTCTACAAGGCCGTCGGTTTGGGGATGGTAAACCGCAGTTCGGATCTGCCGTAGCTGGAGAAGGGCACAGACTTCCTTCATCAAACGTGAGACAAAGGGGGTCCCTTGATCCGTCAGGATCTCTTTCGGGAACCCCACTCTGGAGAAGAGTTCTACGAAACGGTCTGCAATGAGGCGGGAGGTAGGGGCCCGTAGAGGGTAGGCTTCCGGGAACCGGGTAGCATAGTCCACAATGACGAGGGCATATAGGTTTCCCCTACGGGTCTTTGGTAGGGGTCCTATGAGGTCCATTCCCACCCGTTCAAAGGGCGTACCAATAATGGGAAGAGGTTGCAGAGGTACGGCTGGTGGACGGTGAGTATTCCGTTTTTGGCAGACGTCACAGGCTTGACAGTGTCTCTTTATGTCCTGATAAATCCCGGGCCAAAAGAAGTGGCGCAGTACATTCTGCGTAGTCTTTTCGCTCCCTATATGTCCGGCTGTTAAATGGGAATGCGAGAAAAACATGATTTGATCACGAAAGGACATGGGGACCAGTAATTGGGGTGAGTCGTCCCTCTTCCCTTGGCGGTACAACAACCCCTCTTTGATGAAAAATCTGGGAAATACGGGATTAGGGCTGTCTTGTTCCCTGTGAGCCTGGTCCCATGCATTACCCAGTGTGGCATCGTTTGCCTGTGCAAACTTAAAGCTGCGATCCAATACCCAGGGCTCGGGGGATGTCAGGGTCGAGAGTGGGGTGGCCAGGGAGGTGCTTGGGTGTCGGGCAGAGACCTGTTCTAGGGTTTTTGTGAACAGCTCTAAAAATTTGGGGTTGTCTGTACCTAAGATAAGGTCTTCTGGAAGTGCCTCTAACACCCCTACTTTGACTGAACATGTCGAACCCTCCGGTAGCTCAAGGGGTATGATGGCGACTGGGTATGGTTTGACATCCCCATGCACACACCTGACGTGCACTTGGGTGTCCGGGATATTCTGCTCGGGGCGTATGTATATTGCTTGGACAACGGACTGCCGACACCCTGAGTCTAGCAAGGCCCTTGCTGTCAACCCATTCACCCCTACACTTACGTGAAACGCGCTCCCCAACTCAGCGGTGTATAGAATAGACCTGGGCACGTAGCCGACCTCCATAGGCTCTTCCGTCGGCTTCTTTTGAGGGCATAAACGGGCTATGTGGCGCCAGTTCCCACAGTCGAAGCACTGGGGGCCCCTGAATGTGGGGGTAGGAACGACTGGTCTCGGGGTTACAGGCTTTATTTGGTCGGGTCGAGGCCTCCGTTCGAAGCGGGGCCCTGAGGGCCTGACTGGTTTTTCTGGTTCACAAACTGGTGTTTTGGGTTGGGCTCGAGCAAATGTAACAGCCAATTCCATGGCTTGTTCCGTGGTGAGTCGTGGGTGTTGTCGCAACCACCTTTGGGTGGTGTAGGGAAGGGCTTCCAGATATTGTTCGAGATACACTTTGTCCATTATCTCGGCCTTCGTACTCCTCTCTGGCGTCAACCATTTATCGGCAGACATCTTCAGTCTATAGAACAGGGTTTTAGGGTTCTCCCCTGGGACCCCTCTTTCTTTCCGGAAACGGACCCTATAGGCTTCGGTATCCAACCCCAGGTGGTCGAGTATTACCTTTTTAATGTCTGCATAGGCGGTCACCCCTTCTGGATTTGCCACCTGGTATGCTGCTTGTGCCTCCCCTGTGAGTACAGGGGCCAGGAAGAATGGCCATTTCTCCGGTGGCCAACCACACGCCCGGGCCACCCGCTCAAAATTTAGAAGGAAGGCGTCCGGGTCTTCCCCCGGTATGTATTTTTGCAGGGAGATCCCCGATGGCATTGGCGTATGCACGCGTGACTCAGGGGGGGTTTCCTGCCCCAGGTTTCCTTAAAGTCTCATGTAACCCCTCCAACTGGGCGGATACGGTGGCTTTAAACGTGTCCCGATCAGCCTGCGCAGAGTTTAACTGTTGTTCAACCACCCAACTCAGTTGGTCCTGGCCCTTCACCAGGTGCTGGATGAGCGAGTCCATCTTGGGCGTACAGATGGTTAAAGTACCGGCATTCTCCACCACTTGTGACGGATCTGACAACTCTGGAGACCGAGGGGGTGTTTTGATCGTTTTTATTTGTCTAGTCCTTCGTTTACGAATGGGGGAGGGTCTATAGTACGGTAGGGGAGCTTCGGTGATTCTTTCCCTGGGCTCTCTCCTTCCCGCCGTGGTCCTTCCTCTCCGGATTCTTCCCAGTAGAGTTTAAGTTGGACGGTTCTCCCCAGGTCCCTGGGTCTCACGCGCTCAAAGAAAGAAAGAAAACAGCCCTGAGAACTCGGGTTTCGGCCCAGTCTGATTAGGGGAACGGGGGTGAGGGAACACTCGGTGCACTGGTAGACAGACCTTCAAGTGAAGTGGTGCTCAGGAAGGGGTGTGACGGGATGCATACACCAACGCTACTGACTAGTGCCCGGTTGTCCCCTTACTCGGTCCCTCCCTTTCTTTCTCCCCAGCCCCGTATGCGCTCTCGTACCTTGGAAAGCCACGCTCCTCCGTGAACGTGGCTGGGCGGCTCACAGGGTCGTTGGCCTCCTGGCTCTCGTCGCTGGGGTTCCACGTCGTCTCCGGTCGTCCTCTGCTCCTCCCTCGCTCCTCCGCTGTTCCCAGTCTCGTCCGTACGTCTCCCGATCTTCCCTTTCGGTATCTCGCCTTCCTCTCCGCCAGTTCTCGATATCCCTCTCCTGTTCCTCTCAACCACCTCCTTCCGCTCTCCGGTGTCCATGCACACTGGGGGATAGGCTGCACTTCCTATATCCGCCCAGGCTTCCTCGTCATCGCTGTTGGGGGCGGGGCTCTCTGCACAGGCCTGCCAGTTAAAGGAACAGACCCCCGGATCTTCTGTTACGACGGGTGTTGGGGTTCCAATAGGGAACCACTCGTTTTGCTGTGGAAGAGAAGGAGTGGAGAGGGTATCGGTCAGAGTCTTGGCCGGGACGCCACGTTCCGTGGTCCGCTTCACCCCGTGACAACATGGTCTGTGGTTCTCAGGGACCCCAGGATAGCACGGCTACTCCTGCCCCTAATGTATTCTCAGAGTTTAGCATGGTAATAATGATGCTGAGGTCTTCTCAAATTCATTATCCTCACTGCCCCAATAGAAAAGGTTCTGGATCAGAAGTGGATTTGTTGGTCCCACAAGGAATGACTGTAGTGATGGGCATCCTGCAATCCAGACACTAATCATCAAATCGCCTGTATGGAGGTCACTGAGCCTAATTTGAAATCTGAAGCGATTCAAGTGGAATTAAGCCAGCCAATCAGATGTATTCAATGTTTTGATGGTTGTGCCTGATAGTTTGTGTTTTCTTTCAGTTTCTGCCATATCTGCTCATTTGGAAACGGAGTAAATACTTTAAGGGAGCACATCTGTGGGGGATTAATAGAAACTATTGCTCTTTGGGGGGAGGGAGAGGGGAATTTTGACTGTGTAGGATTCTCCAGTGCCAGCAAGGATCTCCCATTGTGCTGCAGAAGAGAAAGTGTCAATCAAATGTAGTCCACAAAAGGTTAGTAAACTGAGCCATCAGTTCTGAATATCATTAACAAGAGTTTGTGGCCCTCCACTAGGATTAATTTCTTAAATCTTTTCTAAACAAGGTGGTGGTAGTCATGCACTGATTTTATCCAGAAAAATTCATACGGTACAAGATATTGTAGAGTGTGTTTTGGCAGAATCATGAACAATGGGACTTCCGGATGAGTGTGTCCAAGATTTGAAATTAATCTAAAGTGGATAGTAGATTTACTACAGTGGACGTTTTCTTTCTGTTTTCGTCCTGGACAATAAGGTCACAAGAATTCATTACACGGATAGGGATAGGGATGCTTTTCTTAGCGGAGCGAAATCGCAGGGGATTATGCCTAATTTTTCGAGAGTACACCAGCCTGGTACAGAAGCAGCAAAAAGCCTTTGACTTCATCCAACAAAAGCTTCGGGCAATGAACTGGTCATATATACTCATGATCCCTGTGAAATTAAAGATCATCCACAACTTCCGCTCTTTTTTTTGACTCCCCAGAGCAAGCCTGGGACTGGGTCGTAGAGGCGGAGATCTCGTTCCAGGCGGCGACCAAAAACCGCAGTGGGGTTTCCTCCAATGAGGAGCATGTTGGGCAAGGTAGGGTGGCCCAAGGGGCTGGTCGTCTCCGAAGGGACCCCATTACGCTCCAGGCCCCAGACCTTGATGTGGGCCGAGGCTTGAACCTAAACGAAGGCTTCCGTGCTTCCGTCCTTGCCTTAGGATCACGGGTCCTTACTGTAATCAAACTTATGGAGGAGTCATTCTTGTCTTCTTCTATATGCATGGCCAGCAGCTTCAAATCCTTGTACCTTGAACAATACAGATGGGGAAAAGGGAACCTTTTTGTGCCTCCCCACAACCCCAGACTATTTGGTTCTATGAGGGATTTTGGGCAACAGATACTTCTGGGGAGGAAATGTAGGGTTGGGGCTGTTGGGGAGGGGGTTGTCAGGAGTTTAATTACACAGTTTTGTTGTTTTCAACACAAACAGTGGATCCTATTTCGCTAGACATCTTCCTTACTTCCGCCCATATATGGGTTCCTCTAAATTTGAGAGCTGTCCATAGCCGAACTCCACTAAGGATGGGGGAGGCAGAGTTTCAGTGTTTAGCAAGGTCTCTTTTAGCGACCATAGTTCCAATCCCAATCAAAGTACATTTTCCGCTGGCCCCCCAGAGCTCCGAGGATACTGAATAGTGCAATCCAGGGGAAGGAGTCTATTGCTCTCCCAAGGACTCTACACTAAGTAGTAAAAATCCCTTGCCAGTGCACTGTATAACGGGTGCAGCCGAAATCAAACTTCCTCTCTGGGCATGAGAAGCATGTGGGCTCAGAGCACTTTGCCCGCCACAGTCATTTGGGTGTAAAGTAAGTGACATGTAGATATTTACGCTGGATTCGCTGGAGACGTGGAGAGCGACAGCGAGCACACGCGGGGCCCTACACGAATCCCTCCAATCACCCAGAAGGCCCAACCACGTGTCCCACCATGCCTTTGATCCTGAGAGGTCAGAGGAGTTGACTTGTAAATCTGTGATATCCTCCACCTTCCCAAAAGGGCTTATGAAGACCTTTGTTTCAAGCGGGCTGTATTCGGGTATGTTACTGATGTTGCACAGCATAAAGGGAAAGGCATGTTGCTTTTAAACACCATGCTGTAAAACATCACTGAAGGGCACCGGCAAAACAGGTAGGTCCTAGGGGCAGGAACTAATACTGGTTTATTGAATTTTGGGTACTCACTCCATGAGCGTACATGTGATTCCTTGCTATATCCCCAGAACCCTGACCCTCCCCACTCCCCTATGCTTCCTGCCCCATTCGTACCGAGTTCCCCATTCAGTTGCCCATAATGTCTGTCTTTTTCAAATTTTAATTGTTCATTTTTAAGCAGGACCGGAAGCTGCCAAGTAGCTACGGGCTGCTCACATACTTTTTGGTTTATTATTTATTTTCACCACGTAAATCTACTATTCTAATAAGGTTGTTCGTATACGTCTGCATGTTAGCATGTTAATACTCATTTAACGGCACACATAGAGGCAACAGGTTACCTGCATTCCTCTCAGTCAGGCTTCCGTGCGAATTTTTCCATGGAAACTGCCTTACTGGGGGTTACTGAGACGCTGCGTAGTCATCTGGATCAAGGCGAAACTATGGCACTGATACTACTTGACTTGAGCGCAGCCTTTGACACGGTGTCGCATTCTATTCTCATCACCGCATTAAATAAGGCTGGGGTGGTTGGGCCTGCTTTGGCCTGGCTAGCCTCATTCCTGAGTCAGCGCTCATTTCAGGTTTGTTCATCAAGCTGCTCCTCCTCCATTCGTACAACTGCTTATGGGGTTCCTCAGGGGTCTACACTAAGTCCTATGTTTTTTAACATCTATGTAAGACCCCTGGCCTCCATAGTGGAGAAGGCAGGATTATTTCTTTATTCTTATGCTGATGACACGCAGATTATCTTTTCTCTCTCCTCTAACAAGGAATGTTCCTCATCTATACTCCAGGAGGCACTTGGCCGTGTGGCTGGGTGGATGCAGGCTAACCTGTTAAAACTCAATGGTGATAAAATTGAGTTAGTTATACTGGGCAAAGATAAACATCTTTGGGGCCCGAAGCACTGGCCCCTGGCAATGGGTCCGATACCTCAACCGGTTACGCAGGTACGCAACCTGGGCTTCTTGCTGGATGATTCTTTTTCAATGCGCCAACAGGCTGTTAGCATTTCAGCCACCTGTTTTACCATCTTAAGGTGGCTTCGAAAAATTCTTTGGCTTCTTCCTGTTCCAACAAGACGCACCGTGGTTCAGGCTCTTGTAACCTCTCGCCTTGATTATGGCAATGTTCTATATCTGGGTTGCACACAAGAGGTACGCAAGAAGCTCCAGCTGGTGCAGAATTCTGCCGCTCGGCTCCTTTGCAAGGTCCCGAAGAGATCTTCTATCACTCCCTGTTTGCGGGACTTACATTGGCTGCGCATAGAGAGCCGTATTAAATTCAAGGCTCTTTGCGTCATGTTTAAAGTCAAACATGGTTCGGCACCTCTATACCTGCGTTCTCGGGTCCATCCTTACGTCCCTTTGCGTGCGCTTAGATCTGCCTCTCAGGGCAACTACGTGATCCCCAGATTTAAGCTGGCGAGAATGGGAGGCCGCTCCTTTTCACACATGGCCCCTAAGCTTTGGAACTCTCTGCCCGTATCCCTAAAATGTCAATCCATTTTTACACAGTTCCGTAGGGGCCTGAAATCTTGGCTCTTCGTGCAGTAGACATTCATTGCTTAAGCTAGCCTTTTTTGGTGGCGCCGGGAGACCCCATGGTGGGTAGCTGTGCGCCTTATAAGTTTATTTACAATTACAATTACAATCTCGACATGACCGTATGCCAAATATCGAGGAAACAAATATCCTGGGCCCAGAATATCAAAGTCGAAGTATCGAGAACAAATAGAACATGAAGGTAGGCACATATAGGTTACTATAGATTTACTGTGCTTAACTGCACATCTATGTACTTCAATATATACATATTGTTAAAGCAGGTTTGTTAAGTTAATTGCAATAAACCAATACTTAGCTAAACAGACATACCTTCACAATATTTTTGTTCTCGATATTTTGTTCCTACAATATTTTATCCTGAATATTGTGGTGGAAAACCTCATGCGCATGTGTCTTCATGAATGTGTTCACATGCCATTGTAAACAGATATTGGCAAAACTAGCAGTCTGGCCATTTAAAGCTGATACCTGTCTGCTTTGTCATCGCTAGCCTTCTTAGCGGAGTAGCGAATGCATTAAACTGAAACGTAGGTAGCTCTCAACAAAGACTGAGCATGGACTAGTCCATGCAAATATCCTCTGGTGTATTCTAGAAACTAGAATAGGTTGTGGACATGAAACTTAATCAAGCCCTCAAACTCGGTCTCCCGAACATATGTGACATGCTAATCGCTGCAGCAGGGGTAAACAAAACATAAAAGCACATTGACTCCCTGCTATATGTCTTCTGGGAAAAGTAAACCAAATAAAAGAAAATAAAGTTGAAGGAAGAAAGGTGAAATGGGTACATATGAAAAGTAGCATATATGATTGATACACTTTTGAGGGAAAAAATTTTAATGAAAAAAGAAAAAAAATATTAATAAACTGTGTGAATTAAACTGAGAAGATGAATAATAAAAACTGGGCAGCTTAACGAGAAACATAACTTGGGGGTAAAAACATTATGATTAACAATTATAATTCTAAAAATTTACCCTGGAGGTAAGCAATTTTAATTTTAATGAAAAAGATAGAATAAAATGTAAAACAAATTCTGCTACTGAATCAAAAATTACGGATAGTGAAAAAAGTGTGCATTACACACACAGTTATGATTGAAGATCTATCACTTGTCCCAGAGGGAAATATGGAAAACAAAAGCGATGGATAGATTGCTTGAATTAGTCCCAGCCATTGGCAATTACTCTGGGCGACAATCCAGTTCATTACCTTTCGGCCACCATTTCACCTAAAGCAGCAACCACACATATGCAAATCAGTCTTGGTCCTACTTCAACAAAAAACGTCTAGCTGAAATGCCAGGCAGGTCCCATCTGAAAGGAAACACAGGAAACCCCTGGCCAGTTTCGGCCTTTTTGGGCCTCATCAGTAGAGTGCATTTGAATCCCAGGTCTCAGGGAGGACGAGACTCACGTCAACACGCGCATCCTGCTGAAGTTCAGATTGTGAAGCGGATTGTGTTCACCACTTGCAGACTCTTCCATAAGACGGTATTGGGCCCACATGGCTGTGAAGTACTCGTGTCGAAAATAGAGAATAATATTGAATTCTTCGAGACCCTTAAGCAGGAGTACGAACTGGGTCCTGAGGAATGGCTGCGATACCTGCAACTGAGTCATGCCCTGCGGGGTCACTTTTGTGAGGGCGAGAATCTGCCGGGGGCCTCCATGCTGGAGGATAGACTCCTGACCGAGCCTTTGGAGAAGGCAATTTCAGTAATATATAAAAAATAAACAATAGACCTGACCCACTGGGTCTGTTGAAGTTGGCATGGGAGGGAAACCATGACACAATAGGAGGATGAGGACTGGATAGAAGCTGTGCAGGGACCAACAAAGGTGGCAATATGCGCCTGTGTTTGCCCTAAAAGTCTTCCACCGCATATACTGCTCGAGGAGATTATTACACAGGATGGGGAGGGTGGACTTGTCTGAAGTGACACAGGGGGTGTGGCCAGGAGGGAACGTTTTATCATCTCCTATGGGAGTGCCCGGTGTTGCAGACTTGCTGGGGGAAGCAGAGGTCCCCTTAGAGCCGAAATGGTTCCTACTGATCATCTCAGGGCAAGAAGCGTGGCCCAGACACATGAAGATATGGCTGGCGCTGGCGGCAGTGGTGGCGAAACGGAATATAGCCAGGGCCTGGGTAGCACTTGCCTTACCTAAAGTGGGCGATTGGGAGAAGGATTTCGATTGGTGTTGGGTGGCAGAACGTACGATCTACCAAAGAAGAGGCTGCCCAAAGAAATGGGAAAAGATTTGGGGACTTTGGCAAATATATCCAGGGTTATGATTGTGGCAATAAAAATCTGAAGTGGTCTAATGAAGATAGTTGACAACCTCAAACACACTGGTCGGATTATATGTAAACTGATGGTATCAAGATGTACTGCTGTTGTGTTTGCAATAAAAAGAGGTTTTAAAAAAGAATATTGAATACTAAGAACGTGGCTATGAAGTTGTTGAGAGGCTCAACCAGAATGTATTAGGGGGTTCAATGGTCACATGATTTAGTCCTGCGGTGCCCCTATAATTAAAACAGGTTCGAAACATCGACATACACCCCCCCCCCCCTTCCTGCCCCCGGTGGATGTTGTTAAAATTTATCAACAGAAGAGACTGATTTGTTGTACAGTACTGAGAGATGTATCTCAAATAATGGGCACAACCAGGGGTTTGTTCATTGCCTATATGTTTATGTAAAAGTTGTTTTACATTATGTTTGTGTTTTCACATTGGAGCACTGCGTCGCCTGCACTTGATTCACTCTTCATGTTTAACGGCAAGTGAAATGACAATATATATATTTAATAATATATACTATTGACCGAAAATAAGTACATTGCTTTTTGTTTCAATTAATACGAAAACTTTTCATGCGTGGCAAAATAGTCAAGATATTAACTAATGGATTCCTGTGAACGAGGCCCACAGGGCAACTGGACATATATTAGAGATCCACGTCTGGGAATACCCGTGCCAGCACTCAGGTCATCGCAGGAAGGAAGGCAAACAAATGTTGATGGGTGGATTTTCTTGAAAAAATTATTTCCAGAGATAATTACTCTTGACCGCAATCTAATCCATCATTATTTTTAGGTCTCGCCTGACCCAGCGCATGCGCTGGTCTGGCGAGACTTATTGAGAGGGCTCCAAAAAGTGCTACCAGGCCAGCCTAGAGCTACAGTGATTGTGCGTGGGCGAGCGCCGCGCTTGACCGCAATTACTTTCACTTTCGCGGTCGCACGGCCGCTTGGCATAGCCAATAGTTCTCGCTTTTGGGACCTTATAAGTATTTAGTTATGCTACTGTTGCATGGCTAAACACTTATAAGGTCCCATAGGCGAGACCTATTGGCTATGCCAATGCTTGTTTTTTTAACTGATCATGCCACCTCAGTCAGAGCTAGGACCATGCAAATCTGCTCTATAGCCCCATCTGCCGTGCCAGGTCCCCTCTGAATTGGAATACAGGCACCCGTAGACTGGATTTGGAATAGCAGGTAGCACATGTGATTAATTCAACCGTTCGTTTCATCACTTAGTTATTTGTTGCTGCAGAAGCACGGGGGTGGGGGGTTAAAGCATTAAGGAAAGATAGTACAATGTTTCAGCAATATAAACGCAAAAATATTTACGGCAATCCGTTTGACATCTCTAAGTGAAACAGATGCAATTCAATATTCATTTTTAGCTGGCTTTTTATGTGTATTTTCATTGTCTAGGATGCCGATTCCTTGAATTTCCAATTTGTGTGTTTTTATGCTTAGTTACATATTGTGATGCCAATTTGAAAAACGTTTTTGCTTATAAATAAACCGTGTTCGTTGGCTTTACTGCTAAATCCTTTCAAGCACATTCATCTATTTCTTGGAACTCTCTTCTACTATGGGGATCTAATTTTGATAGGGACAGGTTTTTAGGTCGAGGACTACCGGTCTGCCGAAGGCAGAACCGGAAGTCGGAAGATTTAATGTTTCCTAGAGTGGCTATTTAGCCCGCCTCTCTTTTAGCTTCTCCTCCATTGGCTGGCTTCCTAAACGGAGGCCAGCCATTGGAGGAGAGAGCCGTCCCTCCAAATAGGCTCCGTCTTTTCCAGATTCGGGGGCGTGTTCCTTGCTGTTCTTTCCACTTTTTAGCCACGCCCTTTTAGAACAGCAGGAACACGCCCTCGAAGCCGAAAACGTTTTGGAGCTTCCATCCGTCCTTTTCGGATTCGGGGGCGTGTTTTTGGTTTTCTCTCCTCCAGCCAATGGCAAGAGGAGAGAAAAAGAAACACGCCCCCGAATCCGAAAACGTCACTGCGTTTCTCCGAGGCATTTCTGCTTCGCCTCGGAGAAAGGCAGTTGGTTTAATGGCGTCCTCTCCCCCTGCTCTCGGTCCCCGTGTGGTGAATTACTTGGCTGGCTGTTGTTCCGTCGTCCTGAATGCACTGTCTGTACTTGTTGTAATTGTATCGCATCCTCGGCTGCTAGTAGGGGTTGACAATTGCGCAACAAAGTGGCTGCTGGTGGCAGGACAGGGCACTGAGATCCGGCCTGATTAGACAATCGTTAAAACCGATTTGGCGCTCAAAAGGTAATCTGATGTCAAGGCTCCGTGATCTGCATCCGGATTTGTTGTGTCCGTCGAGAGTTCTGCAGGCTGTGACGGCTGCATGTGTAATGGAGTCTGATGTGTTGAAAGTAAACTGCAGGATTCTTTACCCTACTGAAGCTCAGTACGTCAGTGTGCGCTGGGATTTTGGGAACCGGTTAGTCGGCGGTGCGCGTTTTCCCGCAGCTTGATGTAAAAGTGCAGCCTGTAAACCCCCCCCCCCCCGCCTTCGTCCGAACCATGAGCGTTCGGAAGCTGACCATTGCTCCATTTGTCAGTGCGTCCCGATCCAGTGTACCTCAGTGTAAACCTGACCTGTCTTTTGCTTGGAGCCTTCCAACGCTTGCGCAGTAATCCAAGCATTAAAAGCATACGCTGTCACTGTTTTTTGTGCCAGGTGGCGGGATGGCTTTTGTATTTCGATTTTCTTCTCCACCCGCCCCCCCCCTGATGTTCGCATAGCTGCTGGTGCGCTCTTTCCTCAACCCACCCTTGGGAATGTTGGCCTCCATGTTGAGCACTGTTCCATGGGGCTCAGCTCACTGAGATACCTCTGCACCAGTGTGCTTGTTTCTAGCGCTCATTCCACTGCACGGGCCATTCCCTTGCTTCACCTGACACTTGTACCCTTATTACAATTTAGTGGGAAACAGTATCTTTATTTCTCATAGAAGCCAGACTTGTTCCACGAATTAAAGAGTCACTTTAGCTTATTTTTAAAATCACCTTTTTAAAAAAAATGCAATCAGTGGCCACGTTTTCGAGTCTGGGCAACATAACTGTTGTCTTATTTGTGCTGGGTCCTGGCAGCCACGGGTGTTCCTCGTTCTGGAGGATTCTTTTACTTGCCCCACGCATGCCATCTCTGGTTAAAGTTGTGGCGCAGTAGAGCCGTGTTACCTAGGCCAGTGTTCTAGTTTTGTGCTGGGCCTTGGCCCAAGGTTCTACGCTGAACTGGTACAGTGTGACTGTATTGTGGCATCTGTGGACCGTGAAGGGCTGAGGATTGGGGCCTCTCTATTGGAGCTAGGCTTTCAGAATAAACTAAAGGGCATGTTTACGTCCCTTCTAGTGACGTTCTGGTAGTGTTCACTCCTTCGCCTTATTTACACAGTAGCGTTAAGCCACTTTAAGTGGCTTAACCCCGCCATGCAAATAATGCCCCTGTTCACGCAGCACTTAGCGTGAAAGGGACAGGCAACGGACAGGCAACGGGTGTTGCAGTGGGCTTTCGGCCACAACACCCATTGGTTTTTGATGCTGACCCATATCTACAAGCTATGGGCATGCGCCAAAAATGAGGCCAGGAAATACCTGGTCTTAAACAGGTGCTACACAGAGATGTTTTATTTCTCATCTTGTATTACTCTTTCCACGTGTGCTGCATTCTGCAGCTCACATGGATAGAGCAAATCGCCTGTTAACATTATGTGCAGGAAGATATCCATTCCTTCACATAAACAATTGCTCCTGCAGCACAGGCACCCAAGCAAAATGGCAGCAGAGTGCCTGCGCTGGCGCTAGGCTGCTCCAGCGCTAAGGGAAATGCTGGGGTGCACCATATTTTTGTAAATACGGTGCATCCCTGCGTTTTGAAACTGATGAAGTGCGGTGTTACAATTTTTGGCATAACACCGCGCTTGGCCAGTTTCTTGTACATACGCCCCTAGGTTTGGTTTTAGCCCCTATGTCCTGGAGTTTATTGGACAACACTTCAAGCACCTGTTTCTGAAAGCAGTATTCAGTTAGTACTCCAAGAGTGAGTTCAGGTTCCCGAAGTGACAAACCAGTTTTTAATTTTTTACTCTTTAGGTCATGCAGTATTGAATGTTCTTTGAAATGTAGTGCGTTTGGTCTTTTTACATCTCTCCTGAGACCGCGCATGTACTTTAACTTGCAGGCCTTTTTTTTTTTTTATTTTAAACTTACAGCTGATTTGGAGAGGGCTCATTGCTTACCACTGGTTGACTTCTTCGTTTCTCATTTCCTTGTTTCTTTGGTCTGCACTTGCTGGCTTCACTACCTCTTTGTGTGTTTGTCCCTCAACTGGAGCATTGTCCAACCTTTCATTGTAATTTTATTATTTTAGTTTTTTTGTTGAAGGGCTCCATAAGAGTGCCTAAGCTTGCAGGCAGTCTCCCTCATGTGCTGCTACATCATTTCGTTCTGTTGCATTCCCCCCTCCCACCCTCCTGTCCCTTTGTATTGTCACTTGCTCTCTTTCCTTACCCACTCCCTTATTGTTGCTTGCCCCCTCCTGCTCCTTCCTACTTTGTTGCATGCCTACCTCCACCCTCCTGCATTGTCCGCCCCCTCCTGGCAGGGGAACAAAAAAAGCATTGACAAAGCCAGTAGTTCTCACCAACACAAACTGTTGGTTTTGTCCATGTTAATAGACAAGTTGCACAAAAGTGTGGCTGCAATGCAACATGGCTAACAAGTACAAATTTTTTTTTTTAAAAAGCGCTATGATCTGGCCAGAGATGGCTCACTCTCTCTCTGCTAATGCAATAGGTATCACATATGCAAAAAAAAGCTAATGCCAATAGAAATGACAATGCCATTTATTTAGGGATACAAAAATAATAAAAAAATAATGAGCAATACCAATAGCTCTACCTATAATATTGCCGAGACCATTGCATTGTAAATGCTTGTTGAAGTTCTTACTCTAATCCTCAAGCCTCAACACCAAGAGAGACAAGTGGCCACGAAGTTAGAGTGAACTTGGGAAGCAATGCTCTGTATTGGGGAGAAATGGGGCAAAGGGACAAAGAGACTTAAAAACATAGGATCTTCTCTCTGACTGGGTTGGTCTGCATTATTGTCTATATGACTATACGAGTATCCTCATCATTTTGAATTTTGGCGAGGGCAAGGTCGTAACCTGCAGGATAGACAAGGTAAAATTCCTCCAGGAAGCCAGCTACATGTTGCAGATCTCTTTACCTTTTTCATATTGAGTGCTTTAGCTTAGGTGGATTCACAGTGGTTTCTCTGACAGCACCAGCATGTCTAGTTGCAGCTCTGATCTGTTACTGACACAGCGAGCTGGGCTACAGGTGTGTGGTATATTCATTTCTATTCAATGCATTCTCTCATTAGTTGTATGTCTCCTGCAGCTCAGCCAGTGTGAGGTAACAGAATGCTGATGTGTGTCCGGTGGGGTGAATGTCAGTTGGAGTGTGTGGGCTGTGCAGCAAGGATGCTGCTCCCGGTGGGGCTTTTCTGATACCTTCTTACCATCTTCTACCTGTAACCTGAGACTTGAATCTTAAAAACTAAAGCATCCTGTCATCACCTGCACTACTGACCACCCTGCATCTTTATTCGCCACAAGGTGCTTTACTAGTCCCGTCAATGGGTGTGATTGTTATTCCACCAGTAACTATTACAGTCAGAAGTCAGAGTTCAAATGAGCCACTTCATACGGCATTTGGGAACCACTTTAATCCAACCTGCAACATCTACAATCGACCACAGATGGAGTCCAATTGTGCAGTTTTAGAGACATTTGGGTAATGTGTTCTAGACCAGGGGCTCCAGCCTTTTTTGTAACAAGAGCTACGTTTATTCAATTAATATCATGAGCTACTAGTAATAGTTTTGTAATATTGACTACATTAGACATGATTAACTTGATGGCCCCTCCACGCAAGATTACCAGCAGTGATCCCCTCAGTGCATCAGGAGTGTTGCCAGCAGTTTTAAATTGGCATAGCCAATAGGTCTCGCCTTTGGGACCTTATAAGTGTCTAGCCATGCAACAGTTAATGTTGTTGCAGTAAGGATATAGTGCTGCATAACTAAATACTTAAAAGGTCCCAAAGGCGAGACCTATTGGCTATGCCAATGCTTGTTACTGGCTGAAGTTCAGAGTGTTTCAGATGAGTTGAATGTGCTACTAAACAAACACTGTTGTTGATGCCTATTGCCGTTTAAACACTATTAACTGCCATTTAAAGTTACCAGGGATTCCCAGCTTGATGATGGGGAATGATTTGCATCATGTAACTATATAAAAGATCCAATGCTGGAGGAAAAGGTTTCACTCCATTCATTTTTCTGTACCTGCAAGGTAGATCCACAGAGTTCATTATCTCAATACAATCCTTGCAAGCTTTAGAACCAAGGCTTGCATCCAATGTGAGATCTGGAACCTTTATATTGTCCCCCATTTCCAAAGCCAAAAGCAGAATCTTCTCTTTTGGTCGTAGATAAAGTTCAGGCTCAAAGATCATGCATCTCTACTCTTCCAGGGTATCACATGTGCCAGATTACATTGCTTTGAACCATACTGCCAAGCACAGTTGGATTTCGAAAAGTCACCATCCCGATTTTTCTAAACTTTGCTTAACTGATGCAAGCCCAAGATGTGCTACCATCCTCCAGTCTTCATGAACAGCTTGAGTAGAATTTATTTTGTAGTCTTTCTTTTATATTCCTACCTCAAGCGCTTTAAGACATTTTGCAGCAGCCTATCTTATACTACATGTAGCCTACGCAGCTTTACATTTTTTGTAGCTTACGTTAAACTGTAAGAAAATTATAAACACATGACTTGCTTATTGCTACAGGATAGAATCCAAAAGCATTAGAAATATGCATCGCTTTTTCCCAGGGCACCAACAAGGATTTAATGCAGTGGCTGTCCAGTTACACACAGACATCTGAAGTCTGGCGTGATCAAACTGAGCTTTCCCACCAAAACAATGCATTTTGCCACCTTGAGTGAAACTTCATCATAAAATGCATTGGCCAGAGGCAGAGAAACAGCCATAGTGAAACAAAGTATCATCTCAGTAGCATATTCAAGTTTTAGAATTGCTCTATGCAGTACCAGCAACATATCCAAGCAGTAAAACGATGCTAATGAGGTTGACATGAAGCCAACTGACTGCTCCAAAGCTCCCAAATTTATCACTTTCATGTCTGAGAAGCTCATCAATGACAGGACATTTGTTTGTACGCTGGCATTTCTATTTCTTTATGTTGCTGTAGCGTGCGCTCCCGTTGGGTGCTTGCAGCATTTCCTATATCAGTAGGAATCAATATATATACTCCACCAGCAGTACTGTTTTCTTAGGCAGCATTATAAAGCATGCTGTGACTCAAAAAAGTCAAACTACAAATCCCGGGATGCTTAACACTGGTGGTTTAACCAATTCTCGCTGAAAGTTACCCTTGTGAGTAATCAGACAGATATGCTTAAGGCTCTTCTGCCTTTATTTCTGACCACTCTGACATTCCACTCTCTAGGGATGCAACAGAACTCACTCCCTTTGGGTGCTTACACCATTCCTTATACCAGTAGCAGTACAGATCCCCCTGGGTCGCTGCTGCAATCTCTCCATTCATAATAGACCCCATGTTATGAGGCTAAATTTCAGACAGCATTGTTTTTTATTTCGAAAATAACACTAAGCATGCTGAGACTTATATAGTGACTACAAGAACTAAGAGCTGTTGACTTAACTGGTATTTGCTAACCCTTATGAGTTCACTGACCGCTAGCCCTACCATTCTTGCTTTTGAGATCTGCATGAGTGTTCATCCTTCCGCTTGGCTATTGCAGAACTTTGTTGCCACATAAATGGACGCAGATTAACTTTGTTGTATGAGTGCGCTGTAGATCTTGGTGCCTTAATGGCAACAAAACATTTGCTTCACTAAGGTAGTTGAATACGACAGGATCAATTTGTTATACTTATCCCAGTCTCTTTCGTCTACCCTACTACTGTCTGCTCAGGCAGAGCTTTCACCTATAAGCTGACCAACCTTGATGACAGTACAAGCCCAACTAACAGTAGAAACAAAGACCACAACCAGGAGAGTACAAAACAAAAGTACCCCTGCAACATCGATTCCTTTGTTTTGTGATTTTGGGCTTTGTTTTTAGAGTTATTTCAGTTTGTTCTATGTGCAAGCCAGCCCCACTCTTAAAACAAGCTATACTTAGTATAGAAAAAAAGCCCAGAATCAAACAATGTTGCTTGGTTAGCAGCAGTAAGGTGAAAGACAGAACTTGAGCTGCTTTATTTCTCTGCTACCGTTTACAGATTCCCAGTGAAAGGTCTGCCGGCCACAAGGAAGCATCTGCTGGGCCGCACATTGAGTACCAGGGCTCTAGACACAGTGATCCTGGGATTTTTTTCTTAAGCTAGCAATTAATCAGTCACACACAAAACAGAGGAAATTAACATAAATAGTGATATTGCTATAGAAATTACATCCAACATCTGGCTTCCAATCAAATTAAAGACAGGTCTGCAATAGATGTGCCTAGTTCTGGTCTCATGCCAGTTTTTTTTTTTTGGACTACCACGGTAATGCCACCTCAGATAAAAAAAATTGTTAGATGTAATCCTGGTACAACAGAAAAGATGTTTTGGAAATTTATGAACAAATCACCACAGCATTATCCAGAAACAGGTTACAAATATATGTAATTGCAATTTGGATTTGATGCAAAACAAACTGAAAACAAATCTATAAAGCAACGTTTTCCCTTTTTATATATGAATTTACATTTCCAAAAAGGCAATTCCTAATCAAGTATATCATAGTTTTTAAGATAGCACATTTTTGAAGATCACTTTATGGCACAATGTAATAATACTCATAAATATATCTAGGTGCTGGATTTCAGGGAGGATGAACTGTTTATGAGATAATAAACATGATAAAGAACTAAGATTACAATTTGATAACTGCTCAGTTGGATTCTCCTCCAGATCATTCATAAGCACACACACAAACATGCATCGCGGCACCGACGCTTTACTTTTAATGTTAAAAGTAAAACGCGGGTGCCGCGATATCAAAAGTAAAGAAATAGATGTTTTTTTCTATTTCTTTACTTTTGCTATAATCACGGCACCCGCGCTTTACATTTAACATTAAAAGTAAGGCGCGGGTGCCGCGATTATAGCAAAACGAAATAGATGTTTTTTTCTATTTCTTAACTTTTGGTATAATCGCGGCACCGGCGCTTTACTTATAACATTAAAAGTAAAGCGCGGGTGCCGGGATTATACCAAAAGTAAAGAAAACAAGCTACAAGACATCTATTTAGGAGGTGAGTTTTCAAAGTGCTGCTAAAGGCTGGCGGTTCGCGCATGCACGCTCGCGTGAACACAAGCTTGTCGCCAGCCAGAAGCACTTTGAAAACTCACCTACTAAAGTCTCTCCGAGCAGCGCATGCGCGGTGACTCAGCGAGACCTAAAAAAAGGCTTTGTGAATTTGGATTGCTTTTACATGGATAATATATAACATCCACAGGTGCATTGCCAGAGCATCATGGTAATATTGTTAATAAAAAGTCTTCTGATAGTCACATGCTTATCACTCAATTAGAAGGTTTAAATATATTTTGTAAACTGTCATTTTTCTGCCAATGTCAGCTTTAGGAGTTGTGAAATACACACATTTTCGTTTCGAATACACACTTTTACATTTTGGTTTGTGAATATTAATTCAACCTAGCAAAATTTTCAAATTTAGAAGGTGGGGCTGCACGCAAGAGAGCTACTTCTAGGTAGCTGGAGAGCTACCAGTAGCTCACCAGCTACTCATTGGAGAAGCCCATTCTAAACGGACCATGAATTTTGATTGGTAAGCAGATCTCTTTGTGCATTGGCTGAATGCCCTCTTAGTAATGAGTGAAAGTGATTTAGGTGGGTTAATGTAGGCTTCCTAGACATACAAGGGTGCTGTATGGATTTTCCTGAATGAAGGTTGCCTTCATGTGAAATTTTGGGGGTCAATTCAGGGTACAGGAGGCAGATAATTGGCCACAGTCTACCCTGGTTACATGCAGCTGACAAAATATTTTTTTATTGCACATCCTCACTCAAGACTCATACTAAACATACCATGCAGAAAGCACATCCTACCACACCTCAGGGAACTCAACTATCTAATGATACACATAAATGCCGTGGTCAGTTTAGACTACTCGCTCACACTTTCAAGGCACTACGAGACATTAGTCCGGCCTACCTGAACAATCACATCTTACACCACCCACCCAGACTCCTACTCTTTCCATGCATACACAGAAACAGGTTTGGAGGGAGGGCGGGCCTTCTCGTACATTGCTGTTGAAACTTTCACCAAAAGGCAGAGTATTTTCATTGCATATTTTTTTTTTCTAAATCTTTGAGCTTGCAGGTTTTGATTTAGTGAGCAAAAAGAGAAAGAAATCCATGCCATTCCAAAAGCAGAGTAAAACAAATGAACACACAAGTGTGATTTATTATAAAGCACTGGTTTACGATGGGCACTAAAAAAAGTTTTTTTATAATAAAATGTGCCCGTGTCCTGGCAACCAAGAATGTGCAATAGGTTTTAAGGGTCTTTTTCACTTTACTGAAGACACAGGTTTCATAGTAGAGCCAACTTACTGAAAACTAAAGCAGAGTATCGAAAATATGCTATTCATGAACAAACAAAACCCCCAAAATGATGACCACTCTGAAACGTCATAGCAAGTCACTGTGCTTAGTGAGAGCACAGACAAAAAAGACAAGGAAAGATTATAAGCTGACATGAACATGTTCTCTTTGTAGCATATTGTGATACCAACTTGGCCTCTGAAAGAAACCTCAATGATGGTTTATATACAGTGTTGGGCAAAACTGATAAATGGAACTGGGCAATCTGAGCCAGAGAGTCACCATATTCTCAATCCTATTTACATTCCTTACATGTAAATTGTTCATAATTTATATATTTAGTAATTATTCCAAAAATATGGCATGGGTCCCCTATAAACCAAGGTTAGACAAGCTCCAACTTTCAAGACCACAAATACTTTGTCTCAGGAAAGACAGAAGCTATGAATTAATAGGCACGTTTAAATAGTTGTTCTTATCTGTTGTTTCTGAGCGCTGCATGCCACTATCTCTGTTCTTAGTGCCAGAAAAACTTTATACAGATAGGAGCTCCATGTTTTCAGATCTAGAAGACCCAAATTTTCTCAATGTCATATCCTCTGATTTCTTCAACCCACCTTTCGTCCCTTCTTAGGACTGGCCTGCAACAGCCCATGCGCTGCTTGCGCTCTCGTTTGCAAGAGAGATTGTATACAAGAAGGGGCTTGCAGCCCGACAATTCCTTAATATTCTTCGGCTTCATTGTCATTTGCTGCCTTCTAATTGTCCATGCTTGCTTCACTTCCTCTTCTTTCAGCTGGAGCATGGACCAAGCACTGACTGTTTCAGCTGGATTGCCGTCTTTCTGCTGATCACGTGTGAATGATGTACTACAATTATTTTTTCTTCTTCCCTGTCATCCTTGTAGAACTTTTAACTAGGTTTTCTATGCCACACACACTTCAAAGAAGCCCTTTCCTCATTTGAAATTGATGTTTATTGTGATAACAAATGTTATCTGCTTTATTGAGACAACAGATGTTATCAACATCCAAATGTATTTTTACTAAAAACATGGACATGGCGCAATTGCTTTCTTCATGTGACAAGTTTTCTGCCAAATGTCATTTTTTCCCCCACACATGTGGAGATTAACTGATTTGCTCAGAATCACAAGGGTATTGTGCTAAGACCTAACAAGTATTGGCAAAGCCAATAAGTGTCACCTTTGAGACTATTGGCTTTGTCATTGCCTTTTGTTCCTGCTGTACAGCATGGGCTTTGCCGACTTTGGCAAAGATTTGTAGCCATGCCATATAGCAGCGTGGCTGTTATGCAGCAATGGTAAAAAAAAAATTCAAGTACTATGATGCAAACAGCACTAAAGGACTTTAAAAAAATTAAAAGCGCAAAAGTGCATGAGCTCTGGCTGTGTTACAGCACTTTTTAAAATGAGTTTTAAACAGACTGCAAAGCATCCACGCTGCTGTACAGGATGGCTAAAGAACATTGCAAAACCCAATAGCTCTCATAGGCGAGACCTATTGGCTTTGCCAATGCTAGTTTCAAATTATCTTTCTTAAGACTAGATACAGATCAGCTAGGAAAGAGCACAATAGAGCACCAACATTACACAACATCCCTTCCTACCCGAGAACACAACGCTCCCCTTTCCTCATTCATCTCTATCCACTTCTACCACACTCTTCCCCGTTTTAAATTTCTCCCCTGCCTCCAACTTTCGTGCTTCCTCCGTTAATCCACTATTCTCTGTATTACTCTACTATTTTTACTAACAGATCTCGGTCTACCCAGCCATGGGTCACTCTACCTGCTTCGCATTGAAACTGTAAACTATTTCCTTTGCCATCTATCTTTAATTCTGTCCCCTTCGCCTGTAAATCCTTCTTTCTCCATAGCGTCAAAGAACTTTGAAGAGCCAGTGTAGTGGCTCTCTATAACACAAGAAAAACAAGCATTTACAATGGTCTCGGCATTGTTAAAATTAGAGCTATTGGCATTGCTCATGACATTATTTTTGTTTATGTTTTTGTTTTTAAAACATTTAAAGAAACGGCATTGTTATTTACAATGGCAATAGCTTAATCTCTCTCAAATGCGAGACCTATTGCATTTGCACCCACACACAGAGCCACACACAAAGCCACCCACACACACAGAGCCACCCACACAGAGCCACCTACGCTAGCCGAGACCTAAAAAGGGCCACAGTCAACTCTTCCGAAATGCAACTTCAGATACACGTAATAAAAATGTTCCACGCCACTACTTACTACCCAATTGGTGTATGTGTAAACCATATAAAGAGCGCTGGGACCTCACGGCGCTATAGAACTTCATTGCTACCCAGAGCCCAGAAGGATGGGCGGCTGAGAGGCCCCGTCAGGATTTCAATTCCCGGTGGATGCATTCGCCCACGAAGACATAAGACTTCATTAGATAAGTGTGTAAAAAAAAATACAATCTCAGCAGAATGCGCAAGTGGGGTTGGGGTGAATGCCGCCGGAGCTGCCATATGCGAGTGGCTGTGTATTCCGTTAAAGGCCACGGTTCTGCTGAGCAGGGCGAAAATGCACAATTGAAAATAGATGGCTTCCCCCACTGCACCCCGAGCCAAACATTCAGAGCACCGCTTCCTGCCTTTCGTATTCACACGTACACCCGCCCCTCCCACACTCCTATGCATGTACACGTCCGATCGATGATACAAGTTATTACCTAAATCAATAGCACCCATTTTAGACATCAGAAGAAGGAACTGCTGGGCTGCGTGCCGGATGGGAGCCTGTGAGGCCCAGTTTACGCAGCCGGTACCAGCCCCCACAAGCAGCACTTCACCTCCGTGACACCACAGAGCCCGTCTTCCACCGCCCCTTCCCTGTGCCCTCGCCAGGAGACCCCGTAGTACTCCAACAGATCCGTCAAGTCACGTTAGATCACGATTCTCCCAAAGCGCGCACATTCGTTCTTGCTTCCCATCCAATCCATGGCCTCTGCACCGCTACATGTGACCTTTGAACAACATTTCCGTTCGGGGTGCCTCAAAACGCACAAGTACTAAATCTATACATGAAATACAAAATCTGTGCGCGCTGCCTACATGTGAGGGGAAGATGTCCAGTTTCTACGTATCTGGTATTATTTGGTTTCGTTACTTTGTGCAGAAGTCCTTCCTACAAAAACAGACAACAAAGAAAATAAAGGGAAAAAAACACAGAGAGAAGTTTGTTAAGCAACGAATGTGACGATTCAGGGCACCTTTCAGATGCACAATAGTCCTTCGTGCATTCCAAAAGAAGAACTTTCTAGAAGGTAGAATGATACACTCATCAGCCACTCACATATAGTGGGAGAGTTGCTACTCTGGGAGGAACCAAAGGCCAGACTATATATTTTGAAGAATAGGTAAACCGACAGCTGCCTTTCAAGCCAGAACTAAAAAAAAAATCTTGCCCCTAACCCCACAACACCAGCACCTCTCCAACCCTGCTCTGGTAGAAACATGTAGCTATATGTGGCCCCACTGCCGCTGCACCTTCTGCACTATTGACAGCTATGTCTCTAATTCCCACCACGAATTCCGTCACGAGCGTGCTCCGGGCTCGGTCACAGCACCTTCGGGGGATTGAAATACCCGCAGTGTCACCCCTCAGAACCCCCTGTGTCTCTGGAGAGACAACCCGAGTAAAGGACCCGTCCTCTGGGACAAGTCGGCCTCTGACGGAGGGCTTTGGGGCTCTCTTCCGCGGTCCTGTTTTCAAGTAAGATCCGAATCAGACTTCACTTTTTCAGAAGCGCTGCAAAGAAGCGCGGTGTATTGAAGCGGGTGAAAGGGGGGCTGCGGAGGGGGAGGGGGAGAGGGGGGCAGGCCTAGAGTTCCAAACGAAAGAAAGTACGGAACAGAAAGAGGCTCCAAGTGAAAGAAAGTACACAACAGAAAGAGGCTCCAAACAAAAGAAAGTACGGAGCGGTCAGATAAACGGCACGAGGGCCGCGGACGGTAATGCTGGCGCAGACTTTGCGCAAAGATTACCGGACGGTATCTGCGGGGAGCGAGTGCAGACCAGGAAAGAGTTACAAGTTGCTTATACTTCAAACGGAGACTGTTTAATGCCCCTTGCACTAAGAATTGCCCGAAAAGTGGAAGGGAAAAAGGATGTACTGAAAGAATGGGGGTGGGAGGGGCTGTGGGGGGGGGGGGGGGGGGGAGTTGGTTCAGTCATCGCCGCTCCTCACGCGCACTTTGAGCGACTTTCGTAAACACCAGTTTTACTCCGTTTCGTTACAACGTTTCACCCACAAATAACACTTCGCCGCATTTATGTTTTAGCGACTTAAACTGAAATTAACGCCATTAAAGATGGGCCAGTTGTGTGCAGCAGAATGAGTTACACAAATGAAAAGACCCCATAGGTGGCTTTACTTAAAGATAAAAGGGGCACTCCCAGGCGAGTGTGACCCCCCCCCCCCCTCGCCCCCTCAGGGCAGCTAACATCCAGAACATGACGCGTCAAAAGCGGGCTCTCCTCACACCCCAGGGTACCCCTGCCCCTCACCCCCCTCGCCCTCGCGGTAAACACCCAGAGCTTCTCACAACCCATCTACCACAGCAACAGGACCTGGAATGTGACCCTCGCGGGCAAAAGGCGGAAAAATCCAGCCAGTGAGCCCCAAACTGTGTGTACCAACACACGCAGTTCACTGTCTGTTTCCCGCCGAGAATAAACCAGCCATGCTCCAAAACACACCAAATGCGACCATTCAAGAGCACATCATCTCTTAAAAAACATGACACCCAATCCAACCAGAAGCCACCAGCTGCGCAGCTTCACAGAATGCAACGCACGACTGCTGTCTTCAAAAACATCAACAACCCCCCACACAGATCGCATCTGCTGTACCATACCTCCACTCAGAACACACAAACAAGTAAAGAGGAACAAGCCGAGGGCACCGGAAGACACCACCGCCTTTCTCCGAGGCGAAGCAGAAATGCCTCGGAGAAAGGCAGCGGCGATTTCGGATTCGGGGGCGTGTTCTCCTCTTGCCATTGGCTGGAGGAGATAATTAGATTTGTTGAAAAACACACGCCCCCGAATCCGAAAAGGACGGGGCCTGATCGGAGTGACGGACCTCTTCTCCAATGGCTGGCCAGCATTCAAGAGGCCAGCCAATGGAGAACAGGGGAGAAGAGGGGCGGGTTCAAGCCCCTCTTCTCCAAGTCATTAAATCTCGGATCGAGACTGCGCAAGCGCAGCCTTCGAGCCGAGACCTAATAATTAACGCGAGGACTTAGTAACCCCACCAAGAGGAACATTATTCCACGTCACAAGCAATACACCTCAAATTACCTAACCAAAGCCGGCAAGAAGCCTTCCTTCCTTTGCAGCTTTTATCTAGAGCCAGAAAAGTAGGAGGGATTATTGCTGCTTTGTAACTTCGAATTTACGAAACAAGATGTTTATTTGATTAATAAGTCCGATACCTAATTCCAAACATTTTAGTACACTTGCAGAAAAATACCTAAATTCAATTTATACCCTTGGCAGGACAAGAGGAGTTTTTCTCTCTGCTCATCCACAGAATATCTACTTCTTCGGTGAGTCACATTGTCCTCACAGAAGACCTTATGAGAAATATAGACAGGAAATTCAAGCAGTAAAAGGGGATAAAGCAGACATCAGGGAAGATGAGGGGCAGTCTGCAATCTTTGGGTAACTGACATATGGAGGGAAACAAACGCAGGAGTCGCACTGTTCTTTCTATAGTTCCATTCAGGGGACATATAAAAAACATTATGGGCAGCAATATCACTGTGAGCTACTCTCCTATGATACTCAGATGTGTCCGATGATTTTTCAGTTACAACTGCTTGATCATTCAGGCCCATGATAAAGACAACAGGGATCCCAAAATCTGTTGCAAGCAGGAGGATCTCTGCTTAAAAAGATGTGCTTCCTCCCCTCTTCTCACAGCAGCAGACACTTCAACTAATACAAACGGTGATATTTTCAAGAGGATACTCAGAGGATGGATCATAGAAACTGCTCCCAAAACAATACGGGCGAAGATATAAAAAGCATTTGTATCACCCCAAATGCGTGGTACCTTGCAGGGAAGCTACAGCGACTCGGAGGAGTGTGATTTCTAAAAATCATTAGTGTTTAACATAGAACCACAGGAAAAAGCAGAATTTCAGCCTAGAAACTGAATGCAAATACGCTTAGTTTAGAATCATGGTGTGTTTAACTATCATTGGAGGCTACCCTGAATCTCAAGCCTAGAAAGTGCCTAGGACCTACTTCATGGAGACAAATATTATCAACCAAATACTTAGCTGGATGTGCAGTAAAAACTCTAGGAACACAAGTCAAATATATCAGCAAAGACACACTGGACACATCAGACAAAGTTTGCAGCATCACACGTGTACAGGACAATGATACAAAAATGAGATGTCCATGATTAGACACAAAAAAGGATTTTAACAGAAACGTCTGGAGCTTCAAAACCAGGATTGTGGCTAGGTGACAGTGCACATTAAGGAGATGATACATTCCTCTCTGAATTAGAGTTCGCCTTCTATATCTTGCCGTTCCAGTCACATAAAAATTAGCAAATGGGCTGTTTAAAAGCATGAGGTTTGAGATGGCTAAAAGATGGCTGTCCCCTCTCTCCAACAAATACTCCTTTGCAGCAGCTGCAGAATCCTTTAACCAACACATTAGCCTTAACTGCAAGGGTTAAGAGGATAACTTAAATGGTATAGATTCTCAAGTTAAATTTAATAATGCAAGAAAATGTATAAATGAAAAAATTAATTCTGTTAAATAGGCCTTAAATATGCAAAAGTTTATGTTTTCATGCACGATCAATTGCACATCTCTGTTAAAGAATTCTAGCCTTTAAGAAAATTTGAAGAAAGAATACCGCATACCAAGTTGCACTACATGATGCTTTAGAAGATTGGGAGAAATTAATTTTGCTGCTCTCGGTTTACATATTTTATGAATCTGCAGCACCCTATAACAACCTGCACTGGACAACGAAAGACGGAGGGTTCTCAAATGAATCCTTATTCTAGGAAGAGCAGACAGTGGGCGAGTTGAACAGACTGAACACAGTTGTAGGCTGAAGCCTACCAGAGAGCACATTAATCTGGTTATGAAAGACTTCTTGGGGACATGCTGAAAACTGAGCTAGGAATGCATTCTGCCCACTGCTTACCATTGGTTTTGCCTATAGTAATTTACATTTCCTTGCTTTCTATTAGCTGGCATTACTTCTTTAAGCACCTCCAGCTTGTGTTTGTTCAAGCCGTTGGAGAATAATTAGTCTCTTTATTGTCGCTCTGATTGGCTCCCTCTTTTCTTCGGAGTGCCTGCTTTTCTGCCAACTACTATTTCCTTTTTCAGGACACCCTCGAAAACAGCGTGTGTGTTTTGTTATCCAGCTATCTTCCTTGTATAGTTCTCTGTCCCCCGCTCGTGTTGCTCTCACACAGTGTGTGTGTGTGTGCACCCCTGACCTCGCTGTTGCTGACTCTCCTGTGTGTCCCCACAACTGCATCGCCCTGCCTCACCCGAATGGTTCCCTGTCCGTTCCCGTTTCCTCCATCTCGTCTTTGTGGTTCTCCAAGCTTGCCTTTGCTTTATCCCTTCCCCCACCCGCTTTTTGCTTTGTTACATAGGCGCTTTTGTGCATTTTTTATTTACCAATTTAGCTCCGGTAAGCAATTAAAACAAGCATTGGCATAGCCAATAGGTCTCCCTTTTGGGACCTTATAAGTATTTAGTTATGCAGCACAATATCCTTGGTGCAACAACATCAACTGCTGCATGGCTAATCACTTATAAGGTCCCATAGGGGAGACCTATTGGCTATGCCAATGCTTGTTTTCTATTTGATGGAAAGGTTTAGGTCTTCAAACAACACCAGTGAGTGGTTTGCTGCACAAAGGGCCGAGGGCTGCGATGAGGCTAAGACAAGGAGGCTGTGCCCGAGAACTGCCTATTGCTTGTAACATGGAAAGTGTTCAGAATATCTGCATTCATCTGTATTTTCTTAATCCCTGTGAGAAAGTGGCTCTGTATAGACTGTTCCCCAATAGGTACAGTGTGTACAGAGTCCACAGCCCCCAGAGGTTTGGCAGAGACTAAAGTTAGATATAACCTTACTCTCTAAAGTGGTAGCTTGGTCAAGTACTAAGGCAGTATCAGAGGACAGTGTAAAGCATTTGTTGCACACACTCAGTCAGTAAATGGCACCTGATTGGCAGGAGCCCAGGGCACACTCAGTCAAAGTACATTCAGCAAAAAGTGGGGGCATACCATGCAAGAAAGATGGCACTTTCTCACAATCCCATCAAACATCAGCATGAAGAATCCCAATAAACATCTGCATCAACTCACATACCTCAACCACTCCCCCACTCCACTAATGTTAACACCCCACTGGTATTTATTTTATCTACCCCAAGGAAATTCTAGTGAATGCATGGAATAGTTGCTTGAGTCACTAAACTAACCCTAATAACCAATAACATGACTAGCCACTAATCTTGGGTTCGGTAGCAGCATGCTGCCCAGGGTAAAGCGCTTCAGCACCTCGTCAGGGGTAGTAAGTGTTATATAAATGCAATTACAATTTACCAAGGTTCCCCAGAAATGGATTTCTGAGGCTTAGATATCTGTGTGAGTGAGAAGGGCTCGGGTGTGGGGGTTCAGGAGCGAGAGAGGGGGGAGAAAGAGAAGGCTTTGACTGTTGAAGAGAGGCTAGCGAGGGCTGTGCAAGCAGAGAACAAGACAGATGGAGAGTCAGAGGAAGGCGAGAAGGAGCAGGAGGGAGAGAGTGATAGGAAGTGAAGTAAGAGTGTGTAGAGAGAGCGAGGGGGGTTGGGTGAGGGAGTGGGTTGAGGGCAAAGTGTGTTTAGGAACATCAAAGGTTCTTGAAATTAAGTGACGTCATTGAAGATGGAGTAGGTGGGAGAGAAGTGTTATAGCGAGGTGCAAAGAGATGAAAGAGAGGTGGGATTGGTAAGGGCAGAGGGGGCTGGAGTGTGTGCAAGACAATAAGGAATTTATGAAGGGAGAATGATGGGAGCACAGGAAGGTAATGTAAAAAAGGAAAAATATGGCAGAATATGAAAGACGGGCGGGATAAAGAGATGGGCTATAAAGGAGAAGAAAAGTGTGACGAAAGGAGTGGTTAGAAGAGGGTAGACATATAATGTGGGAGTGAAGTAGGCGACAACGTGATGGAAAAAGGACAATGCAGATATAAAAATAGGAAAGGGAAAGAGGAGAAGATGAGGGTCTGAGAAGATGGTGAAATGAGGGAGAAAAGGGGGCGAAGAAAGCACAAAGTAGAAACAGGTCCAGGGAGAAGAAGGGTTCAGAAGAGTGATGAGCAGGAGATGTAAAGGGGGACAGAGTGGCGGGAAACTAGGAATGAAAAAGACAAAAGGTGGAGACGGGACAAAGTATGAAGAGAGCTGAGGTTGAGAAGATAGGGAAAGCAATGAGAAAAGGAGGAGCTAGTGAGACCATGTATGATGTCCTGGATCGTTCACGTATGGAGCGGAGATTCTGGGAGAGTGAGGGGAAGAAAAGTGGGGAGAGCCCGTGAGCAAGGGAAGAGTCTGGAATGAAAAAGACCAGCGAGAACAAGGGGTCTAAGAGGGGAGAGAAAGATGTCAACGGAGCAGGAGAGGGTGAGAAAAGGCGCTTCATGCGAGTGTGTGAAAGAGTGGTAGATTGGGTCGACAGGGACAGAAAATAGTTCGGGAGAGCATCAAAGAAAAAGAAGAGATACCCCGATAAAGAAAGGGATGAAACAGAGGAGATAGGATGGTAGATCTAAGGGGGAAGAGAGATGGTGACAGAGAGCAGGATAGAAAATGAGAAAGGGGAATGACAGGCTGGAAATTAAGAAACACGGTGGCGACGGAGAAGAGTGTTAGAAAGCGAGGGAGCGAACATGGAACATGGAACAAAGGAATGGAACATGGAAGGGTGACATAAACCAGGGAAGAATGAAGATAGGATGTTTGGAAACAAGAACAGGGAATACCTTTTGTAGGCAGAACTCCTTAAAATCACACGTTCAACCCTATCAACAGACGCCATTCAGATCTTTCTTGTGGCAATTACATATGATTACAGCACACAAATGATAGTTTTAACACCAAAGCAATCGGCAAATAAAACAAGCATTGCTTAAAAGTGGATGCCCATTACTCTCAGCGAGTGTGCTCAGACGGAGTGACAGGCACCGGAAGGACGGAAGCAATGACTGGCAGAGGTGCGAGAGAGGAAGCCCGCTAAAAGGAAATTACAACAAGCATTGGCCGCGCGCGGCTGTGAAAGTGACGAGGTCGCGCGGCCGTGAAAGTGATCGCGATCGTGGGCTGTAAGGGTGCCCCCCGAGCGATGCACTTAATGAGCCATGATAAGACAGGAAGGCCAGATGGCGCCTGTGCTCGTAACTATGCGCGTAACCGCCCGCTCTAGGCCAGACAAAAAGCTGTGGTCGGCTTTTTGAAGCCCACTGACTAAAAGTCTCGCTAGAGCAGCACATGCGCTGGCTCAGGCGAGACCTAAAAAAAAAAAAATAGGCGCGACGGCACGTCCACGGAGTACATGCGTTGTTAGCATTAGCAAAGTAAATAGGTCCTTAGCCCATAAACTGTTGGCTTTGCCAGTGCCAAATTTGTAAGCGTTTTCACGTCTGGCGTTTACAGTAACACACATACACAGGTCAGGTGTGGCGTATTTTTCTTAACTGGCTCCAAAAGAAAAATCTAATGCAGGTAGCTTGCGATTGTCATGAGCCGAAATGTATGTAAGCCAATCTGGCTTTTCTGGAAGGGGTAGGGTGTTATCAGTGTCCAGGCTAGCACCTCGCTCACTCACACGGAGAGTGATGGTGCGGAGGCTGCAAACAGACTTTTCCACCTCGGAAATATTCTCACAGACACTACACCCTCTAGCAACTGACAATTACAGGGTAGTGGTTAGAGATAGGAGTGTGGCGCCACTCAGGAAATTATCATAAGGGTGTGTAGATTGTATAGATTTTGATAACGGTGCTGAAGGGTGAGGGACACTACTGAACTCCCCCCCCCCCCCCCCAGAGGATTGCCAGCCGTGACAGGCAGCAATAAAAGGAATTATCCCCAGTACACGTAGACAGTCCTTACAGATAATATAATAGCATACTGTAAGCAACAATTGAAAGCAGTTGAGTACAAATCGATCCCTTTTTGTAAATCTTTATTGTCAAGTTCTTCTGACAGCCGACACGTGTTTCGTCGCACTTGGGCAATATCTCCCGCGACTTTATCAAGGCTCTGTCTTTCTTGTAGTGACTTGTTTTGTGGTGATAGTTCCAACCCACAAAAGGGGGTTCAGTTCTTTGCGACGTCCTAATTCTGTTGTAGTGTTTGCTCAGGGGTCCAGTTATGTCCCTGTTGACAGGATTCAACATATCCGTAATGGTGCTCGTGTTGTCAGATACGTCGCTCCTCGCGTCTCCCGGAGTGAAGGACCCTCTAGCAACTGGCCTAAGCAGCAGAGGGATCAATCAGAAGAGTATGAGGCCGCAGCCGTCGCAGGGTCAGAGGTGAGTAGGGTGTCAATGGCTGAAAAGGAAGCTGCTGGAGTGGAAGAATCGGACTGACACTTCTATGGGAGTCTTTCACTACTGACTAATAATACCCCTGGATTCGAATACCAGGAAATGAAAGTGACATTTTTTGGACCAAGAGAGATGAGGTCCCATTGTACTGTGCCAGGTGAAATAATGGCAACCAAATTATAGTGCCATCGGTGTAAATAACTATCCTGAGTGCTCGGATTACTCCTCGCTAAGCGTAGAATAGCTATGCAATGGGCTCGTGGGCCAGTTCAACATTAACAGACTGAACAAAAGATATGTAGTAATGCACTACACAGCCCGAGTTGTATAACAAATTAATGCCCCCCCCCAAAGTCGCCCAAGGAGTTTCTGGGGGCTGTGTAAACAATACCTTATCGGGGAAAAAAAATCGGGAGAGTCGGATGGGGACAACTAAGATTTCACATCCACTGACAATTGTGCAAGATCTTGTCACTAATGATACGTGCTGATCTGTAGAGGGTGGATTCATACACTTGTGGCACACCAAATATTAAGTGTATTATGTATTCTAATTGATGTACTATATTAAGGGCCAATGTTACTTCTGCCTCCTATATAGAAACGCCTAATATCTTGTATATTGTGACGTGTCTTTGCACTATTCTTTTTTTTTTTTTTTTTTTTTTACAGATAACACCGTGCATGTCCGACTGTAATGTTTCACTGTGAAATGTTTAATTTAAAAAAAAAAAAACTATGCAAGTGCCCTTCTTAGGTGTGTCCTCAGAATTCTGTGCGATGTGGAGAGATCGACCCCATAATTTAGTGCCGAGATAGGATATGTTGAGTGCTTTTCATGAGTTGTAGTGGTGTCCAATGTCTTCTTTCATCCACCCACCTCTGACGCTAGTAGTCTAAGAGATGGAGCCACCAATGGTCCTTCCCACTAACCCAACACCTTATTCCCAATCCAACATCAGTACATCACTCTGATAACCCAGGACCAGGGTCGTCAAAGTAGAGCACCCAAAGCCCTTGATGTTGTTTTACATTTTATCCCTCAGCTACTTTAGTACCAGAGTCCAAACAAGAATCTCAACCTAAATCTATAACTCCCCATCGTGCATTTCAAGTATCAAAATCCTTTTAAGCAGCTGTGGTCCAGCTACCCAATACACTACTAATCAGAAATGTAGAACCCTCCGTCCCAATTAGTGCAGTGGCATGAAAAAGCATCTCAGTCAATTCATGTCCACTCCCTAGTAGTTAGGTCATGTAACCTTCCAAGATCTTGACTCTCACCAAACCATTAGGTAGCATATGTGTTACAATTATCATAATTAATTCATCCCATACTTATTGCATCCTCCCATGCACCCCAGCCTTTCCAATTTTGTCTTTACTCTGTAACCCTGCCACAAATTCAATAACGAGGCCAATACACTAGGAAGCAGCCATGTGAATTCACATCCTATGGTCCTAGAATGCTTTCCGAACCCTACCAACCCATCTTCCCAGAGGCCACAGCTGGTAGAGCAGAAAGGGTGACAGAAGACCTCTGAACAGAGAGAAAAAATAGCAGCCAGATTCCACTGAACACCCACCTAACAGAATGTCATCATTCTCACTGGTTTGTCTTGCCTCAGTGGAATTGCACATAAAAGCTGATAAATCAGTAAAGTTTAGTTCCTTAGTTGTCATGCACATACACTTTCTCCCATACACCCATCCAGCAGCCTCTCCTGAAGACCAAGGCCTCTCTCATCGACCGAGTAATCAATCTGGTCAGTCTATGGTCTACGTTCCTCCGAAACACACTCGTCTACAGGATATTCGCTGCCCAAGTCTCCGAGACCCAGTAGAACATGCACCCACAAAAGGTCCTTTATTATCTTAGCACTAAAAAGGAATGCACTAAAGAAACTCTTAGTTGAATGGCATCACCCCGACTAGCCCACTGGCACTTTCTGCCTGGCCAGCAGGAGAGACTACTACCCCGTGAATCTCCACACTCGGCATAGACAATGTGAGGTGTACACAGCCAGACAAGGGAATAGGGGGTCGGAGAAGAAAGAGGTGCAGACCAGGTAGCTCCTCAGCTCAGGCATCAAATGATAATCACAGGAAAATGTTTCACGCATATGGGGGCGCTAGGTGGCGCACGAGCGGAATGGCCGACAGAGCGTGAGGCTCCCGCAGCCTGGTGCTGAAATCCTACAGCAGATCCTGCCCAGATGATCGTGCACGCCAACAACTGGCGGATCTGAGGTGCCCATACACTGAGGACAGAGCGGCGTGAATTTGGCATACCTCCATGCCGGTTTGGGGCTGTAATCAGCAGCTACTGATCCTACCGCAGCAAGGCCCGGAGCAGCTTGGAGCTGGCGCGTGGCACGGCCGGGTACGGCAGGGCCACGGTCTACACGTAGTGTGCAGGCCCTGCTTCTCACCGGGTGAGGATACAGCGGAGTGCTGAGTGCCTCAAAATTACAGCACGGCGTACCAAAAGGGGTCGACTGCTGCAGCTGAAGGCAACTGTGGAATGTCACGCCCGAGCAGCAGCGGCAGACGTGGGTAGAGAAAACCGTGCAGATGGCGGCTCGGCCATTAGCGGGAGAACCCTCGGTGTGACGCTGCTCTGTTTGTACAGACCCTGAGGGAGCAGCGTGCGCATCCAACTGGCTGGGACACCTGCCTCGTGACCTCATAACCTGCCATAGCACTGAATGCACTGCAAAGCATGAGATATAAGTCAACCTCCCAGGGAAATTAGAGGCAGTGCATAAGAGGCGAGGAGCCGCTGAGCCACACGGGGGCTCTCGCATCTTACAACAGATACACCTACCCCGGTACCAACACCAGGGGTCGATACCCAGGAGGGGGCATCGGACCCCATAGACACAGTAGTGGCAGGCACATTCATCAGCTGCTACGGACACTGCACAGACCTTGCACAGCGCAGGGACCACGTAATACAGAGGGGCAACCGGTCAATGCTTTACCGCACGCTGAGAGGCGCATGGGATCCCATCTAAGCAGTGTCCAGCATTGCGCATACGCGGAATACAATAATGGGGAAACCAGATGCAAAACAGCCACGACTTAATTTCGAGACTAAAAAAAGCACTCGGCTACACCTGACAGAGGAAGAAAATAATGTTGCAGCGAATCTGCAAGAGCCCCATGCATCCCCAGGCGACGACATGAAAGCCATATTGCTGGAGGTCAGGCAGGGCCTCGCAACCATTGCCGACAAAATGGATGCCATGAACACGCGCATGGACACCATTGCCCATAAAATTGATGGCCATGAGGAACGAATAAAGGAGACTGAGCGCCGCATATCTCATGCAGAGGATGCGACTACCCATATACAAAGCACTGTAACTCAAATGGACAAGATATTGAAGATAATAGCTGCAAAAAACGAAGCCATCGAAGCGAGAAGTTGCCAGAACAACATCGGAGACCTAGGCATACCAGAAAGCGCAAATGCATGCAAAATGGAGGTATAAATAGAGAAACTGTTGATGGCGGTAGTGGGGCGGAATTGCTATCCCCTCACTTTATAGTCGAAAGGGCACACCGCTCCTTGGGCCTTAGGCCTCCTCCTGGTGGCACACCGCGTCCCATAATAGCTCACCACTTAAACTACAGGGACCGTGATGTCGCCCTTCGAGTGGCAAAGGAAAAGAAACAACTGCACTATGAAGGGGTACCATTCACCATATATCCCGATTTCACCCCTACCGTGCAGGAAGAACTACGTAAATTCCTCCCAGTGAAGCAGAAGCTGAGGCAAGCCCAAATAGACAATGCACTGTTATACCCTGCCCGTCTCCGAATCACCTACCAAGGTAAACAAACCTTCTGTACAAAGCTCCAGCAAGCCGAAGATTTTCTGAAGCAACTAAGACGACAAAAAACAGCTTTGCATGCCCCTGATGACTCACTGCGACTGGACTCCTCTGACCTGGACTGATGGACTCCACAGAAGGAGGCCGGCACGACTGCGTTGTGGCCGGACATACTCGGCTGCTGAGACACAGCCCAATGGGACATATTTTGATCTCGTCGATATGTAATGCATGTAAGAACTGTCACATCTAGCCATGTAGCGGGCAACAAGTGCCAATCGCCGCCAGGCACCCTCTTACCCTGGTGGGAGTTGACAGAACCATCACACCACCCCGCAGGAGTGAGGGATACCCGTGCGCCACTTAGATAAACTCCCCACTCGGGAGATCCCCCTTACAGTCTACTATAAATTGACTAACCTGATCATCTGTGCGCACATTGTTACTGTGGTTTGCATCTGTGGGAATAGGGAGGGGGGAGGGACGAAAATTTCTGGCATGATTGGGCTGCTTCAGTGGGTGGGGGAGGTGGGGAGGTTAGATGTTAAAGCTTTTGTACTGGTTATTATACAGACAGACTTCTGAATATGCTTATGCTCTTACTGTGATTTGCAACACCTCGCACTATGCTTGTAATGGCACAAATGGGGAGTGCGGTTGAATCATCGTCCGATCACCGATTGGGTATAATGTCATGGAATGTCCGCAGTTTGGGGGACCCCAGGAAGCGTAGAGAGATTCTCGCATACTTGGACCGTCACAGGATAAATATAGCTATGCTACAGGAAACACACTTCAACCCACAACATCATATTTCGTTTGCTGGCGAGTGGGCAGATCATAGACTGTTCTCCTCGTATTCCTCCTATGCAAGAGGCACGGCGATACTCATCAAAAGGCGTACACCGTTTACACCCGCTGGGGAACTTACAGATCCACAGGGGAGATATGTTATTGTATGGGGTCGCCTGGGTGCTGATTCTATCACACTAGTGTGCTGCTACGGGCCGAACATCGATGTGCCTGAATTCTTTACCAACCTATGGGGGAAAATTGCGGCCATAGGCTCCACCCACGTGATATGGGGAGGGGATTTTAATGTGGCTCTAAATCCAGTATGCAACAGGTCTAACACAGCACCACACAATTATACCAAAGCGCAGACAGCTATGCAGGGGATCCTAGAAGAGGGAAACCTCATCGATACCTGGCGCCACGCTCACCCCACTACCAGAGAAGGCACGCATTATACAGCAAGGGCTGCAACTTGGGCCCGTATAGATTACTGTTTAATTTCGAAGGGCCTGGGACCATCCTTTGCTGGAGTCACACATCTTACTAGGACGTTTTCTGACCACTCGCCTGTGCAACTCCTGATCACACCTCCAGGGTACGAACTGCCTAGATGTAGCTGGAGATTGCAACCAACAGCTTTATTAGTGGAGTTGTTTCATAGCGAGCTAGACGAGGAAATTTGTGAGTTCTTTCAGAGAAACAGGGGTTCTGTGGATGCTGTCGAAATAATATGGGAGGCCTTCAAAGTTACGATTAGAGGGTTCTGCATCTCCAAGAGCTTTGGATTTCTCAGAGATATACAAGGCAAGCTGCAAAAATTGGAGAAAGACTTCAAAATGCTAGAGGGGTGAATGGCTGAGGGAGAAGAGGGACAAGCGCAAAAAGAATTTCGAAGAGAAATTGTCAGACTATACAGACACTGCTGTACGGGAGTCAAAATTCTGGGGGATATACTGGGTGGCCCGGAAATACGGGGAAGGAGAGAGACCGGGGAAGGCCTTAGCGGAAATGATAAAGAGACCTCGCTTCTCCAACTATATACTAGAAATCACAGGGCCTGGAGGGGAGACGCACAGGGACACAGCGGACATATAAAACAGCATTCACGGTACATTACTCCACACTGTATACATCACAGCGCAGTGATAATTTCGAACTCAATAGCTTCCTAGGGGACGTGGCACTGGGTTGGCTAGAGGACAACCAGAGGGAGTTCCTGTGTGCTCCATTTGAATTGGACGAAATTCGTGAGGCGATAATGCAACAAAAGTCAGGCAAGGCTCAGGGCTTGGATGGCATTCCTGCCGAATTTTATAAAACGTATATAGATATCCTAGCTCCTATACTGAAGGAGCTGTATGAAGAATCCTTAGAGTGCGGCATACTCCCCCCATCGATGAGAGAAGCACTAATCACGTCCCTTCTGAAGCCAGGCAAAAACCCTGTCTCCTGCGAATCATACAGACCACTATCGCTCCTAAATTGTGACACGAAAATATTAGCCAAGGTAATAGCAAATCGAGTAATCCTCCTGATGGAAAAACTCGTGCCCCCTAGCCAGTCAGGCTTCGTCCCTGGCCGCGCCACCACACATAATCTCCGCACGCTATTCTCCATTCTGCAGAACATAGCGCCCGAGCTCCCCTTGGCTGCAGTTTTCTTAGATGCCACTAAGGCATTCGATTCAGTCAAATGGGGCTACCTCCTTGGAATACTGCAACGCATGGGTTTCCCCCCTCTTTTGGTGTCCTGGGTACAGTTACTGTACAAACGTCCCACAGCCAAGGTGCTTATAAATGGCCGCTTGTCGCCGGCATTCCCCATCTCCAGAGGCACCAGACAAGGGTGCCCGTTATCCCCACTTTTATTTGCCCTCGCGATCGAGCCCCTGGCATGTAAGCTGCGCCAGCATCACCAGGAGAGGGCATTACGATGCAATCTGCGCCAAATCCTGATCTCCCTTTACGCGGATGATTTGACACTCTATATAAGAGACCCCCAAAATAACCTTAATCCTTTGTTTCGAGAATTCATCATTTTTGGGAAACTTTCCGGCGTTCATATCAACTGGGGAAGTCACAGCTACTCCCCCTAACACCAGCGGTCGGTAAATTCCCCTTAGATTACCCGCTCGAATGGTGCGATGTAGACCTGCGATACCTGGGAATTCAAATTTCCGGGGACAGGGACGAACTGCTTTGCCTCAATTACGGTACTGCAATAGAACGCCTAACCAGTAATGTCACACGTTGGATATCTCTACTCCTCTCGATGGCCGGCAGGGCTTCTTTGATAAAAATGGTGGTGCTCCCGCAAATCTTGTACCTCTTTATGAATATTCCCTATCATCCCGGGTATCACTTCTTCAAAACACTCCGCACAGAACTCATACGCCTCTACTGGGGCGGCAAGCAACCGCGGATACAATGGACGACACTCATACGACCCTATGAGCAGGGGGGATTTGACATTCCGGACTTCGAACTCTATTTTGCGTGTGCACAGGCCCACTATGCTTACTTTTGGATCCACCCACCGACATACATGCCACAGGTTGCAGCCGAACACTGGTTAGCAGACCCTATCCCTTTGGAAGGGATGATACACGCACCCCCCACACCCGAGACGTTGCACCAACCACTGTCACAGGTACAGTAGATGTATGGCATTATATTGTGGGCCTACTCAATGCTCCGGTATTCTATTCCTCACTGTTGCCCCTGTCCTATCACCCACATATATCTCTACTACAAGAGAAGGGCTTTCGTAAAGTCTGCACATCACAAAATGGTACATTTTGCTCACCCGATCAGTTTTTCCAAGGGACACAGCCCACCCCCCTAGATCTCTTCTTATATGTGCGGCTGCGACAGGGAATGCGACTAATAATCTTAGAATTTCTTCGAGAGCCTGCAAATTTTGAGCCGTTCCATCAAATGTTACTCTTTATCGTAATATCCGCGCCCGGTGTTCAGAGCCTTCCAACACTACACACACTCACTGGTCCACAGACCTGGGCAGTGAAATAACGGACGCACAATGGAAGTACTGTTGCTTGCAAACTGCGCACACCTCCGCCAGCTGCAGACTGCGTATAATCCATTATAAATTACTCCAGCAGTCATACTATACCCCAGCAAAGATGTATAGGTTTGGGTTAAGGGGCACAGACCATTGTGATAGATGCAACAGTCCTGGTGCCGGGTTCCTACATCTGTCCTGGGAATGTCCAAGGGTAATGGAATACTGGACACGGGTCTTTGAGGCCCTGACAAGTAGGACCTCCCTCGCACTAGACTATACCCCTCTAATTGCGCTCTTAGGTTACACAGAACGGAACCCTAAATACTACTATCTCATTATTGTTAGCAAAGCGCAGAGTAGCATGCAAATGGGGTGGGAGACGTGCTCCCAAATTTAAGGAATGGTTGGATGATCTTATATACTGCCAGGAACAGCTCACTACACATGCGGAGACACTGCCCCGCACTTCTCGACCTAAGGATATGTGGGGCCCCCTTAAGCAGTATCTCTTGGCGCAAGGTGCGAAATCTTCCTCCGGCACTCCTTCTGTAGCAGAACTAAACATTGCTAACACCCCCAACTCTCCCACTTCCACAGCATAGGAGTGTGACAAGCAGGGTTCCGAACTCAGGCTGTTATTTGCTATATGGCCTTGCTTGAAAATAGCACTGGTGGCTATGTCGGGCTATGAGGGATGGAAGATATGCATGCTACGTAGTGACTGGTCCCCACGAGTAATGTCAAGAAATGTCCGCAACGCTATGCGTCTATGCCGTTAATGGAAGGATATGGTGAATTGTGACAACCCCATATAAAAGACTCCAGCCGAAACTCTGAAAGCGCAGTAAATGTGAGACCAGTAAGATGAATATGTAATTCATTTTTTTTGTTATGCTTATGTATGTAACCATTAAACTCGAAGTCTAATGTATGATCATTATGCTGAAAAACAATAAACAAAGTTTAAAAATAAATAAAAAAAAGTGTTTCACGCATATTTGGTAAGTGACTCCGTCACCTTTTCCATCTGGGCTCAACTCCACTAGTACATCATGAGAACAACATTTAAATGGTGTTTCCCAATATTTGCACGACCAGCAGAAAGTCATGCCCTAAAACGTAGAGCCCATGGTCAGCAATAGCAAACACAGGCACAAATTAAGCACTGCACACTTGGAATTGAATAGCACTTATGTTTCATGTAGAATGGTGGCTCCACCGGCTCAAATTAAGAATTGCCCTGTTTGCTTTTACATGTCACACATTCTGTTGGCACTATTATCTCACTCTTTTGTGATTCTAAGACATCGATACAGAACTGATAACAAAGCCAAGTAAAATACAAATGTTTCTCAGGAGAAAAGTATACGCATTCACTTTTAATTAATTTAAGCTAAAATATTTTTGTTGAAATCCACAAATTATGCAGTATATAGTGGAGTGTCAGAAAAGGTCTTCTAAATCTATAATCAGACAGAAAAGGATGCATCAACAGAACCGCATAATTTAAGTGGCTCTACTATAACAAAAACCCAGAATTCTGTTTGTAAACCTTTACAAGTATGACATTCTACATGACCGCAATGTGCACAGACACCCACCACATCAGTAAGAGTTTGATGCCCTTTCCCTTTTTAGTCTTGCCTAGCGTTGCAGCACGCATGTGCTGCTCGCTCTGCGAGACATACTGTGAGAGAGGAGATTTCAGAAGGGGGCTTGAAGCCCCGCCCCTCATTTTAATTGGATGGCGTCATCGTTTATGGTAAATGGTGGCCTCCGATTGACAAGGAGGATTCTTTCTTACTGCCCTTTCTCCTTTTGGGACGGCCCATCCGGACTGGATCGTTTGCTTCACGGCTGTCGTGAAGCAATTTCTTATCTAAAGGAGGCGTGTTATATAAACAAGCTGTGAAGCAAAGCATCCAGTCCAGATGGGCCTTCCCAAATGGAGACAGGGTGGTAACAAAGAAGCACTGTTTGGAGAGCTTGTTTTATTTGTGCTCCCTTAGCGCCGCGAGACACCGTGAGAAACGAGGACAAACAAATGTGGGACCAATGAGAACATAACAAACTCAGCTAGTTTTGCTTGTTACAGTACCTGGCTCCCGAATTTGGCATTAATGAAATCACATGCTGGTCAGACTAAATGTTGTGGATTTATTTTTTTTATTGAGCGTTCGAGATGAATAGTTGGCTTTGTCCATGTTTAGGAATATGCAGTCTAACCGTTTGCAGCAAAGCGCTAGAAAGAAACAACATTTGGCCTGGTATTTTTGTAATGTTATAATATTGTAGGCCCTTCAAAAACAATTCAACATGGGAGAAATATAGACCAGAATCGGCTCTATATAATTATGCAATGCCCAGCCGGACATTGAAGTTTAATGATCAAGGAAACGAATGATTTAGACATACGTATAGATATTGAGTGGAACACAGTCCTGCGTCCTTCGACAATTAACACAATTACAGACAATCACACTTAAAAGACATTTATCAGGCTGAAGAGGGAAGCTTATTGCCGATAAGGAATACAAGGGCAAGCTTTCAAGACGGTACACTAACATGCACAAATTTTAACATATGTGCTTAACATGTATGTTTGTACACAAGGTCGACGACGTTTCGATCTATTTACGCAATACATAGATCATCATCAGGACTAATGAATTAACAAGCCTGGGAGTACAATTCCTGTGAAAAGATAAGGGGGGGAAGGAGTAGAGAAGGAAAGGAGACATCCATTAAAAACAAGACATAGATACTAAGAATACTCAATAATGGCAGTAGTAATGCACGTCACAGCACAAGCGAATATTGAGCCAGAAAGGGCTAATGCAAGTGGGAAGGAACATTTCCAACATTTTAGTTAAAGTATGGAGAAGAATTGCAGGATATGCAAGGTGAAAAGGAGTGAGAAAATGCCAAGGTGCATTTACCATAACAGTGAGGGTGAGAAGGGTAGCACGTCAGCTTGGTGTGAATAAACACTAGCGCATTGGAACCTGAGGATATAAGGGGTGAACGAGGTCTAATGACCGTGAAGTTACGGTACGCGATCGGCGGCGTGAAAAGAATGACTGGTACAATGTTAACCGCAATTACGGGTGTGAATTAACCAACCGTATAAACACAGTGAGTTACCAGGGTACATTTAGCCAAGGTGATGTGAACTAAATGTGTAGTGACCTAATAACACGAGAACCCAGGATGGCAGTAAATTCGTGAAAAAACAGTTGCCCGATCGGCGGCGTGAAGAGATAGGCAGACCCCTGTCTAGGGGGCTGGAGGCGTAATGAGCACTGTTACAGGAGCCTAGACACTGACCTCAAGTGGAGACGGACAATAGCGTTGCTACCAGAAGGGAGGAACCCAGGTGGGGTTGCTGTCGGAAGGTCCAGCGGCCAAGTGGAGGATCAAGGAATTAGGCGAGCGCTGGAACTAAGGGGGAAGGGAACAAAGGGTAAGGGGAAGGGAAGGATGAAGGAGCCACGGCGGTAAGGAAATGTACATGGGACTCACCACTTGTTCGTGAATGCGGCCAAACAATGAGCGGGAACCGGAGCCGTTAAGATTACTGGCTTCCGTGTTGGGCAACTTGTCAATCGAAGGTATGCCTAGGAGAGAACGTAGTAAGGAGGTAAGCAACCGGGAAATGAGGGGCATTAGGCGATGATTGTGGGACGGGACGGGACAGAGCCTTACCGGAGATCCAATGTGCTGCACGATCGCATGGTGAAGATGGAAACAGTCAAGCAATTACTTGAACAAGCCAGGAAGAGACACGTGACCAATCACGAACGTATCATGTAACAAGACGTGCAGTGTGTGAGGACATAAGCAAGCGTGTGGGGCTACATGGCGGCCATATTAGGTCAGTGTTGGTGATCAGGGAGTGATAGAGATAAGAATAAGTTGAAAGCAAGGAATACATTATCCAGCCAAGAAAAATAAATAATTAAATTAACAAGGATGAATTACGATTAATTCAAACAGATAAGGATTACTTGACAGGTGTTAGGTGAATAAAAACCTTATTACTTAAATAAGGGCCAACCAGTCCTCATTTCTATTGAGACCGTTACGGATTGTGTCCAAAAGAATAATGAGCTTCAACTCCCCCTTAGTTCCAGCGCTCACCTAATTCCTTGATCCTCCCCTTGGCCGCTGGACCTTCCGACAGCAACCCCACCTGGGTTCCTCCCTTCTGGTAGCAACGCTATTGTCCGTCTCCACTTGAGGTCAGTGTCTAGGCTCCTGTAACAGTGCTCATTACGCCTCCAGCCCCCTAGACAGGGGTCTGCCTATCTCTTCACGCCGCCGATCGGGCAACTGTTTTTTCACGAATTTACTGCCATCCTGGGTTCTCGTGTTATTAGGTCACTACACATTTAGTTCACATCACCTTGGCTAAATGTACCCTGGTAACTCACTGTGTTTATACGGTTGGTTAATTCACACCCGTAATTGCGGTTAACATTGTACCAGTCATTCTTTTCACGCCGCCGATCGCGTACCGTAACTTCACGGTCATTAGACCTCGTTCACCCCTTATATCCTCAGGTTCCAATGCGCTAGTGTTTATTCACACCAAGCTGACGTGCTACCCTTCTCACCCTCACTGTTATGGTAAATGCACCTTGGCATTTTCTCACTCCTTTTCACCTTGCATATCCTGCAATTCTTCTCCATACTTTAACTAAAATGTTGGAAATGTTCCTTCCCACTTGCGTTAGCCCTTTCTGGCTCAATATTCGCTTGTGCTGTGACGTGCATTACTACTGCCATTATTGAGTATTCTTAGTATCTATGTCTTGTTTTTAATGGATGTCTCCTTTCCTTCTCTACTCCTTCCCCCCCTTATCTTTTCACAGGAATTGTACTCCCAGGCTTGTTAATTCATTAGTCCTGATGATGATCTATGTATTGCGTAAATAGATCGAAACGTCGTCGACCTTGTGTACAAACATGCATGTTAAGCACATATGTTAAAATTTGTGCATGTTAGTGTACCGTCTTGAAAGCTTGCCCTTGTATTCCTTATCGGCAATAAGCTTCCCTCTTCAGCCTGATAAATGTCTTTTAAGTGTGATTGTCTTTAATTGTGTTAATTGTCGAAGGACGCAGGACTGTGTCCCACTCAATATCTATACGCATGTCTAAATCATTCGTTTCCTTGATCATTAAACTTCAATGTCCGGCTGGGCATTGCATAATTATATAGAGCCGATTCTGGTCTATATTTCTCCCATGTTGAATTGTTTTTGAAGGGCCTATTGTTTTTCAAAATAGCAAGTACCCTAGGTCCTTCCTACCTTACGGGTTTTCCCTTGTCATTTATGAATATATGTTATAATATTGTGGCATGATCACAGCCATCCGCGCCTCATTGAGAAGCTGTGTGACGAGAAGGTGCTGCACATGCCTTCTTGCCTCCCCTCGAAGATGCATTGGGGGTCGAAAAGATGGTTAGCGTGTCAGAGAGCAACAGCCTTTTGGGAATGCGGTATTTCTGGCGGGAAATGTTAAGTATTATAGACCAATAAGGGAGGGAAGTGATGTTTAAATAAGAGGCGGATCTAGGGTGGGTTCCTGTATCGACTTAATGACAAACATGGAGCAGGCGGTTTTACAACGGCAGTGGCAGGTATGGAACACCAATGCTGTAGCGTAGATAGGATAATATTGGTGTTTTCTGAAGGTTGTAGAGTAGCAAACACAACAGCGGGGCTTTTTAGGTGAATGTGTGCAAGAATATAAATGGTTATATGGTCTAGCACAGCATGGATTAAACAGTTAAATAGTGGGAATAATCGGTAAAGTTTGGAGGGTGCACGTGTTGATGTTTGTAGAACAGAGGTGAGGGCACATTTGGTGCATGGGAAGTGTGAGCTGCAGATTAACATGCCAGGCGCAAACGACAATAGTTTGAGGTACTTGGGAACTAACTAGACGCCATATTAAGACCTTTTTCACACAGGGACACGAGGAGAAGCTATACTAAGGGTTTTGGGAAACATGAGGGAGTGAACAGCATAAAGTGTTAATTCGTGGATCATTTTGGCATCTTTAGGCTCCACAGCGCCAGATTAGGAAGTATGGCACACCGTATATATATATAAAAATAACGTCCTTGCTTGAATCAATGTACAATTAACTGTAAAATAGTGATTCTGTCAATTGATGAAAATCTAATGATTGTTCTGTTTTATTTGATATTGTAGTGACCCCTGACGAAGGGCACCAGTGGCCCGAAATGCATTGGGTTTTTTAAATAAACAGCACTGCCTCAGACGAATTTGCATTAGTGGTGTTTTTGTAAGAGGTTCGGATGGCCCGACTTTAACACTAGAAACAGTGGAAATTGGCATAACTACTCCATGTGTGAAGGAAGAAGTGCAAATTACGATATATGCATATGCTCCAAATCTGGATTAATATGGATCACCAGGTGAAAGTTGGCAAGATCAGATAAGGGCCCTGTGGGTCACCTAAGCTGTGCGTTTGGACGGGGGAGAAGGTGCCCCCAAATACCGAGAGAGCAGACAGAGGCAGAGTCCTCATATGACGTCCCGCTGTTCGGGTGCTCGAGGCGAGTTCCGGGGATAGATCAAGATTATGCCCGACAGAGAGGACAGCGCCAGGCTCAGACAGAGGTAAGGATGTCCCTGAGAGATCGTGAGGGTGGGGGTACCGAGGCCGCTCCGATGAAGGAGCAACCCTAAAGATGCAGCGCTGCCCCCACCTCCTCTCCCTTGCAGTGACCAGACCACTCCAATGCCCTCGCAATATCGTAACTGACTCACAAGCCCAGGCGGGTCCCTGAATACAGCAGGGCCCCACCTCCCACTGATTTAAGCGACCTAAATGTAGACCCCAGTGTGGACAACTGTCCCTCCCCTCCCCATGGAGCCCCCAACCTACACTGACTTTTTCGCAGAATCGAGGCGCGAGCCCCTCCTCCAAACCATGTGACAAAGCTGCATTATTTGCAGGTGCGCGGTTGCTGCATACCCGTAGATGAGCGCCGGCTCTGGTCTCTGTGCCCCAGCGCACAGCAAGTTGGGTGACTGGCAACCGTAGGTAGAGCAGGGAAGCTGCACTGGGGAGAAGAGGGATCGTTCACCAGGCTCAGCGTGGGGCTTGCAGGGAGAAAGGGGACAGCCTGCTCAAGGGACAGGGAGAGACTACAGAGAACAAGCATTTGCATTGCAATAGGTCTCGCATTTGCAACAGTTTGAGCTCTTGGCATTGTAAATGACAATGCCTTTTATTTGTGTGTTGGTTTTTAAAACAAACAAAAGGCATTATCATTTACAATGCCAATAGCTTAAACCTCGCAAATGCGAGACCTATTGCATTGCAAATGCTTGTTAAAGAAAGCTGCGTTTGCCTTCATCCTCTGCTAAGACTTCTTCTACGACAGCCACACCAAGGGAGATTCACCATTTCCAAAAAACACAAGAAAAAGCACACTAATGAACTCCACACAACTCCTAAACAGGCTCCCCGCATGTTTTTGTTTGTTCTTTCTGCATCTTAAATAATTACTTCATTTCTGGTCCATGTTACATATCTTTTTATTGGAATTCCATAAAAAACACGTAAAAAATCAAAACTGTGCACAGTTAAAGTCATTAGCATAGTAATCATTTCAGCATCAAACATCCAGTCCTAAACAGTTTTGGAACAAGTTGAAGGACCAAGCTGTAATGCTCCTTAAAATCAGTACTACTATTACTAAGTGGCAATATATTATGCAGTTTTCTTATATATAGAGCAGGGCTTCCCAAGCGTTTTAGAACGACCCCTCAACTTTTAGAACGACAAACGTTTGCGACCAACTTAGCTTTAATAGACATGAGGCGGGCGATTTCTTTATGTAACTAACGCATCGTGTGACAGTACACTGTCATTTACAGACAGCACATTTTCCATTGAAATGGACACTAAATTTTCACAGACATGCAGTTTTACTGATAAAAACTATATTGCACACAAATGATGTGTGGAAATCGGATTTCAGTTAACAGTCCTTATTTGTGCATCACCAAGTAAAGTGTCTTGATTTGTGCTGATCTTATTAAAAATCTTTGCTTAGATGACACTTCATTTTTGTTTCCCTAACTACTCAATGTGTACAATCCAATTGAAGGTATTTACATTTTGTTGTGCTACAAAAAATGACATCCTACAGCCTTACCTTCACACACTGACTGTACCCCTACAGGATTTTCACATAATTCACTTTGGTTTTCTCTCTCACAGCAAAGTGAGATAAGTTTGTAAACACCAATCCCCAAGTTGAAAACAAATAAGTGGCAAATTGTCAGAAGACGTAGCCTGACATTTGACCTCTAGGTTTGAAGTGTAGCAAATATTCATTCATGTTACAAAATAAAGGGAAACCCTGCCCTAGAGGCTACTATGTTTATACCAAGGTGAGCCATATTTTTCTTTCTGCATATGATTCTGACTGTTAACATAAACCTGTACAATGAGCACTTTAACTCATAAACCATGCATGGTCTTCATTAGTTTTGTCGAAAGAAATCATTGTATACTTAACTCTCAGTGGTTACAACAGTAACACAAATACAAACAATTTTCCTGACCATGTGCGGTTTAACCAAACAATATCTTAAGAAATGCTAAACCCACATATGTTTTTTAAACCCATGAAATTAAATGAGAGATGGAATTCCCACTTTCGTTTATACTGCATTTTAATTTCATGATCTTCTTGACCTATTAAGATATGATATCCACTACGCAGAAGGCCTGCTAAATCACACCAAGAGCTGAAACTAGTTCACCTTAAGACACAATGAAAAAAATATTGCAAACCTAATGTGATATCACCTCTTAAAAATAATAGAGTTGGTTATAATCAACAGTTCTTAGTAAAAATCAGGAAGCACCAATAAAAAAAAAACAGATTAATGTGACACCAATATGCATAGAAATTGTTTCGATGTTTCTGTATGTTAACCCCTTCCATGCGGGGCGGATTCCCCCGCTGTGCTGAGCGCTGCTTGCGTGGGCGTGGTCATGACGGAACGGTTCCGTCATGAGCACAGCTCAACCGACGCTCATGACGGAACCGTTCCGTCATGAGCGCCGAAGGGGTTAAAAGAAAAAACATAGGACCAATTATGAAAAGGTTTTCCATTAACTTAATCATTATTTGTAGAAGATCTAATCTATTAATAATCACTGTATTGTTCTAAGTGCTCCATTAATAGCTAACTTTTGTCCTTTCCATACTAGTAATAGGATGTAGATCAATGACATAAGGTGCATTGATTATATTTGTTATATGGTTCTTGAAAAGTCGCCTACCTAAATGAATAAATAATAATTAAGTCAAGATAGAAAAACATTGCCATCAGTTGCGATATTACCCAATCAACATATCCTTTAAATACGATTATTATTCCTTCTCTAGCAATACTTGCATAATGCAACTTAACTCTGCTATTAAAGGTTATGTGAGGAGCAGGGTGGGTACCTGGCTCATGGGGTAGTGACTGCAACAACAAATGATGGATGGAATGCTTGAATTTATATCAGCAACTAGCCATCGCGTCCAGGACTGCCTGTGTTCTGATCCAGGGAGGGCCGGGCCTGGCCGTTTGGGTTGGACTGTTCCCACTGGAGCAGCGCAAAGACTGATTTGCTTACAGCTGGTTCAAAACTGAGGTGACATGGGGGGCAAAAAGCAACAGATTGGGATGCGGCCTGAGCGATTGCCAGCGTCTTTGATTAATTCAAGCATTCCACTCACCACGTTTTTTATGCTCTCATGAGGTAATACGGCACATATTTTTATGATTTACATTTTTTTATCACAACCTAATCAAATTGTGAAACAACTCATAATGTCTAATTTCCCAAAGCCCTAGTCAATTTTACACTAACATAACCCGTGCAGAGAAACAAGAAAAATTAAGAAGTTAGCATTTTTCAACATTACAGCAAACTTGTACAGACACAGCAACGGGAATATTAATCATTTGTCAAGTCAAGTCAAAGTATGCTTTATTCGAATATTATTCATAAAAGCAGGAACATTTTACAATAAAAAATTCATACATGGATAAAAAGGAATTAAATTGAGATCAGTATATACAAAGCATACATATATCTTGTACATGACCATAACATGTCGTTCTTCGACGGTAAAGAGTTAAAAAAACGTTTTAAAAAAGATAAAACATAAGAGAGAATAATCAAAAGACTAGCAGTCTCTCCTAGATCACGAGAGTAGTCAAGTGACTAGCAATCTCTGTCTGATTGTCCACGCCCAGCCTAAATATTTTGCAGTGGCTACTGTGATCCATGGCAAAGTATTAGTACGTATTATACGCAGGGCCACAGTGCCACTAGTTGTTCCTAAATTTTTGCACATCGGAGACAACCAGTAACGCCTTGGGGCCGCGTAAGACCTGCAGACAAATAAAAAGTGTCCAATAGTCTCCCTGTCTGCACCACAAGCAGGACATCCATCACACGAACCCCCTGCACTAACATAACCCGTGCAGAGAAACAAGAAAAATTAAGAAGTTAGCATTTTTCAACATTACAGCAAACTTGTACAGACACAGCAACGGGAATATTAATCATTTGGATCACTTGCATAGCCTACACAAAAAAAACTGAACTCTCTCGGCACTTTAATAATATATAAACACAAAAAGCTATTACAGCACACCCTTGTGTAAATTGATCTGTCCAACCCTACTGTGGGAAGAATTCAAACTCTCATTCATGCAACAAGTTTTATTAACAGGATCATAAAAGTATCCTACCTCTAAAGATAAAATTATACTTATTCCTTATATGGATTATTTATCAACTTACTTTTCCAGCCTTGAAAAAGTCTGAGTGTACAGACGAAACACGTGTCGGCTAGAATGTGTGCTGGGAATCTTAAAAAAAAAAAAAAAAAAAGAACGAATAAAGACAAGAAGCTGGAAATTGTTTGACTTGGTTTGGACTATCTGTTGGCTGTTGAACAACATTGAATGAATTTAGTTTTCCAATATCAACTGGACCACTATATGAATATTGCTTGTGTTTGAATTCTTCCCACACTAGGGTTGGACAGATCAATTTACACAAGGGTGTGCTGTAATAGCTTTTTGTGTTTATGTATATGCAGGTTACGTGGTAATGTGCTGACAGCATCTCTAGGTAGTAGGTGCCATAAGCTGCTTAAGCACCCCATTCCAACTTTTTGCAAAATAGGAATACATGCTTACAACTATGAGATAATTATACAGGGTCACTATTGGATGTGCGGTTTCTCCCTTTGGGGAACACTACTACCTAATAATATACCGTTATAGCCTGCCGTAGCGGGCTATATCGGCTATTAAAGGCCCACTTCGGCTAGGGCCTTTAATAGCTGGTATAGCCCAGCTACGAAGGGCTATAGGGCTATTAGAACATTCTGCCTCTAGAGGGCAGAATGTTCTAACAAATTAAACAAAGGCCTCTCGGAGCCCGAGGGGATTGAAATCCCCTCGGGCTCCGAGAGGCCTTTGTTCAAACAACGTTGGAAAGTTGCTTTGCAGCCGTTTACCGGCCCTTAGAAGCTCGGAGCACTCCATTGTATTCAATGGAGTGCTCCACATTCCAATGTTCTAATAAACGTTATTAACCAGTTTCTGAATTATATCCTAGTAAGGACGAATTTACACTGCTGAAACTTGAACATCCAACCCAATGGTTACAAGCACATTTCAGCAGAAGGTGCTCACCCCACTATCTTACTAGCATGCACCGCTCATGCTAGGTCAATAAATCAGAACTCCTCAAAAGGGTTCCTTCATCAAATTTATCAAGATCACAATTTTTACTGAAAAACAGATTTCAGCAACACTTTTACAGCAGGCAGACTTCAATAATCAGCAGAGAACCGAGGGCCAGTATCATAAAGGTGACAATTGATACACACAACTGTGACTCCAGCAGCAAAGTTGCAGATTGTTGCTCTACAGTGACATTCTCATTAAAGTCACCAATAATTAAACACTTTGCAGTATGCATGTGAGGTCTACATGTAGTTTTCACAAAAAAATAAATGTTCCCAAACAGTTTACAATATCAGAAACATGGGAACCGATAAACTACGTTCAATAGCACATTGAAAATGTTTCTGAAGGCAGACACTCACATATTTGATAAATACAGTTGAACAGCTTAATCTGTTAAAGTGTTTATGATCTGATGTGACCAAAACCTCCACCACACTTGAAGTCTGAGTTTCTAACTATCCACACATGCACATATGGGACTTTGCCCCGAAGGCACGTCAAAGGCAAGCCAGTCTGCGCCTGTCCGCGTCCGAACAAGACCAAGGGCCCAAGAACCCTTCCCCTTTCACACCAGACCATATCAGCCACCACCAATACTCTAGGGAGACACTTATCAAATTTGCCAAGCCCCTACTATATATTGTGGCGCTTTGAGCGAAAGTTTCCCCAGGGGACACGGAGGGCCCGTTCTTGTGCCTCCACTGTAAATGTGGCAGCCAGGCACTGTCAGAGCAGCATTCTAGAAAAGCTGTTACCCAGGCTGGGCTTCAGCTGAATTGCATTTACTTGAACTCCAGGTCGCTGTCAAAACATTGCCTAAAAAAAACCCGATCTACCCTTTATCACAGAAACCTGGCTGGCCAATAATTCCCCTGATATTGCAGCCACCCTACCTGTCGGATACAAACTATTGAAACAGGACAGATAAGGAAGGCAGGGAGGAGGAATAGCTATCCTATCCAAAGACTGTTTTACCTGTCTACCCCAGTCAGTGGCTACACTAGGTGAACACGAGATCTTAGCATTTCAAATGTCCAGTGGTGACCACAAAATACTTGGGGGGGGGGGTGGGGGGGGGGAGCAATAATTTACAATCTCCCAGGATGTACGTCAGATTTTAGTACCAAATTGCTGTCTCAATTATTCCTCTCTTGTCTAAAACACAAGCATTTCCTAGCTATAGGTGAATTTAATGTTCATTTTGAAAATGCTGATGATCTTGTGGTCAAACACTTGGAAAGCAATATGCAGATATTGCAGCTAAAACAATGGATCAAAGGACCAACTCACATTGGTGGGCATACACTGGACCTTCTGATCTCCTACATAGAATCTCCTAATGTCTGAGGTTACACCCCTGTCCTGGAACTACCACTCTCTAATCTCCTTTTCCTTTAGTCTGCCAACCAAGCTAATTTGCCTGTCCACACCTTCATCAGCGGCGAAAATGGCATGGAATCTCATCACCCCTGATTCGTTTGCTCATCACTTCTCTCTAAGTGACCAAAATGCCCCAAGGGCACTCTCGGTTCACACAGAGGCTGAACTTTTACACTCTGAGATCATCAACACACTGCATCAGTGTGCCCCCAGGTTAGGAAGCAAACCCAATAGGAAAACACAATCAGAAAAATTGTATTTGTTAGAACTTAGACTATTAAAAAGGAAATGTAAATCTTTGGAACACTAGTGGGGATTGTCCAAAGAAAGCAGTGACAGACGGTTATACAAAGGAGAGATGAAGATTTACCACAACATCCTTAAATTTTCTAAGAAAAACGACTATGTGAAACGAATAGATGACAACAGTAATTCTCCTAAAGAGTTATACAAAATAGTGAAGGAACTGTCCCAAACTATAACCCTTTCAATAGACAACTGTGAGATAATCAGCAATGTTTTCATTGACAAAATCTCTCAAATCTACTCCTCTTTGAAAAGCTAACCCACCTCTGACGAACCAGGCTGGGAACACCTGGCTACCCACCCTGAAGCACACTCTCACCTAAGCAACCTGGTCCCCTTCTCTGAAGAGCAGGTCGCAAAAGCGATGACAGAGGTCTAGTCGGGATCTCGGCTTGACCCATGCCATCACTTTTATCTTTTATCGGCGCAGATCGTCCTATGCCCATGTTACTCAAATTTTCAATAAATTCCTTGAATCTGCAGTATTCCCGGACATCTGGAAGGAAACCATTGTATTTACATTATTCAAAAAAAGCTGGCATGGAAGTCCACAACTCTGCAAACTACCGACCAATCTCCCAACTTCCATATTTGTCCAAGGTACTGGAGAGACTGGTCAATAAACAATTAGCCAAATTCTTAGAAACTAATGAGCTCCTGGGCCCATGTCAGATTGGCTTTAGAGCTTCAAACAGGCACAGAAGCCACCTTACTTGAGGTATTGGACAACATCAGATCCTTGGTGGACCAAGGCAAAGCTGCCGCCCAGCAGCATTCAATACGTATCACTTAACCTCCTGCTGAGCATCTGGCACGAAAAGTGACTACACTTGAAAGCCCTTCCGTGGTTTAACTCCTTTCTACGTAACAGGACACAAAAAGTCCAAATGGGCCCCTTCCCCTCTAACCCAAAACTATTAACTACGGTGTCCCGCAGGGAGCCTCCCCGAGCTCTACCCTTTTCAATGCCTATGTCTCCTCTTTGACCAAGATCAGCAGGAAATGGGGCTTTAATATCTGCGCCTAGGCGGATGATACGCAGCTACTAATTCCCTTCAAAGAAATGCATGAAGATACCAGGAACAACCTAATTAACTGTCATTCAGAAACAGCAACTTGGGTGACAGACCCCGTCTGTAACTAAACGCTGAGAAGTCCGAGATCTTGCTTTTTTAGAGGAGCTCACCTAGTCTGGGACGCTTCCTGGTGGCTCCAGTCACTAGGAACTGCCCTGGACCCAAACGAGTTGTAAAAAAAACGGGGCATACTCACTAACCATGCAGGACCAAGTTCGAGCGTTGTGTGGAAAAAGCTTTGCCATGCTAAAGCTACTGAGAAGACTGTTCTCATGGATTCCCTTGAACTGAAGGAAGACTATTACCCAGGCACTACTTTCAAGTAGACTGGATTATGGTAATGTGCTTTATGTGGGCATGCCAGACCATCTATTTTCCCCGACTGCAGGTGATCCAGAACGCAGCCGCCAAGCTGGTCTGCAATAAAAACAAATACAGCTCGGCATCAGATTGTCTGAGGGAGCTCCATTAGCTGCCTGTGCGCCAAAGAGTCATGTTCAAGCTCCTGTGCTACGCCCCCGAATACTGCAGGGCAAAATAGAATTCTATGCCCCACATGAAAACTGAGGTCTTGCTATCACGCTTTAGCCAAAATCAGACACATTAAGAAAGTTAGAGCAAGGTGCCGCTCTTTCTCTCATCTGGCGGCTGTTTATTGGAATGAACTTCCTTTAGACCTTCGCCTTACAGATGATTATATGTAATTTAGGAAGAAGCTGAAAACACTGTTGTCCCCTAGGATGTAATTGCTGACACTCTGCAGCCTTTTGCCTAGGTACCCCTGTTCTAAGATGTCCGGGTACCACTCCACCCTAATTTCAGGATATAGATTTCCTAGCACCAGGATATCCCTTGGCATGATTGTTGCACTCTATTAATACAAATACAATACAACTTTATATCTCTTTTGTTATTTTCCTTATATATTTATGTATGTATATATTTATTGGCTTACTCCTATTATAGAAGAAAAAACTTTAACTCTCTCCAACGCACTACTTCATGTCTCATCTTATATCTCTCTCAATATATCTGCTACCTCCCCTCTCTGACTGATCACAAACCTCATTCTACTACTATAAACTTCCTAAAACTTTTTCTTGACTCTTCCCTCCTTGACTCACCTCAAACCTCATTCCACTACTATGACCTCCCAAACAACACTATAGACTCTTTCCTCATCTATCCCTCCCGGACTCTCCCGAAACCTCATTTTACTACAATGATCTCCTAAATAACACGTTCTAGACCCTTCTCTCCTGTATCCCTTCTTCGACTCAATCAATCAAATATTTATTATTGTTTTAGCTAATTAAAACCAAAACAATATATGCATAAAATTATACTTTTGTTTTTTTTAAGAGACATATACACATTTTAAAACATCGATCAACAGACATTTAGACATATTGAAAGTGACAGTACTATAGTAAGATAGGCCTGCAAAATGAGTAGGCTGTTTTGTATGAAGGGGCGGGATGACAACACTATTGGGCTTTCCAACTCAGATCATTGTGCTTATTAGGTGTTGCCATGATACAATAAGGTTGAGGCGGGGCCAGAGTGGTCCATTGTATGAGACATATGCTCTAAAGTGCTATTATGCCTTTCACCTCAGTTTGAGCTTTACAAATTTTTCATACAAAGTAAAACATTTTTACTAGGTGACAGTTGAGCTGTGGATCGTTCGGATCAAGACATTTTAGTATCGCCGCAATACAGGTTCGAATGCCATTCACATTGAAATGTTTTTTCAGTAACAAGAGATGGTATGGTTTTAAAATTGGACAGATGCAAATTAGGTGAATGAAGTCCTGCTTCGGGTCTCCACAGAGGCTGCATGATTTCGGGCCTTTATGTTGCCAGCTTGGTTGGTCAGCATTTGATGGTATTGCGCCAAGACGTAATGCTAGAAACTTTGATTTTAAATATGGGGAGCACGTCTGACATAAATACGTTGCTGGTTGTAGTTTAGTGTAGGATTGCAAGACCATCCATGCATGGGCTCGCTTGCTTAATCCGATTTTATCTTCCATTAACGAATGCTAAATGGCCAGTTTCTTTAATGTTTGCTTAAACGACGAAAATGAAAGGTTCAGTTGCCAAAGACCTGTGGCATTTGTGAGTTTTAAGGATGATCGTAGGTACTTGGTGAACACGGATCAAGGATCAGCTTCTAGTGCCCTCCACAGCTCATTATTAATTGAGTTTTGCCGATTGGACCAGATTTTGTTCCATGTTTTTATTGTTATGTATCTTCTTTGTAAGTGCTGCTGCTGCAACCCAAATTCCAACCTCACCTGCTCCGGTGAGGAATTGCGGGGTAGAGGGAGAATACTATTTTGTAGGCTCTTGTTTGTAAAGCATCCAGGGTTGCCACATCTTACCAGTGCTGGATTTCATTTGTGTATGCCACTGTGGGCAGGAGTTTTGCTTTGATGACTGCTAACAGCGGAGAAAATTATGGACCTTTTAAGTTTCTTGCCATTGAGAAGTGGCAAAAATTAGCCCATTTCCTTTTTTTATTAAGGTCTCATTATGTTTTCGAAAAGTTAGTCGATTATCCATAAGTACTCCCAAATACTTTTAGCTGCTGACCACTTCCAAGTTCATATTGTTGATTTTAAATGGCAGATTTTTCTGGGAACGACAATTTATAATCATGGCTTCTGTTTTTGTAGTATTCATTTCCATCAAGTTTCCCTTGGCGAATTGCGCCAGTCCGTTAATTGCCCTTTGGAGTCCCATTTGTGTGTGAATTAACAACACTATGTCATCCGCATTGGATAGATGGGTGATAGGCAGTGTGCCTAGACGTAATGGATGTGAATTCAAATTCTCTAACTTTGGGGAATTGTCCGCCATAAAAAGATTGAACAGGCGTGGGGCCAGGATGCACCCTTGTTTTAATCCGGTGTTTGTATACATTTTCCTAGTAATCCTCTTGCCCTCGGCTATTTTAACCTGCATCCAAGTGTCTGTATATAGTTGTAACATGGCTCAGAGTATTTTTTTCGGAAGACTCCACTTCCTAAGTTTAAGCCATAGTAGGCCTCTATTTACTCGATCAAACGCCGCTTTGAAGTCTATGAAACATAGGTACAAGGTCTTTTGTGGCCACATGCACTTGTCTGCCATTAAGCCTAGGGCAAGAATATTGGTGCTGGTACCAACGCTTTTACGAAATTCTGACTGGTTGAGGGGGATTTTGTTATTAGTCTCTGACAAATCCGAGAGGATCAGTGATGCATAATATTATGCTTCAGAATCGAGTAATTCGATTATTCAGTAACTCACTGGATCTGCTCGGTCCTCACCATTCTATACTGGATTAATTTGAACCTCTCCAATTCTCCGGCAGTCTGTTTGTGTTACCCACTTTGTGAAAAAAGTCGAGAAATCGGGACGGTCTAAAGTTGGGGTCCTGTTTGTAGATCTCTTGAGGTATCCCATTTAGGACCCATCCAAAATCTCCTTTTACTACTATGATCCCCTAATAACCCTTTCTAGATCCTTCCCTCCTCCATCCCTCCTTTGACTCATCCTAAACCTCATTGTACTACTATGATCTCCCAAATAACACCTTCTATATTCTTCCATTCTTTATCACTCCTAAATCTTATTCAATCCAACTAACAGACTCACGTGTCCACTGCTCAAATTAACAACTTATATTTGCCTATACTAATCCACTATTAATCCTTTTTGGGTTCCGGAGTAGCATGCTAATTGCCAAAAAACACTTCAAGCTTTGTCAGGGGTAGCAAGGACTACATAAATACAATTACAATCTTTCTCCATAAGGTTTCCAAGCACTAAGAAGATATTTCACAGAATACCATTCAACATAATAAAGTCAACATAGTACAGTTCCATCTTCCTTAGTTGAGCATCCATTCGATTATCCCAATCTCTCAATGGACTTTAACCTGATTCTTGTCATCGCCAAAATATGGTTATGTCCCCTTGTATCTAGATAATGTTCCGTTTGGTGCTATTATCTTAACACTTTTTAAAGCACTCCATGTAGCCAACTTTGGAAGGTTTGTAAATTATTTCTCTCCACAGAGAACATCAACCCTTCCTGCACCCTGAATACTGTCCCCACCCTCATTAAAGGAGGCTAAAAGTTTGGGACTTTTCTGTTTTAAGAGCTTATGTGGGAGTGTGTACTTTTCACCTCACCTGTGCGTCACTGACGGCTCACAGCACCTTAAAAACGTAATGATTATTCGTAAAACCAAGCATAGCCACAGCCTGGCATTGGCTGCCAGCCTTTTGGGTTTGCAGATGCTCATTTTATTTTGCCATGTTTTTTGCAAACCGTTATTGTTGGGAAGCTTCCAAATCCTTGACAATCTTTTAAAGAAAAAATAAAAATTGTCGAAAAGCAAAAATAATTTTCATCTTAAAAGTAAGCATTGCCATAGAAGCACCTGGCTCTAAAGAGAACTACTTTATATGTGGATGTGCTCCTTGTGAAAGGACAGAATGCTGTCGCTCACAGTGAGGTTAGCCAATGGCTAAAGTGGGCTGATCCACTGCCTATGCTGTAGTGAGCATAATCATATACTATACAAATAAATGTAGGTAAGTCAAGGGTCCGGGCTACCACCGCACCTAAAATACTCAATTTTAGATCTGGTGTGTGTGCTGGTCAGTTCTGAGCACCTATAGAAAAGTAATTCTACATCACCTCTATATAAGCGCTCTTGAAGTTCAGAACATACCCAGGAACATGGGGGACTCATGCACATTAATACACACGTGGTGTAAAAAATAAAAATGAATTAGACCATATGAAGCAAAGCTTTCAAGAGCTAGATTTGACCACACAGCTAGCGAAATTAAATGCATTCTAGCTTTATATAATCAGGAAATAATTTAGACTTCGGTCTCAACAGTGGCATAGGAAGGGGGGTGCGGGCCGCCCCGGGTGTCATCACGGAGGGGGGGTGACAAAATGGCAAATGTGTATTTAAAAGAAATAAAAAATTGAGGGGGGGGGGGCTAACAACACTTTTTGGAAAAAATAATATTATTTAAAACGAGTTTAATAACTTCGTCTGACAATTAACCTCAAAAAGTCAACATAATACATATTGAAACTTTTTTGTTCAGTCAACAAACACCTAAACGTGGCTGAACTCGATGCTGTGTAGTGGAGAGCGTATGGATAATGAGGGGGTGGGGGTGTTTCTTTCCGCCGAAGTCTGTCTCTGCAGTTTGTACTCGAGCGAGACGTAAACAACTGGTTACTCATTATCACTCAACCCGCAACCAAACCCATCGGCTGTCGTGCCGGTCAGTGACCCAACGTCATTCTGTTGAGTTAATTGTGCATTATTATTGAAGCGTATAAGTGCTGTGCTAAATTTATTTTTGTTAAATTTTTTAGTTCATTGATTCATTGTGAACATCCTCTTCGTTATGATATTGAGTTTGGTAAGTAACGTAAACGTTATGATGCATGCTATTTGTTTGTATTTGTACGTTAAGCCTGGGGTGACAAGAAATTTTACGCACTGGGTACCACCTGACCTTGCTACCCACTGGGTCTCAAAACACACGGAAGACCAGAAAAGAGAAAGGTTCGTCTGTGTTAGTTTCTTCAAATCTAACATGCTTGCTTTCATATGATGTTTGAAATACAGCTCATTCTTTAAGATTTCTTGTCGAGGACATGACAGGAACTTTTATAAACAGTCAGCATACCAGAGCACTCGTGTAACCCTCATATTTACGTCACGGTTTCAAGTCACGCTACTCTGCTGACTTGAAACTCTAGCTGCTACCAACACTGGCGTGAAAGTTAGAACAAAGCCACAGTCTGAATTGTTCACAACCAGGTCATACCAGTCCCAGGGCCTAAATTGACGCAGTGTCGCACTGGCGCGCCAATTATTTTCTCTTTCGCGTTGACAGTAAGCCTGATGCCTATAAAATAATTCACATACCTTTTAGAACAGAGAGGGTTCCAGACTAGCTGCCATATTTCGGACATTACTAACAGTTTTAATTTAAAGCTGATAAAAAAAGTAAATAATCCATCAAGGCAGGAAATTATGCTACAGATAAAAAAAAATCTGAGACATACATAAGATAACAATTATTACAGTACATCATAAAGTAATCGTGTCTTAACACCATAACAAACATCACAAGTTCCAGGACGAAAAATATTTTGTCAAATGCTTGGACTGGTCTCTTAAAAACCCTAAAACATGAACACTTAGGATTTTTTTTTAACGGATATAGCCCTAAAATCAAGTAACACCATCACAGACAGCAAAACTATATGCGCCCAAAGGACTTTTCAGTCTTTACATTTTTAGAAAAGTGACGTTCAAGGTATTAAGGAACCGTTCAAGGTATTAAGGCAACGTGGCAGTCGGCTTGCTTACCTCAGTGCTTTCTAGCTCCGGCTCCAAGAGCCATAAAGAGGTTAATAGTTGCATACTGGCAAGAGCAACAGAAGGCAATATCTAGAAATACAATATATGCTGTCCTTTTAACCTTAGAACTATTAGGGCAGGATCATGACAGGAAAAAGCACGCAGTGAATAAGTCACTTTATCTGGAAAACAAGATATTTAATCCCACCATGCTAAGCAATATGCTTTTCTGCCTGTGTTGATTGGGATGCATGATGACATGGTCCAAGTTAAAAGGCCCACCTTTTATTGACTGCTATAGCAAAGGCATTCGCTGTATGAACAAGGTCTAAAGGTGCCAAAACCCTACATGGGAAGTCCATGATGGAAACAAACCAACCACAAAGAACCCCAGCTGCGTAACTGTACCTTCCTATCCATTTTAGGTCCTGTCAGCCCCACTACAATGTACCATCAAGAGGACTGCTAAATTCTCCAGCACCTACACATTGGGAAGGTACTCTTGCACTCCAGTAAACAGAAGACTTGCTGAGGATGGGCATGCACAAGCAGGCTAAGTGCAGACCCTCTTAAGTGCTGCTGCAATGCTACCCTACATGAAACCCATGACCTAACAAATGGTGAGGCGTGCTGCTTGTCACCTGCACCTGATCACTGGCGTCACATGCATAGGGCTTTGGATGTATGCTTTCACATGTCGAAGTTTTGCCAGATTACTAATGCCAATAAGAGGGAGAGAAAATAAGAAATTGATCGGCTGCTGTCTAACTTGCTTCGAACAGTGTTTTAAGAGTGAAAAAGGGTAAGATTATTAAGAGTTGTGCAAGCCATGGAGTAGTCCAAGGGTATCTTTGTGGAAGAAGGCTCTGCATAAGGAACTGAGTGCAGGATAGTTGGAAATATAAGCAATGAAGGATAGTGCAGCAATGATAAAGAGACCTAAACTTATAGCATTTGCTCATGAGGGGCACCTGGGATGCAATAAGATCAAACGGAAGTTACAGGAAATTGTCTGCCGATCCAAAAGAACAGTCAAGTTGAGGAGCTATCAAAGAGGTGCGAGACTCGCAACAGGCACGGTAAGACTCAGGGTTTCAGAGTTCTGCCATCATATCTAGAACGATTCTGGTTGTTTCAGATCATGTTCAGTCTTAAGTTACTAATGACAGTAGTTAGTGTGAACTTGTGGTTACAAATGGAGGATAAGGGGCTTAAGACTTATTTTTCCATCATCAGACGTTGACCCTGAGCAAGTGAAAGGAAAGGAAAATAAATTTGAAAAAGGGTGTAAGACAGTAACAAGGGGAGAAAGAAGGGTTGGCAAGAATTAGCAAGAGTGAGATTTAAAAATAAAACAGGAACCCTTGGTATCTTAAAAGCCCTAAAATAGGACCGGTCTGATTAAATCCATCGATAACTATTTTCGGGAGAATGAACATACGGTCGATTCCCCACAGACACTGTGGGAAGCCTTCAAAACAGTAGTGCGGGGCGATGCCCTCTCCTTAATAGCGGGGTCCAAAAAAGACAAGCGGACGGCTGTCTCCGACATAGAGCAAGAAATCTATTGTCTTGAGAACAACCTCGACCCTGATCCCTCGCCAGAGACTCTCCATGCCCTACGACTCCGTCAGGAGGAATACCGAGCCCTGGTCACTGACCGTGCTAAACTGCTAGGACAAGATAGACTTGGACGAATTTACGACTGGGGAGACAAGGCGGGGAAATTAATCGCCTGGCTGGACAAAAAGGAGCACGCTAGCCGACTAGTTCCTGAATTAAGAAGCTCTGGAGGATCCGCCATAGTGGATCCTCAGGACATAGTTGACCACTTCGCAGCTCACTTCCGTACAGTGTCCTGCTCCGCCGCACCATATACCGAAGCGGACTCCTCTGAACTCTTGCATGACAGATCTCTGCCGGTACTATCCGACAGCGACCGCGCGTTTATGGATAGCGCCCTTATTGCTGACGAGATTGCAACCGCAATTAGAGCACTCCACCCTGGCAAGGCGCTTGGTCCCAATGGCATCCCGATCGAACTCTACAAGCTCCGCCCGGACAGACTAGCACCACATTTGAAATCTATGTTTGAGACTAGTCTAGAGCAGGGGTCGCTTCCCCTTGACCAACGAACCGCAACCATTATCACGATCCATAAGGAAGGGAAACCTAAAACTGACTGTGCCTCCTATCGGCCTATCTCATTGTTGAATGCTGAGCCCAAAATATTAGCTAAGGTACTCGCCAACAGACTGGTTAAGGTGATAGGGGGCCTGGTGCACCCTGACCAATCGGGGTTTACGCCTCGGCGAAACACCGCTCTGAACCTGCGTAGACTACACGGGGTCTTGGGCAGGGCATCGACTTTGCGCGAAGACGCCATCGTGGTCTCCCTGGATGCCACTATGGCCTTCGACACACTTGAATGGCCTTATCTTTTCACCGTACTCACCAAGTTGGGATTTGGGCCACGCTTCAATCAATGGGTACGACTACTATACAGTTCTCCAATGGCTCAGGTAGTTGTTAATAACAGGAAATCTGAATCCATTCTACTTAGCCGAGGGACCCGTCAGGGATGCCCCCTCTCTCCTTTACTGTTTGCTTTAGCTCTTGAGCCCCTTGTGGCCTGGATCCGCAGGGACGCAATGATCCATGGGCTGCGGTGGTCGGCTGTCTGGGAAGACCGTATATCCCTGTACGCGGACGATATACTATTATACCTTGCATCCCCCAAAAGATCTCTCATTGCTGTATTTTACATCTTGGCCGTCTTTGGTAGATACTCCGGGTTTGGCATCAACTGGCAGAAATCTCTCCTCTACGTCCTGTGTGGAAAGGCCCCCCCAATACCCCGAAACTGCCCCATACCAATAGTCTCAGAAGGCTTTAAATATCTGGGTATTTTCATTTCGCTGGACAAAACTCTTCGTTTTACCCGAAACCTTGCTCCCCCAATACAACGACTAAAGCAAGATATCATTAATTGGAAATCACTCCCTCTCTCCTTACTGGGCAAGGCAGCCCTTTTCAAAATGATGTCCCTGCCCCGCTTCCTCTATATTCTTCAAAATTCGGCGGACCCAATACCAAACTCTTACTTTAAACAAATAGAGGGGCTCCAACGAGACCTTCTCTGGGATGAGAGGCCTCGTATTGCTCTACAAAAACTCACCCTCGACTGGTTCGATGGGGGGGGATCGGATTGCCCGATATCAAGAAATACTACTTGGGCTTCACACCTAACGGCAACAAACCACAGCAACTATGGCCGGCCCGACAACCCGGGGTTTAGCATGAACAGAGTGCTCCTCCCAAACTGTCCCTTTACCTGGGCCCTTTACTCCAAGCCCAACAGATACCCTCTCACCGGTCCCACTAAGCATACTGTCCATATCTGGCACGCGGCGACTGCATCGCTGGGTTGGACCAACAGACTGACCCTATCCACACCCCTGTGGGACTCCCAGAGACTCGGAGACCTGGGCAACTCACAGGGCTTTGATAAATGGGACCTAATTGGCATCTCCCACATCAGAGACTTGTGGGACAAAAATGGCGTTAGGTCCTTTGACTCCCTTCAACGTCAATATGCCATGGCGGAGTCAGAGCGTTTTCGTTACCTAAACGTACGCCACGCATTGCAAACAGCTCTGCCCCGTGACACCTCCCCACCTGACTATTCACCATTAGAGGACAGACTACTAGATGGTCATCTGCCCGAGAAGGCCATTTCCCTAACCTATAGAAAACTCATCAACAATATGGATGATCCATTGTTGTCCCTACGAGAGAAATGGGTTGAAGACGGTATCGAATTGGAGGACGAAAATTGGCAGATCGCAGTCTCCTCCCTCAAAACTGTCGCCATCCCAGCACGCCTCCGTCTTGTGCAACTAAAAATATTGCATAGAGTCTACATCACGGGCCCCCAACTGATACACATTGGTGGTCCAATGGATGGGTTTTGCAGAAGGGGATGCACCCAACTAGGCACGTTCATGCACATAATATGGCACTGCGACCCAGTACAGACTTACTGGCGCAACATTCACAACATTATGAGCCAAACACTAGAACTCACTGTAAGGCCAGAGGCCCCCAGATGCCATCTGGGAACCTATTGACCTTAACTCACACGCTATACAATGGGTCACATTGGGCTGCATGATTGCCAAGAGAAATATTGCTCAACTCTGGGGGGCAACACATGCTCCAAGGGTCGTGGATTGGGAGAAAGATCTTGACTGGTGTATGCTGCAGGAAAAGACAGTATATGCGGCTAGGGGTTGTCCCCGAAAGTGGTCTAGGATCTGGGCTCCCTGGAACGCATACCGTGGCTACATATGCACCCCCCCCCCACAGGCGACCCCGAATGTGATAGTCCCCTCTCACCGTAACTTCCAAGCATCATCCTACTATGTCTGTATACCTTGGTTTTGCTGTGTTCCCTGTAACTGATCTGAGTGGAACTGTACCTCTATGTCGAGTATGTTTAATAAAAAGAATTTATTAAAAAAAACAAAAAAACAGGAACTGTAGGGTGGAGGAAGGAAGCAGCACGAGTTGGAATCAAAACTAGACAACTGTAGTGTTAGGCAACCCTGGCAATTTCTTAGTGCTGAGCTCCTGAGAAAACAAGCATTTACAATGCAATAGGTCTCGCACTGACATTATTTTGAGCTATTGGCATTGTAAATGTCATTGTTTTTTTTTCCCTTCATGAAGCATTAATCAAATGGTGTAATGCAAAATGGCAATCAGCAGACAATAAGACATTACATTAAACAACAGAATGCAATATTAGAAAACATGATGTAACACTGTGCAGTATGGTAGGTACCACAGTGCGCACACCAGGGCAGCTTCACAGACGACTGCACAACAGCACAACACATACAACACGGTACTGTGCTGAACAACATGTCCCAATACAATGCCATCACACTAGACAACATGATACCACACAAGACAACAGAACACAAAACTAGACAACATGCAGAATACCACCAAGCTCAACACCAGAGATCCACATTATAGCATTGCTTTGGACAACATAAAACATGGTGCCACAACGTACAACACAACATGGACATTACACTAGAAAGTATGAAGCCACAGTGGAAGTCGTGATGGCACCATATTAAACAACATGGCATAACTTTGGTTAGCATGTCATCACAATGAACAGCACAGCATCACAGTAGACAGAATGACACCACAATGGACAAAACGTCACCACACAAAACGCCGTGGCCCAGCAATGGATGATATGACACCATGCTCAGCAACATGACACCACATTAGACAAATGGTACCACTCTGGATACCCAGATAGCACCACACTGGCCAATATGGCACCAGAATAAACAGTGTGGTACAGCACTAAGTAATACAGAACCACTGTAGGCAACAAGAAACCTCACTAAAACATAACACTAGACCGCACCCCACGGCACAATGGGGCACTAGTCAAGAAAAACAGCACCACACTGCACAGGCCTAAAGAAAGCGAGCAGAGCATGCGCTGCAATGCTAGCCAACACACAGGATTGACTCCGCTAGAAAATATATGCTGCATACAGCGTAACTACCAAACACAAAATAACCTTCATTTCAAATACACAGCTACAGGCAGTTGCGGGTCGCTTAACACAGGGGCATAATTGTGGGCCTCAAACGCAGCCTTAATTTAAGAAGGGAAATGAAAAAAGACGCATATGCGGGATTTTAATTTAGACTGGAAGATTTACAGGGAAAATACCAAAAATCATTGATAGAAAAACATGTGGTAAAAGCGGTAAAACTTGATTATCCTTCATTTACATATTACCCATATTAATGTTCTACTTACACGCTCACAATGACTTTTTTTTATTACAACTTAAATGCTACACAGTAGCGAGCTGCATCACGCGGTCTTCTCCATGGACTGTTTTGGTGTGCCTATCCTCAGTTTACTTTAATAACCAGGACGCCCTCCCGGCCGCTGGCCGCGTTTACCCCCATAGACCTTTCTAGTTCCCTCAAAGTTTTAAAGGGCCCGTGCGCAGCTTGACGTCTGGCCGACGTGGCGGATACTGTTAATCCCGAAGTCAACAGACTTATTACCATGTCCTTCACAGAAGCTCTTGTCCCGGCCGCATGGAAGCAGGCCAAGATCTTCCCTCTCTTGAAAAAACCCGACCTTGATTCGCTATGCCCGTCAAACTACAGACCGATCTCCCTTTTGCCCAGCCTTGCCAAGGTTTGTGAGAAAGTGATCACCAGACCGTTGACTGATTACATTGAAAGTTCAGGCCTTCTCCACCTGGCTCAATCGGCGTTTAGGGCCTAATTTAGTACAGAATCGGCGCTGGTGGATGGGGAAGCCATCAGAGATTGCCTGGATGCCTGCGGGAGGGCTGCTTTGGTGCTGCTAGACCGCTCGGCGGCATTCAATACGGTTCCCCATGCTCTGCTGCTCTCCCAACTGGTTGAGATATGTGTATCAGGCACTGCCTGAGGCTGGCTCCAATCCTTTCTGGAGGATCAGACACAGGAGGTATGGCTCCCACCGTTTTCCACATCACCAAAGAAAGTGACCACTGGGGTTCCACAAGGCTCCTCTCAGAGTCCTCTTCTTTTTAGGTCTCGCTCGCGAGATTTAATGTTTTTCAGAAGTGGGGCTTGAACCCGCCCCTCTTCTCCATTGGCTGGCCTCTTTAATGCTGGTCAGCCATTGGAGAAGAGCTTTGTCTCTCCAAACAAGCCCCGTCTTTTTCGGATTCGGGGCGTGTTTTTTCGCTTCTTTCTCTTTTTTGAAGCCCGTCCCTTATTCCCTGGTGGGCGTGTTTGTATTTTTTTTTTTTTCATGGACGTTCTCAGGTTTATTTTCGTGTCTGTTGTTTGGATGTGCAGAGCGCTTTCCGAAGCTCTAAGGTAAGCGATTTTTGTTTATTTTCATTTGTTGTTTGCTTGTTTTCCAATTCCCCGGCTTGTTTTCTGTTTTTTTTACAGGGCTTCCCCGGACCGTGTCGTCCCCGTGCAGCGTCGTGCATGGAGTGCTTTGCTCGGTATGTATTATGCTGTTAGCGGTTTTTAGGTAAGCCGTCTTGTCTATGTTTCTCATCTAACGCTTTTTTTCTGTTTTTTTACAGGGCTTCCCCGGTCCGTGCCGTCCCCGTGCAGCATCGTGCATGGAGTGCTTTGCTCGGTATGTATTATGCTGTTTGCGGTTCTTAGGTAAGCCATCTTGTCTATGTTTCTCATCTAACGCTTTTTTTCTGTTTTTTTACAGGCTTCCCCGGACCGTGTCGTCCCCGTGCAGCCTCGTGCATAGAGTGCTTTACCCGGTATGTATGATGCTGTTTGCGGGTCTTAGGTAAGCCATCTTGTCTATGTTTCTCATCTAATGCTTTTTTTCTGTTTTTTTACAGGACTTCCCCGGACCGTGTCGTCCCCGTGCAGCGTCGTGCATGGAGTGCTTTGCCCGGTATGTATGATGCTGTTTGCGGGTGTTAGGTAAGCCATCTTGTCTATGTTTCTCATCTAACGCTTTTTTTCTGTTTTTTTACAGGGCTTCCCCGGTCCGTGCCGTCCCCGTGCAGCATCGTGCATGGAGTGCTTTGCTCGGTATGTATTATGCTGTTTGCGGTTCTTAGGTAAGCCATCTTGTCTATGTTTCTCATCTAACGCTTTTTTTCTGTTTTTTTATAGGCTTCCCCGGACCGTGTCGTCCCCGTGCAGCCTCGTGCATAGAGTGCTTTGCCCGGTATGTATGATGTTGTTTGCGGGTCTTAGGTAAGCCATCTTGTCTATGTTTCTCATCTAATGCTTTTTTTCTGTTTTTTTACAGGACTTCCCCGGACCGTGTCGTCCCCGTGCAGCGTCGTGCATGGAGTGCTTTGCCCGGTATGTATGATGCTGTTTGCGGGTGTTAGGTAAGCCATCTTGTCTAGGTTTCTCATCTAACTCTTTTTTCCGTTTATTTTACAGGTTTGACCTGGCTCGTGTCCTCCCCGTGCAGCGTCGTGCATGGAGTGCTTTGCCCGGTATGTATGATGCTGTTTGCGGGTCTTAGGTAAGCCATCTTGTCTAGGTTTCTCATCTAACTTTTTTTTCTGTTTATTTTACAGGTTTGACCCGGCTCGTGTCGTCCCCGTGCAGCGTCGTGCATGGAGTGCTTTGCCCGGTATGTATGATGCTGTTTGCGGGTCTTAGGTAAGCCATCTTGTCTATGTTTCTCATCCAACGCTTTTTTTCTGTTTTTTTACAGGGCTTCCCCTGACCGTGCCGTCCCCGTGCAGCGTCGTGCATGGAGTGCTTTGCACGGTATGTATGATGCTGTTTGCGGGTGTTAGGTAAGCCATCTTGTCTAGGTTTCTAATCTAACTTTTTTTCCTGTTTATTTTACAGGTTTGACCCGGCTCGTGTCGTCCCCGTGCAGTGTCGTGCATGGAGTGCTTTGCCCGGTATGTATGATGCTGTTTGCGGGTCTTAGTTAAGCCATCTTGTCTATGTTTCTCATCTAACGCTTTTTTTCTGTTTTTTTACAGGCCTTCCCCGGCCCGTGCCGTCCCCGTGCAGCGTCGTGCATGGAGTGCTTTGCCCGGTATGTATGATGCTGCTTGCGGGTGTTAGGTAAGCCATCTTGTCTATGTTTCTCATCTAACTCTTTTTTCTGTTTATTTTACAGGTTTGACCCGGCTCGTGTCCTCCCCGTGCAGCGGCGTGCATGGAGTGCTTTGCCCGGTATGTATGATGCAGTTTGCGGTTCTTAGGCAAGCCATCTTGTCTATGTTTCTCATCTAACACTTTTTTTCTGTTTTTTTACAGGGCTTCCCCGGTCCGTGCCGTCCCCGTGCAGCGTCGTGCATGGAGTGCTTTGCCCGGTATGTATGATGCTGTTTGCGGGTCTTAGGTAAGCCATCTTGTCTAGGTTTCTCATCTAACGCTTTTTTTTTTTTTTTTACAGGGCTTCCCCGGTCCGTATACATAACAATATTCTGCATATATGTACAAATATGAATACAGATTTACAAATGATTATCACTATACTTTCGCAAGAGTACTACTTAATGTACTCTGCTACTAATACTTACTCTGCCATTTAAAGTCTACAACTTACTCTTTACTACTCACTTGTTCACTCTTAACTATTAGTCATGTGCTAGTACACAATATCTACTACACTAACTCAAATAACAATACTACTTCTACTACATGACTAAAAACATACTATCTGCTACACTACTAATAATACTAATGTTTAACGCACTCTCTAATACTCACTCTAATACTCACTATACTACAAATATTAATACTACTAACACTCTACTACACCACTACTTATTTATTACAAATCATAACGCTCATAACACTCTATAAATAACACTTTACTACTCACTCTTTCATAATACCTCCCTATCACAACCTAATTAACTCAACTACAATACTCTATAATTTACAAACTACTATACTAACCACACTATACTATTCTCTTTTCACTAACTACTACTATCAATAAATACTACTCGCTAAAATAAAGCTTACAACAAGAGGTAAAGTGCATCCCACTTCTTCATTAGCACACAAGATCAATGTGTATGTGGCTAGATCTATGTGTGTCTGTGTGCTTCTGTATATCTGTGTAGCTCTCTGTGTGTGGCTGTATGTGTATGTGTATGTGGCTCTGTGTATGTGTGTCTTTGTGAGTGTGAGTGTCTCAATGTGTGTGCAGGAGGCTCTACATGTGTATGTGTGTCTTTTTGTGCCTTTATGTGGGTGACTTTTTGTGTAGGTGCCTCTATGCATAACTGTCTCTGACTCTGTGTGGGTAAATCTTTGTATATGTAGGTGGCTCAGTATGGATGGCTCTATTTGTGTGCGTTGCTCTATGCAAAAAGCTCTGTGTAGGTGGCTCTGTATGACTGGCTTTGTATGTTTGCCTCTGTGTCTGTGTGCAAAAGCAGTAGGTCTCACATTTCAGACAGATTAATCTACTAACTTGCAAATAACAATGCTGTTTCTTTCAATCTTTTGAAGGCAAAAATAAAAGTAATGTCATGAGCAATACCAATACCTATAACTTTGACAATGCCGAGACTTTGTAAATGCTTGTTAATATTTACGTTACCCCTCTGGTCCAGTTGGCGGAGGACTTGGGAGCAAAGATAATCGCTTATGCCGATGACACACAGCTCCTGTTCACGTGGAGGAAAAAAAAAGTCTCTACTTCGGCCGCCAAACGCTGTCTGTCCACAGTCTTCCGCTGGCTGGCTGGGGCTGAATTGAAATGTAATGAGGAGAATTCGGAAATCCTCTTATTCGGCAACTTTCCTGCCCGGTTTAGGGAATCACTTTGGCTCTCCAACTCTGCATTGCCTTCGTCCTCAGGGCACCCAGTTAAGAACTTAGGGGTTTGGTTCGAGGAGAATCTCCGATTTCTCAACCCAGGTCAAGAAGCTGGCAGGGACCTGCTTCGGTCTCCTTAAGTCCCTCAGGAAGTTTCTTCCCCTTCTTCCCCAGGCGGCTAAGGAGTCAGTGATTCAAGCCCTTATTCTTTCTCGGCTAGACTACGCCAACGCTCTATATGCTGGCATCCCAAGCTACCTATTAAATAAATCGCAAGTGGTACAGAACGCGGCGGCGAGGATGCTTGTGAACGTTTCCGCCAGATGTAGCATGAGACTACACCTTCGCGCCTTACACTGGTTGCCCATGGCAGAGAGGGACAGATTTAAGATTCTTGTTATTGCCCACCGTGCTCTTTATGCCACTGGGCCTGGCTACCTTCAGAAACGGTTTTCCTTTTACACCCCTGCAAGAGAACTGCATTCTTTCACCCAACTCCTGGCCCAAATCCCGCGTTTCCGCCTGCAAAGGTCAGGCGGCAGCTCTCTAGCTGTGAAGGCCGCTCTGGCCTGGAACGATCTGCCATTTGCACTCCGAGGCATTCAGGAGCCGATTCTTTTCAAGAAGAAGCTGAAAAAGCATTTGTTCCCCTAGTCTTGGCTCTTGGCGTTTCATCTCTCTCTCTCTCTCAAGGTTCGCGCCGGGACACTCTTGCAGTATCTGTGCGCGTTAGAAATTCTAAATAACATAACATATCTAGCGCACAGACAATTTACATACTTCCATTCCACAAAAATGTTCTTATGTGTGTACTACGCTAACATTTAGGTGCTAGATCAACCAAATGGCGTTAGGTACGCACATCGGCAATTTTACATTACACATGGTTTGGAGCATACGAAAACAAAAGAAACTAAAAAAAAAACATCCAACGTTCGGGCGTGGAAATATTTATACCTTTACGCACAAAGATTTTCATTTTGAAAACGTACATTACCAAAACCCTTTCTTTTGCTCAGCTAACTCCTCCTCTGTCTCCCCTACTCACCCCCGCCCCCCAAAAAAGAAAAGATTACCCAAACGTCACTTTAAATCTACATGCTGTTAACACCACCTCCCTGCTACATTAAAACTTCCCGGTAACAACAAGCGAAGTTAACTTTTACCGCTCTGAAATCACCATATATTTTTTTTTTCTCTCTACGTTCCCAGGACGTAAAGTGTGCCTAGATTCCTAAAGGACTTTGGAGGCACACAAATGCTAGCAATCTACTTAAAATTACTATAAAACAACCGCCGTAGGCTGGTAGCTTGACACTTCCCTGACTTTCCTTGCGATTGAAGGGCGGTCGCTTTATTGCTCCTTTTATTCTAGTAATAATGGGATGCATGTAAATCAGTCAACACCCCGTTATCGTCGCCGTCAAGTGCTGGGCCTCAAGAAACAGATACTGAATGTCCGCCCCAGAAGTACCTCTTCCTATGAAGGGAAAAGAGCGCTGCTCACGGTCAGTGACCGGGAGGATGGCATATGCCCAGAAACGGAACGAATATCTGTCATGAAAGCACAGGGTGAGAAATTATCCCATCGCTGCCAGAGTTGTAGCACTCACTTTGCAGGCTGGCCCCCTGGGAGCGAAGGCAGCCCATCTGCTGCCCTTCCTCTGGGCTGAGTCACTCACCATGCCAGCAGCCATGAGGACAATACCAGCTGAACTACACCTCTCCCATCTGCCACCAGAAAACTACAGTGGAAAGGCGGCTCCGCAGCCTGCGAGCAGCGCCTGGGGATTGGCTGCTCGAGGGGGGGGGGGGGGGGGGGGATTTATCCTGCAGTAGGCGCTGTCGGGGAACGGGCTTCTGGGCGAGGCTTCTTTCATCCCTCTGCCTCGGGGGCGCGCGCTGAGGGCTCTCCCGGTCCTGCACTCCCGGAGCCCCAGCCGGTGTACAACACCGACCTCTGGAGAACCATAAAGCTTCACGCCACCGGCGGGCAGAGAGGAGGGTGAGTGAAAACTAACGGAAAACAAAAGCATTTCCTCACCCGCTACCACTGAGGAGACGGGACAAAAATATTCATGCAGCGGTTGGGCGTGGGGAGGGTGGGTTGTTGCGCACATGCGTGCATTTGACTCCAAGGTGGGGGGGGGGGGGTCAGGTCATCTTCGTCTATGGGTAGTAAGCTGGGCGTGTGATGTTGCGTCTCACACATTGTCTCGCTGACAACCACAGGAGAAATCAGTAGGAGCGGCATCATTGCTGTCCTATTGAAACAAGTAACCTGTGACTGCTAATTATAACCAGATGGCCCCGACAAAGATAAGAATTTGCTTTGCGACAGACGCAAAGCAGACGACCCTGTCCGGATGGGTCTGATGAAAAGGGGAAAGGGCAGCAACAAAAAAAACTCATTTCCAATGGCAGGCCACCATTTAGCATAAACAGTGACGCCAACCAATGAAAAAGAGGGGCGGGCTTCAAGTCCCTTACTGAAATCTCCTCTAATCTCTTCTCTCACTATAAGTCTCGCCGAGCAAGCAGCACATGCACTGCAACGCTAGGCGAGACTTAAAAATCACTCTTTTGTTTTTTTAGTCAAGTTAAGCGCTGGCTAATGGTCTGGCATTTTTGATGGCTGTCGAGAAAATGACAACCTTAGCACACTTAGGATCACTCAACTACAGGAGTTAGGCCACTTGAGTTGATCAGAGAGAGGAGGATTAGATGGTGAACTCAGAATGGTTGAATATGGAAGGAGGTGTGGTAGATGGGCATGGATAAAGTAAGGAGACTGGCAATATATACAAGTTCTAAATGAGAAAGTGGGTGAAAACAGCGCAAATGAATGTGCGTGATGCGGTGAATGAGGGCGAACAAGCTAGGAGAAGAATAAAACAAGCATACTGTGATGGCACTATAAATAAATAACAAAGGTGGCCAGAGGGTTGTGCAGGAAAATTTATGGTGATGTGGGAATAGAGAGGGCAGCAGGTTCCTGGATTGCATGAATATGTACTGTTCAATAAAAGAAATACTTCCCCTGAATGTTTCTTCTCCACAGACACCTCCCACATACACTTTTTCTGCAAAGTCCTTCATACAGATGAACACTATTCTGTCTTCAATACTGCTATCCTACAGGACTCCACAGTCACCCACTGCTCCTGTGTGAAATCCCTCCATCAGACAATACTTCTCCTGTGCTCAAGTTAAGCCCAGACACTTGTGTTCGTCCCTCAAACCATCACGCATAGACTTCTGTGCTAATCTTTCAAGATGCAAACAACCCTTTTTACTTTGCAGAGCTCTCTGGTTTCTCAGATCCATGTGTGAATAGTTTATTAAGACCAGGCTTCAGCTTTACACTGTGGGACTTGAAGTCATGATTTACAATAGTAAATATAGAACTACAAGTCCCAGAAGCAAAGCAAAAAACCTGGACTGGACGAGCAACTAATATTTGGAGAAAAAAAACAACTTGAGCACTCTGACATTGTGAATACCATGGTGACAGTTTCCCTCTCTTGAAGGCAGAAACTTGTATGACTCATCTTCACGTGGGCAAGGCCCCCTATATATACTATCCCCTTTCAACCTTTGGCTTCATTTTCTAGGACACCCCAATGTGTGCCACTCTGTTTCCGGCACATTTTTGCTCTAGAGTTTCAACATCCATTCTCTTACTTCAAGTCCTTCAATTGAACACATTTCTTCTTTCTTTATGTCGCTGAATTGGGGTGTCTTGCTAAGACTGCCCAGGCCATTTCCATCTGTTATGGACTGAAAAGATTTCTAATCAGCACTGCTTGGTAAATTTTGGATTTTACTGATAGGAAGGCTATTTTTCTTGTCTTATCAATCCTTGACAGTTTGTCTTTTTCTGGCAATCTTACTAGTAATGTACATATTTTTGTACCTTTATTTCCTGACATGATCGGTCCCGATTCATCACGTAACCCCTTCATGCTGCCTCCATACTTTATTAGTGCCTCCCCAAATGCAGTCACGTTTCTGTGCTCTCTGTCCCACATGCATCCCATACGCCTTACACAAATCTCTCCTGTGCCCTCTCTAATCTGCCTTTGCTTCCACTTGTTCTTCTGATCAGAAAAGAGCTGGGCAAAGACGTTATGAAGGAAAATAAAAAAGAAGAAAAGAAAAAGGAACCACTATCGGCCCTACCAAATCTCTGCCATGCTGGTGTCCTAGCTGAGGTTTTGGTAGTACTTTCCGACCCATTGTTTTTTTTTACCCTACGATGTCATTTCCCTCACAGTGGAAACTGTGTGGAGTAAATTTTACAAGGGCGAGGAGGGATGTCTCCTAATGCAAACTAGAGTCAGTGCACAAGGTCCTCGGAATCAACAGAAATTAGCGGTCCCACATGGAGTTACCCGGACCGTACAGTTTCAGTCTTATTCAGTCAGGGCAGCTACTTACCAAGGGTTTGGTGTCTCACCATCACATATAGAGGGTGTTAGTCTGGCATGAGTTTGAACCACGACCCAGCTAGGACTCTCCCAACTCATGCTTATCTCGCCTTGAGAGACTGAGCTTGAGAGGGGCTTGGGGCACGACAACTGCTCAACATTTTGGGGTCTTTTAGATGTGGACCTTTAATTAGTATGCAGTCTCTACTCAGGTTGCCAACTTTGATTGCTCTTCTACAGATGTATCTGTACATCAGCTAACACGAGCTTTAATAGCTGTATGGCTACTGATCTTCTCACTAAATTCGCCCACTTACAGTATCCCTGCTTTGGGCTTGGTGGCATTTGGGTTAATTGGCTTTTTTGTGACAACCCCTACTTTGGTATTAGAACACATAGCAACTCCCTAACCTTCCAGACACGTTAATGCGATCCTAGCAGCCCGTGGTCCGGAATCAGGCACCCTGGCCGCTGCGCCACACCTCTTCCACTACAATATGGCACGACAGGACAATGACATCATAACATATGAGTCATAATTATCATGAGGTGACATGAACACATCAGTCTCGGTGTAAATTTACTGCAGAGCTCTGAATGAAATCGGAGTGGGGCAAAGCCATAGAAGGACCACCACTGAGAGGGGACATGAATAAGCGTACTGAGCAGTCTGTGCTGAGTGGTTGAAGTAATGTGCCGTTCCACTGTGTCACTTTCAAGTACGGGTACCTCTGAAACAGTAAACATGGGGTAGGGGCGAAGTTACATGACAGCTCCAGCTCATGGAATCATAGTGTCAGGGGAGGGGTTGTGGCGTATAGAGGGCAACAAAGGATGTGTCGTAGCAGGGGTCTTGGCTCATGGCAGGGCTTTAAGTAGGCCGGGTCCTGCCGGTGCTCAGCAACAACAGTTTTAAAAAGCAGGTGCTGAGACGGGCCCCCATCGGGCTCTCCATTTTTGTCCTCACCCTCAGGATGGAAAACAAGCATTGGCATAGCCAATAGGTCTAGCTTTTGGGACCTTAGAAGTATTTACTTATGCAGCACAATATCCTTGGTGCAACAACATTAATTGTTGCATGGTTAAACACTTATAAGGCCCCAAAGGCAAGACCTATTGGTTATGCCAATGCTTTTTTCTTTTAAAGGACAAGCAGTGCTATCAGGCTCCGGGAG